>NC_085950.1:12073411-12698411 GCF_963556715.1 Cydia fagiglandana | reverse complement strand
AGTTGAAATAGGTTTGTACCAACTTGGTACCAATAAGGGAATATTAGGCTAAACTCTGCGTAGGGGGCGCCACTAGGTACCACAATTAGGTACTCACAATCTGAGGGTCTACCGCAAACGAGTCGAAATTATGTTAAGTGATAGATCACTCATGCATATTCAAGTGATAAAAAAGCCAGATAGCTGAAGTTTCGATTTAAACCACCTTTATATGTATCAATGTCATATCGTTCCTCCGAACGGCAGTGCCCCCGCCAAGTCGAGCAAAACGAAGAGGCACGGCCGTACCATCCTTTTCTCGAAGCGATTCAGGCCGTTTTCGACGGCCTGTAATTTTGTGCTGGCTAAAGCTAGAGTACTAGAGTTCTATTATAGTCCGTTTTTTTTAGCATTAGAAAGAACTTCGCAGAAGTTCGCTTGTGGTTCTAAATCTGGCACTTTTAGCGGTAACAATTTTAAGTAAATTATATGTATTGACCATGCTATATTAGATAATTCAATAATTATTAACAATTAACGAGCCTGATAAAAACTACACGCTTGCTTCTGCGGAGTTCTTTCTAATGCTAAAAAAAACGTACTATAGGTACTCATTCTGTGCTAGGGCTTAACATGATTAAGATATATTCCTTCTCAAAAACATTCAATTTGAACTTTTAGTTTAAGAATTATTGTAGGTCAAAGTTCCTTAGTTTCAAATTTTAAACATAAGTATACCACCTTATTTATAAACGTTTACTAAAGTTGACAAGCCGATAATAATCGTTTGTCCCTTTCCGACGTATAGGGAATATTAGGCAAAGCTCTGTGTAGGCGGCGCCACTAGACATACAGTAAACAAAGCTCTAAATATATCTCTATGGAAAGCTCGTTGACATCATCAATGACACATCATGTCATGGTGTCATGTTGTCATGTCATAACCATAAACAAATAATTTAATTAGTAAAAGTGAAAAGTAATTAAGTTAATTATTATAATAGGTACATAATTTTAATAATCATATTTAATTACTTTTACTGTGAATATGGCGCCCTACGGATATTTAAAGCTGCTTCGGGAACGCGGTGCAAGCCTAAAAGGAAATAAATTAATAGTTTAAAAAATACTAGAAAAACACGCTTGATGCCTGATCGTGTTCAAAGTCCATTACGCGACCGTTCTCACAAGTGCAAACACGAGTATGATACGATATTCCATCATGGAATGCCAGTGCCTATCTTCCGGCTTTATCATCAGACCTTGAAACCTAATCGTGGTCAAAGTTCATTTCAAGACTTTTCTAACAAATCCAACACAGCTATGATACGATGTTCTATCATGAAGTTCCAGTTCATATCTTTCGGCTCCATCATCAAATCAGTTCGACAGTACCATATTATTATTGTATTGTCATCAAAAACTTTTTACAAAAAAAAGAAAACCGACTTCAAAAAGGATGAAATAAATTATTATCCTTTTTAAGTCTATGCGTTACCAACTGATATGTTTGAAGTCGGTGCCAAGCCAACTTTTGAAGCATACCATGATTTTGGTGCGATTCGATAAGGATGTACCTACGTTGGATTGCCTTACACGACGACAATGAACGTACTTTCTGTAGGTACAGTCGACGTTCAAAATATGTTTACACTTTTCGTCTTATTACAAAGGAGTAAGGTGCAAAAGTGTCAACATATCTTTGACGTCGTCGACTATACCTAAGAACACACGATCAAACCTTCTTGGCACAGTCCGTACCATGTTTGTCGGCACGCACGCGTGGGATTGGGACTGAAGCTATTTCCCGTCCCTGATTCAGAGGACTACATTTCAAAATATAAAACAATTCAAGGAATTGTTGCCAAATTTCACCTAAAGCGGTTCAGTTGTTTAGCCATGAAAAGGCGACAAAGAGGGAGACAGAATTACTTACACATTTATAATAGTTATTAATACAGTTCTAATGGGATTTATAGTCATAAAGCTGATTATTTTTGACGGGTATTGTTACTACTTGGCTTGGCACCGACTTCAAACATATCAGTTGGTAACGCATAGACTTAAAAAGGATAATAATTTATTTCATCCTTTTTGAAGTCGGTTTTCTTTTTTTTGTAAAAAGTTTTTATTTTTCCATTTTTAGTTTTAACGCATTGTTAAGAGCGCGACGCATGAATGAAAAACAATATTAACACTAAATTCATGTACCTACTTTAATAAATATGTAATCAGGAATTTTCTCGAGTCTGTCTGGGAAATTATAATTCCTGTCTCTACACTAAATCCAACCTCCGCCCCGCCACTGACCCAATCCCTCAACCCCCCCGGTCAATCTACCTCACAGCGCATCAACCCCTGATCCATGTACCCCTCGGCCCTGAACCAGCAGCCCTTCAACCACCATTACCCGACCTCTTAATCCCCGACCCCTTATAAACTCCTAACCCTAACCCCAGTAGCCTTACCAGCTTACCAAGAGTTTGACATTGATTTATTCGCAAGCGTGTGTGTAACTTACTTTCTTTGCATCTCGCTCGTACTGGCATATTAGTGCGAGCGAGATGCAAAAAAAGTAAGTTACGAAGACGTTAGCGTCGCTAACTTAGCGAATATGTCAATGTCAAACTCGTGGTAAGGCTACACTTGCACTACATGAAATTGGCGGTGTTCGGAAGCAAATGCTCGAGTTACTTTAGAAAACACCGAAATCACTTTACACGTGCCTTTAAAAACTGAGGAGTTCCCTCAATTCCTCATGGATTCCATCATCAGACCAGAACCAAAAATAATACGGAAACACCTTGGAGGCAACTCCTTCCAAACAAAAAAAGAATTACTCAAATCGAATCACAGGTGCCGGAGTAATCGCTGAACATACTACATTTAAAAAATCATCATCATTATCATCAAAACAATCATCATCATCAGGTCTATTTCATCAAAGTGGTGGTTTTTGGGAGAAAATGCTCGAGTTGCTTAAGAAAACACCCAAATCACCATGCATGTGCCTTTAAAAATTGAGGAGTTCCCTCAATTCCTCATGGATCCCATCATCAGAACAGAACCAAATTAAAATGGGACCAACTCGGAGGTAGCTCCTTTCCAACAAAAAAAGAATTACTCAAATCGGACTACGGATGTCGGAGTAATCGGTGAACGTACATAGAAAAAAAAAAAAATAGCCACAACCGAATACAAAACCTCCTCCTTCTATGAAATGGAAGTCGGTTAAAAACTACATACAGCTGCCAATTTTCATGACGCTACTCGACGCCGTGTCATACACAAAAGCTGTCACGCGGACGCCACGTCACCGAAGTGTCAAAACTGAAATTGAACTTTATGCATAAGCACGTAGGTCTATGTTGCTCTGTGGTCTGTGACCGATTAATCAGTCTTTGGCGTCGAACCTGCGGTGCGTATAGATCGGTCATCGGCATCCAAAAGGTTAAGAACTTCGCTTCGATAAAACTTTCTAAATGCATGCAGTTGCAACATTCACTGAAGACAACATCTGACGTAAGATTGGAAGCGGATTACAGCGGGATGCAATTTGCTATTGTACCAAAAATTAGTAATGCTAATGCGCTAAAATGCTGAAGCGTGTTCCCCGCCGCCATATGTCGATCAATGCTTAGTGGCGCGGGAGCTGGGCAAAAATATCTGCTTTAAGTTTACCTAGACCACAGAAGAAATAATAGTGGGTATTAGCGTACAGAAATGACACTTCCTACGAACCCGAAGTTTGACAGCGGTTCAGGGTAGGGTTGCCAACCGTACTATATTATATAGTATTGTACTATATTTTGGCTCTCTGTACTATACAGGGTGGAAAGGCACGACGATCCTTCCCGGAAGTATTAGGTCGTTTAAGTGATACAGAGCAGATTGGTAATGGTAAGAATCGTTAATTGAGTAAAAAATAAAAATACCAAATTTTCTACTTTTTAACTGTGGTGATAACCCTATAGCATGTGCACATGACGGCGAGATTAAGGATCTCCGTCGGCAAAGCTCGGGACTTTACGCTTTTTTCCGATCGTTGACAGATTCGCACTGATGTATGAATGACGCATAAATGACAAATAAATCAAATGAATGCAAAAATATTACAAACAATTTTATTACTTTTTAGATAGTTACTTATTGCCAATATTTAACACTATCTTCTCCTCACATACGGTGTTCAAATGTACCTCCGTGTCTTATAATGTACGCCGCAGCCCGCACCCGAGCCCGCGCACATTGCCCATGCGATAGTCATTTTTCCTCCGCAGATTGTCAAAAGCAGCAATTAGCGTTTAATGTCTCATTTCGTCCGCAGTTTCACATTCCGTTTGGTACACCATATCTTTTACACAGCCCCACAAATTTAAATAACCACGAGCATCTAACAACGGCATTTTTATTTGAAGAATATGACATTAGATAAGTAAAGTTCAATGACAATTTCATTTCAAACATCAGACGTCTTGTCTATTTCCACGCAAGAAGGTTTGTTAGTTAGGTATTTAAGAAGTATTTATTCTTGATTTATTCTTAGTATTTCATTTTTGCAAGTTCATTTGGTGCAACAAACACAACCTATTTTTTAATTTTAGTTTAGATAGTCAATTATTCGAAAATCATTTTGTGAACTGTGTTAAGGAACTAAAACCTTTTTATCAGTCAAGGAAACCAGAGATATTTATAAGACGATTGCGTACTTTTGAGTGGTTGTCAATGTCACCATTTGAACTGTCGTTGTAAACAATGTTGTGGTTAGTATTATTAATATTAAGGAATAACATAACTATTTCATTCAAGTATTGAACAAGTGGAACCACTAAGAAAGCGAAAATCCTGCAACGATTTTTACCGTGTTGTAAGCAGACCTAAGAATGGTCTAACAAACAAATTAGCATAATTTCCTGTCGTATACTGATTGTTTACAAGAAAGTTCATTGACCCTGTCACCTGTTAGGGTTAGAACAAAGTAGTTTTTTGCACGGATGTTTAAAAGGCTATAATTTAGAAACGGTTGCCCATATTAACATAGTTTCTATGGAGAAAATATAGAGCTTAGGCTAAACAATCCCCCTTTTGCGGAAAGGATCGTCGTGCCTTTCCACCCTGTATACTTTTGGAAAAATATATAGTACGCTAAAATACTATATTTCCGATTAAACGTATATTACACTCATGTTTAGTATTTTATCTAAAAGTACTATATTTTTTTTTAATGTACTTTATTTTTGATGCCTTCCCAAGTAGCACAGATAGCTCTATAACTACTCACTTTTAGTTCTATCTAACGCTCTGTGCGTATTAAGACACTTATAACAGCACACTCGTGGTCCTACAGCTGTATAATAGATTTCAGTGATATTTATATAGCTTAGGGCTGATTAAAAGCTGCATTACGGCTCTGAAAACTACCATTAATACGCAAAGAGTGATATAAAGGTATATTTGCTACGAACCTATACAGCTTTAAGGGTTATCAAATGCTTTAACCGTTATAAGGTCTGTTTAGTGGATAAAATTACGCCATGTGCTGTATAAGGAGGTAATTGTGGACTTTTATTACGTTGACTTATTAAGGGAGCACAAGTGAACTATTATGAAGCTAATAGACGTATAATGGAAAACATGTGGCACATTATACAGCTTTTCGCTTAACATGTTTACCGCTAAGCAGCTTTTATTACGCTGACTTTTAAGGGACCACGAGTGAACTAATATGAAGCCAATAGACGCATAATGGAACACCTGTGGCGCATAATACAGCTTATCGCTGAACGTGTTTACCGCTAAGCAGCTTTTATTACGCTGACTTTTTAAGGAAGCACGAATGAACTATTATGAAGCCAATAGACGTATAATGGAACATACGTGGCGCATAATACAGCTTATCGCTGAACATGTTTACCGCTAAGCAGCTTTTATTACGCTGACTTTTAAGGGAGCACGAGTGAACTAATATGAAGCCAATAGACCTATAAATGAAACACATGTGGCGCATAATACTGCTTATCACTGAAGATGTTTGCCGCTAAAGCAGCTTTTATTTTGCTGACTTATTATAAGGGAGAACGAGTGAACTGTTATGAAACCAATAGACGTATAATCGAACACATGTGGCGCATAATACGGCTTAGCGCTGAACATCTTTACCGCTAAGCAGCCAGGCGCGGATCCACCGTTGTGGGCACGGTGGGCATGCCCACAACCCTAATAGGGTGCCCTATTGATTCCCCGAGTAGAATTACGCCGATTTTTGTATCGCAGACGCTTTGCCAGAATTTCATTAGGTATAAGTAGGTACGCAGAGTAGCCAGTTGATCGATACGCAGATTTACTTTTCGTAGAATTATCGTTTGATGAACTGATTCGGTCAAAATGTAGTATGATACCTTAGGGTATGGTGCTTTACGCACACTAGCGTCCCTTGCCCTCCCCCTGACGCAACCCCCCCTTTTTGCATGATCTATATCCCGGTTCACAGTTTTTTTAATTTTTTGAGGAAAGTATACATTTTAGGAAAAAAGTGTCTATGAAAGAAATAATCCTTAAAAAATTCTTAATAAAAAGGTCATGTTCATTTTTTTTTATATGATGCACCATATTCATGTATTAGCTTGTCAAAATTCGAAAAACCTAAGTTTTTACCTAGGGTTCGAAACTCATTTATTATACACGGTGTAACATGAGGAAACCGAATAATTTTAACAGCGTATTCCTGATCATATTTAGAGACAAAAATGTCCTATAAACTTTTTTGAAATTCGCCTAGTTTCAGAGTTAATACCAATTAACAAAAAATATTGTTACATAGTGCGAAACGCCTTTTTGATGGCGATGTTGATACTATGGGATTTAGTCTAAATATCCTTATTGATAGATGTCAAAAAGTAACAAGTAACTGAAGTAAAACTTTACAAAAACTAAGTTTTACAAAAAAAAAGTAAAATTCCATTTTAAGTGACAAGTTTACCAATAGCATTTACTTTTTATGTACAAATACATTCAAAAAAAAAAGACAATCAAAATTTTTTTTTAGCGAAATTGACCTAAACTCATTACATCTTTTCCTTCTTTTGACCTCATGATTTTTTGATTTTAGGAAAAAAGTGTCAATGAAAGAAATAATCCCTTATTCAATTAATAAAAAAGGTTATATTCATTTTATAACACTTATACAAGGTGTTCTCAAGAAATGCGAAAGATTTTATTTCTGAGGTCAAAAGACTCAACTCAACTTAGCTGAAACGTCGGAATAAAAGGTAAAAACAATGAAATTATATCGCGGTAGACCCGTTTGTGTAATTAAATATGTGTACAAAACGCGAGAGTTTAAAGTGTTATATGACCTTTTTTATTAAGAATTTATTAAGGATTATTTCTTTCATTGACAATTTTTCCTAAAATGTATACTTTTCTCAAAAAATGTAAAAAACTGTTAACCGGGACATATTTCATGCAAAAAGGGGGGGTTGCGTCAGGGGGAGGGGAAGGGACGCTAGTGTGCGTAAAGCACCATATCCTAAGGTATCATACTACATTCATAAAAGGCTGGCTATAATTAGTTTGTCTTCCCCATACATTATAACACAATTTATTTATTAACCGAATCATTCCTTGTTAGTAATTCGGTATTGTTAAATTACAAAGTAATCTGGGAATCGGTAATCAGATTACAAAGTAATTTCAAGTAATCGTGGAATCAGGAATCAATTACGAAATGCCCATCTCGGACTAAGTAGCACTGCATTCAATTGATCTTTTTGGCGAACCGCGAGTTCACAGTTCGGGGCGAACTACTAGTATTAGTATACAATTACAAGTTATTAACATTTTTTTTTCAGAGCCAAAAAATCTCAGTACATTTATAAATATGGTTAATAAGTAATAACTGTAAGTAATATAAGAAAATGCATTTTTTTTAAGTTCATGATCGTTAGTAGTTCTTTAAATACAGGCAGTGTCCACAAGTAAAACCGTCCACATGTACTTATACTTATATGTAGTGTGATCGAGTGCCACTTGACAAAAACTTTAAAAAAGTTATAAAACGTTACTCGACTGAAGGTTGCTTGATGAAAAGATTACTCTATCAAATGAAATTCTTCTAATAATATGTTTGGTCTGCTAATTTATACAGAAGCGAACTGAATGATACTCGTATGTGAATCACGAGTCTACCAAAAGTTACATCTACGAATAATTGACTCTACGAAACCATTTTTGGGGAAACGTTACAACACGAATAGACAATCTGCTAAAAATTGGTCGGATAATCATTAGGGTACGTACCGCAGCTGAATACAGAGTCCTAATTACATATTTGCAAGAATATAGATTATTTACTAACAGGGGCAATTATTTCCAGCTTATTGCCAGCTTTTAATTTACAGCCGAAGGAGTTTTTTAGCGTAGTTATCTATCTAAGAGCCATCACTTGCATCATCACACTAACTCGGGGTTAACCGGTTAAACCTAGAGTTACCATGGTTACCAGTACAATTTGATACTGGGTTAACGGTTTAACGGGTCAACCCCGGGTTAGTGGGATGGTGCAAGTGGCGCTAAGTGTGTACCTATGGACTGAAATAAATCGCTTGCGATCCGTCTGTGAATTTATTGGTCGGGGAATCATCAGGTACCCTCGACTCGCACTTGGCCGATTTTGGAGGGGCTGTGACCACAACCTTTTTTGAGGGCTGGATCCGCGCCTGTAAGCAGCCTATTATACTACCATTGAGACTGTGTGTATAGCGGCTATTTAAACGTTCACAAGATACCTTATAACTGTTTAGAGGTTCACTAGTGTATCGAAAGAACGACTTGGACTTTATAGTGGTTCACTTAAGTATCTTAATCAGATATATAACAGTCGTATGCTGCATATTAGAATTTTAACGGTTCACGTTGCTTTTTAACATTGACCGCCATTTTATTGTATACTAGATGAAAACCCGGCCACGCTCGGGTAAAATAAATAATAATAATAGGTAATACTCATTTTGAATTAAGTAACCTATCTCATCTCAGAAAACTTTAAATCCGTAACATACAATTATAACTCTAAAAATTTACTATTCCGATATATCTAAAAACAAATAATTATGTAATTAAAAAACCTAATCCGCTTTTCTGGTAGCAGTTCGGTTCTGTAAGGGTCGCAGTTCTAACCTAACCTAACCCACTTCTGGTTGCAGTTTGGTTCTATAAGGAATTAAGGATCACAGTTCTAGCCTGACCCACTTTTCTGGTCGCAGATCGGTTCTGTGAAGGCTGCATTTATAACCTAGCCCACTTTCCAATCTCAAAAGAGGGAACCCTTTTGTACCTACCCTTCATGGCACTAAAGTGAAAGTATGGAAATTATGACTGCGATTTCATTCTTTAATATGAATGCCTATCCGTTAATATTCAATTCGTTCACAAAAAAAAAAAACTGGATAAGTGCGAGTCGGATTCACCCACCAAGAACAGAACACTTTTTAGTAAGTATTTCTTGTTATAGCGGCAACAGAAATACATTATGTGTGAAAATTTCAACTGTCTAGCTATCACGGTTCATGAGATACAGCCTGGTGACAGACAGACAGACGGACAGTGGAGTAAACTGAAATAGAGGTTCCGTCACACCAGCGCGTTTTCAGAGCCGGGCCTGAGCGTTTTATATGAAAAAGTGGCGCGCCCCGCTCACGCGCCGCACGCCAAACGCGCCTGTGTGACGGAGCCTTAAATGTCATATACCTACTATTGTAAGAAAAACCGGCCAAGTGCGGTTCGGACTCGCGCACGAAGGGTTCCATACTTTTTAGTATTTGTTGTTATAGCGGCAACAGAAATACATCATCTGTGAAAATTTCAACTGCCTAGGCCTATCACGGTTCATGAGACAGACAGACGGACAATGAAGTACATCTGAAATAAATGTCATATACCTACTAAGAAAAACCGGCCAAGTGCGAGTCGGACTCGCTAATAGGTTCATAGGGTCATATCCAGCCTAGCATTGCATTGGCCCCGCTTAAATATTTTAAGAGTGTAATAGATTTGTAACCGGTCAGCAACGTGAGTCCCTTGGAGAAGCAGAGGTCTAGTCTAAACTCCCACTTACCATCGGCATTAACAGCCTTGTATGCTTATTTGCCACCAACATGTCATATTAAAACATATTAATAAAAATTTACTCGGTCAGCAATGTGAGTCCCTTGGAGAAGCAGAGGTCTTGTCTAAACTCCCACTTACCATCGGCATTAACAGCCTTGTATGCTTGTTTGCCACCAACATGTCATATAAAAACATATTAATAAAAATTTACTCATTTCATCAATCATATCCAGCCTACCATTGCATTGGCCCCGCTTAAATATTTTAAGAGTGTAATAGATTTGTAACCGGTCAGCAATGTGAGTCCCTTGGAGAAGCAGAGGTCTAGTCTAAACTCCCACTTACCATCGGCATTAACAGCCTTGTATGCTTGTTTGCCACCAACATGTCATATTAAAACATATTAATAAAAATTTACTCGGTCAGCAATGTGAGTCCCTTGGAGAAGCAGAGGTCTAGTCTAAACTCCCACTTACCATCGGCATTAACAGCCTTGTATGCTTGTTTGCCACCAACATGTCATATTAAAACATATTAATAAAAATTTACTAATTTCATCGGTCATATCCAGCCTAGCATTGCAGTGGCCCCGCTTAAATGTTTTAAGAGTGTAATAGATTTGTAACCGGTCAGCAATGCGAGTCCCTTGGAGAAGCAGAGGTCTAGTCTAAACTCCCACTTACCATCGGCATTAAC
This sequence comes from Cydia fagiglandana, assembly GCF_963556715.1. Lineage (NCBI taxonomy): Eukaryota > Metazoa > Arthropoda > Insecta > Lepidoptera > Tortricidae > Cydia > Cydia fagiglandana. Next base: position 12,687,629 of record NC_085950.1, on the reverse strand, counting down.
AGCCTTGTATGCTTGTTTGCCACCAACATGTCATATTAAAACATATTAATAAAAATTTACTCATTTCATCGGTCATATCCAGCCTAGCATTGCATTGGCCCCGCTTAAATATTTCTTTAATTTGTTTTTAGCATTTGTTGTTATAGCGGCAACAGAAATACATCATTTGTGAAAATTTAAACTGTCTAGTTAATCTAGTTATCATGGTTCATGAGATCTTGAGATACAGCCTGGTGACAGACAGACGGACAGCAGAGTCTTAGTATTTAATAGGGTCCCGTTTTTACCCTTTGGGTATGGAACCCTAAAAAGTGACCAAGGCCTCCAGTGCCCCAGGCTGGAATCAAAGCAGCGTCCTCTGCTATCGCAGCAGGTGCTTGTGCCATTCTGCCACCGGGCCACGGCGGCATAGGTCGAATTTTTGAATACTAAACACAATACTCCCATGGAACGCTTTGAAGTTCAAATCTCGTTACGTTACGATGGCGTTTGCACTTTGCACTATGTTCGGTGACTATTTTTTATTGTTAACACACACAATACACTATTTAACAGGTTTTTATCACGTATTTTCGAATAAATTAGTAATTCAAAACACCCCAAAGCCGAATGGTTTGACGTCTAGGCAGTGTTGCAATCGTCTTAAAAGCCGTAACAGACTATCGCACGTTCTGGCTTAAAAAAAAAAAGTAATAATTATACCGGTATACATATCCATATGAAACGAAACTTAATGACAGCGTTTTACACAAAAATAAAACGCTAATTAAATAACTTACCCTATTCGGAACCTAATAATAATATTGAGAGTGGCAACACTGTTGTCGGTCGTATTGTCCTTTTCTAGCATATACGTCCCTCTCTCTCCCACACTCCCACCACAGCAGTTTGCTTTTTGGCGGTTGTCGCAAAAACAAATTTCCAACTCATTGTCTCAAAATTATACATATTTACACCAGGCAGGATTAAAACTTTAGGTTCCGAATAGGGTAAGTTATTTAATTAGCGTTTTATTTTTGTGTAAAACGCTGTCATTAAACAACTGTACCGCTATTCGGAACCTAATAATAATATTGAGACGTGTTTGTTATCGCCTGGTGGTGGGAAGACGCCAAGCCAATGTGATTATACATGTACTTATTAACTATGTATATGTAATATTATTATATTATGAGTGTTTAATTAATTATGCAGTACACCCTTTATTTTAACACCTGTGAGGAGAGAGGTATTTAGTAAAGCATACAATTTGATATTCCATTATATTATGATACTAACTTAACATTTTATATACGTACTTAATGTACTTATAAATGTTCAAAAAGAATAAGTGAGTCACCACAAGGGTGCTATACTTAATTACTTAAATGTATGTGAAAACTAGGTAGAAGAAGATGTGATAAGTCAGTCTACTCTTCAAGGAGCATACACATCTGTTATAAGGAGTAATGTAATTCAAGTATGAAAAGATAAAAATAATAAAGTACTAGAGTAGTTTTTATTATTAGAAGTCGCAATTATTATCAAATTTGATAATAATTATCTATAATAGTAAAGTAAGCAGTTGCAGGAATATAACAAGGACAGGACATTTCTTATTTCCAGAATCCCTCGGGATTAAGTAGACGAATATTTTAATTATTCGTTATATATCACTATCACCACAAACAGAGTTAATAAAATTAGGTACTTATTGAAATGTCATAGGGAATCACTAAATTTATTTAATGACTGTAAGCCATATACTTGGTTATAGGTTATAGTTATAGCTATAAAATGCATTTAACCCTTTTAAACGCTTTACTAACGAGAACGCAAGTCAGTGTACATAAATAAACCTTGCTTAAAAGTGTGAAGGTTACTATGAGAGCTTAAGCCACAACACTCATGTGTTCACTGCGCTGTGGCACTAGTTATGACGCTTTGTGGTGTTTTTGTGTAGAATTGCTACAGAACTTTATCAATAATATTTGCAGAGTCATTCTAATTAAATTCATGTTTAGCTATCATAACCTTAATTTTACTCAAAAATTTGTATATATGTAGTAAGAGTAGTTTCTTAGTGGTTTACTTTATCTGGTGCCTACTGGTAGACATAAGCCTTTATTGGTTCTGACCGCTAAAGTGGCTAATTTTCTGTAAACTATTCATAGACATTGCTTAATTCTGAATATTCAGTTTTCTCTATTCAGTGTGTAAATTATAAGGAATCAGATACTTAATTCGAAACCCTAGCTCATCGCATAGGTGCTTTTAACCGAAATACAAATTTATGTGCTTATTTCGTGATTTTACATTATTTGCTGTGGGAAACCAGGGGGTTCCCTATTACCATTTGCCGGGCGCCTGTGGCCCCAAAGCCAACAGCGCAGAGGCCCTTTAAGAGGGAGCTATTTTATCCAATGCTAGAATCAACACTTTGTCGAATCTATTATATATTTAGGTATACTTATCCTCCTTATGAACTAAGGATAATTGTTACTTGTTTATATTCCAATAATAGCAAGATTGTAAATTATTTTATATTCTGAAATATAATATTACTTAATTTGGGCCAGTGTACTTTTGTATACTATCAGCCGTATTCATAAAAAATCCTTAAATGAGGAATGATCAGCTTATTAGCTAATCCGCTGTTTAGGCTTAATAAGCCGTTGATAAGAACCATGATTTATAAACGTTTATTAGGGGCTTCTTAACTAATAAGCAGATTAGACGCGTTATGTTGGCATCTTGGCGCATCATAGACTAAAATATGGCTGAACATTAAATTAAAAAAAAAGTTTGACAGCAGCACTAGCGGCCAATCGTAATATCATGAAGAAGTTGATTTACTATTTTGACTAATTTTCGGAATTATCTCTTATTAAAATAGCTTCTGTGCCACAAAAATAATTAAAGATTGCTGCATGGCCGGAAATTTTATAAAACTTGGTGAGTAACTACGTTTACAGACAAGTATCTTATACAGCAACAAAGTAATAATATGAGTTCACTGCAATGTTGATATACCTATATCTTATTGCTTTTAGTTTCAATATTATGTGGAATGGAGTCGAAAGAAGTGGGGTTCTTTCAAACTAACCGAGAAGTGCATAATTAGCGAAGAGAAGAAGTCGAAGCCAGATACCGTACCAGACCCCACTCGCCTCCGCAAGAAGAACCATTGAATAATGGTTCATGAGTTCACACTAATTTATACTGGTTGCGGCAGAAATTCACAACGGGTCAACAAAACGAAGTCCATTCAGACTCACTAAATCAGGTATGAACAATGTCCTATACTTTCTTGTTTACCTTACATACCTGCAGTGTTTAGAGTTAGACCAAGAAAAGTCTGCAGCGATTTTGATGATAACTCTAGGTACAGTTCAAATTTTGGGCATGACCATCTATTTATAATATATTATAGATATAGGTACGTAACATAAAATGTAGTATCTGAACATGTTAAGATTGACACTTGCATTGACGGCTTTGACATTATTTAAAGGTTATAACACTTATAAATTTGGTAAATTTATCCGTGCTTTGTGGAGCTTGGTGTATTTGTTTAAAATTATGCATAGGTACCTACCTATTATAGGTATTATATTTCTTAACCATACAATGGAACCAAATGATAATTATATGTACAAGTGATGTTTTATTGTAATAAGCCGTTGTGTCGCGAGTTTACTTCTTGTCATCGTCTTTTATTAGCAATAATTTTGTAATGGTATTTATTTTATGCATGGAACAATGCGATGGTTATTATACTCGATCACCTAGCCAACCTACTTACTACGAGGAAGGATGGTTCACAAATTAGGCAGTATTTAAATACCAGTGTACAGGTGTGTGTATAGATACTGTGTACCTGCTGATTAAAAATAAGATGTTTTCTGCGTACAGTTGGTTATAATTAAGTTGGCTAATCTATATCTCATCAGACAGTTTGGACATCTATTCCAGAGAGTTTGCAAGGTCAATGTACAATGATATCATATTATAGTACCTAATAGGTAATGAATAATGAATGAAGTCATATTGATCTCTGTCTATAGCTTAAAATGATACTTAGTTACCATAACTATATTGAATCATGTGACCCTAACTTAAGTACATCCATTATATCATAAGCTAAAAATTAAAGAAAATTGTTGAATACAAAAATACTTTTATTCAAATTATTGCATCTTTTCAGATCCTGAAAGTACCATCATTAGCCACTGTTATTGTTGAATAACTCCAGGCTTTGGAAGAAAAGCTGTGGCCTGTGAACAGCTGTGAATATTGGTCAGAGAAGTGTAACTGACTCCGTACACTGCAAGTCCCAGCAGGAAATCAGCAAGAAACCTAAAAGAAAAAAAATATCAAAATGAAAACCTAGCTTGATTTATGTTGAAGTAATAAAATTGTTCTAATTTAATTGGTGTTTTATTTTACTAATTAAATATATTTTTTGACTTGTTAAGGTTTGTACAATTTTTATTAATGATGTACAGTCACCTGCAATAATATGTTACACAACAAAGGCCCATAAGAGCATTGCACATTTTTGCAGCCTTCGAAGAGTAACATATTATTGCAGGCGACTGTACCCATATTGAAATACTCAAAATTCCATTTTTCTAATTACAATGCAATAAAATCTTAAATGTATCTAGCAGTCTAATAGGGATGTTTCCTGTACTTAAAATAAATTATGTCACACCATACCATGTATAAAATAAAGCACCAGATTATTATTAGAAAATAAATTTTCATATAAATACCATAATAGCAAATCATTTTGAGAGTTCTAAAAAGGAAAGTAGGACCCTATTTTGCACATATTTATGATATTCATGTGTTTGCAATATTGTTCTGATGAAAGTGTACAATTTATATAAAGTAAAGTAGATATTCATAGGTAAGTTCATGCTATGTACCTAGTTCAAAGAAGTTCAAAAATAATATTGATAATTAATGGTTCTTATGTAGAATAAAATTAAAAGGTATTTTTTAATACCAGACAATGACAAGGACAAGTTTAGTGCTGCCCATCTGATATTAAGCACTGCAGCCTACAGGCAACTAGCGGAGTTACAAATAGCCGACAGTGCATTTTTGGGAGCACTGGAAACCTTAGTGTCAAGAACAGGTAGGTATAGAATCCAACCTGGATGACTATACTGAATAATTAGTTGACATAAATGAAACTTTCATTCTATAAAATTCAGCTTGCAATATTTTTACCTGGAGGCCAAATTGTTATGCTCAAAGCCAATATTGAGCAAACTGCCTATGCAATGACTGCATATACCGGTGACTTCTTCAGATTTTTCATCACTTTACCAGACTGACAGAGTGCACACTTCTTTTACCTGTAAATAAGTTGATACTTTTAAGTAGTGCCTACTTACCTGTGATATTTTTTATTAAACACAGTCGGTTAAATATGTCTATAAAACAAGTTAACTTATGGTAAATATTATAATCTCATTAGGTATAATGGTTAGTTATTCAATTGCAAACTATGAACGAGATTGATGTACTCTTACAGGGTCTATAATATTATATAGGTAGGTATAATGTGCGCAAGAAATGCAATTAAATTTAAGTTTGCGAAATGCGAACACCAAGATCTTAAATTAAAAACGTTTTTGGCAAGTGGTAAGAATGAATAACTATAGGGTTTACGCACAAATATAAGTAAGTCCTCGCCGTGTCCGACGATGGTGACTCCTCCAAATATTTTTAATTAGGAACAGGGAACGCTCTAATATTACTTGCCAAGCCAAACTCGGTTTCGAAAATGCGATTGTATGGCGCGCAATCAAGCAGGCCGGCATAGATTTAAGTGAATCTGAGGGTTTACCTATTTCTCCAAACGCCTAATAGCTGTGAGGGAGGAACTCGCTCCGTTTATGATGCATTTTTCCGACTACGCGATCATAGAATTCTGTTGCCTTCTTCGATATTTTGGTTAAACGAAAATCACCATACACAAAATCACATAAACAACTTATAAAAAGCGGGATATTTAGGTTTCGCGCCATTTTCGTACTATATCCAGGTATGTAATACGTAATTGCACATATTAAAGTTGTTTTTCATTCACATTTGGGATTTTAACCAAAACGTACTATTTCCTCTTGCTATTGTGACTCTTGCCAAAATCAGCTGTTTTGTGACCGCCATCTTGTAAAATAGCAGATAATAAACAGATAAAGAAGGGTCCTCGGCTCCGTAACTTTCCGAGGATTTAATGAAGAGATGATCAACTGTTTAGCGCTAAAAAGTGTTTATGAATCACGTTTTGTGACATCCGGTTATCAGCAACTGATGATCAATGCTCTAACTGTTTATGAATACGGCTGTATATCTCTGGCCTACTACCTACTATAGGTTAGTCTAATAACATCCCGCCTCCTGAGAGGCAATATACAGAGTTCTTGGATATATATTCACGATATCGCTAAGTGTGTGGACCTAGTTTTCCGACACTTGACTGCATGAAATTATTGTGCACATTTTTTACAGGTCTCGAGCAAGAAGGGTACCTATATATAGGTTGAGGTCCTTAACTTGTGGATTTGGTAATAGGAGCAAGACACAGACGGGGTGTAAATTAATGATCCACCATGTTTCAAGAGATTTATGTGCATTGATGCCTTCAAGTTACACTGTACAGACAGACTATATAACTCTTTTGCAGAGTTTTGCCAACATATTATAATAAATGACTGCATTTGTTTGGGTGTACTTGTTCCACGACAAAAACATATTTATATATATTACAATGTATTTTTGAAAAGTACTCGCCTTTCAAAATAGCTTCGCCTTTTCGCAAGGCTTGCTGCTGTTTCACATTCTGCAAAGCAAACAGTATCGCAATGCTATAATTTTGTATAAATTGAGAACTAGAGGGTCATGCCCTAGACGTGACCGCCCAGAAGTTATACTAGAATCGTTCGTGCAAACCATTAAGTCACTGTTTATTAAAAACCTTATGACTGGGTACATTACATTCCACGGTGGGTACATTTGTTAAACGTATAGTATCAAACTATGACGAATAATGATAAGTGAATTAAGTGATAACAATATTTGGTCCGTGCATAGAAGCACGTGCCCTTGAGATTAGTGCATGGGTAGTTTAAAATAAACTTAATCTGTGCATAGGAGCACTTACGATCAAGGTGATTCGAATCCTCAAGGTTCACAAGGCAGATATAAGGGTGTAAAATAAAGCATTCATAAACGCCCAGTTTGGTCAGTTTTGTATATTTTTATTTCCAACATGCTTGTGCAGCACATGACAATTTTCCTATACCATGCCAGTCAGGGATATAATAATTAAATAGGTAACCTTGGTTATGTCGTGTACCTACATAGGTAGGTACTCGTAAAAATGTTAACTGAAAGACTAGTGCTCTCGAGGCAAATATAATTTATATTAATTTCGAGTCTGTCATAGCAGGCATAGACTTCAAAGGTTTTTAGATATTCATAGGGCCGCTAAACGGAACCCTTTGTACACCTTGAGCAGGCTGTTTGTGCTCTTGTAATTTTATTTTCACACCATGAGTGATATTAAACATAGCTTATTTCAGAATTGAACCGTAAGCTATGTTGTGTCGTGAGCTTAAGTGAGCCTGATTTAATTAGAGTCCACAGATTATCTGGACCTTGGAGGATTGACCACACCTTATTCTAAATATCAATATTCTGCCTGGGCTTATGGTCGAATTTAGGTGACTAAATCTCTTAGTATTATCCATGCCACCCACGTTATGAGGCTTAGCGTCTCCAGACCACAATTTTATATTAGGGTGCAATAGTACATTTCGATGCTAGTGCGGAAGGTATGTCATTACTTCACGAGTACCGAGATATCTTGCCACGAGCCGCAGGCGAGTGGCAAGACTCGGGACGAGTGAAGAATGACATTTCCGCACGTGTATCGAACGACGTTTTTTAATACAGTTGCGAAAAAATAAGAAAAACATTGTTAATCGTACACTAAACAAAAGTGGTAACAGTGACAGCTCGGTTAGACGTCGTCTTTAAGTATATTATATCTATGGGCGTTTGGCAGCTATTCCGTTCCATTCAGTCAACTTATTAAGAACGGAATTTTCAATATTGAATATTAAAAATTAAACGTGTTATAATGATGAAGAGGTAAGTAATTAAATATGAAATATGTAATATTTTTCGTATTCTTACATTAACGGTAGGTTTTTATGCTGATTACGACGTTTAAAGGAAACTAATATTAACACTCATCAATAAGTAGTCGTGAATTGGAACAAGTATAAATTTAAAAAAATTGGAAAAGTAAAAAGCACTAGTTCGAGATAACCAACTTTCCGCACGCTAAACAGCTACGTAAAGTAGCACTTTTTGAGCAACTGTATTAAAAAGATTTTTTCATCTTTAAAATAAAAATGAGTCGAGATAGGCCTGGAATCTTAGGTTATTTTATACCTATTATATTATAATTTTAGAGATGTTAATTAGTCCAATTTTGGGTTTAGCCAATAGGGTGTCCGGGACCCTTAAAATAGATTGGTAAACTAAAATAAAACCTCGAATAACGAAGCCTATTTCGACTGATTTTTACCCAGAACATTATTTTGTTAGAACCCTTTTCACTTGTCCTTTGTCCAAAAGGATGTATTTACATATTCATCTTTGTTATATTTTTATGATTGTGGCCTACTCGCTCGCCTGTGTTATGACCATATCATTTAATTTCTGACATGCCTTGCGCAGGCTTATATAGGTTGTAATATCATCATCAATAACTTGATATCAGTTTGTGAATGAATCAAAGATTCTTTGGCACACCTTACGCAGGTGGAAACATGGCAGCCTTGCGCAGGCTTAAATAGGTGTGATGAAACCAATATGTTGTGTATATTGGTTTCATCACAAATAACTTGACGTTAGTTTGGCCTGAATAAAAGATTCTCTTAGGCACACCTTACGCAGGTGGAACCATAACAGACATAGCTTAAGAATATCATTCAAATGAAGTTTATGGGTAATATTCCCTTAGTTGCGAGTTCTTCGCTCGACAAGGGGAAAGGATTTACTTTAATAGGCACTTTTAGAAAGTGTCATTCACGGTGACGAGATTTGCCATAACTAAACTTTAACTCTACAGTTAGCGAATATAATTTGAAATTATGAAGCAAACCATGCGTCTTCGTCAATGAATCAATCTAAACATTCCCATATCGTTAATGCCCTTTCAAGTCACAGGCTTCCGATTTTATTTAAAACGTTTACAAGTGTAGGTACTATTTATGTAGGTAGGTAGGTAGGCTTAAAGATTGACCGTCTTGTATGTACCTATAGTTACATATAGAATGAATAATCAAGTTATTCAAATCCAAAATAATACAAGCACATATAGCAACTACATTCAAGAGTTCTTTTAAGCTGTTAGTACCTGTTATTTTTTTAAAGAGATACCTATCTACCTACATTTTAACCATCTTTTTTTTTTTTTTTTTAATCAAAGATCTAGTTGGAGAGATATAAATTGGTAGATAAGGAGTGAAATACTTAAGGATTTCCATGTCATTCTTGCGCAGAGACATGCTAATCTCTCTCGTTATCTAGTCAGACTTAAGTTTACGTACTGCCGAAGTACTCACTTTCCACAAAAATAAATGCAATGCTTGCGATGTAGGTTTGTTCGTTACCTTGTGTCCCTCAGAGCGAAAATAGAAGCCCCGCTAAGCGGGGCTTCGTCGACTCCTAAGCGGGTACACGTTATTTATCAGCAAGTATATTACCAAAAAAATTATTTTGGAATATTATATTTAATCCGGAACGGGATAAACCGACAAGTTGCTGATAGATACTTGGACAGATAAACCCTACACGTCTATAAGCTTCTACCTTAATACGTAGGTTCTACGTAACACGTATTAAACTATCCGATCCTTTCGTATTCGAAAACACAAATCACTTGAAAACTGAAGGGTATGCCTCCACACATCACCATTTAAGTGTTATACCTAATTTCAACCGTTATTATAGACACACAAAGATTTAAAGTAATAAGTAATAAGACTCAGAAGAGATACTTAATGTAGGTATAATATTAATTAAATTATAATGGTGACAAGTGCACGCTTTACCAGCTCGATGTGTTTTCTAACATTATGTGTTTTAGTATTTTCATTAGCATAGCCACGGTGCGCGCAGGCAGCCTTTGAAAACTTACACATTACTATTCCGGATCGTTTTTATTTGCTAGATAGTTTAACGGACACTAAATTTAAATATTTATTTCGAACGGCAAAAGCCGTTAGAAACTGTTTTTCAATATAGTCAGCTAAACTGGGGTACAAATTCAAAAACTCACCAGCAGTTTAGCTTCACGACCTTCCAGATGGAAAAACAGCAAGCCAATGAGTTGGAAATTTGTTTTTGCGACAACCGCCAAAAAGCAAACTGCTGTGGTGGGAGTGTGGGAGAGAGAGGGACGTATATGCTAGAAAAGGACAATACGACCGACAACAGTGTTGCCACTCTCAATATTATTATTAGGTTCCGAATAGCGGTACAGTTGTTTAATGCAAATAATAACCATTATACATACCGGAGTCATCAAATAAACATTAATATTCGTCTTGCTTTTTATTTAAAAAAAAAGCGACCAACCTAACTTGTAAGCATGTTTGCAGTTTATAAACGCAACAAACGCTGTCAAATGACAATCAACAAATTGAACATTTGCATTCTTTGTCGAAATTTTTTCACTTTTAAATGCAAAATACTCGACAATACGAATTTTGCGGATACATGTTCTCGATTCAAAAGTGATATTTTTTCAAGCTCTTTCGATTGAGCATAATTTCATTTAGGTCTACCGTCAGAGCGGCTCACGATTATTTATAAAGATAACCTACAAAATTTAAATTACTTTTCCAACTTTTAAGGGCAACAATAACGTTTTGTGCATGAGTTCTTAACCTAAATCACTAGTTTAGCACTTCCTATAACGTATTATTAACTTTTTATCTCATAATTCCGTCCAAACCACTAAAATAGTTTTTACACAATAGCTTATTTATATCATTAATTTAGATAAATCCTGATTATTCTCGTGGCGCATTGAAATTTTCTTAGATAATGTATATATATAATGTCAATAAACTTGCATTCCCAAACATCTTTCTCACATTAATATATAAAAGATCATGTACTAACATTTAACTAAACACTTTAACAAAATGACTTATGGTGGTTTTTGCTTCAATATAAATATGTTTTTTAAGGCAGAGGTGTAAAAGTATGTTAATAATTATCTTTTATTCAGCCCAACGTCAATCTTTCCCGGTATTAGGGCGCACATGTGACATATTAACTGAATAAAGGGTAACTGGTGGTCTCTTACCCAGTCAATATACACCTCTTATAACTCCTGTTACCCCTTATAATTCCATTAAATTGCTGCTACAATGCTCTTAAACAGCTATGTGAACTTAAGGCTGCATAATTTGTGCCCATTTAAGAGTTATAAAAGCTGAAAAGAGGCTTATACAGCTCTTATGCAGCTTTTTTATTCCAGCTTCAAGCGTATTCGTACTTCATTATGCGGCTGCTATACAGCTAATCTGTGCTACTTGGGTTATTCTGGGAAATACTATATTCCACCAAAAAAAAGTTGGCAACCCTAGTTCAGGGTCGAAACATTCCCTTTCTAATATATGGCACTATCCCTTTCGGCTATTTGTCTAAATTCAAGTGATTATCTTATCTGTGGTCGTGCACGCAAAAGGAAGTCAAGTGGTGCCAACCCTAATAATTGCTTGGAGCAATGCTGAGCCGAACGGAACCGAGTTCGACCGAAGCCAGGAGTGTCTCCCCACTGCCTAGACTGGGACTGGGACCAAGCTAACTCGCCATGGCATTATCATTGCAATCATGTACAACATTATAAGTATACAAGGTCCACATATATATGTGAACCATGAACCATGAACCCGGACAGGGTTTGGCAAACTACTAGATACAGTAACAGCTCCCGGTCCATCACGATAAATTGATAAGTTTTCAAAGGATACGCCGAGTGTAGCGAAGCGTGAACCCTGGACCGCGCGTATATAACGTCTGCCCACCACGAATCCATAGTTCTGTTATCAGTTCACAACCTCACAAACATGAAGTGCGCGGTAAGTTAATCTTGGCACATCATCCAAATGTGGGCCCTAATGTTTGAAATGGGTTTCACATGGCCTTGAGTTGTGAATGTGAGCCAGTCGAAGTGAAACACGAGTTTTAGAATCGTATAGTGTCCGTGAGAAATTTTCAGGTCCTTTTTAAGGTTTACTTAAATGATTATTAATATAATTAATTAGCAAAAGAACATAAAAATAAGACTGCTATTTTGGATTTCAGCGGGAAATCAGGCATGTAATTATTACGGTAATCCATTTACCACGGAACTTATAGTACTGTCACAGAATAACTAATAGTACTGTGCAGTGTGCAACGCAATCTACTTCAGTCTTCAAATTAGTGGCTAAACTGTTTTGCGCTACTGGCCACAACTGTACCTTCTAAGTTACCTAAAGGGGCCCACTGATTACCCGTTCGCCAAACGATATCAGCCTGTCAGACGCAAAACCCCGGGCCTAAAGTATGGAACATGTGGTGTGATAGTTAACTATCTTAAGATTTTGATATGTTATAGGTATATTCAGAGCCCTGAACAAAAGTCTCTAGGGGTGCTACCACTATTTCCGAGTCCCTTACAGCGAGCGTTTAGACTGATTTACTCTGTTTACTCGACAGGTCGCTATCGTTCTGGCCCTCTTCGGAGTGGCGACGGCTGTCCCCGTGCCTCCATCCCTTGGCTGGGGCCTCGGTATGTATTGCCATACTATATGAATTTCCTTACTGATATGCATCGCCATACTTAATACCTACGAAGTAGCTCAAACCGTAGGTAACTCACAAGAGAAATAATTTTGCATTTTAAGGCTCTTGTAGTTGACGCATTTTATAATTTGTTGCATCTCTTGGTAATTATTGTACATTGTATCGAAAATGCGATTTCTTACAAAACGCATCGTTTAAGGGTCTCCCCTGATATATCGACGCGCATTCGGCAAAAGCCGATAGGAAAAAGCTTTATGTCCACGCAATAAGAGCGAAAAAGCCGTCGACGCGTCGGCAGGCGCCAGCCGATGCGAGCCGAGCCGAACGACGACTTTTTCGCTCTTATTGCGTGGACATAAAGCTTTTTCCTATCGGCTTTTGCCGAATGCGCGTCGATATATCAGGGGAGACCCTATAGTCCGTTTATTTTAGCATTAGAAAGAACTTCGCAGAAGTAAGCTTGTTGTTCCAAATCCGGCACTTGTAGCGGTAATAATTTGAAGTAAATTATATGTATTGACCATGCTACATTAGATAATTCAATAATTATTAACAATTAAAGAGCCTGACAAAAACTGCACGCTTGCTTCTATGGAGTTCTTTCTAATGCTAAAAAAACGAACTATAAGGGTCATTCTCAAAAAATATGTTGCGATCTAATTGCCACGACCCATACAAAATGTATGAAAAGAGTAGTGGTAATGGGGTTAGCAACTGTCAAAGCTTTTCATAGATGGCGCCATCATAGCTTGTCCCTTTCTCTACGAGATTTGGCTTAAAGAGCTGGCATCCAGGGTATTAAAAAACAAAAAAACACTATTCTAGGAATTGACAGGGCAAGCTATGATGGCGCCATCTGCTAAAAACTGCGACCGACCAACCCCATTAGACGCAAACGCAGACATATTCTCCCTAAATAACCCTTAAATGAGTCTTTAAAACGCGTCCGTTAATAATTACTCCAAGTTGTGTTTATCAAATCGTACTGTCAATGATTTCATTAACTATAAGTACTATAACTCCCACAGGTCCCGTCCTGCTTCCCAGCGCCGTGTCTGTCAGCTCAAGCGTCATCAACCACGGCGTCTCCCTCCCAGTCGTGAAGCCCATCATTACCGCGCCCATCATAACCGCGCCCATCATCAGAACCCCCATCATCAGCGCTCCCATCATCCGCTCCCCTATCGTTGCGCCCCTCGGCCTCTCCGGGCTTGGACTCGGCCTCGGCCTCTCCGGGCTTGGACTCGGCCTCGGCGGTCACGGCTGGCACTGATAAGTGACGACATCTCTCAATATTGAAACGATATTGCTTTCTTGAGCCTGTTACTGTATATATTGGCAAATATAATCTTGTTTTTATTGCTTTGTTTTATTGAGCACAGTCAAGATTGGAGTTGAAGCGTGGTGAGGAAGGTTAGTGTAGATTTTAAATGGATTAATCTGATTTCAATGTGAAAATTAGACTAAGCACAATGCTCATTTCATATTTTCTAAAAAACTTGACTTATTTTATAAAGTTTTACGGTATATTCCCATGTGTCCCTGGCATAGATGGGAATAGGGAGCATTGATATGAATCATTCCCCTCTGTCCACGCCTCACATGGGCGAGGACAAATGGGAATGCACCAGTTTTACTCAAAGCTCGGAGGTCAACAGTCAAGTCTGTCAAGTCCCTGGTAGATCCTGGTTTCAAACGTGACAGTGACCTTATGTCGTTTTATGTTTATCTTCTTCAGCATTGCTGTAATTAAATCATTTCAAACAGACGTACAAAGATAACATTAAATTTAAGGTACAAAATGGCGGTTCAAATCAAGATGGCGCTGATGTTCTTGCTGGCGGCGCGTGCGCTCGGTGGCCATGACGAAGACAATATTGACGACGATGACAGTACGTTACAAATTTACAAAATTATGCGTGTAGAGTCGAACCAAGAAAAGTCTGCAGCGGATTTGATAGCTATTAACCATACCATCTCTATCTAAGCCATACCACCATCCATATTACCATCTCTGTCTAAGTGTCTACTGTCTCTCCAATTAAACATCCAAGGAAGATCTTGTTAACAATAAATCTACGTATATACAGGGCGTCCCACGGCTATGCCACATGGAGGAAAAGTACCCTCAATATTGTAGATGGAACATTTTACTGAAAGAAGACATTATTTTAATTTAAAAAACAATTTAAACTGCATTCATAGATTTTTAAATAATTACATGGTTGAACCGGGAATCAAACCCGCTACATCAGAAAAAAATCATCCTGTAGCTTTATCATACCGATCGAAAGGCATCATCATAAGGATTATTTTTTGCTAAATAACATAGTGTCAGAAACAAAAGGAAGACCATGAATTTTAACATTTGATGTGAAATTTAGCGAAATAATCAAAAGAGTGCGGCTATGTATTCAACAGATTGAGACTCATTTTGAGGATTAATAAATTAAACTGATTAATTTGGAATTAAAAATGTTAAAATTCATGGGCTTCCTTTTATTTCTGACACTATGTTATTTAGCAAAAAATAATCCTTATGATGAAGCCTTTCGATCGGTATGATAAAGCTACAGGGTGATTTTTTTTCTGATGTAGCGGGTTTGATTCCCGGTTCAATCATGTAATTATTTAAAAATCTATGAATGCAGTTTAAATTGTTTTTTATATTAAAATAATGTCTTCTTTCAGTAAAATGTTCCATCTACAATATTCAGGGTACTTTCCCTCCATGTGGCATAGCCGTGGGACGCCCTGTATTATGTCAGTGTAAATGCTCCAGGTATTACATACTACATACTGGCTTTAACTGTGAACATTTTCATATGTCGGAGGAAATAAAGCCAAACAATATCAGTATTAAAATACTTCAAAAAAACTAATAGAGGAAGTTCTATAAATTCGTGTATTAGTGTCCATAGTTACACTCTATTCCAATGAAAACGGGGCGCTTTGTATGTACTGAGTTTTCATAAATCATAAATTTTAATTGCTCTCAAGTGTAGATGATCGCAATTTGTAGGTGAATAACAATTTCGCACTTCCTTCCTTCAATTTTAATAACGGACAAGACTTATTAAGTTCTAATTCATTCATCAAATTATCATAATTGAATAATGATTAGGTATTTCATGAACGGTACGAATCTATCTATTTTATATGTATATATATTTTGGGGATCTCGGAAACGGCTCTAACGATTTCGATGAAATTTGCTATATGGCGTTTTGGGATAAGACCTAGCTAGATCGATTTATCGACCATAAATCGATCTAGCTAGGTCTTATCTCTGTAAAAACGCGCATTTTTGAGTTTTTATATGTTTTCCGAGCAAAGCACGGTGTCCCAGATATTGATTATGATTCTTATGTGATGTCTTAGTTTTTACTGAGGTCTAAATAGCCTGCCTCCGGCTATTTATACCTACTTTACTTGTAGTGATGATGATGATGATGATGATGATGACTTGTAGTAGTAGTAGTAGTAAAATACTTTTCTCAAACATGCAATGAAATATTGATGTTATGTTCCTTATAATAGGCTGCGAAGTATGGCGTTTCAGGTGCGGCTAGGACAAAAGGTATTTAATGGAATTTCATACAAATCTTGCAGGCCTAGGCCGGCAAAGTCCTCTTTTTAGGGTTCCGTACCCAAAGGGTAAAACGGGACCCTATTACTAAGACTTCGCTGTCCGTCCGTCCGTCCGTCCGTCCGTCCGTCCGTCCGTCCGTCCGTCTGTCACCAGGCTGTATCTCACGAACCGTGATAGCTAGACAGTTGAAATTTTCACAGATGATGTATTTCTGTTGCCGCTATAACAACAAATACTAAAAACAGAACAAAATAAAGATTTATAACGCACCAACCTCAAACGTCGGCCCGGCCGAACGAAACTCGCGGATTGGACGACTTACCTGCTGCACCGCATGAGCCAATCACAGCTCCGATTCATGACGCACTGCGCGTGACCGACCGTATACAGATACGTTCTCGCCGCTCCCGCGCAGTCCGGCAACCGACGCGATACGATTGATATATGTCTAATGATAATTTGTAAAATCACTACAGTATTTAGTGCTTAATTCTAATAAGTTTCCCATAAGAACATTACGAGTGTAATTATTCAACAGAATACACTTTTTATTCAGTATCGGTGTCGTTTTCACTTTTAAATAGCCTCCTCATCCGAACCCCGAGCTAACTGGCGCTACAAAATGGCGCCCAACGTGGGGCTATAGTGAAAAAGTGGACTTTTGTGCCGTGATTCATTAAAATAAACAATATAGAGTAATAAAATGCCGCCTAAATCAAGGAGAAATCGACGTGTGTCGACGCCGACGCGAGATGACCTCGAGCCCGCTCGAGAAGGTTCTTTCACGAGAGATGACGTCGCGACGCTTGTGGATTCGTTGCAACGGTCGCAAACCAACGCCTTCAGGGAACTGCTGGAAAGCGTCATCACAACCTCTAGGCACCCGTCGTCGTCTACTACATCGACACCGTTTCCTGTAGAAGGAGGAAATTTCTCTCGCTGCAAAGCTCGATTCGCTGGAAATGCGGAAGAGTCCATCGAAGGTTTTATTGACGCCATTGAGGCCTACAAAGATTGTGCCAACATCTCGGACGATAACGCCATTCGTGGGTTATCAATACTACTAACGCATTCAGCCGCAGATTGGTGGCAGGGCATAAAACCGGAGATAACTTCATGGGCCAAAGTCATTGATAGCTTGCGCCATACCTACGGCGACAATCGAGCTCCGCCACGCATTTACCGCGACTTATTTGCTGCGCCACAAGGCGAAGAAAATACTCATGTTTTCGTCGCAAAGTGTAGAGCCCTGTTGGCAAAATTGCCGCGTAGCGAGTTGGCCGAGAAGGTACAATTGGATATGGTGTACGGACTGTTAAACAAACGTATACGCAAACGTGTTAAGAGGGAAGAGTGCGCAACGTTTAAGATATTGTTACAAAAGGCGCGCGCCGTCGAAGAATCGTTGAACGAGAGTACGAACGATACAAAGGCCGCCGCCGCTTCCAAGAACGTGAGCTACGCCTCGCCGAGTCGTCCCGTCGCCGTGTCAAAGCCGCCGCGCGCTACCGCGAGCGCGAGCGCCGCGCCGCCGTCCCGCGAGCCTCGCGCGCCTCCGCCGCGTCGTATAGATGATAACAGTGATAACAATACAGCGTCCGCGTCCGCCGCGAAATCTAAGTCGTATAGTAAGAAGTGCGGGTATTGTAAACGTTACGGCCACGTAAAAGAAGAATGTAGAAAACTAAATAAAGACTCTAGTGGTACGTCTAACGATAAAAATAATAACACATCAGATGTTAATGTCTTACGTTGTTATGGTTGTGGTCAAGTAGGTGTTATACGCGCAAATTGCGAAAAATGTAATGCTACTTTCTGTACTGTCAACTGCAGCATGGATTCGTCCAATCCAGGGTTAAAGGACACTGGTAAGCAGACTAAGAAGCTCTCCCCGGTGAGTAGTACTCTTAACTCTATACCTAAGGTTCAAAATGATAAGCTTGACGAGATCTTTTTGTCTCCCACTGATTTTCGACATGCACTTCCTGCAAATTTCTTTGGTGACGGTTTAGTAGCAAAGCCGGTGTTGCCCCGCGCCGCCGACAGCTCCCAGGATGACCCTGTAGTCGTTCAACAATCGTGCACACTTTTTGCAAAGTCCATTATTGATAACAGTGATAAGCAAGTAAATTGTCCCCGTAGTAAGGAAATGTCATTTTGCACCGTGTCAAATAATATTAGTAACATCCCTGTGCTGCCAGATCAGGTCAATGACGCCAAATCTAGGTTGACTACAGCTGTTTTAGGATCAGCTGATAACAGTAATAAGAATGGTCACAATGTAACTAAATACAGTAAGTCATCTTCGGGTCACAGTATAGATAATTCCAGTAACTCAACCACGCCTTGTGAGGGAATTTTATTTTCAGCTGTGGACTTTTCAGGGACAAACCAGAATGATGAGGACTCCAAGGAGCCTACACCTGGAGCCCTAATGGACCAGAATGACTCTGAGGACCCCGTGTTGGATTTATTTGACATAATGAGGAATACACAAAAAGGCATCAGCGGCCAATTTTAGGGATTGGAATCCTGGACATGCAAGGTATTGCCTTAGTGGATACAGGCGCAAAGAGAAGCTTGGCAAGTCGAAAGCTCTACTCACTGTTACTTGAGAGACAGCAACAGTTCTGCGAGAAGCAAATGAGAGTGACATTAGCCGATGGTGTAACCCGAGTTAGAAATGTGCTCAAAATTACCTTAGATGTCAAAGTGAAGGATAGAGTGATACCTCAAGAGTTCCTGATCTTACCTGAAGCTGAAGAAAATGAAACTTTACTGGGAATCGATTTTCTAAAAGCATCTAGGCTCGACCTGGACTTTGATAACCATACTTGGTGTTTCCCAGGTGGTGAGAAATATCCCATACAGTATGAATCTGACATGCCAACGCAATTGTCAATTGCTGCAAGCAATATACTTCATGCTGAAGAAGGATCAATGCTCAGCGAAGGTGAAAAGATGAAATTAGCCGAAGTGTTAGAGAGGAATAGTGCAGTCTTCAGTCTAGGGGGAGCGCCCACTCCAATTGTTGAACATCATATAGACACAGGAGACCATGCACCTATATCTGTACCTCCATACCGGCTCACACCTGCAAAGAAAGAAATAATGAAAGCGGAGATTGAGAAGATGCTCCGGGAAGGGATAATAGAGGAATGTGAATCTGCATGGACCTCACCAGCAGTTCTTGTCCCTAAGAAGAATAATACTGTCAGATTCTGTGCTGATTATAGAAAGCTGAATAGCGTCACAAACACAGATAACTATCCCTTACCCTTAATTGATGAGCTGCTGCAGTCGACCGGAAGACATTGCTACATAAGTACCATAGATCTGAGATCTGGATACTGGCAAGTCAGTGTGAATCCAGCTGATCGGGATAAGACTTCAGTGATCACACCATTCGGTACCTACCGTTTCGTACGAATGCCATTCGGTTTGAAGAATGCACCTGCAACCTTCCAGCGGTTGATGGATAAGTTCAAATCCGGTGCCAGCTTGCAAAATACTACAGTTCTAGCTTACCTGGACGATCTCCTGGTTATATCTGACAGTTTCGAGAAACACCTGCAAGACCTGCAACTTGTGTTCGACCGACTACGTCAGTTTGGCTTAAGAGCAAACCGAGAGAAATGTGTTTTTGCCTGCAAAGAGGTCAAGTACCTTGGACACCTCATTACCCCTGACGGTATTAAGCCAGATAATGGGAAAGTTGAAGCAATATTAGCCATGAAGGAGCCAACCAATCTCAAGCATCTCCGGACATTTCTCCAAACCTGCGCTTGGTTCAAAAAATTTGTTCCAAATTTCTCAGCGGTAGCTCAGCCGCTTACCAAGCTTACAAAGAAAAATGAACCATGGAAATGGCAAGAAGAGCAACAACAGGCTTTTACGGAGCTCAAGACCAGATTAACTTCTGCTCCAATCCTGGTGCAAGCGGATTACAGCAAACAATTTATTCTACGGACTGACTCGAGTAACTATGCTCTTGGAGCTTGTCTTATGCAAGGCGAAGGACATGATGAGCGCCCCATTGAGTATGCCAGCAGGCTGCTCACTCCAGCAGAACGCCGTTACAGCACAACTGAGAGGGAGTGTTTAGCTGTGATCTGGGCGGTTGAGAAGTACCGGCCCTATATTGATGGTCATACAGTTTTAGTGAAGACGGATCATCAGCCGTTGAAATGGCTGTTGACTCACAAGTCACCAAGTGGTCGCCTTATCCGGTGGGCACTTAAACTGCAAGGTTTTGACATCAAATATGAATACACACCTGGAAAGGCCAATGTCATAGCAGACACATTGAGTCGACCTGTCTGCGATGAAAACTCCAAAGAAGAATGTGGAGTCTGCTCTATTATTATTGATATTCCACAAGTTAACCCGACGGAACTACGTACTGCACAGCTCGAAGATCCAGAAGTCGCCAAGATTATTCAAGACCTGGAAGACTCTGATCCTATTAACTCGACCAGATGGCTAGAGAGAGGATATGTAATGGCCCAAGGGATTCTCTACTATTACAATCCCAACTCTGAGTCGGAGGAAGCTCAGCTGGTAGTACCTAACTCTATGAAGGAGGCCGTCCTAAAAGAGTACCACGACGCCCCAACAGCTGGTCATCAGGGCGTGGAAAGGACTCTCGCACGCATCTGTCAAAAGTATTACTTTACAGGAATGCGCAAGTACATCACGGAATATTTAAAACTATGTGAAGAATGCCAACGTTACAAGATAAGTAACCAGAAGCCTATGGGACTACTACAGACCCCAGTGCTTAATCAAAGAGGAGAGGTGTTAGCTATAGACCTCTTTGGCCCTCTACCTGAAGGAGATAATGGAGAGAAATGGGTGCTGCTCATCGAGGACACGGCTACACGCTGGGTGGAGCTGATAGCCCTCAAGGACGCCACAGCAGAAGTCTGCGCTCCAGCCCTTATCGAGCAGTACTTCCTACGGTATGGATTCCCAAGAAGAGTCATTTCTGACAACGGAGTTCAGTTTGTCTCAGCTGTGATGCAGCAGACCATGTTCTTGCTGGGAATCAAGCAGAATTTAATACCACTCTATCATCCTGAGGCCAACCCTGCAGAACGCAAGAATAGAGACCTCAAGATTCAACTCTCTATTTTAGTGAAGAACAATCATCGTGCGTGGCCCAAGTTCCTGCCAGCGATCAGGTTCTCGATGAATAGTGCTCTTTGTGCCACCACTGGATGCAGTCCAGCTCACATGATGTTCGCTCGAGAGATGAGGACTCCTTTTGATGCCCAACGTGATTTAAAGGCTATTCTGTCAACAGAAAACTTTCTGCCGCAAATAACTCCTTACTTGAAGAAGTTTCTCGAAAACTGGGATGTTATAAAGGAGAAAGCTGTACGCCAGCAGGACCAGAAGAAAAGCGACGCTGATCAGCACCGACGGCAGTCACCTTTGTTTTGCGTTAATGACCTAGTTCTGGTAGACACTCATTTGCTTAGTAACGCTTCTAAAGGTTTAACAAAGAAATTCATGCCCAAACGGGATGGTCCCTATCGCATTAGTAAAATAATTAGTCCAACTTCTTATGTTATAGCTGACGTACAAACCAATACCGACCTAGGTAAATACCATAGTTCTGATTTGACACCATTCACACCAGGTCAAGGTATTCCTTCGGTGCCTGTCCAACCACGGCGACTACGGGGTCGCCCTCGTAACTTAGCGCGAGATGATAGTGTTACCAAGTCCCCAACGGGTCGTTCTGGGAACTTGGAGGGGGAGTGTATAAAGCACCAACCTCAAACGTCGGCCCAGCCGAACGAAACTCGCGGATTGGACGACTTACCTGCTGCACCGCATGAGCCAATCACAGCTCCGATTCATGACGCACTGCGCGTGACCGACCGTATACAGATACGTTCTCGCCGCTCCCGCGCAGTCCGGCAACCGACGCGATACGATTGATATATGTCTAATGATAATTTGTAAAATCACTACAGTATTTAGTGCTTAATTCTAATAAGTTTCCCATAAGAACATTACGAGTGTAATTATTCAACAGAATACACTTTTTATTCAGTATCGGTGTCGTTTTCACTTTTAAATAGCCTCCTCATCCGAACCCCGAGCTAGCTGGCGCTACAGATTTAAATGGGGCTCCCATACAACAAACGTGATTTTTGACCAAAGTTAAGCAACCTCGGGAGGGGTCAGTATCAGTACTTGGATGGGTGACCGTTTTCTTTTTGCTTTTTTTTGTTTTTTTTTTTGCATTATGGTACGGAACCCTTCGTGCGCGAGTCCGACTCGCACTTGCCCGGTTTTTTTAATTTTCATTTCACAGATATTTGTGACACAGCATCGTGGCATTCATCCATTAAAAAAAAACTAGAGGCAGTATTGGCTTTATGGTTCGTAATGACACTGCCACTACGCCTATAAAAAAAACAAAAAACAATGTTTGCTATAATTTGCAGTTTTATTTGTATAAAATCAACATGAACTTAATAAATAATACATTATTAACCAAATTTTATAATTTTAAATTATAAATTTAACTACACAAGTACACAAATAAAAACATATAAAATATTTCATCTAAACGTTAGCGGTAAAAACGTCTACTCAAACACGCGTAGTTATTTTTTTTAACTTGTTATGGAGGTAAAGTTGAAAAATTTTCATTCTGTTTTATTGGATTTATGGTGCGTTGTTGATTTTTTTACTTTAATATGAGTTCCGACGAAATAATGAAATTAATTGTAATCGAAGGTGTTGGAATTGGCAGCGTAAGCAGAATTGATTTTTAATAACTTGCTGCCTCTGCCGCCAAGTCAAAGACGAAGTATGTATAAGGTTGCTTATGGCAATTTTATTATTTGAGAAACTAAGAAAAATGGCTTACAGTTTATTAGAAACAGTTTTGTGGCATATTTTAAATGAATGTAACTACAAATTCGTCAACACTGTGGAAATTATACTTATTTACTCCATGCATAAAGCAACGATGTATGTGAAACATGATATCAACATGAAAGGCTATGTAAACTTATGTGACGAAAACGACAGTCAGACGGATACAAGGCGAAAAACCAAAGATACATGAAAATATACGGGTAGTAAAAATACACGACTCGTGTAAAACATACGCGTGATAATGATATAGGTACGTGTTGGTTATATTTTGGGTGTAGTTTACTTTTAGTTTTTTCTATAAATAAAACTTGGGTTTCGTGGATTTTTTATTTCATTGCATGTTTGAGAAAAGCACTATACATACCTCGGCGGGAAATGGAGTTGCCCGCGCTCAGACCTATCCGGCCTCGCTTCGCTCGGCCGTCTATATGTCTTCGGCCGGCAACCCCTTTCGTCCCGGCCTCTGTAGTAATGTACTATTATTGTACAAAAATCAAAACAGGACAGGAAAAATAACATTCGTCATTAGTACAAAGGCGAACTTATCCCTTTGAGGGATCTCTTCCAGTTAACCTTTGAGCAATTGAGGGAGAATTGGATTGGAGGGTGGATTGAATATAATTTAGGAAAGTAGTTGTTACGCCCGATTAATACCGACTTGTTGCCTCCCCTGTCACACTTACGTACAAATTTACAAGTGCGACAGAGAGGCAACACGTTTCGCGGTAGGCCCTCTGCACCGCGCCCGATTGGCGTGACGTTGGCGACCAATAATTTTAGCAGCTGCAGAGTTGTAGATATGGTTGAGTCTAGGGCATGCAATATCAGTCTCGGGAAAGGTTTCAAATTTCCCGGGATTGGGTCAGGAACAGTTCCGAGAAATCCCGGGAATTCGGGAAATTTCGGGAAAATTAAAAAAGTTAACATTTTGATTGAATTGATTATAACAAAATGATTAATTAATATTTCTATTAGTTTTTAAACTAAATCATACTTAACGGTTTTTATTTCGACTAAAATATACCTATCTATGATGTCATTAGTCAAATTCAGACGTTTTCTAAGATTCAACTAACTAACTAACTAATACGGCTCAGCAACCCAAAAAGGGTTTTGGCCTCCGAAACGAAAGCACGCCACTTTTCCCGATCCTGCGCCGTTTCCTGCCAATTATCGGCTTAAAGCTGACACAGATCTGCTTCCACACTGTCTCCCCAGTGGTACTTGGGCCGACCTACCGGGCGGCCACCAGTCGGTCTTCCCAGGTATGCCCACTTGGTAGCCCGATCCTCTCCCAATCTTAACAGGTGACCGAACCAGCGAAGTCTGTGGGATTTCGTTTCGCCGATGATATTGGGTCCGGCCACCAACTCCTCGATTTCGCCGTTCTCCCGTATCCTCCACGTGCCGTTGTCTCTTTTGATAGGTCCCAGGATCTTACGAAAGGTCTTTCTTTCCGCTACCAGGAGCTGACTTTCCTCTTTTTGTGTTAGTGTTCAGGCCTCGCACCCATACATAAGGATTGGTCGGATAACGGTCTTATATATCCTTAACTTAGTATTTCTGCTGAGAATCCTGGACATCAACACTTTATGGAGGGCTGCGCTGCATCGCATGGCGTTTTAGATGCGAATATTGATCTCCTCCTACCCCCAACATGGAGACTTCCGCGCTGAACTCGTGTATTTTTGTAGAGCTTCGTGTATTCAGTTTTTGACCGGTTAATCCTGTGACCTATCCTAGGGGCCTTTCGCTCCAAGACACTGGCTGCCTGTACTACTTCATCGCGGCTTTCCCCTAATAAAGCCAGGTCGTCCACGTACCCTATCACTTTGTGCTTGCCGCTCAATTCCAGCCTTATGTCCAACGTTAACACTTTTCGGACAACATTTTCAAGGGTTAAGTTGAAGAGCACGAGTGATAAGGTATCTTCCTGCTTTAGACCGGTCATCACCTTGAATTCCTCGGTCAGCTTACCGCCTACCCTGACACGCATCCTACTCTCTTTTGTTGCTGTACTACTAGTTTTCTAGGGAGGTACTCTCCCACTTCTTCTTCATAATCTCTTTGAGCAAGAAAATCTGGTCCGTCGTGCTGCGGTTTCTGCGGAAACCACATTGGTAATCCCCAAGGATTCTTTCAGAATATGGTTCCAGCCTCTTGAGCAGTACGTTGGACAAAACTTTGTACGCTGTATTGAGTAAAGCGATTCCTCGATAGTTTGAGCATCTCTTTTTCAAGCCTTTTTTGTGGACTGGACAGATGACACTAACGTTCCATTCGTGTGGCTGTTCCTCTAGCTCTCATTTGCTGGTAATATGAGGGTAAATAACTGATCGCATCTAAACTCTGTCACTTAAACTCTTCTTCACTTAAGATCTTAATCGGTTACAAATGTAACCAGTCGAAGAAAACGTACTCATATACCATTGCTCTGTTGAACAAAGTATTGTTTTAGAAAAAATATATATATACATGTATATACATACATATATATATATTTTTTTCTATATATATGTATGTACAACATAATTTCGGCTTGTAGCCAATTCGCAATTAGACATAAATCGATATAACATATCAATTATAAATTTCCCGAAATTTCGATATTTTCCCGGGAATTTTGTTTCCAGTTCCGATACTGGCTGAAAGTGCCCGTTCCCGGGAATTCTCGAGAAAAATCAGTCTCGGGAATTCCCGGGAGCATGCCCTAGTTGAGTCGCCATCAGATATATCGGAGCGGCCAAGGTGCTCACAAATATCTGAGCACGCCTTTATTGTCAAGGCGTTAGAGTGCGTGTTCATATATTGTGACACATTAATTGTGATCATGTTTTAGTGGATGCCCAAACGATGTCGCGCCGTGCATGGCAATACGTAGGTGTTCCCGTTGAGGCGATGGCGAGAAGAAGCGACACGAAAGAATCGGAACCCTCCAGTGAGAGCCGTGAGTATATACATGACGGCGGCCGATCGTAAGATTAGGCAGATCGTAATGTTCCTGTGTAATGTTATGACGATAGTCACATTAAACCAATATATAGGTAGGATAGGTTCGTTAGGTTGCTTCATATGCCCGAAGGGCAAACTGTCCAGAAATAGGAGCCCCGCTGCTCCGTCGACTCAGATGAGTCAAAGATTTTCACGTTTCACGATATGCCTAGGAATTTCACGATATGCCTGATCTTACGATCGGCCGCCGACATACATACCATTTACAAGCAGGTGGCTATTCAGGCTATTATATTAGGGCACAGAATAAATAATAGTACTATAGGTACAGAAGACTCACTCCCTAACAAAACGCGTCTGTTACGTCCGCTAGGTGGCGACAGCGCCACGTGCGGCTTATGGCTTTCCCCAAAATTGGGTGGAACTGATGTACTTTTAGCTACCTGTAACAAAGCGACGAAATCGCGGAGTGAGCCACACCTGATTAGGGTGCCGTCTCACTGAGCAAGGGAGGATCCAGCTTTATAGGTTCAGAGTGTCGGAGTCACACGGTTATAATCTAGCAATTTTTTTGCAAATAAAACTATGAAACTTATTTATTGTGACCCAGCCTAGGGTCGCACCCGCCGTCAACAACAACGCCGTGACATAACTCATGCCTCTTACGAACGCTATTTAATCACTTGTTGTGATTTTATGGCAGCTGAATTTACGTTGCCTCAACTGCTTTAAAACTACAGAGTCACCATCAGCAACTCGAACGACGATATTTGAGTTATCAACCACCTCTACAAGCACGACCGAAATGGCGTCGACAACAACAACCGAAGCCCCCATAATCCCCCCGCTGCACCCGCGCTACCGACGCATCTACAACTCGGATGAGACGGCCAGGATAGAGGAATACCCGTACCTGGCCGCTGTTTTGATGAACAACCAGCTGTGGTGTGGCGGAGCGATTATCAGCTCAGATCTCGTGCTTACGGCGGCGCATTGTCTGCAACTGTGAGTAAAAACTTGGCCCAAGTTTTACACTGCTCTACCGATTAATTGAGCTCACGAATCTCACGATCCAAGGGACGCATTTATGCGTTAGAGGGAACAAGTGATCTTGCTATCTCATTCTACCGCATGGCTGCGTCCCTTGGAGTGGCCGGCGCTGGCCCATCGTGTAGAGGAGCCATAAAACCAATATTTTGGCGGTTGGAATGTTCGAAATCGAAGTATAAATTACCTACAATGGAAAAAGTGTGTCAACAATCACAATATATCAGTCATGCGGAGTTAAACATGGTACAAACAGCAACACTTAACTGTCCATCAGTCAGGTCAGTTAAGAGTGTGGGTTATGTTATGGTACTAGGTACTATGCATTCGTCGTAGTTTTCCAAATTGACAATGCACTGTAGGTATCTAATACTATGATCGGGCGACATTACGTTAGGTTATGGTCCTTGGTTAGGTATAGGCGACGTGGGCCACCGCTAACGGCCTCTCGCGCCCCAATTGTTTACCTACACATGAGTCGGCCACCATAAGGCCTCGCAAAATGTAGCTTGCCCGCATTAAATTTAGGTCTTGCACTATAATCTCATCAATGTTGACTTGACGACCGGTCTGGTCTGGTAGTGACCCTGCCTGCGAAGCCGATGGTCCTGGGTTCGAATCCCAGTAAGGGCATTTATTTGTATGATGATACAGATATTTGTTCCTGATGAGTCATGGGTGTTTTCTATGTATTTAAGTATTTGTATATTATATATATCGTTGTCTGAGTACCCACAACACAAGCCTTCTTGAGCTTACTGTGGGACTTAGTCAATCTGTGTAAGAATGTCCTATAATATTTAAAAAAAATGTAATTCCAGCCAATACAACAACCGCTTCTTCCGAGAGTACGTCAAGATGCTGACCGTCCGCATCGGCTCCAGCAACGCCACGGCCGGCGGCGAGGTCCTACGGGTCGACGAGATCTTCTTCCATCCGAACTACAAGCCGGATACTTTAGCCTTCAACTACGCTGTCGTCAGGTTGCATAAGAATATCACGTTCTCTGCGCTGAACGTGTCCAAGATCGAGTATTCGAAGAGGAAGGATGTGACCATTGATAAGACGATTACGTTCTTGGGATGGGGGTCGGTGCTGGTAAGATAAATTTTAAAGTTTTGACTCTCCGAAAGGACATAATAGTATATCTAGTTTCCTTTGTAATAATTAGGTATGGTAAAAGCATTCCCACGAGTGTCGCTACTATGAAATAGGTACTAAGTAGGTACATTGTAATGAGAATGCAAGGATCCCCTGGTAGAGCATTTCGTAAGCGACACTTTAGATGCTCTATTATTCGTATTTAACTGCCATTGATTTGGTTTAATTAGGTGAATATACCGCGTTTTCTCAGGGAATGGGCGACAAGGGTGGGGCAGTGCTGCTCCAGAAAGTAGATCTTCCCATCTACGATAAGGCAGATTGTATCGACGTCTACGGAAAGTAAGCAGCGTACATATGTATACCTAACTGTCTATGTTACGTTTACCTGTGTCCAAGGGCATTGCCAAAGAGGGCAGGGCGAGGCTCCCCTACGTTAGGCCTACGGGAATATCAACTTACCCACTAACTATTTCATCGACAGGCGACGACAAGTGACGCCCTTCCTGAAAACTTATAACCACTTCAAATCAAGTGCTTTCACTTTACAACATGCTTGAGCGTAATGCCTTGGCGAATTGGAACGAATTTTTAGCAGATTTGTACCTTATGATAGTGACACTATGGCTCACTTTGCAAAAACCAATGCCCCAATAATTAAAATTCACTGTTTTACAGGGAATTGGTCTCGGTTAGCACCTTCTGCGCTGGCTTTATCAGCAAGATCAAGAATGTTTGTAACGTAAGTATGAGGAAACAAAACAGTAGGTAAGGGAAATTACCCTAGGACTAATAGGATTTTCAGAGTGGATGCGAATACCTAATATGGGTCTACCAACTCAAGTACTACATATGTCTTCTACAGTAGAGTCCAATCGTTGGTTAAATTGTAGCTCTAACATTTGTGAATTATGTAAATATGTTAGTGATGTGAGAGTGAGACAACATATGAGACCAATCACACAATATTACACAAAACTTCGAGTACTATAGCACAGTACACTAAGAACAGTAGTGAATCTAAAGCCCGCTCCACACTCGTGCGCGAATCGCGGCGCGAAGCCGCCAACGCGAGTCTGGAGTCGATTGCGCATATCAGCGAACTAGACTCCACACTCGCGTTCGCGGCTTCGCCCGCGATTCACGCGCATAGTCTGGAGGGGGCTTATGGCCGCTCGGCAAGTTATTTGCCTACTCTTGCGTTGGCGCTTAGGGTTGTCACTTTTATTATACCTTGATACTGATACTCGACCCGGCCGCGGCGCCCCGCGCCCTACGGCGGGTTGGTCAACGACACCTTCTCGTAACTCATGAGACCCTGGTACTTGTGTAGCGCTAAATTCAAATTTTAAAGAGTTTTTTTCTCGATTTTAGCCACTGTAGCCTATGGAGACTAACAAGTAACGCTAAGCGGTATTCGTAGGCAATGGATGTTCCTATATTAAGGGTGTCACATGTGCGTTTCTGACTTATGATGCAATTGTTCCTACAATACAATACGACCGCGGCGAGCTGTACTGAGGCCTACCGAGAGCAGACAAATGCGAGCGGGTGGGCAGCGTACTCGAATGCACGCGATCACAGTCGCGTCACGGTACAGCCCACACTGCCGCCACCGTATTCCCCCGTATCTATGCTAATGTGTGCGTGGCAGCGCGTGCGTACACGGCGTCCGGCGCGCACGCACACATTCAAGCCGGCAGCGGCACATTTCTATGAAGATTCACTACTGTTCTTGTACTGTGACTATAGGTACTAAGGATCTTACGTCATATCAACGTAGGATACGTTGATATGGCTAGAGTTAGGCCAAGAAAAGTCTATAGCGATTTTGATAGCCTATCCCTCCCGTCGATATACATACTTTGCATTAAGACTCTCGAATACTGAGTAACAGAGGCCATACCACAGAAATCACAGTAATAGTACTAGGTACAAAAGACTCGCTCTCTACCAAAACGCGTCTCTCACGACCAGGACAGTTATGGCCGCTAGATGGCGACAGCGCCACGCGCGGCTTATGGCTAGGCATCAAAATTGGTGCGGAACGAATGTACCTACTTGTAGCTACCTGTTGCAAAGCGACGAAATACAACCATACCTGACGTCTGTTTCAGCATGACGCCGGCGGTCCAGCCATCATGGACGGCGAGCTGATCGGCATCCTGTCGTTCTCGGCCAAGCGCTGCGACGAGGCCGACAAGCCCGCCGTGTTCGCGAGCACGGGCGCCGCCGCCGACTGGCTCGATACCATTCCGAACATTCGGGGAAAGAGGTGATAGGGTAATTCAGCACGATGTCGGCGGTCCCGCGATCATGGACGGCGAGCTAATCGGCATCCTGTCATTCTCGGCCAAGCGCTGCGACGAGGCCGACAAGCACAAGCCCGCCGTGTTCGCGAGCACGGGCGCCGCCGCCGACTGGCTGGACGCCATTCCGAACATTCGGGGAAAGAGGTGGATAGGGTAATTCAGCACGACGCCGGCGGTCCCGCGATCATGGACGGCGAGCTGATCGGCATCCTGTCGTTCTCGGCCAAGCGCTGCGACGAGGCCGACAAGCCCGCCGTGTTCGCGAGCACGGGCGCCGCCGCCGACTGGCTGGATGCCATTCCGAACATTCGGGGAAAGAGGTGGATAGGGTAATTCGCCAGTAACTGGCCACCCTAAACTAAAATGAATTCTATTTAGCTATAAACAGAATTCATTTTATTAGGTGGCTAGTAATTGAAGGCTGGCCAGTTATTGAAACCCCCATAGGAAGGTACTAAAATGAATCATGTTTATAGGTGAATAGAATTCATTTTTAGTTTAGGGTGGCCAGTTATTGGCCGGTGGCCAGTTACTGGTGAATTACCCTATTAGAAACAGTGTAGATAAAATTATTCGACTGAGAGTAGGTACCTTTAAGGTGAGATCAGACGGTTCACTAGGATGAATGTTCACTCGAGTGAATGTTTCATTTTCCTTTCATTTCACGTTCACACACGGCTGCTGGAAAGATTATTCTTTTTTTTCTTCTTTCACTATGGCGTCGAATGAAGTTGTGCGTCTTGGTATAAGTTTAATTTGTGATCATTTAATAAAGATTTTAACAAACAAGATGCAAAGAAGCGTCTTCGGTAGTGGCTGCGACCTTAGATCGCAAGAAGAAATTTATTTGGAGCCTCGAATACATTGCTGAGAGAACTAGCCGATGAAGATCCGAAATCGTATTGCAATCATTTGCGGATACAAATTTTGCAAGTAATTTTGTAGAACTTCTATTATTAGTAATAGGTCCGTTAATAGCGAAAGAAAACACTTCAATGAGAGTCAGTATAGCTAGATAGTAGGTAGTATTCCCACAGGATTCGAGAAAATATGCAAAATCCGAATGAACGTTCATTTCGTCCATTTCGAAAATATCCAACATTGTTGGATTCTTTCACTAATGAATTCATTTTTGGTTCATTTTGTGTTCAGACGTGTCACTTTGAGTGAAAGATGAATAATGAAACTAGAAAATGAACCGTCTGATCCCACCTTTAGCAGCAGAAGTAGCTATGCGGGCAAGGTATACAAATTTACAAAATGACCTAATGTCACCATTATTGTTACAGAAAATGAGCGTGTGCAGATCATTTGAACACCTGACCCTGCTCAGCTATCTCTACATCTGACTTTAGTACAGTCGCCAGATATATCGGAGCTGCCGAGGTGCTCACAAATATCTGAACGCGCCTCTATTGTCAAGGCGTTAGAGTGCGTGTTCAGATATTTTAGAGCACCTTGGCCGCTCCGATATATCTGATGGCGACTGTACCTACAAATATTGTGATATTCTTCTTTTACAGCGACGACCTCGTGCACGGCTGGATGAACGACATGCAATGAAACAATAATAAAACATAAATCAATATATTTGCTCTAATACTGTACAGGCCAGTTTCCATTCCACTACACAAAAATCAAAAATCCATTTTATTTAACATTATATATTTCTAAATAACATACAACATTGAACATACATGGGAAGTTCGTAGCGGATCTCCGTATATATTTCATGGAATGATATCGAGCTGATTCCAAACACTAAACTTCAATATTATTAAATACGTAAACCCAAGCGTTGTATATACAGCGGCGGCCATTTTGACGCTTTAATATTCAAGATGGCGGCTGACGTGACAGCTGTCAGATTAGTTAAGATGGCGGCTATCTGTGGCAGCTGTTAGGAAAATGGCGGGTAACTGGTAGGCGCTCGCGTAGTAATAATAATTTATGCGATAATTTAACGTAGAACGGCTAGCCTATTACTTAGCGCGGTAGTTGACGTGCAGCTCTGGCTTAATGTCGTACACCAGGTTTAGGATATCTTTGATCACCTGGAAATAGAAACATTCATGATGAGTATGCGGAACTTCAGGAGCATTGAAAATTGGACTTTGCTTAAAATATAGTGCCCAGTATGATTGCTGTCGTGGTAAAAGATATATAAACTAATACAGGAACATCTAATCCATAGACATTTCAACCTAGGTTATTTATTAGGACTACAGAGTCGCTTGAACTAAACTTGGCATAGACTATAGTTCGTTTTTTTTAGCATTAGAAATAAGGTAAACAATCTTGATGTGTCTTATAATTGAAAAAACACATTTTAAAAATAAGTTACGGCAAATATGTAACAATAATTAGTCTAATACGATCATTTATATTCTTCTGCTTTCATAAATAATAGTTACTGATTTATAAAAAGCGTTTTTCAATTAAAAGACATGTCAAGATCGCTTACCTTCTTTCAAGTTCTTTCTAATGCTAAAAAAACGAACTGTAAGGGCCCCCCCACATCTCGTCGGCGTCTACAATTCTATGGCCGACGTCGACGCAACGTCGACGCAGCGTCGACGTAACTGCGCAGCGACGTCATTTTCCATAGCGCTGGACCGACGCCGACAAACGCCGACGCTCGAAAGACGCCAGATGTGGGGGGGCCCTCGCACTCAAGCAAGCGCAAACGTTACGCGTTTAGGCGTTGTGGTGTACTTATTTTCGTAGTAGACATATAGCTTCAACTCGCTGATTGACGGACAGTACAGACAGTAGGCATCTTCAACAATATCTCAAAAGTCGACATTAACAACCCAAGCTTTTAAAACGGTGACGCCCTCTACACAGGAGCCTCGTAAACAAACTAGCAGAAATACTAGTGCAGCCATTCTCAAAGTGTGTTCCGCGGAACCCTAGGGTTCCACAAAGCCTCTGTTGGGGTTCCGCGAAAATATACTTGTAATAATAAGAAAAGAACCAGCTCTTCTATAGGTATATCTGGTCCACAGTGATAAACGAAAATTTTTAATTTGGGGTTCCGTCAAATATTTCGCTTGCCGAAAGGGTTCCGTCACCAAAAAAGTTTGAGAACTGCTGTAATAGTGAATAAACAAACTAGCGTCAATGTTTTGAAAAACCTACAGGAATGTCAGGTATCGTCTTGTGTCGTCCCATTAGTTTTTCGTCAAGTTCTTAAATCCTATTCTGCTTTCGTAACGCGTTCTACATAGACCGCCACCGACGATTGTGACGAATGTAGAATGGGTGACGAAAGCAGAATAGGACTAATTTAAGAACTTGACGAAAAACGAATGGGACGACCCAAGACGATACCGTGTTAACAACGGTACCTGGTGTTAATGTTTACTTATTGGACCAGCAATGTATAATGAAATGAATGAATTATCAACGTCAGGTGAAAATAGACAACGTGGCGACCCTGCTACGCTACTTAATTAGCGGCACCTCAAATAAAAAGTAAATCCAAACATGTACCTTAAATTCTTCATTTAAAAGTTTATTCAAGATCATTTCGTTTTGAGATAC
Source organism: Cydia fagiglandana (assembly GCF_963556715.1). Lineage (NCBI taxonomy): Eukaryota > Metazoa > Arthropoda > Insecta > Lepidoptera > Tortricidae > Cydia > Cydia fagiglandana. The sequence goes on along the minus strand of NC_085950.1, from coordinate 12,653,306 downwards.
CGCTATTTAGCTTAGTAGGGCCTAGGCCACTATAGTCTTAAATTCTTTTTAATTGGATTTAGAAAATAAATGTAAAGATTTAAAGGGTACTGACCGCATCCTGCTGGGTCTTGACCATCTTGTTCATCTCGTCGATCTTGACTCGGGTCTCGGCGTCGATCTTGGCGGCCACTCCCTCTCGGGTACCCATGTGCTAAAACAATAAACAAAATGGTAAATCGTTTTTATTTTATCTTGTAATTAATTAAAAACCTGACATATGTAATGGCTATGCATCTTAGTTTAAGTTTTGATACAATGTTTTCAATGTCACAGCTGCAAAGAAAATGTCTAATTCTTAATTCTATATTGAGTACCAAGCTTTATTGAAAATCTTATAAGATTTTTTTTATATATTGACATATTGAAGTAAAGGAAAATCTAATAAGAAAATGATCTTTCATCAGTTTCCAATGTTTGACAGTATGTTTTTATCAAAAGTTTTCATTACCAACTGCATGAGCTGAAAGACAATAAGGGAAAATGCTTTTGTCCACCTTAGGTTTCCATCATAAAATTAACATGACAGCACTGGCACCACTTCAAAATTATAAGTTACAAATTTACTATATGTCAGCTTCATCACTTCACCAGAAAGCCGGTCGAAATTTACTTACAAGGTTTGATTATAAACAAGGGCATGTAGTAAGGTTTACTCGGGTAATTCCGAATGTCGAAAACTGTCGGATAATTCCGAAAAGAGACTTTTATTATGATGGAAAGGGTGATTTTCACCTGAATTTCGGAATTATCCGACATTCGGTATTACCCGAATACACCTTAGTAAATAAAAGGTTATACAATAAGGCAATGTTCCTCACCTTGGCCTCGAATTCTTTGAACTGCCTCTCCCGTTCCTGCCTGTACTTCTCCACCTCATCCTGGGCCTCATCCTTGGCCTGCTTTAGGCGTTTCGCTTTTCCTGTAAACAAATATGAAATGTCACGGTCAAATGAGGTAAAACCCAAAAACTTGGTACTTTGAGGCATAATAAATTATTGATTCCAAACTCAATGGTGATATTGATAAATCTCCATATAGATTAACCACATGTCCGGTCCGGACACATGATAAGAGGAAAAAACAAATGGAGCAAAATAATCACTCAATGGTACCCAAGAGAAAGTCAAAGATACAGAGGCAGACCGCTGAGCAGATGGGATGATGACATAAAAAAAGTTGCTGGAGTAACGTGGCATCGAGTGGCAATGGAACGACAAGAATGGAATAGATTGGAGGAGGCCTTTGTCGAGAGACAAACGGATCTACAGAAAGTGGCCAAGGCCCAAATGATAGAATACATATAATGGAAAAGAAATGTTTACTGTAGACTCCGAAATAAAGACTATAAATAATAATAAAAAATAATATAATAATAATAGATTAACCCCAGACAGACTGATCATAGTAGCGATACCTCCTCTACCACAAATATAAGGTAGTTTTATTCCATTTTCGAATCAAAATGTCTTTGCGTGATGCCCGTGTCTTTGAATGGACCAATCACGGCACGGGACTCGCTCACTTCGTCCCCCGCACCCCTGTATTTTTGGCAGCATCAGTTGCATGAAATAATTGCTCTAAGCTCTGTCTAGAGGATTCCTAGTCTATAAGATTAACGTAATGCATTTCCCAAAATATCTGTTGTCTATAACATGGAAAACTTTTTTTTTTAATTATGAATGGGCTTACTCATGGCCACAGACTAGCCGAGGCGTAGACGTGGCCTACAAACTTTGTCAAATCTACAAAACATCAATCAGTAGGTACCAGTACCCATAACATTCATTTGGTTCAAAGAACTCATTTCCTGAAATGAGTAACCGAGTTAATTGTATACTTATTGCAAGGTTATATTCACCTTAACTTGTTATTTGTAAAAAGTCATCTGTTTTAAGAAATTTCAATGGAGAGTGGGTCGATTTACAAACATCTGCAGAATTGTACATAAAGTAAGTCTCTTTAACAAGTTACAAGCTTAAAATTCAAACTATTACCTACTCCCTGAAAGATTTTCAGTCATTAAATTCTTCCCAGTAAAATAAAATTTATAGTTGTAGTGGATAAAGATTAACCCCCTTATTCATAAACATTTACTAAAGTTGACAAGCCGATAATAATCATTTGTCCCTTTCCATCATACTGATACGTCGGAAGGGGACAAACGATTATTATCAGCTTGACAACTTTAGTAAATGTTTATGAATAAGGGGATACATTTTTAAAATGAAACTATCTACCTTCCAATGTATGTTATAAATTATTAGTGATAATAAAGTTAGATTATAAATACGATTATAAGAATCTGCATTTATCATTTCACTTTTTTGTAGATAAATCCATCCATCGCTCCATCCATCCATCATCATCCATCGTAGGCCACGTCTACTCCTCGGCTAGTCTGTGGCCATGAGTAAGCCCATTCATAATAAAAAAAAAAAAACTTCTCAGTTGTAGAAATGATATAATTACCTATCCATACAAATATCCTACATGACTAGAAAATGCTAAAGATATGAGTTAATTATTGTTCTTCAGCAAATAGTAGCAGTATTCATGGCATAATGACTCTTACATCAAGATGTTGAGACTTGAGATGGGATTTACAGATCCATGTCTAACAAGAGGGGTCAAAGTGATCAAAAAGGTATTACATTCTATTGTATTTTGGACTATTTTAGTTAATTGAGCACTCTGGGGACAAGTAAATCGTTATCTAGCAGTACTATTACTCAGGGTCATGTTACTAGATTCTTGATGGACTTGATGTTAAACGTAATCATGTGATCAAATCTAACACAATGATCCCGTATACGCTAAAACCTCGTAAAGATACCAATTAGGCACATTTATCATACGGAACACCAGTAATTAGTAACAAGACTGTAGATATAGGTAGGTATCTACGCATACTAAGGTGGAGACGCAGAGCTCAACCCCAAATACGTAGTAAAATTAGACAATACGAGTAATTTGACTTACGCTTTCTCGCCTCTGAGACTTTCTCGGCCGCCCTCTTCTCAGCAGCCAACAATTGCTGGATCCCCTGGGTTTGACTCGCCATTTCTGCCGATACACAAAAACTATGTCGAGTTAGAATCAAGACCAAGATGAGAATCAATAGGCGCAGAACGGAGATGTGACGAAAGTCATATGATTACTTTAGTTACACCATGTTGTCACGATTGGCGCTGTCAGCGGCTCGTGCTTCGTAACGAATGCGTGAAATGGAACGGTTTCTATCTTGCATTTAATTTTTTGAACGATGATTGCTCATAAGTTACTTTAAATTATGATGTTGAAAATGTAAACTTGTAGCATGTTTTGCAAATGTTCATTGTCGTATCGATATTTGCCAAAATTAAATGTTATTAAAATAGTTTCTTTTGCGTATAATGAACTAAGCATGATACTGTTTGCTTAATTTGTACTAGATGGCATTACCATGGGTTAATTAAATTATTTGCAGGAAATAAAAAAATAAATTAGAAATTGGTTAGTTTGATAAATATGAGGTTATCTCTTCACAATAAATACATTAATTTTAGGTTTCAATTACTTTTATTATAAGTATGCGCAACCATAGACTAGACCATTCAAGGTCACCACTGTCAAAAAATTCAAATAATGCGATCAATAATGAACTCTATTGTCATAATTAAAAGGTACATTCTCACTTATCACTATACAAATTAACGCGCGTAAATAATACTTCATATTCCACGGAGAAACGAGGCTATTGCATTAAGTATTTATTTCCAGCATTTTATAATGGTAAAGAATAGTGGATATTATAGTTTATTTATTTTCTCAATGAACATACCATTATTATTAGCGATCTTCAAATTAACCTATAAAACTTAGTACTTTATTGTAAAGTAGGGAAACCGTTGGCCTCTATGTAGCTGTCTCTCTCTTACATAGCGCAAATAATGAAACACAAATGTAAATCCATTCCACTCTCCTCTATTTGACACGCTGTGTTTTGTTGTGGTAATCGCACAGTTCGTGTTGCAATGATTGGATCATTCATATACAAATACTACATTATCGAATCAAAGCAGCAATGGATTTGTAATGAGTGTTTTAAACGCACGCTCGTTTGGCCAAAGTCCAAGACCGCTCCCTCGCTAGGCGTCACGTCACCGCTTCTTTCTTTATCATTGTGAAGGCAAACTTAACGTAGTATGGCCGTCATTTGGAAGTATTCACAGTTTTACTTCCACAAAGAATACGCGATAAACATTGCACAGAGCGAATTAAGAAAGACATTTATTAATAAATTCTTTACGCGAGTGACATAAACATTGAAGGAGCAGTGAAATAATATTAATTGTTTTTAATTCGGTCGCCTTCTGTTTTCTAATTTTTCACGGATTTCTTGTTTTTATCCAAAATGTGGCTAATCAGTCAACCGAACGGAGTGATCCAGGAGGTGAAGGCAGAACCCAACGCCATTGGGCAGCAGTGCCTGGAAAGAGTAAGTGCATTTTATGCTTATTTTTCAAAAAAACATTGAATGTTTTGCTAATTTTTAGCTGTAAATTTGACAACACAGAGCCTGTTTTTTTTTTAATTTCGGATGTTTTGAGGTCGAAGGACATGTGCCAGCCCTACATAATTAACCCTTAATTAACCAAACGATAATTCTTCAAAAAAAAAGAAAAAAAATTGTGCAATTGTGGTAATTGTGTTAAATCCTTACACACAATGTTATTTTTAAGTTTACAACATTAGTAAATTACCGGTTTCAAGGGGATTTTTATCAAATGGTTTTAATAATGAAGACCGTGCTTCTATTAAAATTACAATGCTAGCTGTAGAAACACGTTGTCGACGTCAGACTTACCTTGCGGACTTTGGACCCGGCTGCGATCACGCTCTCTTGCCGTGCAAGTACCAAACTTTACATTTTTTACGTTCAACATTTACATTTGATAGGTACATAGTTGGTAAAATTTCAATCGAATGCCAATAGTTTTTACTTTAGGGCTTTTCGTTTCATCATACGGATGGGCTATGGTATACACCTGTCTGTTAATGAGACCATTAGTGTCTAATTTTTGACACGTTATTAATTTAGTTATAAAGTGGTTTCATTTCACATCTGTAACCAGTTGTTTACTGGAATCCTATAAATCATCAATTCAAATTATAACCAGAACTTGTAGGTAAATACCTACCTAATTATTGTGTATAGTGTACATACTAACGTTTAAGGTGCATTCAGTAATATTGGATGCCGGTTAGGAAATTGCTAATTTCTACTAATCTACTAACACTTTCTATTATATCAACAGTAAGCATAATTAAGTGCTTCTGGTTAGCCATTTTCGAAATGAACCCTCCGACAAAGTATACCTATAGTATTAATACATTATACCTACTTCATACTTAATTATGTCTGTAGAAACCTCAAAACTTGATATCTAAAAGACAAACCTGAAGACAGACTTGGTTTCTACTCGTAGGTCCCGAAATACCGTGATTGTTTTGTTTTGACTGGTCCAACCTAGATATTTGGTAGTAAATTCCTTGAAGTCCGATTACGGCGCCAAAACGGTTCATTTCGCTGGCCGGTGGCCAAATCAAAATTATTTCACAGGCCACTTTAAAATTCAGGTTGGTTTTCAGGGAAATAGGTACCTATTTCGGTTTTGCACCGACCTACTTGTAGTATTCTTATAAAACACAAGCATTTCATTTCCATTAGTGTTGAAACTTGAAAGATAACCAGGAATGACAGACGACGTCAAGAATAGGTACTTACCTACATTTTTGCCTTACACCTATCTAGGAAAAAAGGAGAGTCAGACCAAGCTAAATTAGCAGCGGGTTTGATAGCCGAGACGCTGCAAGTGTTAAGTAAACGTAGGGTTGCCAGATGGTCGGGATTTGGCGGGATTCTCCCGATTTTTAGCATGTGTTCCCGATTCCCGACAAAGTGTAAACTGTCCCGAAAAACAGCTTCACGTTATAAAACAATAATTTCAAGTCCCAAACTGTCGTCAAGCGAGCGAGTTGACGTAGGGCCAATAATGTTAAATATCGTTGTTTTTAATACAATTACTTTAATTTGAATGTATTTTTTTTCCCGAATTAAGTCCCAAAATCCCGAAAAATTTATATTGTTTCCCGATAATAGCGCCTTTCGATCTGGCAACCCTAAGTAAACGTCATAGTTTCAAACAAGTTTGACGTATAAATTAACACTAGCACCGTCTCGGCTATCAAAATCGCGGGCAAGTTAGCTTGGTCTGACTCTAAGAAAGATATTAGTTATTCAGCTTTCGTTTATGCAAAAGTAGCAATCTCATCTGCCCCTGCAGAAAAATTTCTCCAATATTGATCCAAAGAAATTGTCCAGATTTCCTTGCTCTTGAGTGTACATGGCGTTAACTGCATGTCGCGCATCTTAATACCTACCTATAAACGTTTTGACCATGTCCTTTGATCGATGACTAGGCGGGTATTTACCTACTTACTTGATCAATTCAAGTTTTATGAGAAAACGGACTTCCTTGATTGTAGAATTGTAAATGTACTTACCTATTTTTAAAGCGGATTTCAATACGAGGCTGGAATTTACACCAGGCAATTGGTAATCTATCAATTTCGTTCAAGTACTTACTTACGGTAATATGTACTTACTTAATGTAAGTAGATACCTACATAGGACAGGATACTTAGGAATACCTAATGAGTAATGTAGGTATCTACTTATCTTAAAAGTTAGTCCTATAACTCATAAACATGCGAGCAACATGACAAAAGTAGCACTCCTGTTATCCCAGCTCAAGGTACCTACTTAAACTTTAGAGCAATTACAGTATACCTACTTACCTGGTACTAAGTATCATTTACCTACAGGAAAACCACGAGTAAAATTGCAAACTGTGCTGTTCTGCCTGTTCTTTAAACTTCCTGGTCCATCAGAAACCCTATATCAAACTTCCTCAACCATCCATAGCCTGAAAATAACCCAAGGTATTACCCAGAAGGTTATAATTGTGTAATTTTTTATCTGAGTCATACGCCATTTTGATTTCTCGTAACTGCTTCTCACCGGCGATTGTGCGTCGGGTCCAAAGTCCACCAGCTGGCCGTGTAATTCTTATTGCCTGTCGAATTTCAACGAGTCAAACGCTCCATTGACCCAGTATACGCGAGATATCCTATTTGTAACGGATCTCGAGCTCACATTTACGCTGGTTCTGCTGAGCGTTCCGAGTCGCCTGCGCTCGGTAGGCGTAGGGAGTACACGGCTTGTGCGTTCACGTGGCCGCTGCGTGAAAGAAATGAAAACGGTTCTCTAATCTTAACTAAACATTTGAAGTTCGAACTTTTTTCACTCTTTTGTTTAAATTTGTGTGCTTAACTGCCGCTTTATTTTAAGTCGAGAGCGTTTTAATTTTTACGGTTGTTAAGTACCTGCCTACGTGCCAAAAATATGGAAGACAATTAACATTTAGAACCGTCCATGTTTTGTATGTAAATTAATACCAGAACTCTCTTTTTTTAAGTTCTTAGGTATTTTGGAGTAGTATTTTTGCTGCAAGCAGGTCCATTCAGCTGCTAACGCAAACTATAAGCACGACGCATTACATAATGCTAAAAGTAATTGGACTGCTCATTCAGACCGGTATTCCCTACATAGCCACTAGATTCTATGATCTATGCTACCTGCGCAACAGGTTTGCTTCCTAGCAAAGTGGTTCAATAAGTAGGTACCAACCTACTACTTAAGTTATAAATGAATAAAACAGACGGAAGAATCTAATTTTACTCTCTTCATTGGTGCCCCAAAAGGGTTTCTAGTTCTACAATACAATGTACAACTTTTCGAAAGTGCGAAGTGTACGAACCGCGCCCGCAAGCAATAAAGAACTCTATTGTAGAATGAATACAGTTTGAATTGCCTTAAATAATGCATTTAACCTTACACGATGCTAACACGCCTAGCAGAGTCCAAAGTCCAACCCGAGCGGTATATTTAACTCAATTCGACTGTCTCACCGACTTTATTAGACAAGGGTTACAGTATATTTAGTACCTACACGTTGAAACTGCCCTAGATTCTTGGAATAGGTAAAGAAAACAAACGAATTGTTAGCAGTTTCACAATCGACCCAAATCGGTATTGCGAAATAGCATTGACATCGAAAATCACAAAACTGCGTGATGGACACGACTCAACCTAGAAAATACAGAATTGTGGAATATGCAAGCAAGTTTTAGACTAAGTCGTTGGACATTGGCTTGATTCAGTAAATGATCCTTGCCTTGGCATTTATGTGAGTCTAAACTAAATCTATATTGGTAGGTTAACCTAGGTACCAATATCTTTAGATTTAGGATTTATCTTTAGATAGGTAATCCTATCGTTACTAGTTTTTTGCAGTAGGTATCCGAAACACACTCGAAGCTTCTATTCAATTTAGTTCGCAAAAACTAGACGAATTGTTAATTGCTTTGCATTTGAACTTTCCAATTGGGCCGGTGGACTTTGGAGCCACACGTCACCCGGCCTTCTGTTGTAACCGTACCGACGTTGTTTGTCACAATATCCTTCGGCGTTATGATTGCCTGGCATGCCGACGCGCTGTGGGTACAAAGGTAAACCACGATTTTATGAGTACAGGAATGATAATGATACTGTTTTGTGTTAGTAGTTAGACGAATTGTAGGTTGTTTCGTAATGATTACAGCTTACAGCTAAAAGGTCTTGCTTCCCCTCTGGGTTGAAAGGCCATATTGTAATCTATTGCACAAAATCTGAGTACGTCAAATCATTAAAGTTAGTTGCAAAGACATCTTTATCTTTGCAACGTGATAGTGATAGCTCAAAATCTCCACTCGAAGGATTCGAAAATCTGGAACAGATATTCCTGCACAAGTTTTCTGGTTGCATAAGGATTCTCGGTCTTAAATGACTTTACGGACCCATCCATCTGGTTTCTCAGAACTTTCTCTCACATTACTCATTCGAAACAAAAACTTATGCACATGTTACGTGATCCCTTCGCTAGGCATGTGGATATGCAAAAATACGTTCGTAAAAGCGATCAAAGCAAACCTAATAGTCCTCCACTTAAAAGAAGTAATCTATGTAGGTAGAACATTTTAAGCAACATCGAATAACATCGGAATCTGTAAAAACGTCATGCTTTGACAGTTAATATAACATGAACATGACGTTTTGACAGTTTCCGATTTTTAACCGATTTCATAAATACAAAAACAGGAGGTTATTAATTCGACGGTATGTTATTGTGTTTGTTACGCCATTACTCAACCCATTATGAATTTGTTTTGATCATTTGAATGATTATTTTTTTCTTTACAACTTTATATTTTCGAACAGAAAAGGTAACAACAATTTGTCACCGCAACATGTTGTTCTTATTGTACCTACTTCGATTTTGAGTATAATGAAACAATCTCTTTGCAATGCCTCAAACGATCTTAGAGAATCTTTTCCTCAAACATAAAAACTTTATTTCACCACACCAACCCGAAGCAAATATTCAATGTAAAATATCAAACAAAATCAAATCCAAATGAATGTTATTAAATATTTATAATCCAAAATCATCATTTAAAAGTCAATTCTACCAGCAAACATGAGAAAACAACTCAAAATTTGCATTTGATTACTTTGCCTCACATGTGGATACAATGCAACTTTGCTATTCGTTTTTGAAGTGCAAAGTAATTCTTTCCGAGCTGGTGTGGTGAAAACTTTATTTTACCGTGTCTCTAATAATACCTTAGTGACAACATAATGATTTATATAGAATTCTCAAGCTGACCATGTGGCTATAATTATATAGCCTCAATTCTTCACAGAGGGGTTCCGTTTTTACATCTGTTTAAATGATGCATCTGGAGCATTTAGCACTCATCCCGCAAATTTAGAACAAGAGGTTTATTGCGAAAGAGATTTGGCGGTTCCGATTCTGAGCACAAAAATGTTGATGAATGGTATATTAAGGTGTATTCGGGTAATTCAGAATGTCGGATAATTCCGAAATTCAGATGAAAATCATCCAATTATCCGACAGTTTACGACATTCGGAATTACCCGAATACACCTTAAATGTTGTATGTAACTATGTAAGGTGCATTGGTGGAACTTCGGAAGCTTTCGCTACTGCAACTCTTACCGCATCTTGCTTACTGTTACTACAGTAGGACTAGGTACTACTTAGTTTATTAGATACATATTTGCCATTTTCAAAATAAACCCTATCGCACTTACCCCAATGCACCTTAGGTCATTTTTATAGCATGTTCAATAAAATAACAGGCAAATTTAGATACTTATCTTCCGTATTTTGGCCTTTAGTGTTTAAAAAAGGAAGTGTAAATTAGTCAGTCTACTCGACTTTAGCACGAGGAGACTCCGTGATCGAGGACCTTGGCTCACATACCATTATCTTACCTTTGCTGGCTTCTATGAGCGCAACTATGTATTTGAAAACTCGGCTAACTGTGTACTCTTGTCTTATGAGAATAAGGTCTACAATGCAGTTTATACTTAGCGCGGCAAATTATGGTTAGGTGTTGCGAAAACCTTTGGATTACATTGTAAGCGTTCAAAATGAATTCTGGACGTTTTTGGGCATAAAATACAAGTAACGTCGTGAAGCAATGTAAAGATAAACTAAGCATTTTCTGGAGTTTCTTTGAAGAAAAGTCAGTAATATAATAGTCCTATTGTTAATATAGTAAAAATCCCCCTTTCTAATATAGTCGCACCAAACAAAGTCTGCAGCGGATTTGATAGCCCACGCAGTGTAAGTGTTATGTATACGTCATAATTTCATAATCGCTGCAGACTTTTTACGGTCTGACTATAAAACTTCATAACATTGTTAATTATTATTCCTTTTTAATAAACGCAATTTTAAAAAGACGCGCGGATACTTAATGACACAATTATCAAGGGCTTTTACGAAAAACGCCATTTATGGGACCACATGCATATTTGAATCACGGAATAAACTGAACAAGCATACTATCACTGCACCAAATCGTGTTGAAATCAATCCTTTAAAGTTTATTACAATAAGGCCTATAATAAGTGCATAAAACATATTAAATGTGATAGTAAGTATATCGCGATGAACTTACATCAATTAATCGTACGAGTAACACCAAGTTATCGGTAATTAATGTTACCAGGCACTGATAGCCCAAGACGGTACCTTGTCACTTTGACCCGTGCGTACACAATCTTACGTAACCGGTAGATAATTTACTTCGATAAGGTTCTTCGATTACGGTATACAGTTCAGAATTACAGGATACGTTCGGTTTTGTGATTTCGTCATTCACTCTTATATGGAAGAATGAGAGGTGTCTTATAGGAAATTTAGACGTTATTGATATAGGTTTTAGGTTGAAATTTGGTTAAATTGTTGTTTTCATACGATAAGACCGGCCATACAGGTCATCGCTAGAATGATAATGTGACACATACCTAATATTGTTTGTAAAATGGATGTGGTAAAAAAGCGATAAGTTTAGCAATTAAGATAACTCCCTGGCAACATGGCAACGGTAGGTACTGATACTACTGATAATACTTCCACATGCCTTCTTCTTCCCTTATATGAACAAATCCAAACATCTTTACGGATTTGTGTCAAGATATTTTCAACTGCATGCGCACAACTGTGACGAGTTGACGACTCCAGTTCACAATCCAACAGTCAGTCAAACACACACACACACACACACACACACACACACACACATACACACACAACAGTCCTTCAAATTCGGAGTTTGAGGCGATTAGTCATTTTAGTCCAGAATATTTTCTCATTTCTCAATTGACTGTCGATAATTTTCTAATGGCTCCTCTACACAATGGGCCAGCGCCGGCCACTCCAAGGGACGCAGCCATGCGGTAGAATGAGATAGCAATATCACTTGCTCCCTCTAACGCATAAATGCGTCCCTTGGAGTGGCCAGCGCTGGCCTATCGTGTAGAGGAGCCATAACTTGTTTACATCTCAACTTCTCAATTAAAACTGTCCAGTATACAAAGCAGTGTTGCCAACTGGGATTTTGAAAAATTGCTAGACTAATGTCTAGATTATGCCAAAATTATGCCAAAGAACTTTATGAAATATGCTAAAAAAATGCTGAAATATTACTTGAAATTTGACACTTAAAACTTAAAACACATACATTTTTCAAATTTGCCGCCTTTTTCTACTGACAAGATCTGCTTGACCAACTTTATATAGACCGTCGACGTCCATTCGTCCACAAAAGTCAAAATTCATATGAAAATATAAAGCCACATAAGGCGATGGCGCATATTGTTGCAGCCAAGTTAGTGCAAACTTGCCTTAGACTAAATTAGGCTAAAAAATATGCCAGATCTGGCATCATTTATGCCAAGTTGGCAACACTGATACAAAGATCTCATTATAGGTATAGTTACTAAGAATCTTGAGCTCATTTCCATTAGGTAGTATAGTTCGTTACTCGTGCGCTAATGATGATGTAGTAATACCTACTACATACATACATTAATGATTTACCTATCACATAAAATATTAGCTTAAAAAGTGTTTACACTTTGTAAACAATAAGACATTGTTTAGTTTACGTCGAATACCCGGCAGTTGTAAAAATTGATTTTACACCTTGTTGTCACAATATAATCTTTTTATTGTTTCCTGTAAATAAAACGTGTACTTATAATATTAACTATACGTACTCACTTTTGTCGCAAACATGTCAAGTATTATGACGTCACAAAGAAATTAAGCATGTTATTTTCTCCTAATCAAATTGGGGATTATACTCTGAACCGGATCTTATTATCACTTTTAATGTTTGTTGATAATGATAATGATAAGATATTTTAATTTGTGCTAAGTAAGCTTGTATCCAAGCGAGGTATGATAAGAATAAGATCTTAAATACTAAATTATCAGACTTATAATTATTGATGAAATTTGAATTATGTTATTTATGTTCTATCCTGATCATTATTAATGACTTCATTATAAGTACATAGGTACCTACTCACATGGACCCTGTAACTGTAACCTATCCATAAAAAAAGTAGTTTCGGAAACAAAGTCAATTGAAATAATATTCTATTCACCTTTTCCAAAAAACTTTTTATCCCTAAAAATATACATATATATATACATGTACATGTATATATCTAAACATAAACATATTTTGTTTTGTATCAGTATGTATAGGTAGATTAGATCGAAGTTACGAAATCTGGAGCAAGGTTACTAGACGATCAATGATTCCAGTAGTATTCCATGTTTACAAAGATATTGGGGACTAGGGAGTAGGGAGAGAGGGGTCACAGACGCATACGCTGCGCTGCTCACGTACGCAACTCCCGCGCACCTTGAGCGTGCGTTTACACGCTATGGTCATTGTAACATGAAGGAAAACTTACTGATACTGCGATTTTTATCTTCTTGCTTCGATGTTAAGGTTGATATTTGAACGAATTTCTTTTTTTTTGGGTAGTAATTTTTGAAGGATTATTTCTTAATAATTGCTGTTGCTTGGCTTTAGCATTTTATCGAGGATCACGAGAAATATGCCAGACTCCCAGTGTATCTATCGATTAACAGAAGTCATAGACCTATATACGTACCTACGTCATAAAGTTGCCGTGTTATTTAATATTCAACCTACTCTATTTCATAATGTTGACAGCTCCAAAAAAAGACAGTCCAAAATGGATCATTTTTTAAGAGTTGTCATGGCCACGCGCTCACCTCGTGGTGATTCCTGGAATACTTCCAAAATGGAGTAGTCATCGTGTCACTGACCAGTCGTAGGATTATTTCAATGTGTATTCGAACGTCCTTGCCAAAATCTTTTGGGGAGTCAATAGCTAACAAAAAGTCAATGGCTTTAAAACAGTCAACAGCGTCTTTTCAGAAGTAACTTAGATTAAAATAAACTTTAGACCTTTTGATATAAAGTCTAGATTTGAAGGGATATTAAGTTGCGTAGACTTAGCTATGTTGACCAGTTGAGTCTTCATTTACATAAGCTTTCTGCTTTACAATAAAGTCAAGATATTCCGAAGGAAAGCTTCAAAGGCCCTTTCACTTGGATCTGGCATTTGATTCAAACGTATGAATTATACCTTTTTGCCATTTCTTAAATAACTGACCTACACTGGAATCCTCTATAAAAACGAAGAACTATTTTCACTATGCAGCTCTAAAAATACTCTCATATTGGCGCAGAACCAAGACTCCAATTTCATAATATTGGAGGTTTTTGCATTTTTCATTCGCAGAATATGAATAATATCCGCATCGGATCGGAAATGTTAATAAGGTCAGGCCAATTGGGAATAAGGTACTTCCTGCTCTGATTTAAATGATAAATTTAAGTAATTGAATGATTACATACAGCAACGTCAGCAATATTTTTATGTACCCTTTTATTGCCGATTGTATGTCCAATTGAGCCTAAACTAAACTCGATGAAGATGCTTGTTTTTTGCCGAGATCCCATAACTAAGTATTCAGCCTAACACTAAATGAACTAACTTTATACCTTACTACAGATACGCAAGTTACCTACTAATTGTTGTTGTTATGTGGACAAAATCTAATACATACGTCATTAAGGCTGACCGCACCTAGTCACTCCCATGAAATGATAAAAAAAATCTAAAAAATATAAATCTAAATCAAATATAAAATCTAAGGTGCAACCGTGTTTAACTTACTAGCTAAAATATCTGATAAACATTTGACAAATAAGTTATTTGCGCGAGTCCAGCAAAACATCAAGATGGCGACGTTATGTTAATATGCGTATGCGCATATTTTACGTGCCCAGTATGGCGAAGGCCGAGCGATGAATTAAACTGTTTATTTTCGCCATATTTGTACAACTTTAATACGCTACAGCGTGGATAAAGAACTTTTTACGGTTAACACCATTATTTACAATTAATGAATGAAGAATTTCGCAGTTGTTGTTTATATGTTACGAACCAAAATATAAAACTATCTGCATACACTCATAATATGAAAGACCATCTAGCGCAGATGATAAAATAGAAAACTATGTCTCCCACGATTCACGATTTAAATTTGGATGATCGCCAGAGCTCCCAACTTCAGCTAAAATGTAGGTACTTTATTACGAGAAAAGACAACGTGGTCTGTCATAAACGAGCTGCATTTTGTCGTCAGGATGATATCAAATTATAGGTATTCTAATTTAGAACATTTTTTATCCCTGACAACCAAAATACGAGTCAATCCTAAAGCAAACGGTACAAATTATGATGTTTGCACAACCTATTAAGGCTCGCTATTTGATAGAATTTCGTAGAACATTCTTAGTCCAAAGTTCGTGTGGCTCGTATCGTTAAATTTCTGGTGAATAGTCCATAATTTCCAGCAGCGTGTGTAGGGCATGCTCCCGGGAATTCCCGAGACTGATTTTTCTCGAGAATTCCCGGGAACGGGCACTTTCAGCCAGTATCGGAACTGGAGACAAAATTCCCGGGAAAATATCGAAATTTCGGGAAATTTATAAATGTTATGTTATATCGATTTATGTCTAATTGCGAATTGGCTACAAGCCAAAATTATGTTGTACATATATATACATATATTCTTTTTCCTAAAACAATACTTTGTTCAACAGAGCAATGGTATATGAGTACGTTTTCTTCGACTGGTTACATTTGTAACAGATTAAGATCCAGTTTAAGTGACAGAGTTTAGATGCGATCAGTTATTTACCGTCAGTGTCATCTGTCCAGTCCACAAAAAAGGCTCGAAAAAGAGATGCTCAAACTATCGAGGAGTCGCTTTACTCACTACAGCGTAGAAAGTTTTGTCCAACGTAATGCTCAGCAGCACGACGGACCAGATTTCCTTGCTCAAAGAGATTATGAAGAAGAAGTGGGAGTACGCCCAAAGCGTTCACTCTTTTTTTTGGACTTCACTAAGGCCTATGACAGCATAGATAGGGACGCTCCGTATGCCATTCTTGTAAATTTTAATATCCCTAGAAAACTAGTAGTACAGCAACAAAAGAGTGTAGGATGCGTGTCAGGGTAGGCGGTGAGCTGACCGAGGAATTCAAGGTGATGACCGGTCTAAAGCAGGGAGATGCCTTATCACCCATGCTCTTCAACTTAGCCCTTGAACATGTTGTCCGAAAAGTGTTAACGTTGGACATAAGGCTGGAATTGAGCGGCAAGCACAAAGTGATAGGGTACGCGGACGACCTGGCTTTATTAGGGGAAAGCCGCGATGAAGTAGTACAGGCAGCCAGTGTCTTGGAGAGAGAGGCCCCTAGGATAGGTCACAGGATTAACCAGTCAAAAACTGAATACATGAAGCGCTACAAAATTACACGAGTTCAGCGCGGAAGTCTCCATGTTGGGGATAGGAGGAGATCAATATTCGCATCTAAAACGCCATGCGATGCAGCGCAGCCCTCCATAAAGTGTTGATGTCCAGGCTTCTCAGCAGAAATACTAAGTTAAGGATATATAAGACCGTTATCCGACCAATCCTTATGTATGGGTGCGAGGCCTGAACACTAACACAAAAAGAGGAAAGTCAGCTCCTCGTAGCGGAAAAAAAGATCTTTCGCAAGATCCTGGGACCTATCAAAAGAGACAACGGCACGTGGAGGATACGGGAGAACCCCGAAATCGAGGAGTTGGTGGCTGGACCCAATATCATCGGCGAAACGAAATCCCACAGACTTCGCTGGTTCGTCACCTATTAAGAATAGGAGAGGATCGGGCTACCAAGAGGTATGCACCTGGGAAAACCGACTGGTAAACCCCGGTAGGTCGGCCCAAGTACCACTGGGGAGACAGTGTGGAAGCAGATCTGCGTCAGCTTTAAGCCGATAATTGGCAGGAAACGGCGCAGGATCGGGAAAAGTGGCGTGCTTTCGTTTCGGAGGCCAAGACCCTCTTTGGGTTGCTGAGCCGTATTAGTTACTTAGTTAGTTGATTCTTAGAAAACGTCTGAATTTGAATATTGACATTATAGATAGGTATATTTTAGTCGAAATATCAACCGTTAAGAATGATTTAGTTTAAACACTAATAGAAATATTAACTAATCATTTGGTTATAATAATTTCAATCAAAATGTTAACTTTATTAATTTTCCCGAAATTTCCCGAATTCCCGGGAATTCTCGGAACTGGTCCTGACCCAATCCCGGGAAATTTGAAACCTTTCCCGAGACTGACATTGCATGCTCTAAGCGTGTGTCAACAGTGACTCAATAACGCCATTTAAGTTGACATTATCAGCTATTCAAATGTAAAGTTGCTCGAATACAACCGTAACATTCAAGACTCCAGTTTTCAAGATTGTTCTAAGAGATTTTGCGATTCTGTCATTTGGTGTCATTGGAACAAATTCGAGTGCAGCAGACAATATTCGGTTTTTTGAAGCGATTGTGCTGGCGGAAAATTAATTGAGGCAGAATTGAAATGAGTGGCATTTTCGACTTTTGTCGATACGTAAGACTCTTTTTAGGTTAGTCAAATGATCAAGGATACAGGCGATTTTCCCTAGACGAACTCAGCAGTTCATGCTGTTCTTGTTTAAGAATAATAATTATTTATTATACGCCACAACGCTATAAATAAAACAGATTAGGCATAAGCTCTTGAATAATCACAAGCGATAAGTTCAAAATAGGCCCAGCTACAATAACAACTAATTCTCGTGACAATTTCCTTGATTGTCGAGTGCATGAAAACAACTGATAGTGTGAACTGCGCAGTACACCTGTGTGTTTTGGTGTCATGGTTGAACCGCCCCCTGTGGATAACAGTTCGATAACAGTTTAAAATAGCCAGTTTATCAAATTAGATTGTTAATATAGACAATTAATACTGATAATTTAAGATGATGATTGTTCAGATGGAAAGCAACGCTATTAGTCATATGCAGTATCATTCATTAAGACTTATTGAGAAAGGAGTTCATCGTATGTTATGATAAAAAGCTGAGTTTAGTATAGTCCTCTACATCTCGTATTCCTCTTGCTTGATATGATACGAACCCGTCTAAATCTACCAGATTTTAAGAGTTAGTTTGATGTACTATTGAGTTTAATACTGATACTAATCGATGAAGTACTTACAGGAACTTAATTTAATATTCTAATGATGAATTGATTGCGCGAGGGACTACGTGACCAGAATCGTGTGTCTACTTAATTACAATAACTATTAGTATAGAAGCAATGATACAAAGTATAAACTTAACGTTAAGTTTGAAGTGAAACAACAAAGGTGTACCAAATATGCAAATATACACATCATAGATGTTATTATTGAAATTTGTGACATTCTTGCGACTAACTGTTCAGATTGACTTAGGTCTTGTACATTTAACAATTAGCACCACCATTTTCGTTACGACTTGGCAGGTATTTACAAAGCTACAGTAAATAGGTATACGAGTACATATGTAAGACGCCACTCGACCTATGCGATTATCATAAAAGCAAATGTTCTCATGTGCCGCGCAAACAAACGAGAAGAGAATAACATCACATGGCAAATAGCAACAGTCTAATCCTACGCAAATACAACCTTTGTTCGTTCAAAGTAACACGACTGGCTTGCGTGATCACTAATCCTTAATACGGAAGTCACAATTAGTAAAGTAATAGTAACAGTAGTAACCCAACATACTATAAAAACCTTGACAAATGGGCTTGCAGAAGTATTAATAGTACCTACTGTTTTTGCTAAACAATCTGGAACGTCTGCTCGTGCTAAATTACACAAGAGATTATGATTGATTTGACTTTTTTAAGCGTTTCAAATTAGTCGGGCTGGTCCGAATTCAAATAATCCAGACACTTTGGTTTCACCTTCACGTGACACGGCGGTAGCAACGGCACAAATATAGCTGATGATGTAATACGGCTAAGTAGGAATATAAAAAGTTGTGAAGACAGTCAAAAGCGAGCCTTTGTGGGTGATAAAAAGACAAGAATTGCATATTATCTTGTTTGCATTCGTTTGTAAACATGGCGAGTTTTTGCGCTGGCGGTATTGATGTGTATTTAAAAATAAATCGAATTGTTAAATCCTTGGCAACACAAAGTATTCCGGCCTTTGTTACATCCTTGGCAGCTCTAGCCTTTGTTCTTTGTATCTAAAAAACAGTGACCTCATATTAACTTTTAAACAGCCCATTAAAATTTTAAACCCAATGTCTTCTTTACATTTTATGGCTGTTGTATCTATTATTGCGCGTGTATAATTCTTGAGGATATGATCAGTCACAATAGAAAGCTGTTCTGTCACGGTAGATAAAAGATGGGTTGGTTATTACCCAAGAAACATCATGGTTATTTGCAACCACGCTCAGTTGCCCATTGCTTAGTAATGCGTAGTTGATTGTCCTATAACCTACTAGCTGTTGCCCGCGACTTCGTCCGCGTGGAATCTTATCTTCAAAATTTTACATCTTTAGTACCTATAATTTTCATATGCAAGTTGTATGAAGTTTTAAGTTTGATGTTGGTTGCTGAAATTACTTTTTTTGTATTCTCATAATAGGTACCTATGCCCTTATACAAAGATTCAAGTTCGGCACTCACAAAATATCTGATCTCCATACAAACTTTCAACCCCTTTCTCACCACCTTGGGGGATAATTTTAAAAAATGCTTGAATTAGTTTTCATGTTTTTTAATTTAATACCTTTTTTTTGCAAAAAGTTCAAGTTCCTATTCCTAGCTTAAAATAAAATTAAACCCCAAGACGAACTTTCATCCCCTTTTTAACCCCCTTAGGGCTTGAATTTCCAAAAACGTTGCAATTACTTTTTTTGTAATCGGCTAATATGTCTTTCTAAGAAGTTTCAAAGCATTTGTAATGGATTCAAACTTTGAACCTCATTTTAACCCTGCTAGGGGATGAATATTACAAATCGCTGAAATCACTTTTATTGTCATCTAATAATATCCCCAAATACAAAGATTCAAATCCCGCGCTCGAAAAAATGTATGATATCCATACAAATTTTCAACCCCGTTTTCACCACCATAGGGGATGAATTTTCAAAAACGCTGATATTAGTTTTCTTGCATCTTAATTTAAAACGTTTTTACAAAGTTACAAGTTCCTTGCTTAAAATAAAATTTGCACCCACAGACGAACTTTCATCCCCTTTTTAACCCCCTTAGGGGTTGAAATTCCAAAAACGTTGCAATAACTTTTTTTTGTAATCGGCTATTATGCCTTTCTAAGAAGTTTCAAAACCATTTGTAATGGATCCAAACTTTCAACCCCTTTTTAACCATGTTAGGGGATGAAATTTACAAAACGCTGAAATTACTTTTCCTGTCTTCTAATAATATCCCTAAATACAAAGATTCAAGTCCCACACTCGAAAAAATGTTTGATATCCATACAAACTTTCAACCCCTTTTTCACCAACTTAGGGGATGAATTTTCAAAAACGCTGAAATTAGTTTTCTTGTATTTTAATAATATATCTTTTAACAAAGTTTCCAATTCCTTGCTCAAAAGAAAACTTTAACCCCATACAAACTTTCATCCCCTTTTTAACCCTGTTAGGGGATGAAATTTACAAAACGCTGAAATTACTTTTATTGTCTTCTAATAATATCCCCAAATACAAAGATTCAAGTCCCGCGATCGAAATTTTTTTTTATATCCATACAAACTTTCAACCCCTTTTTCACCACCTTGGGGGATGAATTTTCTAAAACGCTGAAATTAGTTTTCTTATTTTTGAATTTGATACGTTTTTACAAAGTTTCAAGTTCCTAGCTTAAAATAAAATTTGCACCCGAAGACGAACTTTCATCCCCTTTTTAACCCCCTTAGGGGTTGAATTTCCAAAAACGTTGCAATCACTTTTTTTTCTTATCGGCTATTATGCCTTTCTAAGAAGTTTCAAAGCATTGTATGTATGTATGTAAACACTTTATTGTACATAAGACAGGTTAAATTACAATGGAACAAAAAATATATATAATGTACAAAGGCGAACTTATCCCTATAAGGGATCTCTTCCAGTCAACCTTTGAGCAATTGAGAGTAAATTAAAACAAACATGATAGACAAACGAACACTATGTACAAAAAAGTAAACTAAGGTTCAATTATTACGCAAGTAAATAATTAAAACCTATAGCCTATAATATAATAATATATACCTACATATTATACACATATATAATACATATTAATAAAGATACACACATAAATATAAATATATATACACTATCACAATTTAATAAAAAAAAAAAACTTAGTACTCAACCAGAACACAAGTCATTGGAGAGCCATAACTTATGCAAATTTTTCTTGAGTGAAGCTACCGACGGTGACTGTCTAAGGGAAACCGGCAACTTGTTCCACAACTGTACAGCATTTGTAATGGATTAAAATTTTCAACCCCTTTTTAACCCTGTTAGGGGATGAATTTTACAAAACGCTGAAATTACTTTTTCTGTCTTCTAATAATATCTCTAAATACAAAGATTCAAGTCCACCACTCGGAAAATTTTTTGATATCCATACAAACTTTCAACCCCTTTTTCACCACCTCAGGGGATGAATTTTCAAAAACGCTGAAATTAGTTTTCTTGTATTTTAATAATATATCTTTTTACGAAGTTTCAAATTCCTAGCTTAAAAGAAAACTTTAACCCCATACTAACTTTCATCCCCACGAGAAAAGAGCCACGGAACAGTGGTATAGAATGAAAGCATGCAAGGAATGGAGAGGAAGCAGCGTGGACAAGAGACACGCGCTGATACAAAGAGAGGCACTATCAAAACTTGAAATGTTGATGGCTAATAATGACCTTATAAAGAGGCAGGAGATTTTTGACAAGAAATATAGAATACACATAGGAGAAAGAGACAACTGGAAGGTGGAAGTCGGACACCCGACGACCATCTGCTTCACGGATGGCTCAAGAAGAAGCTCGACGAAACTAGCAGGAGCGGGCATAGTGATCCCCAAACTGGGAGAGAAGGTATCAGTACCACTGGGTAGATATGCTAGCGTGTTCCAAGCCGAGGTATGTGCTATAACACGCTGCGCAAGCATAATCAAAAAGAGCGCGAACCAAGAGGGAGCTGTTGTAATATATACAGACAGCCAGGCAGCACTAAAGGCACTAAAGAAAATATCAGTTACCTCCTCGCTCGTGAGAGAATGTCGAGAGGAGCTCAACTTGATAGGCAAGCAAAGAAGTGTCACGGTGGCATGGGTACCAGGACACCAGGGAGTAACGGGAAACGAGAAAGCAGACGAGCTGGCGAGGATAGGGGCGGAGACGGAATACATAGGTCCGGAACCGGCTCTGCCTATGTCAGCTGATGTCACGAAGGGAGTCATAGAGAAGGTAAAAGAGATGGTAGCACAGAGAGAATGGGTAGAAGAGACTGGATGCAGACAGTCGAAGATGATGATCAAAGGTATAGACCACAGGAGAACCAGGTATCTTTTGAAACTAGGTAAGAGCAGTCTGAGACTACTGACAGGTATCATTACAGGTCACAATACTCTCAACAGACACCTTAAGATAATGGAAATTAGTAGAGACGCCTCCTGTCCACATTGTGGTAAGGAGGAGACCAGCTTACACTTACTAGCAGAATGTACTATGTACGCGGCACCGCGATATAATACATTCGGTAGAGACACACTAGAAGAAAGCGAACTAAAGGACGTCGAACTCAAAGATGTCCTTCTGTTCTGCAGGAAAACAAGAAGATTTGAGGAGAATAGTGTGGGAATGCCGCCGGGACAGTAACCTGCAGCTCCAACTCCAGGGAACCGGGCTGAATGAACGCGACAAGCGATCGACAGCCCGCCTGCTTCCGGCCGGGCGTCCCTACACTACATCTACATCTACATCTACAACTTTCATCCCCTTTTTAACCCCCTTAGGGGTTGAATTTCTCAAAATCGCTTCTTATCTCTTGTACACTTTATAAATGCAATCTGGTGTGCAAATTTCAACTTTCTGGCTTTTGTAGTTTCGGCTCTGCGTTGATGAATCAGTCAGTCAGTCAGTCAGGACACTTGCATTTATATATATAGATAACTGGTTTGCAACAAGCTTCTGGCCGCATTTTGTCACGGATTTCTTTCTCGGCGTCCTGTTCCATCTACCATAGACCACAAGAGACGGAATTCAAAGTTTTAAACTTGTTAGTTTTATACATTTGATACGCATTAATGGTTGTGTTCATTTAGCTGCACGTGCCTCTCATTTCAGCGTAAGTTGACACATCCGTCCTAAAATAGGGCTCCAACGCAAAGTGCGTTCACCCTTCCCAAGTACCTGGGGCTCCAGATAACGGCGTGCAGTCTCTTTGTTCTAAACTTCTAAAGGAAGTTGTTAGGCGCGTTTTGAAAGGTGACTGATCAAAAGCTTTGTGACATCTTCGATCCTTTGAAATTGAATCGAATTCGAAATGAAACCAAGGTGGAACGCAAAGCAAATGCATATTTCGCAAGCTGCTTTGTATTCGTGAGGGTCACGCAAGGGACCACTTTCTGTAATTTTCATACAATAAACAATGGTCTCTTTTCTCCACAACACAACGAAATTGTGAAAATGTGCGAGTGTTTTTGGCAGCCTCAATGTTTTGCATCGCTTCTGTAGAGAGAGACTGTTTGAACGCTACAATGTGAGTGGCATACAAATACAAAACAGTGGATAGCCCGATTTGTTGGTCGACTGGTCTCGCCCGAGCACGTGGCGAGGACGTGATGCGTGGGAGAAAGAGCGACGCGCAGGAGCGAGACGGAGAGAAAACATCTGGGACGCTTTGCTTTTAGCCATCGAGTACTTTTTCTGTTATTTTTTTAGTCTCTTCGTTGGCAATAAATATAGCGACAAGGTAACTATAGCATGATGTTATAATGCGATGGGGAAAGCTATTATAAGAGAATCAGTGAGTCATTACGTCGTAAAACTCGTAAAGAAAATGGTTTTAGTCATCATCGTCGAACAATGTCTGGTTATCTGTTTTGTTCTACATTTATATGAGGTTGTTTACTTCAGTTATACAATTCGTATAGAACAAATCCGAATAGCGATAATAATATTTAAATTGTAGTTACATAAATATAATGGAGTAAGGACTGTATCGTTTATTATAAATACAGATAAAACCTGGTCTAACTGTTGACGTGTGTATTATTTTGTATTACTATGTTCTTAAGGTATAATCTGGGGGTATTTTTAAGACATATCTGATATAAGAATGTTTTACATTTATTTTATTTTAGGGACTTTATGATGATTTTAATACCTTCTAGCAAATGTAATTCGGACAAGCCTATCGAGCTTAATTTGAGACTATTTAACCGATTCCTTAGTACGATTTAAAGAAACAAAAGGTTAATATGCTGCCAAAATATGCCATCTAAGTGTCCTTTTCATGATTGCTCAATTGAACATCCACAGAATAAATGTGGTGTATTTTATCTTTACATGAAAACGACTTTTTATGCAACATTTTGGATTCCCGTCAATTTCTGACGCCAGGGAAATGACGGAAACAGCTAAAAGAATCTACCGAAATCCAAAGCCTAACGGACATTCATGGCGTTGAACCATGGCTAGAACAGGTCGATAGAAACGCTCCATGATGGTTATATTGTATACCAAAGTCGGGGTTGTCGTAAGTAACATGCCATATTTTCAAAAAGGCCACCAAGCACAGATCCAAAACTTTTTTTCCAACTAAAAGAAATGATTAGACTATGCCCAGATGTTTCGCTTTACGAATCATATGTAATTGCTGTTTACATAGTACGATTTTTTTTGTGTAATACTTATCTTGTTCGCAAACCGTAAATTTTCTTGTAGTATTTGTCCGAAATCGTTGTAGTTACTCGGGAGGATTGGGTAAATATTGTCCAAACCATATGCTTTACGTGATCTCCCAGGACGAAATGTTACTTATTATTAAAGCACTAATTAAACTATATGTGTAATTTTTTAATAAAAAGTAAAGTTGTATTTATAATAAACGATACAGTCCTTATATGCAACCTGATATTGATATTTATAAAGAGTATGTACCTGTATTAAAAGGACTGGATCGTGAGATGGAATTGGCAACAAGTCCCGAGCCTCAGCAGGTCAACGAACGCGAGGATACTCCGCACCACGTGCCGAGCCTACGAATATGAAACAAAATGGCCGCCGGATTTTCACTTTTTAATAATGGCGTCGAAATTGCCACAGACAACAAACATTTTATAGGTACTTTTTATTTTGCAATCGTTGCGTGATTAGTTTTGAGCGAATTTCTTTACATTACTTATGAATCTTATTGTAATACTTAGGTACTCTCAACATATAGATAGGTAGATATCACATTCATCTTCGGCACCTTGTTGTTTTTTCGGCCATTATTGAAAACCGAATTAATTATGACGCCAAGTCAAAAGGTTAATATTTTACAATTTATTCCATAAAATGACTCATTATCCTTAGCTACGATTTAATCTACTTGATTAAATTTTGCGCAATACCTACTTAAACGATTAGATCACTATTATAAATACTAATGAAGAATCAAGTTATGTACTAACAATATTAATATTTCGTAATTTAATTAACAATTAAGTAATAAGTTACATCTAAATCCAAAGTTAGGACGAACTAAGAAAGACTACTTAGTAAAACATAAATTAGTTTAGTGATAATGAATACGTATCTTGTATGTATTGTATACATGTCTTGTATGGAAATGTAGCTCTATGTTAATATATTAATTAAACAGTCATAATATTATTTACATTGCTCGTTTTACAAGGTCATAATTGT
Source organism: Cydia fagiglandana (assembly GCF_963556715.1). NCBI lineage: Eukaryota > Metazoa > Arthropoda > Insecta > Lepidoptera > Tortricidae > Cydia > Cydia fagiglandana. The sequence goes on along the minus strand of NC_085950.1, from coordinate 12,627,403 downwards.
AACAACAGCGTGCATACTACTAATCTTATACCACTCCTGCACACTTTACCTTTGGACATGCATAAACATAGTGATCCAAACAAGATACCAACCTTAAACCAGTAGCCATAGAGTTGAGAATACCACGACAAAGCACCACGCCACTAGATCGTGTTAGTTTACAATGCTAAGTCCTAATAGAAGTCTAGTTATTACAATTCGTTAAAAACACGCTATGGCCACGTGACTTAAGGAATGCAACGTTTTTAATGCTTCGTGCTATTAGTATGTAACGGCCGCAATTGTTAAGTACTATTGCACTCTTAACTATTATATATTATAGCCGTAGGTGTTTTTATTTTATGTCTTTATAAGGTTTACGTATGGTCAGTTTGAGTTCAGATGGTATAGTTTGTCAGTAAATAAGCACAAAAAAAATTATACTCATCCCTTTCTTTTGGGCGCTAGGAGGTGTTAATGATTTGAGGGGTGCTAGCGTAAGACAGAGATGTATGGTTGAAATGAGACAGTCCCTGGTCAAACTATACCTACTTTTTTTATTCTCCGTATTTTTTCTAAGAATTATTTCTAGTCTATTGAGCGCTACGCTTTCCTTGAAGTCACAAGCAAAGCAAGGCTAAGTTTAGACCTCATTAAACTACGGAATAAAATTCGGTTTTCTCTTATAAAATATTCCATTACTAACATGACACTTATATTACATAGCTTGGTAAGGAAATATTTTACTTGCAGCGATTATTAATGATTATTAAACAGTTAGCAGAATTATAGTTGAGTTGTATGGAATGTAGGTCTTTGGTGTTGACACTGTTGACTTGGTCATATTTTCTCCACTACTATCTTCAAACCTTTCAAAAACAATACGGTCGTCTAATTACAATTTTAAGATTTTACGATTCACATTGACCTCTTTAAGCATCTGCAAATCGAGGTTAAATTTAGCTTTAGCTCTTAATTTTAGTCATCGAGTACTCTGAATTATGTGATTTCGTAATTTTTGCCCCTGACTATGAACGGAACGTAGAGATGTCGACATAAATGTCAGTTACATTGATTACAATTCCGTTCAATGCTAAGGATTGTTTACATATTATATTTCGTTTGATAATGGCCAGAATTCGTTGACCAGTTATCTCCGTGGAAAAATATGACGCTGGGAGAAGAATTTTATCATCATCATCATCATCATCTCAGCCATAAAACGTCCACTGCTGAACATAGGCCTCCCCCTTTTTTGGGGGGTGAATGCCATAATCGCCACGCTTGGCAGGCGGGTTGGCGATCGCAGTCGAGTACACCGAATTTGAGGGACGCTGCTGCCCGTCCACCGGTGGTCTTGGACGTGGTTTAAGAGCGCTCTTACAAGAAAAGTCGAAATAATGCAAAATTGATGATACTAGTCGACGAAATTCAGGACTTTGTGCTCATTATTAGAAACAATGAGTACTTGTTCCAGTAAAAGCGTCTTCTTATCTTTTTAAATATCGTTGTAAATATTAGAAAAAGGACTTATTAAATCAGTAATGAATTTTTTTCTGATGGTCGTTTCCGAAAAACCCCGTGAAGCACTGAACGGCAAGCTCTTATTTAGAAATGTTGAGAAGTTTACTCTGCTAAACCTGGCTATTTTGTATTACTAATACCCTGTACTTTCGGCATATCAAACGATATTTTTTCTACATACCTTTGAGAAAGAGAAAATCAAAGTAAAACGAACTCAATTTTCTCTCCGAAACAAGTGTCAATTTCTACGAAAATCTACTTAATATCGAAGTCATTTTCATACTCAAGCAATCTGCAACGTTTGCTTATACTGTTGGTATACATTAGTGTTTATGAAATTCTATTATAATTTTTTGGCAATTTTTTGAAAACTACTCTATATTACCGATGACGCGCGCTCGCCAGCTCAGTGCCGCGGCAGAGCTTGTACAGGCAGGACGTGTGTCGGTCGGCTCCGCACATTTTCAACGGCGACGACGAGGTTTTTTATCATTGTAGTGAGGATGTTAAGTGCAACAACCTTTTTTTGTTTGATTAAAGCATGAAACTTGGCACAGCAGTTCCTTATATCAAAATAAGCCGATTTAGATCGGTAGCCCGAAGGACCCCCCCCCTCTGGGGCCAGGGAGGGGGGGTCAAAGAACCGCTCCGCCCGGCTTCATTCTAAAAAATCTAACAGGCCCCGTTTCGGTAATAGGTCATATTTGGTATCAATTTCGGATAAATCAATAACGTAGAATTCATTTCTGTTATTAAAAAATTGCAATTTGTCGAACAAAATTAAAAAAAATTAAAAATAATCTAATTTTTCAAGTGTAATTTTTATGTTTTATTTGGTGTCAAAATTAAACTGCCTGGTTTTTCTACATATAAAAAATATGACAATAAAGCCTATTTAATGCAGATTTTATAAACATAACTTTTGTTTACCTTTATTAAAAGAAAATTGCATAAAAAAACTTATACCGTCTCGCGCCGGTGAATATCTTTTTACCGACATCGGCATCGTTATAGACAACATCCGAAGTACACACTCTGGAGACCGATTAAATGTATTGTTTATTGTTGTAGATCCTATTATAAAGATAGAAAAGCGTACATATATTATTATTATGTGTCGTTCAGTGAAAAAAGGGACCTAGGAAAAAATTATCACAGAGCCTCGCGTTTGTATAGAAGCATACTCGTATTTAATTAGTGCCAACCACTCCAAGGACTCCATGGTCGCTGTTCTCAATGAATAAGAAGTAAACTGTAAGTATATATGTCAGTTTCAATCATATTCTGGCCACAGTAGGGTTGTCAGAACAGTTTGGAAACAGTCATTTGCTTTTTGCTTCCATTCCCAAGAAGACAGACTGAGCGTTGAGGGGGCTTTTGACACAGCAACCTTCGAGGCCGTAGAGGAAAGTCTGAAGAGTGAGGGCATCTGACCGGCAATAGCGCAATGGATAGGGAAAATGCTAAGAGGTAGATCCATTACGGCGGAGCTGGGAGGAGTAACAAAGACGATTAGTCCAAGAAGAGGGTTCCCACAAGGGGGATGCCTGTCCCCCCTGATGTGGTGCCCACTTCTAAACTCAATGGTAAAAGAGCTCAACAGAGGAGGCATGTACATGCAGGCTTACTCTGATGATGGAGTGCTGTTAGAGAGAGGAATGGTTGTCACTGCGATAAGAGATATAATGATAAGAGGTCTCAGACAGGTACTGAGATGGTGTAGAGAGAGAGGGTTGGATCTCAATCCATCGAAAACAAAGCTGGTGCTATTCACTAATAGAAGAATAAAGGAGATGAAACCCATAAAGATACAAGGTATAGAACTAGACATGGTGGAGGAGTTGAAATATCTGGGCGTTACTTTAGACAGTAAACTCAGGCACAAAACTCACATCAAGGAGCAGACGGCTAAAGCTATAAGAACACTGTTCCAATGCAAAAGGGCAGTAGGAAAGAACTGGGGACTGAAGCCAGGAATGATCCACTGGATCTACAAGGCGATAATACTACCCAGGGTGCTATATGGAGCCGTGACATGGTGGTATAGAGCACATATTAAAGAAAACCAAAGAGACCTAAGACCTAACCAAAGTCCAGAGATTAGCGTGCCTCATGATGACGGGGGCTATGAGAATGACCCCGACACACGCAATGGATGGAGGTAATGCTAGGCTTGAAGCCACTCTGGATTGAGGTAGAGAAAAGAGCCACCGAACAGTGGTACAGAATGAAAGCATGCAACGAATGGAGAGGAAGCTGCGTAGGCAAGAGACACGCGCTGATACAAAGAGAGGCACTATCAAAACTTGAAATGTTGATGGCCAATAATGACGTTATAAAGAGGCAGGAGATATTTGACAAGAAATATAGAATACACATAGGAGACAAAGATAACTGGAAGGTGGAAGTCGGACACCCGACGACCATCTGCTTCACGGATGGCTCAAGAAGAAGCTCGATGAAACTAGCAGGAGCGGGCATAGTGATCCTCAAACTGGGAGAGCATCAGTACCACTGGGTAGATATGCTAGCGTGTTCCAAGCCGAGGTATGTGCTATAACGCGCTGCGCAAGCATAATCAAGAAGAGCGTAAAACAAGAGGGTACTGTCGTAATATACACAGACAGCCAGGCAGCACTAAAGGCACTAAAGAAAATATCAGTTACCTCCTCTCTCGTGAGAGAATATCGAGAGGAGCTCAACTTGATAGGCAAGCAAAGAAGTGTCACGGAGGCATGGGTTCCAGGACACCAGGGAGTAACGGGAAACGAGAAAGCTGACGAGCTGGCGAGGATAAGGGCGGAGACGGAATACATAGGTCCGGAACCGGCTCTGCCTATGTCAGCGGATGTCACGAAGGGAGTCATAGAGAAGGTAAAAGAGATGGAAGCACAGAGAGAATGGGAAGAAGAGACTGGATGCAGACAGTCGAAGATGATGATCAAAGGTATAGACCACAGGAGAACCAGGTATCTTCTGAAACTAGGTAAGAGCAGTCTGAGACTATTGACAGGTATCATTACAGGTCACAATACTCTCAACAGACACCTCAAGATAATGGAAATTAGTAGAGACGCCTCCTATCCACATTGTGGTAAGGAGGAGACTAGCTTACACTTACTAGCAGAATGTACTATGTACGCGGCACCGCGATATAATACATGCGGTAGAGACACACTAAAAGAAAACGAACTAAAGGACGTCGAACTCAAAGATGTCCTTTTATTCTGCAGGAAAACAAGAAGATTTGAGGAGAATAGTGTGGGAATGCCGCCGGGACAGTAACCTGAAGCTCCAACTCCAGGGAACTGGGCTGAATGAACGCGACAAGCGATCGACAGCCCGCCTGCTTCTGACCGGGCGTCCCTACACTACATCTACATCTACATGTATAAGTTAGTCTATGAATTTACTAGAGTCGGTAGTGCTGCACTCTGGCGGCAGAACATTGCAGTAATATCCCATATTGAGAACAGCGACCATGGAGTCCATGGAGTGGTTGGCACTAACTAAATACGAGTATGCTTCTATACAAACGCGAGGCTCTGTGATAATTTGTTCCAAGGTCCCTTTTTTCACTGAACGACACATAAAATAATATTTGTACGCTTTTCTATCTCTATAATAGGATCTACAACAATAAACAATACTTTTAATCGGTCTCCAGAGTGTGTACTTCGGATGTTGTCTATATCGATGCCGATGTCAGTAGAAAGATATTCACCGGCGCGAGACGATATAAGTTTTTTTTATGCGATTTCCTCTAAATAAAGGTATGTAAAAGTTATGTTTTTAAAATCTGCATTAAATAGGCTTTATCATCATATTTTTTTAATGTAGAAAAACCAGGCAGTTTAATTTTGACAATAAATAAGAAACAAAAATTACACTTGAAAAATTAGATACTAAGAGTTTTTTTTATTTTTTTCTACAAATCGCTAAATTTTTATACCAGAAATGAATTCTACGTTATTGATTTATCCGAAATTGATACCAAATATGACTTATTAGCTAAACGGGGCCTGTTAGAATTTTAAGAATGAAGCCGGGCGGAGCGGTACTTTGACCCCCCCCTCTCGGGCCCCAGAGGGGAGGCTCCTGCGGGCTACCGATCGAAATCGGCTTGTTTTGATGTAAGGAACAACTGTGCCAAGTTTCATGCTTTAATCAAGAAAAAAAAGGTTCGACCTTTTTTTGTCACTTAGAACCCTAGCTATTGTGTGCGGCGGGCGCCGTGTAAAACGCTATACTGTGTGCGTGTAAACCGCAACGAGAGACTTTGATCCTAGCACTGTTTTTATAGTATTATAATTTATAATGGTACAGTTTAATAAACTACCGGACAAGATTAAAAATATTTGAAACGACCTGACATTCTATATGTATTTATTTGACTCAAGATAGTACTCAGGGTCTGATGATGGAGCCGGAAGGTGGTCACCGGTACCAATCAACCATGCAACTAAACCACTTCGTGTTTGGGCACGTTTGATTCGGCTCAACAAGATCTTTGACTTAAGATAGTACTCAGGGTCTGATGATGAAGCCGGAACGTGGTCACCAGTACCAGTCAACCATGCAACTAAACCACTTCGTGTTTGGGCTCGTTTGATTCGTCTCAACAAGATCTTTGACACAAGATAGTACTCAGGGTCTGATGATGGAGCCGGAAGGTGGTCAACGGTACCAATCAACCATGCAACTAAACCACTTCGTGTTTAGGCTCGTTTTATTCGTCTTAACAAGATCTTTGACACAACATAGTTCTCAGGGTCTGATGATGGAGCCGGAAGGTGATCACCGGTACTAATCAACCATGCAACTAAACCATTTCGTGTTTGGGCTCGTTTGATTCGGCTCAACAAGATCTTTGACTTAAGATAGTACTCAGGGTCTGATGATGGAGCCGGAAGGTGGTCACCAGTACCAATCAACCATGCAACTAAACCACTTCGTGTTTAGGCTCGTTTTATTCGTCTCAACAAGATCTTTGACACAAGATAGTACTCAGGGTCTGATGATGGAGCCGGAAGGTGGTCACCGGTACCAATCAACCATGCAACTAAACCACTTCGTGTTTGGGCTCGTTTGATTCGTCTCAACAAGATCTTTGACACAAGATAGTACTCAGGGTCTGATGATGGAGCCGGAAGGTGGTCACCGGTACCAATCAACCATGCAACTAAACCACTTCGTGTTTGGGCTCGTTTAATTCGTCTCAACAAGATCTTTGACACAAGATAGTACTCAGGGTCTGATGATGGAGCCGGAAGGTGGTCACCGGTACCAATCAACCATGCAACTAAACCTCTTCGTGTTTAGGCTCGTTTTATTCGTCTCAACAAGATAGTACTCAGGGTCTAATGATGGAGCCGGAAGGTGGTCACCGGTACCAATCAACCGTGCAACGAAACCCCTTCGTGTTTAGGCTCGTTTGATTCGTCTCAACAAGATCTTTGACACAAGATAGTACTCAGGGTCTGATGATGGAGCCGGAAGGTGGTCACCGGTACCAAACAACCATGCAACTAAACCACTTCGTGTTTGGGCTCGTTTAATTCGTCTCAACAAGATCTTTGACACAAGATAGTACTCAGGGTCTGATGATGGAGCCGGAAGGTGGTCACCGGTACCAATCAACCATGCAACTAAACCTCTTCGTGTTTAGGCTCGTTTTATTCGTCTCAACAAGATAGTACTCAGGGTCTAATGATGGAGCCGGAAGGTGGTCACCGGTACCAATCAACCGTGCAACGAAACCCCTTCGTGTTTAGGCTCGTTTGATTCGTCTCAACAAGATCTTTGACACAAGATAGTACTCAGGGTCTGATGATGGAGCCGGAAGGTGGTCACCGGTACCAAACAACCATGCAACTAAACCACTTCGTGTTTGGGCTCGTTTGATTAGTCTCAACAAGATCTTTGACACTGAAGATACACAAGGTTTGATTATGGAGCTGAAAGGTGGCCACGGGTACCAGTCTATCATGTAACAGTATCATGAGGACAGAAGACGATTGAGGATTGACCGATCAATTCGAATTAACGATTAGTAATCGTCAATCTTCAATCAGTAGATTTAGAATTAGTTTCGTCAATCGTCAATTCGAATTGATCGGTCAATTCTCAATCGTCAATCGTCAATTCGAATTGATTTTTTGCCAACACTGCTATCATGTAACTGAACCACTTCATGTTTGGGCTCGTTTGATTCGTCTCAACAAGACCTTGGACACAAGTTAGTACTTAGGGTCTGATGATGGAGCTGGACTGTGGCCACGGGTCCCAGTCTACCATGTAACTGAACCACTTCGTGTTTGGGCTCGTTTGATTCGTCGCAACAAGATCTTTGACACAAGATACTACTCAGGGTCTGATGATGGAGCTCGAAGGTGGCGACGGGTACCAGTCTATCACATAACTGAACCACTTCGTGTTTGGGCTTCGTGTTTGGTTTATCACCTAGTGTCAAAGATCTTGTTGAGACGAATCAAACGAGCCTAAACACGAAGTCGTTTATTTGCATGGTTGATTGGTACCGGTGACCACCTTCCAGCTCCATCATCAGACTCTGAGTATCACCTAGTGTCAAAGATCTTGTTGAGACTAATCAAACGAGCCTAAACATGAAGTGGTTTAGTTGCATGGTTGATTGGTACCGGTGACCACCTTCCAGCTCCATCATCAGACTCTGAGTATCACCTAGTGTCAAAGATCTTGTTGAGACTAGTCAAACGAGCCTAAACATGAAGTGGTTTAGTTGCATGGTTGATTGGTACCGGTAGCCAACTTCCAGCTCCATCATCAGACTCTGAGTACTGTCTTGTGTCAAAGATCTTGTTGAGACGAATCAAACGAGCCCAAACACGAAATTGTTTAGTTACATGAGAGACTGGTACCCGTGGCCACCTTCCAGCTCCATCATCAGACCCTGTGTATCTTCAATGTTAAAGATCTTGTTGAGATGAATCAAACGAGCCCAAACACGAAGTGGTTTAGTTACATGATAGACTGGTACCCGTGGCCACCTTCCAGCTCCATCATCAGACCTTGTGTATCTTCAGTTTCTTGTAACTTGTTTCTTGTAAATAAGCGAGTACCTATAATTTCTTTCGAGTTATATACGTTCATAAGTACGAGTATGGGGCTATTCATAAATTACGTCGTTTCAAATGGGAGGAGGGGGGGGGAGGGGGGTCTGGACATCGGATGATGGTAGCATGACGTAGGAGGAAACAGAGTCATCCGAAGCATGATTGTTGGATGATTTGAGGGATGGGGGGTCAAAAATAGATGACGTCATTTATGAACAGCCCCTATGTACATTTGCACTGCATTTAGTATTTTCGTACTTACCAAATAACAGTTTTAGGACTTTATAAGTTAAGTCCAGTTAGTGTTGTTATGGTTGATTTCAATATGCTTCGCGAAGGATCAAGAATGTTTAATCCATCATTGTAGTGCGAGTGTGGTAGAAGGGATCGGAATACTGAGCTCGCACGGCCTGCCGCAGCGCGTAAAATACCTAAACTCGCTCAACCCCGAAATGTAATAGCACTCTTAAGGACTTACCCGAGTCCTGGACGTAGTTTAAGGACATACCCGGGTCCATAAGGTTTTAACATACCAGTATCAATTTGACCTAATTAATATGATGATTTTAGAGATTTAAATTGTTAAACCAATGATCTAGTAAGTATAGGTTAAAATCGAACGTAATGTGTATTATTGTATATAGGTGCCTATGGTTTTATTGTAAATACCTACAAGTGTAGTGGTTTCAAGATTATTCGAGGGTGAATGCCCTCAGTTTTAGTAAACAGGTCAAACCTTATGAATTGAGGTTTTATCAGTTGGTACATGTTTTTTAAGTGCTTTAGAGTTCTTTATAAATGAAACTTCTGAATGGTTACTTGCACAAGGCTTATAAAGCAAAGATAATACCGATACCTATGTAATTCAATATTCTATGTTCATCTTACGTCTATCCTTGAGCGAGTTCTGTGCCCATTGATACTTGAGATGAGCTCTTAAGTTACCCCACAACAGCGTTCCGTAGTTGTAAATATTTGTCATCCTACCCATAGTACGTAGTTGTTACCATACCTTAATTGCCTCTACACATTTCCTGCTGCGTAAAATTAGAATTAACTGCGCATCAAGTCGATTTAACTTGAATAAGTCAACAGTTACAATATAAAGAAACATGTTTTATTTTGAACAGTGACACATTCAAATGAGGTGTTTGACTGTCGATATTTACTCAATCGAATAACAAATATCAGGTGCAGCTGCCACAGTACTGATAACTTTCCTTTGTAATAACAGTTCGTTTAGGCGCCATGTTGTTTGTTAATCACGCTCGTAAAACATAACACACACTCGCAGTTGGAAACTATTTATAAGTGCTAATTTAACATGTCAGCCATAGACGTGAAAACGCAAAATGTCGACTAATAATAGGTTTGAGTTGTCAGATTGCTTTCACTCCACGATGGCGCGACTCCGTTTAGCAAATTCGCATACATTCGCACAACGTCTATTTCGTAAGACATTAAATTCAAAAGCTATCAAGGCTCCCAGTCTGGGTAGTAAACAAACTTACACAATATTCTCTAGCAATTGCAGAGTCCTAATCCTAACGTTCGATTTAATTGTTCCAGTTATGCGAAAAGCTGGAGATTGGCGCCGAGTCCGACTACTTCGGACTGCGCGTGTGCCCCGCCTCGGGGCCCAGTCGCTGGCTCAATCTACGGAACCCACTCGACCCGCACCGCATCCCCGGCGGCCGTCTGGACCTCAGAGTCAAATTCTGGGTTCCTCCCCACCTCTTGATCAACGAACCCACCCGCCACCAGTTCTATCTCCACGCCAAACTCGACCTCACCGAAGGCAGGCTCGTCGTCGCCGACCAAGAAGTGGCCAGAAGAATCATAGCCTACATAGCGCAGGCGGAGACCGGCGACTGCGACGCCGAAGTACCCCCCACTGACATCTACGCTGAATGCGACAAAATCGGACCTCAAGGCGAGAAGCCTGACGACCATTTAGAGAAGATCATCGACTACCATTGCGAGATAGCCGGCATGCGCGCGTCACAGGCGGAATACAGGCTTCTAAAAGAGATATCGAAGCTGGAGTCGTTTGGAGAGGAGCTGTTCTTCTGCAAGCCAGTGACGCAGTTCAACAACGCTCACAACCTGTACAGTCACTTGTTGTATCACGCGCAGCAAGTCGAAGAGCCTAAGACGCGCGACGACCAGGAGATAGACGGGAGTGGGACGGTGGGGTGCCTGGCCACAGGGCAGACGGGCGCGGGCTGCGGTTGCCGACTTAGCACTTGCGTGGGCGTGGGTCCGCACGGCATCGTGGTCTACCGGCCCGCGTGCAACGGGGAACAGGAGATTGGAGTTGAAAAACAAAGGTAAGATTAAGATTACATTGTTAACCCGCTAAAGCCACATTAATTAAGCTTAAGATAAGCCTAATCTTTGTTTTATGAAAGTATGTTATCAGGTTGAGTGTGGATATCGGTTAGTACCCGTAGGATGTACCTCTATATCTGTTTAATAATGCTAGTTGTTGTTTTATCTAAGAGAGAATAATAGGTATGTGATAAGTATGTAGAAAATCCTAGTCAGGTATGATAATAATAACTATAGCTACCTAAGTAACGACACTTATTTAATTGCGTCAATCCCATATTTTAAATGCTAATGAAGGATATCGAAGTTGACGTAAATTGTTTTTCAGACTTTTACTAGGTTAAAAAAATGCTGAATCAGAACCATATGTCTTAGTAACAGACGTGCAACTTCGCACCAATACTGCACTAGTGCAATAAATAAATTTATCATATGTTTTTTGTACGAGTATATATTGTTAAATAGAACGTCTCTTGTTGCGTCAACAAATTTAACAAATCAATTTGCTCGTACATATAATAACTTCACATACAGATTTCCTTTGTGTGATGTTATTGCGATAGTGGAGTTGTCAAGCAAACAGCTGCTCTTGATAAGATAAAAAGTGAACAGAGGATCTTTCTAGTGGCCCTCAAAATATAATGAACAAAGAGATGTAGACATGTTTGCCAAAATATCACACAAGGCCAAACAAGGCTTAGCAGAACAAACTTTCGATACTGGATCTTTTAAATTTGATTTTACTTTTATTGCAATTGTGAAAAGTAAATTTTTAGTACCTATCTTCAATAGCTGCATTAGGCCTGAAATTTGGGACAAAATTACATCCGGTATGATGATAATTATAGTCACATCCGTTTACAATTCAGTAATGTCAAAACCTTTAACAATAATTTGCGTTATATTGAAAACATTATCTGATTGCGATTATATTATCTATTTCAGGCACGCATTTCTCATTGCTAAATATAATTATACCGAGGTACCTGACGAAGCATGACCTTCTTGATTAAACTAATCAAACCTTGTCCTGGTAAGCTAGAAACCCAAAAACTAATCATAGCCCCCATCTTTTCAGCATCCCGTACACAGCGATCCACCGCGCGCAGCCTATGCGGCGGAACTTCCAGCTGACATACGTGACAGGGGAGGGCCACGAGGCCACGCTTCACGTCAAGATGGCGACCTCAGGGCAGGCGGGCGCGGTGTACCGCGCGGTCACTGAGCGACACGCGTTCTACTGCTGCGAGACCGTTCGGAGTGACGTCACGGAGCAGTTCATTAGGGATCTGAAGGTGATTATCTAATGTTTTATTTGGGGAAGGCATTAGTATGCCCGTCCATCTTGTGGGTGACCCACAAGATGGACGGACGACCTTGTTAAGGCCGCCGGAAGACGCTGGATGCGGGTCGCTTCCAACCGGCACGAATGGAGGTCCAAGGGGAGGCCTATGTTCAGCAGTGGACGTCTTATGGCTGAGATAATGATGATGATTAGTATGCGTGAAGTTCCTTAGAGATCTGAAGGTGAATATAATGTCTTGTTTGGGGAAGGCATGAGGACGCGTGACTATCAGGATGGCCGTGTCGATTGGCTGATACGCTTTGCCGTGTGGCCATTAGGGCCACCCCACATCTAGCGTCCCTCGAGCGTCGGCGTCTGGTCAGCGCCACTCAGCGCTATGGAAAATGACGTGGCTGCGCAGTTGCGTCGACGTTGCGTCGAGCAGCGGCCATAGAATTGTAGACACCGACGCTCGAAAGACGCCAGGTGTGGGGTGGCCATTACGGTCACCTAGCCACTGAGTGGCAGAGATATTAGAGAATAGTATGAATCTGACATTAGGAATTGGTATTTATCTATTGTAGTTATTTACGGAGCGCAAAAGACGACACGGAACAAGCCAGCGATGTTTCTAGATTCCAATATTACCACCTAAACTTGGAAGAACCAGTGGCGGATTTACAGTCTTTGCCGCCCTAGGCCCCAAGCCTTGTAGCCGCCCCTTTCTCAGCATCAGCACCCATCATATTGACTATACATTTAGATCAGGCAACGAAAAGATATATTACCTTTTTTTGAGAATTCGTTGCCTGGCCTAATTTTGAGTTATTTTTTGTTATCATCGGCGAATTTTTTGTCTCAATTTGCCGCCCCTAATATCTCGCCGCCCTAGGCCCGGGCCTACTGTGCCTTATGGGAAATCCGCCACTGGGAAGAACTAGTTACAAAGTTACAGCTTAACTTAGAAAAACCCTCAGTAACTTATTTCGATTAACGATAGCCATTGCTCGAATTGTTTCGCCCCATACCGAGAAGCTTTAAACAGAACCGATAGTCGTTGAAAACACGGATACGATTAGAATTGGATTAGTAGACATAAATTTCCAAGAACGAAACCATAATTCATGCGTTTACGACTCATTGGTATTAAGAGTAACTTACAGTAAAATATTGAGTAAGGTCACTTGAAACGTGATGTTACTTCGATGCGCAATACGAGAATTACACGCTTGCAGAAACTGATAGCTCGCTGTTGAGACATCTATGGAAATGTGAAATTAACAGGCAAAAAACACCACTATGTCAGTTGTTAATATGGTCCATATCTGCTTGCTAGTTTGTTCTGTATATTTTGCATGAGCACAGCTCAAAATGTTTACTCAAATTGTATTCACGTGATCGCTATATCTATCTTTAGTCCTCAGTTACCACAATATTTATGTTATCTATTCATTACGATATATCTAGATCAAATATGGTATGTATGACACAACAACGGCTTAGTATACATGTATATATGTATGTATACATAATTATATGTACATTCTAGAACCGCTCTGCAAATAAAATTATACGATATGATATGATAAATTACTAATTAATTGTGGAAAATTATCGTTACAGTACGGTCAAGGAATATAATTTCAGTACCATTTCGTATTTTGTCACAGTGACAATAGTATGGGGTCCCTAGTGACAAAGAGAATAGAGTATAGACCAAAGGCAAAAAGAATAGATAGTATAGAGGGGTCCTGTCATAGTAAATGTTGTAGTCACTGTAAATTTACTGCCATCTATCGAGACACGACTATAACTCAAAAAATAAATAAGTATCTATAAATTGTAAGTTTAATAACTGACATAAGTACTCAATTTATCAACTATAAGTCGTAAATAACATTTTTGGAAGTTTAAAAGGATTTAGTGCGCATAATTTATTAGGGACACGGTAAATGTCAAGCCGAAACGTATAATGATGTTAATTATACGTATATTAAAAACCAATCAAGTGAACTTTGCTCCCAATTGTTATTCGAAAAGACACACCTTCTTTTCACGATTGTTCTGTTCGTGATAAATTAAAGAAAAAGTTAAATACATTGTATTAAATTAACTATACATACCTAAAGGTAGGTATTGAATTTTTTGACCCTTGTTTTTTGTGCGCTATTTCTTTTCGGATTAACAGCAAGACAGGTTGCCCTGTATTTTAAAGAAACACTGATATTTTTTAGGTATTATGGCCTCGTTTTATAATGGACCTTGTTTCAGCTCGTCTGTTAAACATTAGTATGTGATATTACTGTAGATGGTCTTTAACTCTTGTAGATGTAGTAATATGTAAAACAATATTAAAATCATTAGATGTTTTGCGATTGTATGTCTCGTTAAATGGCGCCCTAAATTATTCTGTTTGTATCATTATTTACACTATCTACTTACAATTTCTACCTTAATACAAATACATAAGGTTCATAGATGGTTAAGACTGTTAAGAGTATAACAGGAAGAATTGAATGGAAAGTCACAAACCTGTTGTTTCTTATGTTATGTTACGAAAATTTGTTATCGGAATACCATAGACCATCTATCAATAGAGGTTATAAACATATATGACTAATTGTCAACATAGCATTTACTCGTAGGTGCGTGATCGTTTATTTCAGCCGCGTCCACACGATCTATTCATGGGTATGTCTATATCTCTCCTTATTTTGAGGCTTTGGAGCAATGTGTGGGGTTTTTCTTGATGTGAATTATGTGATATCAAGTCTTAAAATGATTATTCCATTGTCGCAGGGCACAATAGCGTCGATCTTCAACGACTCGACGACGCTGGGCCGGCGCTACGTGTTCGACATCCGGCGCACGTGCCGCGAGGTGCACGACGGCGCGCGCCGCGCCGCGCATGCGCACGCCGCCGCGCACCACGAGCCGCGCGCGCGCAGGCGCGAATCTGGGACAGACAACAAGGTAACATACTGACTACTACCCTACTGTACGCATTCCTTTGCGCTACGACATGGGATTCTTCAAGAAGCGGGTATTTAGGGTTCTCAAGGGTCGCCAACGCTTAAGTGGTTCCTGTGGTGTTGCTTATGTCCATGTGCGACGATGACCGCTTCCCGGGCGGCTCGTTTGCTGACTATTACATTAAAAAAAAGTTACGAGGAAGGCCGACAAAAGCAGGATTGGAACAAAACAGTTGCGCAGAGACAACGTACGACCGGTCGACGTCAGGTTAGAATCATCACGGATGATAGTCTTTGCCTAGAAATACCTATACGTCTTTATACTGATAATTGTATGATACTGTAACGTAAAGTGCCTACGATACTTACGTGACGCCATCTATTTTGGTTGGACTCCAAACGACTACTTAGTCGAAACGACGACTTACTTTACTTAGTAAAAAAACCCTGAGGGAAGTGAAACTCCTGCATGTTCATCTTAAAAAATAAGTGTTTTAAAAATGTGTTCTTGTATACTTAGATCCTCAACTAATCAACTGACACTCAAATTTAGTCATCAGCCAGGGCTATAACCGCGAAAATCGAAGTTCGCAAATTGCGGGGATTTTTCTCTGTCACTCTAATTACGCCTTCGTTAGAGTAAAAGAGAAAGATCCCCGCAATTTGTGAATTTCGGTTTTCGCCGTAGCCGCCGTACTGTTTACATTTATCACTGCTCAGAAAATTGAACGTTATTATTTGGAGATATACCCAACCTCTTATATAACTGTCACTAAATTAACCCGTTCCTTGCCCACAGGAGTCCCGTGGCCGCTCCCGCAGCGGCGGCTCAACCCTCGCGTGCCGCGTGTGCATGGACAGCGCTATGGACACCCTGTTCCTGCCCTGCAGACACGTGGTCTGCTGCCAGGAGTGCGCGCCCAGGTATGTACAAGTCCATTTTAACCTTCTTCGCGCTATCCCGGTTTTTGACACGGCTCATGGGAACCTGGGGTGGAAACCAGATCTCCGGACGCTCCGCTATTGCTAAAGTCTATTTTTTTATTCGATAAACTAAAATGACATTTCCTAGTATGAACATAAATAACATTTCATAGTATGATAAAACGCTATCAGTTGGCCTCGAAAACTAAATTTTTTGCTTGGAAAATAAAAGTTTGAATATCTTAAAAAAGTATTAATTAAATAACATTAGCAGATATATTAGACATAGGTAGGGTTAAATTTTTTGTTACCTATACCTACTCGCAACTTGACGACTTCACATGATATTTAGCAGTGGCGGCGCGTCAAACATATTCAGAGGCAAGCCGGGGCTAATTTGGCCTACATATTTATAAATAATAATAAATATTATAGGACATTCTTACACAGATTGACTAAGTCCACAGTAAGCTCAAGAAGGCTTGTGTTGTGGGGTACTCAGACAACGATATATATAATATACAAATACTTAAATACATAGAAAACACCCATGACTCAGGAACAAATATCTGTATCATCATACAAATAAATGCCCTTACTGGGATTCGAACCCAGGACCATCGGCTTCGCAGGCAGGGTCACTATCCACTAGGCCAGACCGGTCGTCAATATTTCCTTTACAACTCTGCTCAAATGTCCAAAAACAGGCAAGCCGGTGGGAATCGGCTTTTATGGACGCGCCGCCACTGATATTTAGCAACATTTGTAGGTACCCATATCAGCCCTCTTGGCAACTATTTATGCCAACAAAAATTAACAAAACCCCTCCATATTGTTACAGATGCGAACGATGCCCGCTGTGCCGCGGCGAGATAGAAAAAACCATGCACATCTTCCTGCCTATCGAGTACCAGAGGAGCGCCCTGCTCATCGACAAATGAGCATCGCATAACCGACATTTTGCTCAAAATGTGACGGTTGTCGATACCTGGCGTGCCTGCGTGTGTGTCTAGTCAGCGAGTGTGACAGACCCTTTACCTGAAAATGGTTAAAGTGGTCCCTTGTGGAAGAAAGTGGGATTGGATAATTAGTAAAGACTGGTGTTCGAGACCTAATTAATGGTCTACAAGTGCATTTTTTTTACCTACGATTAAGTTGGAATGTTCGGAATCCATATGGAAAGTTTGGAAACGTACTTAAGCTAACAATGTAACCTTAGTTTGTAATACCTTCGTTTTAGAAGGGTGATAAAAAAAAGGAAAAATATTCGAAAATCGGCAAAAATTCTGTAGAATTAACTATGTGATAACTGGTTAGCAATAATTACTTTATTATTCTCTGTTTTGCACTGACTGGGATTATATTTTGACTATGTTTGTGTTGTTGGTATAGGGAAAAAAAACTACCCTTTGCATTTTGTATAAATTCTTGCCTTTATTGGACTGTACTTTGGATCTTGAAAATTTTCCTCACTTTAAAGTTAATTATGTAAGTTAATTAAAAACGTAAGACCCGTGGTCTGTAAGATTTAACAAATAAAAAGATATGAAAATAAACAATAATTATGTTACAACTATGATGTGGTTTCATTACATTACCTACCTATTACAGATTTTAACTAACATTGAAATTAAACACTTAAAAAGTGCAACCCAACTGAAAAACAGAGTTTAATCTTAATAATAGCAAGTATATTAGGTATTTAACCTGTGCCCGTAAAAATTACCCATACATAGACCACGAAGCCACTATTTTATCGCTACGATTCATAGTTACGTGTGTAGCCGGCATTAGGAGAGGCCAATATAGCAGTCATCCTATGTATGTTCGTGTCGCGTGGACTACCGTAACATCAAAACTAATTAGCCGATATGAATCAAGTAAATCATTCATCATTTTAGGACTACGGTCTACATTTCAGCCTCATGCTGTTAAGTATACGATTATTCGATTCAGGCAGTAATTTTCATCAATTTTATCATCATTTATTTATTTATTGACTAACTTACAACAGGTATACCAAACATGTAAGTTGTAAACATAACAAATTATTGTATTACTACTAGATATACTATACAGTGTGGAAAGATAAGTCGGGCCCTGGAGGGAAACTACCTTAAATCCTTAAGCTGGCTCGTTTTACTTAAAGGAGACATTCCTTTATTTTTAAAAAGAAACAAAACTGCATTCAAAGATTTTCTAAAACTCGCTTGCCTCGCCCGGGACTCGAACCGACTAAAAATTCGAAAAAATAAACACTCAATTTTATTACACTAGTCGATACAGTTAATGTTAATGATAACATTTCTCCAAGAAACATAAGGTCTTACACTCGTCTGTCGTACAAAACATCCATAAAATCTAATATTTAGTACTCAAGATTTTTTTAGACAAGCAAAATTGAAGAAAAAATTAAAAATCTTTGAATGCAGTTATGTTTCTTTTTAAAAATAAAGGAATGTCTCCTTTAAGTAAAATGAGCCAGCTTAAGGATTTAAGGTAGTTTCCCTCCAGGGCCCGACTTATCTTTCCACACTGAATACATGACTAATACCTAATAGTAAACTATGACGGTATAGTCGTGGGTGTGGAGATCAACTCCAATTCGAATGTATTCCCATTTGTCCTCGCCCCACGTGACTGCCGCCCTGCCGCCATACATGCGCCATACAGACCCATAGACTAGTCTTTCTACAGCCCTATACATGGGACGGGGACAGATCCTGGTCCTAGGGACAACAGGGAAGAAAGCAATTTATAGTCAGTATAAAAAAGCGGCAAATTTAAAAACTGTAGGAAGAGTAATAATCCCATAGAAAATTTGAATTTCACGCCTTTTTCTACTGACAAAGTTGTTACACCGGCTATATGTCACTAAAGGTGGTATTCCATTTCCATCAGTCCAATATCTTGGTCCAACGTCATTGCGTCCCACTCTCTCATTAAGCAAAAAGTGAGACAAAAGTTTAAAAATTGTGTCCGTATAGTATGTATGTATGTATGTACGTCACTTTATTGCACATAAACAGGTTTACATAAAATGGACAAAAACAAAACAAAAATAAAAATGTTATGTACAAAGGCGAACTTATCCCTAAAAGGGATCTCTTCCAGCTAACCTTATAGTGTTTTCCATCGTCCATTTAAAAGTAGAAAACAATGTCTATGGCGTTGATTAGTATTGCCAGGCGCATCAAAACTTCTTCATGTTAGGGTAAATATTCAAGCTGCATTTCTAGAGAGGATTAAGCCAGACGAGCTGCCTGCTCCGACCAAAGAATATAATACTCACTAGGAGAAGAACGATAACTCCATACAAAAAAATGTCCCCAAACGTTTATACGTTTATACTAGTAGCGCCGCGTTGTGTACCAAGAACTAAAGTTGACAACCGGTTTAGCCTGGCGGGTATTGGTAGGTAGTAATTCTGTTGATAAACATATTTGTTATCTTCATATCACGAAATATATGAAAAATGCAAATATTACCCCTTGTTTTTGGTATTATCAATTGATCTAAATAAAAGGCATATTTATGTTTATAACATTGTATAATTTTATTTATTAAAAATATGTTTTACATATAGAAATATACACTGAAAATTAAACCCTGACAACTTAATAAAAAAATTGACATTAATAAAGCGCATTCACAAAGTTTCCAGTGTACTACAAATAACATTAGGCATGCCTACCTATTACACTTTACACACAGATACACTACACTTTACACACGGCATTTTACACAGATTTCTAACTTGTATTCATACATTTCTTCACGGTTAATTAATACGCTTTCCAGATGCGTTATGACTCGGTTCCTTCTGAACCCACTAAAACTGTGAATTTCACTCTGGCTGCTTCAACAGCCGTTGCTCCGCATTTAGCACATTTTCTATGTGCATTGCTGTAATCCATGTACAGACTTACAGTCTTAAGTGGTAGTACCGCTACGTTGTATTTATTATTTAAAGATTTTTAAAGATTTAATAAATAAAATTTTCGTTATGAACTTTAACCACAGCAGTTGGACAGTCACATATATTTTTTATACAAATATATTTTTTATTATGGTGGGTAGACGTACCTACCCTCCATATATTTTATGGACATTGATAAAGACAGTTGGAAGCAAATATTCAATTTTAAAACTGAATCGCGTATAATTAAGTTTTAAGCGTTTTAAGTCCCGTTTTATGATTAATAATGTATAAAATTCGTGATAATTTAAATCAGAGTTGGGAGCAATGTTGCTGTAGAAAAATGTTTTTATTTTTATTACTCGCAACTTTTTCTCGGTGGCCAACGCACACATAGAAGCTTCAGGCGCACACATGCGCAATTGTTTGGGGACATAACTTTCTTAGGAAGTGAACAGGCCTTGGCTCCAACTCAATGAGACTTTAACGTGGTATTATTGTCAGTTTTTATCTCTACAGTCGTTATTACTCATGACATCACATTACAGAGGTCAATACAGTTCGACCCATTGACGTTTAATATCTTAAGGACGGCATAGAAGTAGCATTGTACCTAGTGAGTATTATATTCTTTGATTGTACCTCTATGAAGGACGGGCTAGTGGTACATAATGGGGCACTAAAAATGGTACTAGTTCAGCGGTGTTACTCACGAATTTCAGCCAATCGTGCAGTCTAACGCAACTAGTTGCAACCAATAGCGCGCGTAATGCGAACTCGTCAACCAATCGCGCGCGTGATGCGTATTCATGTGGTATTCATCAACCAATCGCGATGTAGCGGTTTCACACCGCTGCACTCCACTGGCCCCTGTCATGCCTTAATTGCCCGTAAGGCCCCATTCGCACGGCAGCTTTTTCAACGCACGTTTGAATGACACAAATGGATAACCATGTATGTATTCACATGACAGCGGTGACGCTTTTTATCAAGCGTTGTTGGTATTTTCGACTGTAAGCCTTGGTCGTTAAATCGAATTTAGAGTGCGGGCAGATTCAAGAACGCGCGCGCGGTTTTAACACGCGTTGAAAAAGCAGCCGTGCGAATGGGGGCTAAAGCCAGTCCCTAGATATCTATGTCAATGTATTGACCTCTTTCCCATTCTCCAATATTTTTCCTCACAGAGGATCGTTGAGTTGTTTTCTCCGGCTTCGTCGGGGTCCTACGCCCTGAGCCCTTTGAGTTCTAAAAACAGGAGTTTTATTTTTTCAAATATCTACAGTTTTGTATCACCCCTGTAGAGAGGGGGTAATTATTTCTACAGACTAATATGGGTGTCAGAAAATGTAGAGGATTTGGATCACCTCGGATTAGACATCTTATAAGCCTTATAAGGCACACTCTTATTTGGAGCACGATCAGTTAATGCATTTTAAATATGTAGCTCCATACGGAAGCTCTGGATCACCTCGTCCATACCGCTCCACTGCTGGCGCCCTACCATGCTCGCACAGGTTGGCCTTTATTTTGGGTGCTCGTAAGACAAAGACATTATGATTCTCTCTCTGTCTATGTTTGAAACATAGAAAAGTTTGAAATGAAACAATCCCGGGCCAAACTATATTAATATTGTGTTTAAATTGTCTATGGAGGACTAGACCGAGCCTCATACGCAGCAATTTTGATAACACAGACTGTGCAAGTGTTATTTTAAACGTCAAACTTTTATGAAATTAGGGCGTTTAAATAACGCTTGCACAGTCTGTGCTATCAAAATCGCTGCCAACTTAGCTTGGTCTAACTCTAAAAACTTTCCAAAAAAATGTCATAAAATTAAAAAATCGGGAGAATTATATTATAAACTGGCAACATTTATTTTCCATTCCATTTTGCACGAACGCAAGATGGCTGCCAATTTATGTGAATGCAAGGACAAGTAGTTTAGTGATATTTTCAACTAGTGTGATAATACACTACAAATGTGATTTTAGCGTTATAAATATATTACTAATATAGTGTTAACGCTCAGTTAATGTTTTCGTGCAATTTTTTATAAGTTATATTTGTTAAATCGTGTGTGCAATATTGCGTTGGATTTGTGGCATTTATAATGTTCTGTGTTGATTCGTGATTATTTATGCAGTGACAGCCCTTTTGGGCTGATATTATGCTTATTATTGGATGATACAGGGAGTTCCACGTAAGTACCAACAGCTTTATACTTACTTTTGTAAATCTTTTTAATGTTTGTCGAACTGTTTCGTCAGTAACCTAGTTGACTATATCAGGATTTAAGTTTATAGTGGCGTGGTGGCGCCGGGCTGCCGGCTGCCGAGCAGCTGATAAGTCGCCAGCCGAAAGCTAGGTTTGCATAAATCTTGGTAACCCTAGAATGTTCTGTTCAAACTTAACTCGAAAGTTTAGTTATCTAAGAACAGATGTTTTAGTTCTTTGTTTGACAAGTGATTATGACTCTTTGCAAGCGTCACGAACTCCTCATATGGTGTTTGCTGGCTTACTAAAGGGTGTTGTTCCGCTTTTAAGGCTGTACCGGCCGGGTGGTTTCAATCGATGTGGCTGCTAAAGACCGATCTCGCGACTCTGACGCTCGTAATATCGTTACTGAAATTTTTTCATCCATAAACAACTATTCTATTTACTGAATACGCAGTTTATCTGAGTTAGGTGGGAGGTTATCATAAATTTAAATGTTATGTATTAAACATTGATCTTTGATCTGTTTATTGTACCCATTTTCGATCCAAGTATGATTTGTACATTAGAATTCCATAATAAAATCCTGATCACACAAGATATTAATATTTAGAAATGACAGGAAATAAATATTTTGTTATAATTCACATCTTATAATATTCTCTCTCTTCCTAGCTATCCATCTCACATGGTACACACACACACCCAACATGGTTCACATCATATAATACGACAGTTTTATATTTATCCCAAAAATGCACGTAATATGAATTATTACGAATATGAATATGCACAAGAAATCTATTTTTAAAACTTTTTTGACTTGAAATTACTTCAGTCAAAGTGGTTTATAAAGAACCCTCAAGACAAGGAAATACTTTACAGTCAAGCCCATAAAATGCATTGATTTTTGCTTCAATATGAACTTCATTAAAAAAAAATGCACAGCCTTCATGAAATGTTGCTGCGTAAAAACAGCAATAAGCAAAAGGCATGTGTTACCAATTTCTTAAGATACCTTTCCCAACCTTTGTTTTATTGAATTATTCACTGAATGCATTTAATATTCTTGTTTTTACTTTCTCATTTAAAGGTAGCATTAGGTTCTTGGAGACCGTGACCCATGTGTTTTGTATGGATTAGGACGCGCAATGTGGTAGCTTGCATCCATCAGTGTGTCATAGTAATCCGTACAAAATAATGAGTTGCGGTGGTGGTTGTGGTTGTGTGTCGCCAAGAACCGAATGCTACCTTAAGTGTAGTAAGGGAAATATTTACTGGAAGCAGGGGTGCAAAACTCCTGAGATCGGCCAAACTCGGCTCCGCTCGGCACAGCATTGCTCCGAGCAATTATTAGGCTTGGCACCACTTGACATCCTTTTGCGTGCACGACCACAGATAAGATAATTACTTGAATTTTGACAACCCTAAATAGCCGAAAGTGATAGTGCCATACATTAGATAGGGACAGCATAATTGAGGATTGAGGATTGAACTTTCGGAGGTTATATTCTTGTCATTTATTTATTCACTCTCCTCTGTGTTGTGCTAACTCATTGGTTCTTAACCTGAGGGAGCTACTCCCATGGAGCTGGTACAGTCTCCATCAGATATATCGGAGCGGCCAATGTGTTCACAATATCTGAACACGCACTCTAACGCCCTGACATTAGAGGCGTGTTCAGATATTTGTGAGCGCCTTGGCCGCTTCAATATATCTGATGGCGACTGTATCATAAACTAATTTACTTTGCCTTGTATTGATTTTCAAAAAAAAAATTTAAACTGAAGGATAATATTAGTCTCTTTTTAAGACCCTACTAGATGCTGACTGACTCTTCACCTACTTAGACCAATTAGTGGACATAATTCTGTAAAGAATACAGCAGAGAACATATACTACCTCTGTTCCGAGGTGAGTAAAAACTATTTTGTTTCAAATACAGCGACATAAAATTCATACATGTTAACAGAAGAATTTACAATGTCAACAAGTATAATGTTTAGCTAGGAACAGTTTGCATATAGCAAAGCTTAAAAACAGGTCTCTGTTTAATTGTTTATTCAAATTTTGGATCTTTGGCCTTTTGTGAATCGACAGGTTCAGTTGTCAAGTTGAAATCTTTGTCTAGCCGCAGGTTATTTATACAATACATATACATAAGGTTTCTATTGTGTTAGTTTGGAGTAAATTCTGAAGAAATATGATAAATAGGTACTTATTCCCTTCACATAGCGAATTACCGCAGGGGAAGGGAAAAAACTATGTCTGGCTGCATCCATTTTCAATACAACATAATTAACCGGTTTGTTGCGACTTCCATTTTCGAGAATTTTCATGACTGGTGCCACGTGCCTTACGCCATAGAATATGATGGCACGCCTGTCGTGTCATACGCCACACGTTAAAAACATTGATGAGACGCCTGTCGTGCCATCCGCACCGAATCGGTTAAACACGGAATAATGATGTTTCTATAAACGTATAAGTTTGCTGACGATACTGACCAACTGTAGCCTGTCTTTATCCAATGACCTCACATTGTTATATGTTACCAATTCTCTCAAGTAGGTATAAACTTTTTAAGGGTTCCGTACCTAAAGGGTAAAAACGGGACCCCATTACCAAGACTGCTGTCCGTCTGTCTATCACTAGGCTGTATCTCATGAACTGTGATAGCCAGACAGTTGAAATTTTCACAGATGATGTATTTCAGTTGACGCTATAACAACAAATACTAAAAATAAAATAAAATAAATATTTGACTGGAGCTCCCATACATCAAGCGTGTTTTTTAGGGTTCCGTACCCAAAGGGTAAAACGGGACCCTATTACTAAGACTTCGCTGTCCGTCCGTCCGTCTGTCCGTCTGTCTGTCACCAGGCTGTATCTCATGAACCGTGATAGCTAGACAGTTGAAATTTTCACAGATGATGTATTTCTGTTGCCGCTATAACAACAAATACTAAAAACAGAATAAAATAAAGATTTAAGTGGGCCTCCCATACAACAAACGTGATTTTTGATCGAAGTTAAGCAACGTCGGGCGGGGTCGGTACTTGGATGGGTGACCGTTTTTTTTGTATTATGGTACGGGACCCTTCGTGCGCGAGTCCGACTCGCTCTTGCCCGGTTTTTTTTGCGTAATGGCACGGAACCCTTCGTGCGCGAGTCCGACTCGCACTTGTCCGATTTTAATTTAAATTGACCTGCCCTGCCGATCATCGTATCAATCGCATTTTGTGGTAAAATATAGTTCAATGCGGAAGTGCGGAGCCCTAATGAAAACTTACCATGTGTAGTGTTTGCATATAAGAGTTGACTGCTTTTTTATAACTTTTTTAACTGATTTTAACTATTTAACATTGACGAGGAAACGGAAGCGATCGCTAATTCGTAATTCTGCCATTAATGTCATTATGCCTGACCTTTCCCAAGCAATTATCCAAATTGGAATAATTTAGAATAAATCTTTTTCAATGCGGTTGCGGCCGCGGCGCAGGATGCCGACCCGGTCGGGCTTGTTAACGTTGCATCTGTTTAAAAAACCGGACAAGTGCGAGTCGGACTCGCGCACGAAGGGTTCCGTACCATAATGAAAAAAAAAACGGAAAAAAATGCAAACAAAAAAAACGGTTACCCATCCAAGTACTGACCAGTGACCACGCCCGACGTTGCTTAATTTTGGTCAAAAATCACGTTTGTTGTATGGGAGCCCCTTTTAAATCTTTACTTTATTCTGTTTTTAGTATTTGTTGTTATAGCGGCAAGAGAAATACATCATCTGTGAATATTTCAACTGTCTAGCTATCACCGTTCGTGAGATACAGCCTGGTGACAGACGGACGGACGGATAGCGAAGTCTTAGTAATAGGGTCCCGTTTTACCTTTTGGGTACGGAACCCTAAAAACCGGCCAAGTGCAAGTCGAAATGGTACCCCAAGCAGGCGTGGCTCACTCCGCGATTTCGTCGCTTTGCTATAGGTAGCTAAAAGTACATCCGTTCGGCCCCAATTTTGGGGTTTGCCATAAGCCGCGCGTGGCGCTGTCGCCACCTAGCGGCCATATCTGTGCTGATCGTAACAGACGTGTTTTGTTAGGGAGTGAGTCTTCTGTACCTAGTACTATTATTTATTCTGTGCCCCAAGGGTTCCACACACATTTTTATAATATTGTTTTAACTCCGCACAAAACTGTTCGCGGAGCTCTTATGTGATCACTTCGGTCTTGAAAATCGGTTAAATGCGTTTTTCTCAAAGATGATGATGTAGGATTTAGGTACCTTTTGATGTAGGTACCTAAAATACTAACACTGAATAAGTCAAAACCGCTTATTTTAAATGGACTTTGTCTTAACTCTAGGTTATATGTATTGATGGTATTGATAAAGCCATATAGTTCGTTTTTTTAGCATTAGAAAGAACTTGCAAGAAGGTAAGCGATCTTGACATGTCTTTTAATTGAAAAACGCTTTTTAAAATTCAAAAACTATTACTTATGAAAGCAGAAGAATATAAATGATCGTATTACATTCATAATTGTTACATATTTGCCGTAACTTATTTTTAAAATGTGTTTTTCAATTAAAAGACACATCAAGATTGTTTACCTTATTTCTAATGCTAAAAAAATGAACTATAGGATGGAGGATGAATTTTTTAATTTGTTATTACTCTTATTGATTGTTGTTTTAGCGGTCATAGAAATATGAATAGCTCACTAATACATGCTCAGACAACCAGCAGAGGCGTAATATACTGCTCCCTTTATAAAAGTTTTATCACTTTGGAAATTATGGAATACTATACATGAAATTTGTATCCTTACCATTGTAATGTCTCAAACTGTAGTTTAACTTCCTTACAATATACAGCTAAAATGCAAAACAGTCCGTAAAATACCCTTCGCAAAAAAAGTAATAAATCAAATTAAACTTATATGGCATCATTTTATCAGGCGCACGTGGCCTATCCCTTTTATACTACCCCATGAATCAATTTAGTGTTATCAATGATGTATAACGAAGGTAAGAACCCCTTTAATAAAAGGGTGATTAAACACCAAAACGAGCCAGGTGTTTGGCAGGTGAGAACAACCCTTTACATTACCTTTAATTATCACATTTTAAAACTTATAGCGTAAGAGATAAAGCTTACCTGTGGTCAGGATGTGTTGCTCTAGTAGGGTATGTATTATATTTGACACGAGTTTTAGTTATTTAATTAAATATAGGGCGTTGTGCCATAACGTGTGGTTTTTTTCTCTCCTCCCTCCTCTGTTTTTTATTATTGATTTTATTGTTCAATATTTATTTCTTTTTGTCTTTTATCTTTTTGTATACTTACTTTTTGTCTTTTTTTTCATGTCACGTCTTACACAATCTAATGAACTAAGACAATTAACATGTTATGTACTTAAAACATTATTGTTCCTTATTACTAGTATTTTTGAAGCATACTTTTTTGTTTTTCATTTCTTTTTCTTATTTTCTTACTTCCTACGTTACACTCTATTGTAATCAAACATGATTCTATGATTACTTGTTTTCATTCTTTGCTATCGGATTAGCGCGCTTTGAGCGCAAACCACTACGTTTCCTAAGCAACAGGGTTTAGCGCCAAATTGTGCTCCTCAATTTGGCGCGGCATATAGCGCATACTAATCTAGCACAATTTGGCGCGTACAGAGTTTTCGCATGGTTCAGCTTTTACATAACTACCGTTTTATTTAAATCTATACATTTTCATTTTTTATGCGATCGGATTAGCGCGCTTTGAGCGCAAAACACTACGTTTCCTAAGCAACAGGGTTTTGTGCCAAATTGTGCTCCTTAATTTGGCGCGGCATATGGCGCATACTAATCTAGCACAATTTGGCGCGTACAGTTTTCGTATGGTTCGGCTTTTACATAACTACCATTTTATTTAAATCTATACATTTTCAATTCTTTATGCGATCGAATTAGCGCGCTTTGAGCGCAAAACACTACGTTTCCTAAGCAACAGGGTTTTGCGCCAAATTGTGCTCCTTAATTTGGCGCGGCATATGGCGCATACTAATCTAGCACAATTTGGCGCGTACAGAGTTTTCGTATGGTTCAGCTTTTACATAACTACCGGTTTATTTAAATCTATACATTTTCAATTTTTTATGCGATCGGATTAGCGCGCTTTGAGCTCAAAACACTCCATTTCCTAAGCAACAGGGTTTAGCGCCAAATTGTGCTCACTTAATTTGGCGCGGCATAAGGTGCATACTAATCTAGCACAATTTGGCGCGTACAGAGTTTTCGTGTGGTTCGGCTTTTACATAACTACCGTTTTATTTAAATCTATACATTTTCAATTCTTTATATGATCAGATTAGCGCGCTTTGAGCGCTAAACACCACGTTTCCTAAGCAACAGGGTTTTGCGCCAAATAGTGCTCCTTAATTTGGCACGGCATATGGCGCATACTAATCTAGCACAATTTGGCGCTTACAGAGTTTTCGTATGGTTCAGCTTTTACATAACTACCGTTTTATTTAAATCTATACGTTTTCAATTCTTTATGCGATCGGATTAGCGCGCTTTGAGCGCAAAACACCACGTTTCCTAAGCAACAGGGTTTTGCGCCAAATAGTGCTCCTTAATTTGGCGCGGCATATGGCGCATACTAATCTAGCACAATTTGGCGCGTACAGTTTTCGTATGGTTCGGCTTTTACATAACTACCATTTTATTTAAATCTATACATTTTCAATTCTTTATGCGATCGAATTAGCGCGCTTTGAGCGCAAAACACTACGTTTCCTAAGCAACAGGGTTTTGCGCCAAATTGTGCTCCTTAATTTGGCGCGGCATATGGCTCATACTAATCTAGCACAATTTGGCGCGTACAGAGTTTTCGTATGGTTCAGCTTTTACATAACTACCGGTTTATTTAAATCTATACATTTTCAATTTTTTATGCGATCGGATTAGCGCGCTTTGAGCTCAAAACACTCCAATTCCTAAGCAACAGGGTTTAGCGCCAAATTGTGCTCACTTAATTTGGCGCGGCATAAGGTGCATACTAATCTAGCACAATTTGGCGCGTACAGAGTTTTCGTGTGGTTCGGCTTTTACATAACTACCGTTTTATTTAAATCTATACATTTTCAATTCTTTATAT
The DNA here is from genome assembly GCF_963556715.1 of Cydia fagiglandana. NCBI lineage: Eukaryota > Metazoa > Arthropoda > Insecta > Lepidoptera > Tortricidae > Cydia > Cydia fagiglandana. Next base: position 12,598,006 of record NC_085950.1, on the reverse strand, counting down.
GATCAGATTAGCGCGCTTTGAGCGCTAAACACCACGTTTCCTAAGCAACAGGGTTTTGCGCCAAATAGTGCTCCTTAATTTGGCACGGCATATGGCGCATACTAATCTAGCACAATTTGGCGCTTACAGAGTTTTCGTATGGTTCAGCTTTTACATAACTACCGTTTTATTTAAATCTATACGTTTTCAATTCTTTATGCGATCGGATTAGCGCGCTTTGAGCGCAAAACACCACGTTTCCTAAGCAACAGGGTTTTGCGCCAAATAGTGCTCCTTAATTTGGCGCGGCATATGGCTCATACTAATCTAGCACAATTTGGCGCGTACAGAGTTTTCGTATGGTTCAGCTTTTACATAACTACCGGTTTATTTAAATCTATACATTTTCAATTTTTTATGCGATCGGATTAGCGCGCTTTGAGCTCAAAACACTCCATTTCCTAAGCAACAGGGTTTAGCGCCAAATTGTGCTCACTTAATTTGGCGCGGCATAAGGTGCATACTAATCTAGCACAATTTGGCGCGTACAGAGTTTTCGTGTGGTTCGGCTTTTACATAACTACCGTTTTATTTAAATCTATACATTTTCAATTCTTTATATGATCAGATTAGCGCGCTTTGAGCGCTAAACACCACGTTTCCTAAGCAACAGGGTTTTGCGCCAAATAGTGCTCCTTAATTTGGCACGGCATATGGCGCATACTAATCTAGCACAATTTGGCGCTTACAGAGTTTTCGTATGGTTCAGCTTTTACATAACTACCGTTTTATTTAAATCTATACGTTTTCAATTCTTTATGCGATCGGATTAGCGCGCTTTGAGCGCAAAACACCACGTTTCCTAAGCAACAGGGTTTTGCGCCAAATAGTGCTCCTTAATTTGGCGCGGCATACGGCGCATACTAATCTAGCACAATTTGGCGCGTACAGAGTTTTCGTGTGGTTCGGCTTTTACATAACTACCGTTTTATTTAAATTTATACATTTTCAATTCTTTATGCGATCGGATTAGCGCGCTTTGAGCGGAAAACACTACGTTTCCTTAGGTTTTGCGCCAAATTGTGCTCACTTAATTTGGCGCGGCATATGGCGCATACTAATCTAGCACAATTTGGCGCGTACAGAGTTTTCGTATGGTTCGGCTTTTACATAACTACCGTTTTATTTAAATCTATACATTTTCAATTCTTTATGCGATCGGATTAGCGCGCTTTGAGCGCAAAACACCACGTTTCCTAAGCAACAGGGTTTTGCGCCAAATAGTGCTCCTTAATTTGGCGTGGCATATGGCGCATACTAATCTAGCACAATTTGGCGCGTACAGAGTTTTTGTGTGGTTCAACTTTTACATAATTACCGTTTTATTTAAATCTATACATTTCCAATTCTTTATGCGATCAGATTAGCGCGCTTTGAGCGAAAAACACTACGTTTCCTAAGCACCAGGGTTTTGCACCAAATTGTGCTCCTTAATTTGGCGCGGCATAAGGTGCATACTAATTGAGCACAATTTGGCGCGTACAGAGTTTTCGTGTGGTTCAACTTTTACATAATTACCGTTTTATTTAAATCTATACATTTTCAATTCTTTATGCGATCAGATTAGCGCGCTTTGAGCGCAAAACACCACGTTTCCTAAGCAACAGGGTTTTGCGCCAAATTGTGCTCCTTAATTTGGCGCGGCATAAGGTGCATACTAATTGAGCACAATTTGGCGCGCACAGAGTTTTCGTGTGGTTCAACTTTTACATAATTACCGTTTTATTTAAATCTATACATTTTCAATTCTTTATGCGATCGGATTAGCGCGCTTTGAGCTCAAAACACTACGTTACCTAAGCAACAGTGTTTTGCGCAAAATTGTGCTCCTTAATTTGGCGCGGCATATGGCGCATACTAATCTAGCACAATTTGGCGCGTACAGAGTTTTCGTATGGTTCAGCTTTTACATAGCTACCGTTTTATTTAAATCTATACATTTTCAATTCTTTATGCGATCGGATTAGCGCGCTTAGAGCGCAAAACACCACGTTTCCTAAGCAACAGGGTTTAGCGCCAAATTGTGCTCACTTAATTTGGCGCGGCATATGGCGCATACTAATCTAGCACAATTTGGCGCGTACAGAGTTTTCGCATGGTTCAGCTTTTACATAACTACCGTTTTATTTAAATCTATACACTTTCAATTCTTTATGCGATCAGATTACCGCGCTTTGAGCGCAAAACACTACGTTTCCTAAGCAACAGGGTTTTGCGCCAAATTGTCCTCCTAATTAATTTGGCGCGGCATATGGCACATACTAATCTAGCACAATTTGGCGCGTACAGAGTTTTCGTATGGTTCAGCTTTGACATAACTACCGTTTTATTTAAATCTATACATTTTCAATTCTTTATACGATCGGGTTAGCTCGCTTTGAGCGCAAAAGACTACGTTTCCTCAGCAACAGCGTTTTGCGCCAAATTGTGCTCCTTCATTTAGCGCGGCATATGGTGCATACTAATCTAGCACAATTTGGCGCGTACAGAGTTTTCGTATGGTTCAGCTTTTACATAACTACCGTTTTATTTAAATCTATACATTTTCAATTCTTTATGCGATCGGATTAGCGCGCTTTGAGCGCAAAACACTACGTTACCTAAGCAACAGTGTTTTGCGCAAAATTGTGCTCCTTAATTTGGCGCGGCATATGGCGCATACTAATCTAGCACAATTTGGCGCGTACAGAGTTTTCGTATGGTTCAGCTTTTACATAGCTACCGTTTTATTTAAATCTATACATTTTCAATTCTTTATGCGATCGGATTAGCGCGCTTAGAGCGCAAAACACCACGTTTCCTAAGCAACAGGGTTTAGCGCCAAATTGTGCTCACTTAATTTGGCGCGGCATATGGCGCATACTAATCTAGCACAATTTGGCGCGTACAGAGTTTTCGCATGGTTCAGCTTTTACATAACTACCCTTTTATTTAAATCTATACACTTTCAATTCTTTATGCGATCAGATTACCGCGCTTTGAGCGCAAAACACTACGTTTCCTAAGCAACAGGGTTTTGCGCCAAATTGTCCTCCTAATTAATTTGGCGCGGCATATGGCACATACTAATCTAGCACAATTTGGCGCGTACAGAGTTTTCGTATGGTTCAGCTTTGACATAACTACCGTTTTATTTAAATCTATACATTTTCAATTCTTTATGCGATCGGGTTAGCGCGCTTTGAGCGCAAAAGACTACGTTTCCTCAGCAACAGCGTTTTGCGCCAAATTGTGCTCCTTCATTTAGCGCGGCATATGGTGCATACTAATCTAGCACAATTTGGCGCGTACAGAGTTTTCGCATGGTTCAGCTTTTACATAACTACCGTTTTATTTAAATCTATACATTTTCAATTCTTTATGCGATCGGATTAGCGCGCTTTGAGCGCAAAACACTACGTTACCTAAGCAACAGGGTTTTGCGTCAAATAGTGCTCCTTAATTTGGCGCGGCATATGGTGCATACTAATCTAGCACAATTTGGCGCGTACAGAGTTTTCGTATGGTTCAGCTTTTACATAACTACCGTTTTATTTAAATCTATACATTTTCAATTCTTTATGCGATCGGATTAGCGCGCTTTGAGCGCAAAACACTACGTTACCTAAGCAACAGTGTTTTGCGCAAAATTGTGCTCCTTAATTTGGCGCGGCATATGGCGCATACTAATCTAGCACAATTTGGCGCGTACAGAGTTTTCGTATGGTTCAGCTTTTACATAGCTACCGTTTTATTTAAATCTATACATTTTCAATTCTTTATGCGATCGGATTAGCGCGCTTAGAGCGCAAAACACCACGTTTCCTAATCAACAGGGTTTAGCGCCAAATTGTGCTCACTTAATTTGGCGCGGCATATGGCGCATACTAATCTAGCACAATTTGGCGCGTACAGAGTTTTCGCATGGTTCAGCTTTTACATAACTACCGTTTTATTTAAATCTATACACTTTCAATTCTTTATGCGATCAGATTACCGCGCTTTGAGCGCAAAACACTACGTTTCCTAAGCAACAGGGTTTTGCGCCAAATTGTCCTCCTAATTAATTTGGCGCGGCATATGGCACATACTAATCTAGCACAATTTGGCGCGTACAGAGTTTTCGTATGGTTCAGCTTTGACATAACTACCGTTTTATTTAAATCTATACATTTTCAATTCTTTATGCGATCGGGTTAGCGCGCTTTGAGCGCAAAAGACTACGTTTCCTCAGCAACAGCGTTTTGCGCCAAATTGTGCTCCTTCATTTAGCGCGGCATATGGTGCATACTAATCTAGCACAATTTGGCGCGTACAGAGTTTTCGTATGGTTCAGCTTTTACATAACTACCGTTTTATTTAAATCTATACATTTTCAATTCTTTATGCGATCGGATTAGCGCGCTTAGAGCGCAAAACACCACGTTTCCTAAGCAACAGGGTTTAGCGCCAAATTGTTCTCACTTAATTTGGCGCGGCATATGGCGCATACTAATCTAGCACAATTTGGCGCGTACAGAGTTTTTGCATGGTTCAGCTTTTACATAACTACCGTTTTATTTAAATCTATACATTTTCAATTCTTTATGCGATCAGATTAGCGCGCTTTGAGCGCAAAACACCACGTTACCTAAGCAACAGTGTTTTGCGCAAAATTGTACTCTTTAATTTGGCACGGCATATGGCGCATACTAATCTAGCACAATTTGGCGCTTACAGAATTTTCGTATGGTTCAGCTTTTACATAACTACCGTTTTATTTAAATCTATACATTTTCAATTCTTTATGCGATCAGATCAGCGCGCTTTGAGCGCAAAACACTATATTTCCTAAGCAACAGGGTTTTGCGCCAAATTGTGCTCCTTAATTTGGCGCGGCATATGGCGCATACTAATCTAGCACAATTTGGCGCATACAGAGTTTTCGTATAGTTCAGCTTTTACATAACTACTGTTTTATTTAAATCTATACATTTTCAATTCTTTATGCGATCGGATTAGCGCGCTTTGAGCACTACGTTTCCTTAGGTTTTGCGCCAAATTGTGCTCACTTAATTTGGCGCGGCATATGGCGCATACTAATAAAAAAAAAAATTCATTTATTTCGGACCATAGAATCCATATCGTAACTAAATTCCATTAGATTTAAAATAATAAAATAAAAAATAAATAAAAAATTAAAACTTATAACATTGTCAAGATTTACAATAAAAATTAAATTAAATTACAATAAATTACAACCCCGTAAAATTTATACAAATAAAAATATTACATTAAACTAAATATATTACATTAAATTAAATTTATTATTGAGGCTAACGTGCATAGTGGACCAGTGCTTCAGAAGGCCACTGTCCCATCTGTTAGCCACGACGTCCAGGAGGCTGTGGCGGCTGTCGCGCACCCTATCGAGCATCGCGGCGCAACGCTTGCGGAGCGTGGCGTGGAAACCGTCCACGCTCGCATCCGCAAACATCCCGGACGCGCTGCAGTATCGCGGCAGCCGCAACAGCACCCTGAACGCATCATTGTACTGGACCCGCAGAGCATTTAGCGATCGCTGGATATATCTGGTCCATAGGCTGCAGGTATACAGCGATGTACAGTACGCTCTAAACAGAGTTATTTTTACTTGGGCTGTACATCGATGAAACCTGCGCACTAGCACAATTTGGCGCTTACAGAGTTTTCGTATGGTTCAGCTTTTACATAACTACCGTTTTATTCAAATCTATACATTTTCAATTCTTTATGCGATCAGATCAGCGCGCTTTGAGCGCAAAACACTATATTTCCTAAGCAACAGGGTTTTGCGCCAAATTGTGCTCCTTAATTTGGCGCGGCATATGGCGCATACTAATCTAGCACAATTTGGCGCATACAGAGTTTTCGTATAGTTCAGCTTTTACATAACTACTGTTTTATTTAAATCTATACATTTTCAATTCTTTATGCGATCGGATTAGCGCGCTTTGAGCTCAAAACACTCCATTTCCTAAGCAACAGGGTTTAGCGCCAAATTGTGCTCACTTAATTTGGCGCGTCATATGGCGCATACTAATCTAGCACAATTTGGCGCGTACAGAGTTTTCGCATGGTTCAGCTTTTACATAACTACCGTTTTATTTAAATCTATACATTTTCAATTCTTTATGCGATCGGATTAGCGCGCTTTGAGCGCAAAACACTACGTTTCCTAAGCTGTTGCTTAGGAAACGTAACCCTGTTGGGTTTTGCGCCAAATTGTGCTCCTTAATTTGGCGCGGCATATGGCGCATACTAATCTAGCACAATTTGGCGCGTACAGAGTTTCCGTGTGGTTCAACTTTTACATAATTACCGATTTATTCAAATCTATACATTTTCTTTACATTAGAGTTGTTTTAATTTGGCGCACGGGGTATGGCGTGAATTTGGCGCCTGTCAATTTGGCGCAGTAATTTGGCGGTGTAAGTCCACTTGAAAATAATAACGTGTAGTTAGTTACTACTTATGTACTTGCAAACTTATAATTAAGGTTATCGTATACTTAGCAACTATGCCAGAGATTGGCATTGAGCTTTAGGGTGACAGAAAGGCAAACGTTGCCGATACGATACGACCTACGATAACTTTTAAAACTTGCGACAAAAACTATACACAATCTGTGATGTCTCCATGTAAAAAAAAAAACATTTTAGCTATAATTCTCATAGCATTTCTTTAGCTCTTAACCACTACAAATGTGGTACGTCCGCGTAGTCAAAGTCGTTATGACGTTTCGTTAAAGTTAACGTAAAACCACGTTAGTGGTTAAGGCCGTTAGGGTTAGTCTGACTCCAGTCAGATTAAAAATAACGAAGCACGTGCAAAAAGTTCGAATAATCGTAGATCGGATGCACCTGCTTGCTCAGTCGACTTTTTTGCTCTCCCTTTCTTTATCTAGGATAGACGTGGGAAGGCAAACTATCTCTATCTCTGTAGGTATATCACTTTTTATCGCCACGTTGGTGGCAAACAAACGTACAGCCCGCAGTAGCATATGACTTCATATGAGTGCGAACAGATCACTCATGTTTATTTTATTCAATGCGACACTCTAAACACTAACCCCCTAAGGGTCATAGAAACTTTACGGGCCTGATTTAGATAAATTATGTTTTATCCCTTTCTTACAAAAACATAAGTCAAAATGACAGATAGGACAAACGATTATTAGCTAATTGAAGTTTGTAGTGCGTTTATGAATAAGGGGGTAAGGCGGGCTTATGATAAACCCTTTTTTATTACACTTGCTCATAAAGTAAACAAGATTTCAGAGAATAAAATAGGTATTTAATCGATCAGCAAACCTTAATCTGAATTTCTGGAAAAATACCTGACATATTTGCGTCGTATTGCTGTTTCTGTCAAAATAACTACTATTTCAATAGTAATACAGGTAAATAGGTTTATGGAGCGATATCTGATAAAATAAACGACTTAAAAGTCGATATAACGCACCCTGTTTGGCAGCCGCGCCTATTCCATTATGCGTTGCTAGTGTTGATACAGTGTTATGCATGTTTCGCGTGTCATTTGATTCGCATATCCGCTAATAAGCTCATGTATCGCGATACAATTCGCCACATTATCCCACCTTCAAAATGTATTAACAACCTTTACACTATACAAGATAAGCGTGACAATATAGTCGTTAGATTCTATAAAACAGAGCTCAAAATTGTTTACCTTTTTCTGGCTTGACCACGCTTTGGTCCTTTTATATTGGGTGATATAGATATGATGTATTGGGTCCGCGGCGCGATTCATCAAAAGCCGACACTGACGGATTGCCAGACGATGCCGCGGTACCGTTGTGTTGTGGCGATGATGATTGCAACGTAATGGGTGCGATCGCGTTGAAATCCGCACAGCAGAAGGCATAACCGCATCGAAAATCGTTATATTCCTCTCTGTCGCTTGAGTATATAGATAGTGAGGATGATAACGATTTTCGATATTGGCAGTAGGCCCTCTGATGCGTATGATATTACCAGTACGTGACAAAAGTGATGTGGCAGTTGACATATCATTCCAAATATTACAACCGGTGTTTGCGCGTGCAGTTAAGAGCCGCGCCTGCATGACGCTGACGCACCAGGTGTGGTTTGTCCTTACTCAGTTTTAGCCATAATATACAAATTGTCTTTTGTAATACAACAGCCTATTAAAAATTGATAGTTATAGTGCCGGCCTTGATTTGTTTTCCCAACATCCCTTGACTACAATAATGGCATCAAAAGTCGCTGCATATACAACTGATTTCACTTTGGGGTATTCCATGAACTGTCCCGTAGAAACGCATTTGGTTTCGTACCTATATGAGGTACATTTTTTCAACGTTTGAAGTTGATGATAGTTTCACTGAACATTGATTACAACCATTGTGACAAAAAAATTATATACCTACTTGCAAATCTTCGGAAAATTCGCATTTGTACGGGACAACGGTAGACAATTTCGTGGAAACTTTACATTAAAGCTCTGATTTTCTATTTCCTAGGATAGCGGTGCCGTCATATAGCGGCCGTCTCCACACAAAATACTACTACATCTATATTCAGCCGTATTATTTTTTATGGAGACGGTCGCTATATGACGGCACCGCTACCTAGGAAAACAGAGCTTTTGGGTCCCCCCACATCTGGCGTCTTTCGAGCGTCGGCGTCTACAATTCTATGGCCGACGTCGACGCAACGTCGACGCAGCGTCGACGCAACTGCGCAGCGACGTCATTTTCCATAGCGCTGGACCGACGCCGACAGACGCCGACGCTCGAAAGACGCCAGATGTGGGGGGGCCCTTACCGCGACTCAGTGCTAAATTGCCAATGTCTATGTCTCTGCGTTTCTTCGGGTTAACCGAATTAGTATAAATCAAGGCACCTACAAATTAGTCTACTAAGCTCGACCGATATATTGCGCCGCATTACCATATTCCGATCATTACCAGCTAACAAGCCGCGACGCTAATGACCATCAAACGCCCGTATATCAGCCATTACTCAGCTATCTTATTGTGTTAGTGGAGCTATTTATTACCTATGTTATATCGACAGCGTTTACGAAATGATTAAGTTTTAAAATGACGCTGACACCTACTTATTTATTACGACGAACAGTAACATCAAAAGTTTCCGTGTATTCCAATTGTCATAAATCTAATTTTAACGTTCGTAATTTTATTCTTACAGTAGATTAAAAATAAATATATATCAATTTGAAATTGTTTTTAAGTTCCTGTGTTTGAGCCGGCGTGGGGGATCTTATTTTTACAAGCTTTTATTTAGTTTCACCTGACCGTTGTCTGTCTGTCTGTCTGTAATCAAATCTTGCAAGTTAAATTTGATCCACTTCCCGGTTTCCAATTAAGCTGAAATTTTGCATACATACATAAGTCGGGTGACAATGCAATATTATGGTGTCATCGAGCTGATCTGATGATGGAGACCGGAGGTGGCCATAGGAACTCTGTGATAAAACAACGAAACCTAATTGTGTTTGGGGTTTTTAGAACTGTCTCGATGAGTATTAGTTGCCTGTGGAAAGAAAAGTACAGTCAGCGATAAAAGCCTGTACCAAAAATGAAATTTTTGCCAAAAACTTTTCCTCGGTCGTGGTAAGCCTGTCCTATGCTTGTATCAGAAGCATGTGATTCTCTGTACAAACGTATAAGCTCCCATTAAAAAGTCGTTATTACGTTTTGATAAAGTTTAAGAATTGTCAGTGTCGTTAATTTTTTTTTTTATTTATTTAGAAATTTAATTCAGGCAACAAGGCCCATATTACAAATACCTTACAGACTAACATACATAATGTATTTTATAAACTTAAAACTAAACACTATTTAGTCGACAAAACGGCGTGGCTCCGTTGCATCGGCTGCTCTTGTGTCGGATTCGGCAGTTTGCCCCGGAACCTCCGAAACACGACACCTTTCGGCCAGAAGTCGGCGCACTCGATGGTCCCCTGCAGTGGTCGGTTAATGGCACGACGTCTTTACCTTACTTTTAACTTCAGTCTTTAAGTCTCCTCTGCGGTTTTATTCCATTTTCCAAAGCATTTCCCTGCCAATTCTTAGGTTTTCCTAGACGTTTCACCAAATTGTAGACTTTCCTCTTGTAATCTGTCAGTAATACCAAAATTTAGTACTAAAGTTAGGTATTCTTAGACAACAGCCTATAAATCTTGAGTCGCGGCCCCATTCCGCATCGTAACGGCGAATCAATTTCATTATTCAGTGAAGCCGATATGGGCAGGGTCAATTTGAGTCGATGGATGCTGGCCAGCCCGTTTGTTTTTGAAATATACTCGACAAGCTCCTGGGCTATAACAGCTAAAATTGAAGTTCGCAAATTGCGGGGATTTTTCTGTCACTCTAATTACGCCTTCGTTAGAGTAAAAGAGAAAGATCCCCGCAATTTGCGAATTTCGGTTTTCGCGGTAGCCGCTCAGCCTGCAACTTTCACGAGTTTGTGGCGCGTATGGCCACACTGACGATTGCCACCTGACAATTTTTTGTACATTTCTGGCTCAATAAGTAGCTGTACCATCGCCCACACTGTTAACTGTACATCTGTGGACCTTATGCGTTTTGTAATAAGGTCCACCGATGGTTACAGTTATGGTAACATTCCATTTCTAACCGCAGCTGCACTACCGGTACTGAACGCGTCGCTGTCATTGTCAAGTTCCATTGTAAAATTGACAGTAGTGCAGCTGTCGTTGGAAATGGAATGTTACCTAAGGAGTGTTGCTGTTTGTACCTAGCGACAATATTAACCGTGTAATACGTTATCCGTGAAATTATCACCGTGGTGAAACAGGGGTCATCAACCGCATTCATCAAATATGTAGAAGCCAAAAAAAACATACAGCTGCCCCGTAATGTCAAATCATATCAACATAGTAGCGACAAACATGGTCTTTTGACTTAAGTACAGACAGACAGGGCAACACAAATAATCAATGAATGATGAACGAGCCTCATTACGCATTCGGATCGACGGGCTTTACATGATAAAGGTGAGGACATACTTGCGCTTTGCATTATTTTTATACCATGTTGATATTTGGTCCCAACGGGCATAACAAATCAGTTTGAACTTGGGCTTAAGCCTGATACAGACGGCCTGCATCCCGTCTGCAATTTGCATGGGAACTGCACGCCAACTGCAACGCCCCATTCATCTTTCAGTCGGGTTTAAGTCCGTCTGTCCGCCCGCCCGCCCGCCCGCCCTTATTGCGCGAGAATGAGGAAAAACATTACGGTATGCACTTTTGCAACATACCTTATGCTGAGATTGTATGCGGATGCATGTCAGTATTGTCAGTCATGTCACTTTGGTGTGCGAGTCCTGCTGTACTTCGCTATATACATACAACTCGTACAAGGTACTTACAAGGCGCTTTCTCTTTCAAATACTGGAGCACATCAGTGTGAATAGTGTGATAACCGCGTATACAGGACATTTAAGAGCGAACAGGAGTGGTCATTTCTAAAGATGCAACGGATAGTTGTTTGGCCGGATATTCGGCCTGACCATCAGCCGAATATCCGGTATCCGGCCGCCGGATATTCGGCCAGCGGAACTATACCTACATTTCGGTTTTTCAAGTGCGCATTCTGCAGGTTTGACCTGTTTCCTAGTGAACGTTCGCGCGGACTCATTTCTAGGTTCGAAATGAGTGCGCGCGTGTGCAAGTCAATGGAATTATTAAATTGTTTTAAAATAATAAACAAGTACGATTATGACCGTGTCTGTTTCTTAAATCCAATTTTGTTTACTCCGACATCAAGCAATGTTACTATCCGGTATCCGGCCGGATAGTAGGTCACTATCCGGTATCCGGCCGGATAGTAAAATAAGGGCCGGATACCGGATAGTAACCGGATATCCGGTGCATCTCTAGTCATTTCTCCATACAAACGTAGGTACTCTACTGTTTCCTCCGTGGGTTTTGATCCTAGAGCAATGATTTTGTCAATATCTGTGTCGGACCGTTTTGCTTATTAGGGTTCCGTACCCAAAGGGTAAAACGGGACCCTATTATTAGTAATAGGACGGACGCAAAGCCTTAGGGCTTTGCTGTCCGTCCGTCCGTCCGTCTGTCACCAGGCTGTATCTCACGAACCGTGATAGCTAGACAGTTGAAATTTTCACAGATGATGTATTTCTATTGCCGCTATAACAACAAATACTAAAAACAGAATAAAATAAAGATTTAAGTGGGGCTCCCATACAACAAACGTGATTTTTGACCGAAGTTAAGCAACGTCGGGCGGGGTCAGTACTTGGATGGGTGACCGTTTTATTTTTTGCCTTTTGTAGCGATGCTACGTATTTGCCTAGGATAAATACATGTTTTTCCATACAAGATAACCGGTACAACATGACTGTCGCATTTCCAACAAAATAACATACACCAGAGTATGACACTTAGGTAAAACTATAATGTACCTTATCAGCTGTAGGTTGGTTGGCATATCCTGCCTCCTGGTTAGCTGGTTTCGAAGAAACAAGTCTAAAGAGTATGCCACTTGAACGGAACTTGTCACCTAAATTGCGCGGAGGTTATTGAACCAAACCTGGCTTCATGCATATCAAAATGATCCTCCTAGTCTACCCCAACTGCTCAAATAGGTCACTTCCTAATTTAATTAGTATTTTAGAATCATTTTCGGAATTTTTATGAAACATAAATAGTGAATATGAAGGTGTGAAAAGGTTGAAATTTTGACAGGAGAACTGTCAGAGAGTAGACTATGCGTTTAGTTACCGCATCGGAAAGAAGGTATTCTGAATGAAACAAGGTAGAAAACGTACGATAAAAATATAATTATTAGTAATTATTATTAACCACTTAAAATATTACAAGTATTATTGAGCATTGATATTTTTTCGAGAGTCATATGATTTGGAAAAGGTTTAAGTTGGTTTGACGTTTGATGCGTCGATATGGATCGAAACGGAGGGCTGTGGATTTTGCTAGAATCGACAATGGATGGGAGTTGGTACTGGGGCACGCTAGCATTTATACAGTTCCTATTTGAATATCGAAATAAACCGCCTCGCCCCCTTCCGCCGCCTGCCCTGGCCGGTGGAAGATTGGGATATATGTAAAGTGCGCCGTGTGTGTGTGTGTTGTGCGCGAAAAGGGCGTAGCCCACCGAGTGCTTTCCGTGCCGCCGGCGAGCGCAAGCATGGCCGACGGTCGTGTTGCTCCGAGCGCCGTTGCGCGCTCCCTGATGTGCTGAGCGTCGTGGGGACGCTGGTTTTCACCGCAGGGCGCAGTTTCCAAGGCCTGTGTGAAGCACCTCGGGATCGCCAGGCGGCACGCAGTCCACAGGCCTTGGAAACTGCGCCCTGCGGTGAAAACCAGCGTCCCCACGACGCTCAGCACATCAGGGAGCGCGCAACGGCGCTCGGAGCAACACGACCGTCGGCCATGCTTGCGCTCGCCGGCGGCACGGAAAGCACTCGGTGGGCTACGCCCTTTTCGCGCACAACACACACACACACGGCGCACTTTACATATATCCCAATCTTCCACCGGCCAGGGCAGGCGGCGGAAGGGGGCGAGGCGGTTTATTTCGATATTCAAATAGGAACTGTATAAATGCTAGCGTGCCCCAGTACCAACTCCCATCCATTGTCGATTCTAGCAAAATCCACAGCCCTCCGTTTCGATCCATATCGACGCATCAAACGTCAAACCAACTTAAACCTTTTCCAAATCATATGACTCTCGAAAAAATATCAATGCTCAATAATACTTGTAATATTTTAAGTGGTTAATAATAATTACTAATAATTATATTTTTATCGTACGTTTTCTACCTTGTTTCATTCAGAATACCTTCTTTCCGATGCGGTAACTAAACGCATAGTCTACTCTCTGACAGTTCTCCTGTCAAAATTTCAACCTTTTCACACCTTCATATTCACTATTTATGTTTCATAAAAATTCCGAAAATGATTCTAAAATACTAATTAAATTAGGAAGTGACCTATTTGAGCAGTTGGGGTAGACTAGGAGGATCATTTTGATATGCATGAAGCCAGGTTTGGTTCAATAACCTCCGCGCAATTTAGGTGACAAGTTCCGTTCAAGTGGCATACTCTTTAGACTTGTTTCTTCGAAACCAGCTAACCAGGAGGCAGGATATGCCAACCAACCTACAGCTGATAAGGTACATTATAGTTTTACCTAAGTGTCATACTCTGGTGTATGTTATTTTGTTGGAAATGCGACAGTCATGTTGTACCGGTTATCTTGTATGGAAAAACATGTATTTATCCTAGGCAAATACGTAGCATCGCTACACTTTTTCTGCATTATGGTACGGAACCCTTCGTGCGCGAGTCCGACTCGCACTTGCCCGGTTTTTTTGATATTTTTGTTTTTTAAGGCGCTAGAGCCATACAAAAATGGCCAAAATGGCCTCATTGACTATGCCGCAATGAGAGGCGTAGTATTCAAAACAGATAATTTCATAATCATTAAGATTTCCAAATTTCGTTACAATTGCTTAAGTTTTGGAGGAGAAAACAGTCGAGTACGAAACCTCGATTTTTGAGATTTTTACGCAGGATTTTTCGCCTTGTCCTTATCGCACTAGTTTTAGGAGCCGCTTCCGTTAGCGAGACGGGTATATTTACCTAAAATATTTAAAACTCAGCTCCTGTTTCGTCTTAATCAATTCTGTATGCGGCTAATGTATACCTGGCCTAAGAAGTGCCCGCACGGTCGGAATAGTGTGTCAAAGGACAATTACCATTAAATATCCACTATTACGCGGTTGGCGCGGTGTTGTACGTAATTACACCGCTGTAACACGAGCTTACGATCGACGATCGCTATTCAGAGGGTCTACCGCGAACCACGTTCGAAGTGTTGCCTCTCTGTCGCACATGTAAATTCGTAAACAGTCTTCCAGAAAATATCAGGCTCGAGCCCAATAAAACTAAATTTAAAACAGCAATAAAGCAGCACCTATTAAAAATGCTTGGGTGACAATTGTATGCCTGTGCCTGCAAATGACACCCAAGTAAAGTAAGGTATATCTGATTATATTAGTTAAGTGTATGATGTTAGTTTTTATATTTTACATTGATTACGTATGTAAGTAATTATATCAGAGACTCGCACCTGCTGACAAACTGTGTAAACAGTTTTGCAGGGAACTGAATCAGATTGTAAGGTTATTTCTTGTATTAATAATAGTAATAAATAAATAATAAAAAGTACGTAAGTGTGACTGGGAGGCAACACGTCGAACGTGGTTCGCGGTAGGGTATCAGGCATGCTTTACCAAATACGGGAGTAGCAATACTAACAATAACGTTTGGCTGCGGGTATACAACTAGTACACTACACTGTACTAATGAGGTTCAATCCACAGATTAAAAAAAAGTTCCAAGTGTCAGGAACAACATTAAAAATTGGCCAAGTGTGAGTCGGACTCGCGCACGAAGGGTTCCGTAGCATTGCGCAAAAAACCACGTTTTTTGTATGGGACCCCACTTAAATATTGATTATATTGTTTTTAGTATTTGCTGTTATAGCGGCAACAGAAATAATTATCTGTGAAAATTTCAACTGTCTAGCTATCACGGTTCAAGAGATACAGCCTGGTGAGAGACAGACAGACTAAAAAGTACGTAACCCCGATGGGCGAGTCCGACTCACACTTGTCCGGTTTTACCACGCAGCTTAACGTCAATATTTTTCTGTAATATCAAAAAACAAACATTTTCCACAATAGTTTTCACACAAAGCACATAACCGTCACAATATAGGATGCGTGTTATCGCATCGGGCAGTAATTGCAAGCCAGGCTGTTTGTTCACGATGAATCAATATTTTCGGCTGGCTGTATGCCGTTCGTATCTACTGGCCGGCGTCCGCAATTTTAACGATGTAGTTACCGTAGGTTTTCAATATTTGTTTTTACACATGTTCGAATGGAGACTAATAATACCAAAAAAATGCAAATGTGTCTGAAAAAATATGACAGATTATTTTCCGCTCCTGTATTTGGTTTTAATTTCATCTCGTAACCTCCACGCGTTCCTGAGATAAAGGATCTTCACAGACAGACGGACCAAAGAGATCCTATAAGGGTTCCGTTTTTTCCTTTGAAGGGACGGAATTCTACAAATGGAAATAGATGAAAACCGGATAGAGGTGCACATTACACATAGGTACCTATGTGTAAAAAGATAAAGATAAAAGATAAAAAATAGTTTATTCAAGTAGGCATATTACAATGCGCTTATGAACGTCAAATAAACCTTTACCGGCTCCAACCGTACACCTCTGCCCCGAGAAGATTTAAATCCCCCCTCAATTGGAGGAGGGTATCCCAATATGGGACCGGCAACAAACTCGGCGGGACACATCTTTTCAAAACATTATTACATCTTATAATTAACATGCATTACGAGTAATTAAGAAAAATACAATTTAAATTACTATAGAATTCATGCAATTATGCTCAGTGAGTACATAACTTTATAGAATTTGATATAAAAAATAAACATATATGTACATGAAATCACAAATACGTAGCTCTTTCAGAAAACATATCAAATCTTACAAAAGGAAAAGAAATTAAAATCAATAAAAGAAATGAGAATACATATTATATGAATCTGACTGATTGTTATGAGATGCTTTCATACAATTTGATGTGCTTTCTTACCTGAGCTGAGTCACCTTTAACTCTACACATAATAAAAGTAAATTATGCTTATCACGTTTTATTTGGATAAAAGCGGACACGTAGCCATGATATCATAGTCACGTTTCAAATATACAAGTCCCTGGTCTATTAGCAACACCACGCCTTCTACTTACTTTACAATTTATACCACTATCATAAATGTCATAATCATGTCCAGTGTCATTACGCCGAAGTATTTTCTTCACGCTAAACGTTTGTACAGGTCACGTTAAAGGTCTGTAAACTTTATTACAATGTAATAAGATTCAAAATTGTAAAGAAGTAAATATCCGTGACGGCCGACGTACACGTAATGTGCCAAAGTCATGCCCATTCGCCATTTCGGAAGGTGTGTCTAATCTGTAACGTCAATTCGTGCTTTTAGTTGTACCTACTTGCGTAATGAGAGACGAATACTAAACAGTACAGTTTGGCGTACAATCTTAAGCCTAATACCAGGCGTGGCTCACTCCGCGATTTCGTCGCTTTGCTACAGGTAGCTAAAAGTCCATGCGTTCGACCCCAATTTTGGGGTTTGCCATAAGCCGCGCGTGGCGCTGTCGCCACCTAGCGGTCATATCTGTGCTGATCGTGACAGACGCGTTTTGTTAGAGAGTGAGTCTTCTGTACCTAGTACTATTATTTCTTCTGTGCTAATACATAGATCACGGTTCCAGCTCTCTGCTTACACACGCCGTTTGTAATGTATGGAATTTTATAGCGACTGTCACATAGCTTGCGTTGCGTGCCCTGCAAATAATGACTATTGGCCTTTATTCGCAGAGTGCGTCTCTTATGGTTATCTTCGATATCAACGTCGTGACTTAAGCGCTCATTATTGGTAATCTTTGCGGACGAGATAACCGGTATCTTACATACTTTATATATTCATTTTTGCATTTTAATGAGCTTAATCATTAATCGATTTAATAGTTAGTACGTACACCGCATTCATTATTTCATGTACATAGTATCATCAACAGCGATTACGAGTTTAATCCTAGGTACAGAATCCAAAGATCGCACATTTATCAGTATTTTTTTAGCTTTCGTGCTATCTTACTTCTGCTTCGTCCTTAAAATTAGGGGAATCTTGGTTTATTTTTGTAAGTAGACAATACAAGTATGTGTCGTGTTGTGACCAATTTTTAAGCTAAACATTCTATGAGAAGACACTAATTTTAATTTTGAAATAGAGCATTCACTTGTATGAGCATTCTCGCGAACAGAAGAATGTAACTAGCGTTCGTCGAACAATTTGTCGAATCTTAAGAACTGCGAATGCTCGATGATCTTCTCGAGTGAATGCTCAAGTCTATCAGCACTTGCGTAGACGAACAAAATTCCCATTTGTGTTTTGTTTTTACAAACTTCTATGGAAAAATGTTATCTCGTAATAAACACATGTAATGTAATTACTGACAATTGACGCACCAATTTCAATTTGCACGCTCGCTATCGCCTTTGCCGCGTTTACTACCACGAGTAAATATATGTACGCAAGATTGGCACCAATACATTTAGCAAATATTTGCCGACCCCAATCATATTAGGGAGCAATGCCGAATTTGTAAAGGCTAATTATGTTGTAAATCAAAATCAAAATATACTTTATTCATGTAGGCCTAGCAACAAGCTCTTATGAATCGTAATTAATCTTAGGGTCGGTTGCACCGAACTGTTCGTATCGTTAAAGAGTTCGCTAAATTTTTATGTATGGAAAGTTTCATAGGAAAGCGCCGGGGCGCGCCGGCTGACGTTGATCAGTCTGTCAAATGTGGTTGGTGCAACTGGCCCTTAATCTAATTATCAGAGCAATTTATTGATGTTAATATTATTCCATAATAAAATTGGATTATTATACATGTCAAATTTAACACTAAGAATTTCACAAAAGGATCATCAAACATTAAAAAAAAATTGTATAAAAAAAATACCAGTCTAGAATTTCTAGAATAAAATCTAAATGTCAAAAAAAAGCATAAGTAACAAACAAGTAGATAATATTACATCGGAATATCCATTTCCTCATCAACAATCAAATATACCTAATAAATAAATAATCATTTCGAATAACAATTAATCCCACGTTGTATTATCATTCATGTAGTCCTGTGTGGTATAATAAGCTTTGGAAATAAGTTTACGCTTTACATAATTCTTAAATTTATTAATAGATAATTCAGTAATATGGTTTGGAAGTTTATTATAAAATCTTACACAATTACCCATGAATGATTTTTTAATTTTATGGAGCCGAGTGAAGGGCACTGCGAGCTTATGTTTATTTCTAGTATTAATATTATGGATTTCACAATTTTTCCTAAAATTTACAATATTTTTATGTACATACAGAATATTCTCATAAATGTATTGACAGTGCACAGTCATTATGTCAATTTCCTTAAATTTATCTCTAAGTGAGTCTCTATGGTTCATTTTGTATATTGCTCGAATAGCCCTCTTCTGCAGAACAAAAATGGTATTTATCTCTGAAGCACCGCCCCACAGTAAAATACCATATGCCATAATGCTATGGAAGTAACTAAAATATACTAATCGAGCTGTAATAGTACAGTATAGCCATCAGATATATCGGAGCGGCCAAGGTGTTCACAATATCTGAACACGCACTCTAACGCCCTGACAATAGAGGCGTCTTCAGATATTTGTGAGCGCCTTAGCCACTCCGATATATCTGATGGCGAATGGCGATTGTACAACATGCACAATAGTATTAGCGGATGAAATAAAACGTATCTGCCACCCTGAGTCACTTTTTCAAATAGAGGTAATATCATATCTTCATATTTCTACAGTTGGTGTTCAAAAGTAAGTCTTGACCTAAATGATCTACATAGTATAGACATAGACACATACCTGTTTGAGAGAATGGTAGATACTTTTGACGCGTAGTCTGATCCGCTACTTTTGATGCTACTCATGTTACTCGTATTATGATGTTAGTATAAATGCCATCGTTGTTTCTACTTTCGCTAATGTTGCCTCAAGGCGTGATGAACGATAATATTTGTGCGTTTGTTTGAGAAAACGTTTTCGGGAATATGAACAAATATTGTGTTTATGTCTGCGATAACATACGCTAATCGCGATAAATAGGCGCCGGCAATGTATTATCATAGAACAATACTGGCCTAGATCTTCTAATGAATGCTTGTAGCCGAACTAGCAGAGGTATGCGGCTAGAGAATGGTCTGTATGGCGACACTGAGTTTGTATGGCAACACTCACAGAAAAATCATCACCAGGAATTAAAAAACAGTTCTGTACGGGGGAAAAAAAATTAAGTTTAGTAATAATTATGGATGTTTCACTATTTCTGTAAAGTTTATTTATTTCTACAAACAGCTCAGTAATCCTAAATCTAATTTCAACAAAAAGATTATAGAAATTGCAAGAACTAATTGAAATTGCAAAAGTCAATTTGTTCCTATTAGTTGACTCTCGTTGTCCCCGGATTAAGTTTATTTTTGTAATTCTAAGTGTGTTTTTGTTGTAAGAGCCGGGAATTCCCGGTTCCGGTACTGTATTTGTACAGAAAACCAGTACCGGGAGCACTCCCTATGTGCGGCGTGCGACTGCCAAACACGAGCTCATGAGTTCTATACCAGAGTCATACCAACGAGGGAAACGTTTAGTTAAGGCTTATACCTATAATACGGTAATATGCAGATGAAATAACAGCAAAACTTTGACCGGCAAAGACGTCAACTGACGCGCACGGTTACATTGTAATATAGACCTTCACGCATTTTTCACGCACCTTTACGATGGCCCGTTATTTTTAAAGACAGATCTAGACACGCGGCAGCGTGTCAAGCCAAGTTCAAGCAAAGGAACTGGCTAGCCAGCGCCAAGTGTAATATTACACGAACCACTTGGTGCCACTTTTGACCCTTCTATAACTCAAAACATCTTTAACGTAAACACATAAAACTACGTGTGTTTAATTATATCCATAAGGACATCTAGAAGCCCAAATTTCATGAAGCTAGCTCAAACGGTTATAAAGATATGAAGGTCAAAAAGTCGTAAATTTTAAGACTGACTGACATACCTATAGTACCTAAACCTAACCTACTTCCAGATGACCTAGAAGGATGAAATTTGGAATCCAGCTCAGTTATTGTGTGAAAGCGTAGGAAAAAATCTAAAAATTAAAAAAAGTTATAAAATAGGGGGGGTCCCCATACAAAAAAACCATTTTTTATTGTGACTGACATATAAGTACCTAAACCTAACCTACTTCCAGATGACCTAGAAGGATGAAATTTGGAATCCAGCTCGGTTATTGTGTGTAAGCGTAGGAAAAAATCTAAAAACAAAAAAAAGTTAATAAATAGGGGGGGTTCCCATACAAATTTCTTTTTTATTGTGACTGGCATATAGTACCTAAACCTAACCTACTTCCAAATGATCTAGAAGGATGAAATTTGGAATCCAGCTCGGTAATTGTGTGTAAGCGTAGGAAAAAATCTAAAAATAAAAAAAGTTAATAATAGGGGGGGGTCCCCATACAAAAAACCTGTAATACGCGCTAAACAACCGGCCAACGGTGTGTCGTTGGCGGCGCGCGGCACCACATAATTAATACAAAGAACAGAAGTAAAAAACATGCAGCGGAAACACAAGAAAAAACATTAAATCTCAATACCTGCCTAGTTTTCTTTACAAAAAGTATTGATATCCCATCAAAAACATAAATGTAAAAAAGGAGAGCCAAGTTCAATACAAAAATTATGCTTGGCTGTGGGGTTCGCCGCAAAAAGAATGGAGATTTAAATGAGTACCAAGTTCTATGCAAAATCCAAATATGTATTTATAGGAACAAAATAACATTATATACAAGTATTAAACTCTATTTATTTGCTTTATTGGATACCTATAACAATTGCTGTTATTTAAAAAAAATGTGAGATCTTAAAGTAGGTTAGATTTGGCTTGGCCAGTTTTTATCAGAATTACAAAATATATATGTTGAATAACTTTATAAAATGATTGATGTAATGAAAACTGGCCAAGTCAAATCTAACCTGCTTTAAGATCTCGCATTTTTTTTAAATAACAGCAATTGTTATAGGTATCCAATAAAGCAAAGAAATAGAGTTTAATACTTGTTTATAATGTTATTTTGTTCCTATAAATACATATTTGGATTTTGCATAGAACTTGGTACTCATTTAAATCTCCATTCTTTTTGCGGCGAACCCCACAGCCAAGCATAATTTTTGTATTGAACTTGGCTCTCCTTTTTTACATTTATGTTTTTGATGGGATTACCAGTTCGTTGGACGACGCAAAAGGTGACAGTTCTCAGCAACTGACAGGCAGATATCGTCCGGCGAACTGGTAACCGGTGGGACGGCGTAGCGTTCAAAGGAACCATTGGTAGAAATGGTGGATCCTATGCCTTTGAAATAAGCTGTACGCAGGCTTTAGCGCTTTCACTAGCTGGCGGGGGTGCTATTGTAGGTAAAATCCGTCGCACGCTAGCGTTGCCACAGAATAAATAATAGTACTAAGTACAGAAGACTCACTCTCTAACAAAACGCGTCTGTTACGATCAGCGCAGATATGGCCGCTAGGTGGCGACAGCGCCACGCGCGGCTTATGGCAAACCCCAAAATTGGGGCCGAACGGATGTACTTTTAGCTAGCAAAGCGACGAAATCGCGGAGTGAGACACGCCTGGCGTTGCTCATTCTATTTTTCGTTAATCCGGGCCTACTGTGAACCACGTTCGACATGTTGCCTTTCTGTCGCACTTGTAAATTCGTACGTAAGTGTGACAGGGAGGCAACACGTTGAACGTGATTCGCAGTAGGCCCTCTGTTCACCCGCTCCGTGCAACCGCGCCCCTATTAATAGTGGACGCTCATATATACGAATCGTCAGCTAAAGGCTCCGTCACACAGGCGCTTTTACAGGCTTACATATAAAACGCTCACGCCCCGACCGGAAAACGCGCCTGTGTGACGGAACCTTAACACTGTCGACGATGGAACTTGTATCCCGTTTGCTATCGTCTGAATGAACGGCCTTTTGAGTGAAGATGCATCGTTAACTATGCACTATTATCGTTAACATTTAACCTGTGCAGCGATTGCATATCTCTCGTCTTGACCTTAATGAGACCAATGCACTCCTCGCGCGACCCTCTTATCGTGCTATTGTTAACAAGTATAGTTAAAAGAAACTTTAAAAAAATTGCCTGTTAATTAAACTTGACTATTATCATTGTTTGGTTGATTACATATATGTTGTGTAAAGTCTTACGCCCTTATTCATAAACACGGTACAAGCCCCAATTAGCTAATAATCGTTTGTCTTAATCTGTCATTTAAACTTATACATAATGTAAGAAAGGGATTAAACATAAATTAACTAATTGAATTAACGAATTCAAACAAGGGGCACTATTAATAAATAACTGCTACGGTATAATTATGTCACTTTCATGACTGAGACTTCTAGTCAAATAAAAAGTCAAGTATTATGCTACATGTTTATATAGTTATTTGTTTTACAAGGGGGCAAAGTTGTTGTTTAACCGCTCGTGCTAATATTGATAGCCGAGCAAGCGAAAGATTCCAATTGAACCACGAGCGTAGCGAGTCTAGGAATCTTGAGCGTTGCGAGGGTTTCAAAGCACGAGGGTTAAACAAAATTTGCCCCCGAGTGAAACACAAAATTTTTCACCACACCAACCCGAAACAAATATTAAATGTAAAATATCAAACAAAATCAAACCGAATCAAATCCAAATGAATGTTATTAAATATTTATCATCCAAAATCATCAATTAAAAGTCAATTCTAGCAGCAAACATGAGAAAACAACTCAAAATTTGCATTTGATTACTTTGCCTCACATGTGAATAAAATGCAACTTTGCTATCGGTTTTTGAAGTGCAAAGTAAGCCTTTCCGAGCTGGTGTGGTGAAAAATGCTTTGTTTATTGGCTTTTGTTTTCATTAAACATGAAGTTAATATTGCAAGAACCTTTCTGTAAACACACAGGAGGAGCAACAATAACAAGAACTTAATTATATGTACATAAAATTATCTCGACCGAGCGCTAGTAAACAAAAAAAAAACAATTTTACGATCGTGACATTTTTATTGGTCGATCAAATTTATCGCGACCGAGTTTGCTCTTTATTTATGTCCTTCGTACATAACATAAATTTATGAACGTGTCTTCCACGTGTATTATGTATCACACGGTGTGACATTAATTTGTCGTTTTTTAAGAACTTTATTTTAGTTTGCGCTGTAATTTAGTGGGGTATGGTTGTAAATGCTCTGTTGAGTAATTTGCATCTTACTTTCATATAAAGGCTCATCTCGAAAACGCTGTATTCAAAAGCAATCTTAAGTTTATATCAACAAGGTTGAGAATACTGTAGTTATTTTAAGATACGATACTGGATTATTAAGAGGTACGACGATTTTAAAAGCGACTCTATGCGGGAAGTGCTTTAGATTTAGATCTTCATCGTTAAACCTGGAACAAATATTTGTAAACAGTATGCTGTTGACCTCTCTCTTAATATCCCATTGGCTTTACATCAAGTATTTTGTTTACACACATCTTTCATATAAAGCTTCTGTTATTCATCACCGTTTGATACGTTGGAGAAGTGTTCTCTCACCTTTATCCCGATTTCATCCTTGATCTATTGCTTTAGAATCTGAGGCCCGCTTTCAGGCAATTATTTCTCGCTTCGCACGATCTTCGGTAACCTGTGCTCTGTTGTAAAACCATGTGTGAGAGCACGAAAGAATGGTTGGGCTAGACTTAACTATTATTATTTGTCAATGGCCTTTGATACCGATTCCACAGGTTGTAAACTGGTTTATGAGGCCTAGCCAGAAAAATTAGGTGCTTATATTCAAGAGACTATCGTAAAATCGTCTAGTTTAGTAGTCCTTATTAGGATTTGTTAATTATTATTAGCGATGAATTTTGGGTTAGAAATTGATAGATTATTAGAAGTGCAAGTGTGTTGATCAAAACAATTGTTTGGCTCTGATTCACGCAAATCAAATAACTCCAATATTAATTATTCGCTGTATTTAAACTGGATGTGTAATAAAATGTAAATCCATACACAGTATTGCAAAAGGATTTACCCAAAACCCATATTGATCATATTGACCGTCCAGTTTCGCGGAAACCTTTTAATTATGCAAATATTTTAATTAAGTCCTGCATTAAATTAAAATAACGGAACGTTAAAATTTTGTACGTCGACCCAAATTTAAACGAAAACTACGCAGGCCTGCGCTGTGATTGGGTATTGATTTATTTTAGACAATGTTTTAACATTCTGTATATATTGAATGAAGCAATATTTGCTCTGTCGGATTGATTCTATGTTGTAGTTCGGTTATTTGAGATTTGATTGGAACCGGCATGTTTGTTGGAATGTATTTCGACTATTCAGCGCTTAGGGCTGTATAAGCTGAAGTTTATATTGGAAAACCTGTCTGAAGTTTGAATGCTCGTGATTGCATATTTATACAAAATAGTGCCTAAGTTTTTAGACTGAGGACGCGTAGATTGGAAGTCTGCTCCGTATATGTATTTCGTTCTTTTAAGAAAAACTCCATGGCACTTATGATCCCGGCTCATTCTCAGACATTGCCACGTTTTCTTCCCACAGACATTTTTTTCTTATAACTAATATAATTAGTTGGGTTTGCCAGAACATGTTTCAGATCTGTAACAATATATGAACTTACACCCTCGTTTGTTTTTGATTAAAACCATATCACTATAGATTAGTTTATACAAAACTTGCGTCACCTAATAACCTTAAAATTAAATGCATGTGTAATAATCAATGCTAACTACGTAGTTTAACTACACGTTTATGCACCTGCATAGCTGCGATACTCCACATATTAGAACGTGCATGCCACCCGCACATGTGGCCTGTTCGTCGCATGACACATGACATTGTTTTTAAATGGTAGGCATAATCCAATACCTACATTTTACAAATGAATGAATGTAAGATAAATTGAGGATATGAGGAGTGATTTTAACGTGACTTATTACTTATCACTGTAGAAATATCACTTGCAATTCGTTCGTTGTTCAATTGTTGACAATTGGTTTAAAATACAATACCTAAGATTGATAGATATATTCATCAAAAGCTCCGTCACACAGGCGCGTTTTGCGGGCGGCGCGTGAGCGGGGCGCGCCACTTTCACATATTAAATCGCTCACGCCAGTCACGCCCCGCCCGAAAAACGCGCCTGTGTGACGGACCCTTAACGCCACATATTCGTCCATGTTCCACTGTGATTGATAATCGATACTTGGAAATTCTAAAACAGGATCATTAATAAAGTACACCCAGCTGCAAAAGTGCATACCCACTTTACGAGCTCGCTGTACGTCCGTTTGACAATCGCTATTGATTATCTCGGGGAAGTCTTATGTTATTCTGTCAAAGTAAGTTAAAACGCTTTAATTTAAAGGGCGGAGACCGGCGTGGCTCTTACAACCCCTATCTTCTTCTTTCTCTTTGCCTTATTCCCATTTTATGGGGTCAGTTCGATTACTATATCATAATTTTTCTTTGTTTAAGGCTGACGATATAATCACAGCGTATAAACCTATCTAATGCGGAGTCATCCAAGACTCGTCAAACTTACCAGTGCAATATTGCAGCGACTGTCGCGTACAAGAAGTCTAAAGCACATTTCTCCGAAGTTTAAACCGTCGTAAAGCACAAATGCCGCAGCTTACCGAGAAAATCAATTCCAGGAGCAAGCTCGGGAATAGGTCGCCACTGAAAATACAGTAAAACCGCACTAACAGTTTTATATGGCTCTTTTAATAGTTACTCTCGTGCACACTGTCGACTTATTTAATGGTACTTTAGAGTTCACACTATTAGCGCGTCACGCTTGTGACGAAAGGATTTCACCAATATTCTTTCAGAAGAAAAACACAACGGGACTTCGGTGGATTTCGGGTGCTAGGTAACTTTAAAATTTTCGTTGCTAATATAATATTGTTACAAGATTCTACGTTCTCTAATTGTTTGAGCGTGTACCTGGCTTCTGTCCGCTCTCCTGCCAAGATATGTTACGGTGTTCTTAACGTAGACGGTCTACAGACCAGATGACATTTGAAATTAATATTTACGTCGACTACTCTCAACAGCAACGAAAACGTGTAACTTTGTTCGATAAATACTAATTAAAGTGGCATATTTTATTGTTCCTGAGAATACTGAGTATAACTTTTTGCCGTGTAGGTAGCGATTTGTTTGAGAGAATTGAACTTACGACTTACGTGGAAAATTGGTCCTAAGTTCTATGAGGCATAAAAGTAGTGTCGTACCTAAAATTGTACTTAGTTTGGCACTTAACATATTATCTGTTGACACTAAATAATACTAGTTTCTTGTTATAAATGCCTTTTAGAGCCTAACTTGACATTTTCTTAGGTATTATGTGTTTAGGTAATTGGCAGCCGGAAAGCCATCCAAGTGAAACTCTGCCTTTGCGTAGGCTCACGGGTTTATGATTTCGGCACTCCCCTTTCAAAAAATTATTTAGCAATATTATGGCTTTACTCCAAAAATTTCAACAGAACATGAGGAAATTACTCGTTTCGAGTGGGAAGACTGAATGGCTTTCCCCCGGCATTGCAACGGTTTCGCTACGGTTGCCAAATAACTTTGTTCTGGGCTAGAGGATTTCGCAAAATTCCGACCAACAGGGGGTAAAAAACGTTTCTGTGCACGCGGCCAACTTTACAGGGTTGTGCTTCCGATCGCTTGCCGATTTAATCGTGCAAGATCACCGTTTAAAAAGCTACGTATAGTATTGCTGATCTTGAGGTCTCGTTAGAGTGGAGCTTGAAAACTCTATGTTTACGCAAGCAATGGGAATACGTTGCCAGGTAACGGTGAAATATGGGATTGTTTTCCAAATTTTGCGTGGTAGTTTATGGATTTAGTTTGTGTGGCGTACATGCATACAGTAAAAACAACCGATTTAGGGTTAACGTAGTCTTTTGTATAAAATATAAAAAAAAGTTTGAGTAGGTATTGAAATTCTGTACACGTCACGTTACAATCAATTATAAAAAAATGAATAGAAGCAAGCTGACTGAAAATCCATTGACTCGTGGATATCTATCGATAACATGAAACGATATAATAGGTCAGGCAACGAATGCTCAAAAAAAGTTGTAGAGTGAAATGCTTTATTTAATTTAAATTCATTTTGTGTATGTGGCCATGTCGCTAAGATGCATAGTTTCTGAGATAAAATCGTCAAACCGAAAAATGGGACATCAAACCCCCGGCTTATGAGCGCTTGGACTAATAAATAAATATGAAAGTATCTAAAAGCCTTCAGTTCGCTCTCTTCTAGATAAAAGAAATGTGAAATTATACAAAGCTTTCAGTTCCGCAATAACTGTAGCACAAAGTCGTTTAATTGTTTAATTTACAAGCACGAATTACCTCAAAGGAACGTTTCAATTTGCAGGCACCATTCAACTTTCCGTTACAGACACAAAATGAATGCCAAGATCTAATGAAATGCACCGTTTACATGACGGGACATCAAATACTGCACCTTATGCCGCCATAAACGAATCGAAAATCAACTGGAAATGTTACCTTCGCTAACAGAAAAAGGAAAATAAACATTCATTGGACATTAATAACTCAAACCGTTCCGAATCGACATCCCCCGTCAAATAATACACAAGCACTCCCCCGCCGGGTGGCCCCTCCTAAACCCCCCTTTTATCCAAAACGACGAGAGGCTTCGTCCAATATTATTTCTGTCAATACCCATTTAATGCTGTAGAGTGTAGGTTATAATGTATGTTGTTTTTAGCCTACTTGGGTAGGAAACGAAATATTAACAACGTATGCAGAATTGTTTTTGCTGCTTGTCTTTTTTCTGCGGATACCTGAAATTATTTCACTGCATTGCGCTGTTTAAAATGTTCGTAAACGAGATTGCGAGCTTCAAATAAAGTGAGATTTCATTACAATTTTAGGTACTGAGAAATGTGTACAATTTTTCAAGAAAAAACTCCAGGAATTCTTATTTTTTGTGTCTGTCAGTTGACGGTCCTTGTAAACTGGAACTTGGGTTACTTAATCTCTTTGAAATGGCGGCCAAGGTCCAACTAGCGGCCCGTTAAGTTGTGGGTTGACCAAGACTTATGTAAGTATTTGTTTTAACACCCACACATATGACAGGCTTCCAGGACCCTTTACGAACGACTCTCTTTTATGTTTAGAATTGAATGTTACGTAATATAAAAATAAAGAGTCGATAGGTAGTGTGATTCTTTGATGGTAACTCCCTACAGACCTTCCCTCCCTGCGGACATTCTACTAACAAACGAGTTTTAGGATAGAAGGAACGAGAAAAATTAAGGATTTCAGAAACATTGAAAGGCCTGATAACTCAATTCAAAAACTTCGATTCTTAGAATAGGTACTAGTCTACACGAACAGATAGAGGGAGCGAAAGATACCGGTGTTGACACGCTATCAGTTTATCACTATGCAAATTGACCGTGTTCTGAATGCTCCAATACAATAGATCACGTGGGCGACTCATTAAAATCTCGTAAACACGAACTAGACCCGACCGGTTTCGCTTTCGACGGCCGTCTGTCACACCGCGCCGACATCGACACCTAGTCTCGAGACCTCGATAATGAGAGCACATGGGTGCGAACGGAAAAGCACGATATTTAATTCTGGTTTTAACTCCGAGACTACCGGTTTCGTATTTGTCGGGCGCAGAGTACGCAAGGCTTTATCTCTGTTCGTGACGATTTATGTGACGGAGCGCATCGACGCAGACGAGAAATGCAAGACGCTTTGGTCTAGTTTAGAGTCTCGGAAACTTGACGAACTAAATACGGGGCCGGTTTCGTTTTCGATAGATGCCACAGACACATAATCGCCTATGCAGAATATCTCACCGAGCGTCGATCTTTAGTAGATTTTGATTTTACTTAGGAGATGGCGATATTTGGAATCGTGGTTTGTGCATTACCTATAGACGCATGAAACGTTTTTGACAAGTTTTGTTGTTTTATTGTGTCTTTAGTGTGACTTCGTTGTGTAATTATTTAATGTTTATTAATAGAATATATGCCTGTATTTTTGCATTTGACACGCAATTTCAATTCGGTGTTATAAAATCCATACAAGCTGTAAAATATGCGTTGAATGCGATAAAACTTGTATAATTGATTTATTCTGTAATTGGATAAGGCTGGTTTACTGCTTTGTAATGTTAAGTATTCTTATATCTTTACAACCGATCCGTTTCTTTGATTTATTTGACATATATTGTCTTATTTGTTCTCTTAGTTTTGATACCATCTCGCTATTGGCATTTACGAAGCATGTGTGTCAATTTTTTTACTAATCAGTAAGTAAATTAAGATTCGTTACACAACAAGTACCTTTTTGGTTGACCGTACGTATTATTAATTCTTGTTTAAGACTGCGGATGATTGTATTCGAAAGTTAATGACCTATAAATTACCTAGCGTCGCTTTGAAATATAACCAACCCACATAACAATTACCAGTACATACATCTCGTTTCTATTTGCCTTAACAAGTCAACATGACATACAGAAATCACGCAACAAACGAGGTTAATTTAGGGGCTTGAACCATTAGATGCTCTTAACAATAACTAACCATACATGTCCCGTACATGTACATGTATCTGACATAGGGCACAAAGGCTGAGCAATTAGTGCCCGCACGACACGTTGCGTAACTTGTGCCGCCAGCGTCAAATATATGTATACAAGTTTCGCCTTATTGCAAGCGGATATGGTGCAGAACTGTAAACATATCTTTGACGGCCGACAGTGCGTATGCGTATTATGACTATGTACACAGTGTTTGGTGTAAGTGGCCGGGTGTTGTGGGGTAACAGGGGAATTGATTTTGGCTAAGTCTGGTTTCGATCTTTGAAAAGCGAAATATTTTGGATAGTGTCATAATGGCTGTATTGCTATCTCTTGCTGCCCAGAGGCCTATAAATTCTCCCTTTCCAATTCTTATCTGAATCAGTATTTTGGCAAATCAAAATTGGATTGCATTAGCAAGTTTTGATGTCTGAGCGGCTAGAGGCTATGACATGTTAAGAACGCAAGAGCAGTCGTAGGGGTTTAAATAATCGCATAATGCAAGATTATTTGGGGTATTTATGACTAAAATCTTTTTCGTTGTCAATGTCAGTATGCTAGAAGCTCAATGTCACTCTTCATCTTACTCAAACATACGACGATATTAGAGACGTCACTCGACTCCCATCCGGGATTTCACTAATTTCCACACGTGCACCGCAACACGCATATTGATTGGTCTGCCTGTCCGTCGTGTCATATATATCTCTTGTATACAATATACTATAGTATACGCACCCCGGATTTGCATGAGGGAGGCTTTGTGCGTTGCATGACTTGTATGTATGTGTGTATGATGCTATTAGGCCGTACAAAGGAATAATGCGGGATTAAGCGGCGCAGACGGCATTGTCGGACGCAGTGCCGGCTAGTTGTTTTGATTCTAAATCCTTGTATAGACACGTGTATACGATTCATTGTTTTTAAGACAGAAATAAAAATGTGTAGGTTGAATCCTGGCGTCTGAAGATATACCCCTAAGTTTCCATTCTAATCTTGATTAGTCCTTTGGTGAAATCCGGTCTTAATGCCGGCTTCTTAAAAGCCTCTCGGTCGTCCTAATAAGGCTTTTTATAGTTCGTACAATTTTGCGAGCCGTGTGGTTATATAAAATTTACTTGTTCTTTTCTGTTTATTACTCTAACATCTGATATAAATGAAGCTTGACAGTTTTCTATCAACCGTCAACTACACTCTAAAAAAAATTTGGTTGGCCCTATCAATATCTTGATGGCCGTAATCAAGCATCTTGATTCCATACGAGCCTAACAAGAACTTAAACACATCAAACAAGGTAATTCTGATTGCTATTACTATTGTTAGGTAACTGAACCAATTGAGATCTTGTTCAATATTTACACGAAAAATAATTATGCTAACTAATTGATCCTAGTAAGATCAACTAAGGGCTTGATAATGAAAACAAACAAGTTAGTTTAACTAAGATGTAAATCAATGTTAACATGAAGAATTACTGTATTAACTATTTGACCCAAATAAGTTCAACTAAGAACATGATTACACCGACTTATGGCGTATTAGCCTGAACTAAGATATTGGTCAATTTGAATCTCAATTGTTTAATCATTTCAACTAAGATGTAAATCAATGTTAACATGAAGAATTACTGTATTAACTATTTGACCTAAATAAGTTCAACTAAGAACATGATTACATCGACTTATGCATCTTATTAGCCTGAACTAAGATATTGTTCAATTTGAATCTTAATTGTTTAATCATTTCAACTATGAAGCTTGTTTAGTACAATACCATTCTTGTTCAATTGTACTATGACTTACTTTGTCGCATTTACTAAAACATTTCATTCAGATCTCTAGTTTTTATACGCGCCGTGCTGAATAATGCTGGTGGTCCTCGTTATTATTCTCAAGGAATTAGTCTTAAATACTAAAATATACATTATACATTTATTTCAGATCTTTTTGGCGATCGGCTTAGACCGGTTTAGCTTTACAAACACGGGAGGAGGCGTGCTTGTGAAATGTGAAGCCATATCGGCCTAGGCCGATCCTCAAAAAGATCTGAAATAAATCTGTAATCTGTATTACCTACTTAGTATTTAAGACTAATGCCTTGAGTATAATGCGAGTACGAGGACCAGCATTTATTCAGCACGGCGCGTATAAAAACTAGCACAAAGAAAATGTATAAAATTTAAACGAATAAGTAGTAAATAAAATATAACAACAAAGAAAGGGATAAAACATAATTAAACTAAATCAAGCCCGTAGAGTTTTATAAAAAGGGGGTAAATGAATAAAACAAAAAAATATTATAATAAGATGTTATTTATTCATTTAATCATTTTGAAAGTAAACGTTTTGCATTTAAATTCACGCGCACGGATCCGTGTCTAAGCATACAAGGGGTTAACACTCGTTGGTCCAATCACGTTCACACTTGTTGGTCTATCCAAGCACACTACACTCACAGTGTCACTACGCGAGTTTGATTCGGATGTCACTGGTTGTTTTTTAGTCAAACAAATCACAAGATTCCACACATTTGACAGTTTAAAAACCCATCTTCACGATTGTATTTGTGAATTAAGGCTTCTCTTACCAATCTTGGTATATAGTCGCGTGCTGTCGAAATGACCTTGGGACTATGCAGCTCGATCCAGTGACTTATACTCGACTCAAGGTGACACTGAGCAATAGCTGACTTGTGAGCGTCGTTGTTCTTGACCGCAGCGATGTGGTCTTTAATTCTGCAGGCAATAGTGCGTTTGGTATGCCCACTGTACGAACTACCACAACTGCAATCAACTTTGTACACACCAGGTTTTTCCAGAGGAATAAGTAATTGAATGAGCTTAACGCAACTGCGTGCTACAGAGACTGACTGCTCGGTCGCACGCGCCACGAGAGGGGCGCGGGCGGGGCGGAGAGCGGGTGTACAGGCGATCCCCCTACTTATCTCTTGATTGATCGGATTAACCGATTATTTAATTTAATTATTAAGAAAATCGATTTAACAAATAATTCTTAGTAGAATGGAATATTAGTTTCGTAATCAATACAATAACTTGATCATAATGGGATTGAGTGTTTTATCTTCGTTGTTCTAAATAAATTATATGTTTAGTTGATTCAACTAGCAAATCTTATGTAAATCAACAAAGACAAAATAATCAAAAAAACTATTAAAATGTTCATACCTATTAACATATTTATCTGTTTTAATTAAATTGTTAAGGATTGAATTAACCTACGTTACATAATTATGCCAACAAGTTAATAATAGATGCAAAGTATACAATTGTTAGGATTAATAACATACCTACTTTATTAGTTCAATCACAGATACACTTATTGTTTTAAGTAATCAGCTTTCTTTGATTTATATAAGATCGTTATTGTTGTAATTAACTTAACGTCAACGAAGAGAAAACTGCTCTTAGTTGGTCTTCATTTTTTAGAGTGTACGTTATCCGGGCTTTTATTAATTATATGTAGAATATTGAGGCCTACCCCGTCCTGTCCACCACAATTTCAAGTTTATATACAATCTATAAAATAAATTCTAGTTAAAATATAATAAAATTTATAATCTCTCCACACGAGTGCTTTCATTGCTATCGTAATATGCCAAAAAGATACAGCCCGCGGACATTTCTGGCACGTACAGTCAAGTTCATAAATATGTGTACATTTTTTACCGTATTGCAATGGATTAAGGCGAAGAAATGTTCTCATATTTATGCACTCGACCGTACCAGCCAATATAGTCTAGTCTAGCGCTCTGACGTACATATAGATAGATAGTATATGTACTACTGTGTTTATAAATTCAACATTTCCAATACCTATTCTGTATATACGCTTTCAGTACTGGTATGACACATTGATTTTGTGACAAATACCGAGAAAATCAATATATCATGTACATTCTTATCGGATGTAGGTGTCTCATCTCATTGTGTTCTGATTTTAGTTGACATCGCGGATACGGATTTCGGAAAAACGAAATGTAATTAGATTACATTTGTGTGATGTGTGTTATCTAATTGTTACCGTCATCATCTTTCTTTAAGCATTCAATTATTGCATCATTCTTATACGTTACTATTCTAATGCGATCTTATTCTCAGGCAATTCTAATAGACTGATTTTTAGGGTTCCGTACCCAAAGGGTAAAACGGGACCCTATTACTAAGACTTCGCTGTCTGTCCGTCCGTCCGTCCGTCCGTCCGTCTGTCACCAGGCTGTATCTCACGAACCGTGATAGCTAGACAGTTGAAATTTTCACAGATGATGTATTTCTGTTGCCGCTATAACAACAAATACTAAAAACAGAATAAAATAAAGATTTAAATGGGGCTCCCATACAACAAACGTGATTTTTGACCAAAGTTAAGCAACGTCGGGAGTGGTCAGTACTTGGATGGGTGACTGTTTTTTTTTTTGCTTTATTTTTGTTTTTATTTTTTGCATTATGGTACAGAACCCTTCGTGCGCGAGTCCGACTCGCACTTGCCCGGTTTTTTATTTAGTTCGAAATAGTAAATTT
Organism: Cydia fagiglandana; assembly: GCF_963556715.1. Classification (NCBI taxonomy): domain Eukaryota; kingdom Metazoa; phylum Arthropoda; class Insecta; order Lepidoptera; family Tortricidae; genus Cydia; species Cydia fagiglandana. Next base: position 12,562,967 of record NC_085950.1, on the reverse strand, counting down.
AGTTACAAGTTTATTCAACTCCCTTAAATAAGGAATGACGTGGCGCTGACCCAGTAATATTTAATATCTTTCTAATCTGGCCCAGGCTAAGCCAATAATAACTGGAATCGATAAATTGTCACGCTAAGCCGACATTATTAGTGGTCTCGATTGCGACTGTAATCTAGGCGTAGGTGTTAAATAATGTGCTTTGTTTAAGTTAATTCAGGATATTATAATTCTTTTGACATTTAGAATATCGCGAACCGCGTACCTACGCTGTAGGTAACAATTCCCCCAATGGTTTGTAGTACGATATACATTGGGGAGATCATCATCATCATCATCATCATCATCTCAGCCATAAGACGTCCACTGCTGAACATAGGCCTCCCCCTTTGGGGGGTGAATGCCATAATCGCCACGCTTGGCAGGCGGGTTGGCGATCGCAGTCGAGTACACCGAATTTGAGGGACGCTGCTGCCCGTCTACCGGTGGTCTTGGACGTAGTTTAAGGACATACCCGGGTCCACACTCCGGGACATTGGGGAGATAGTGGACGTCTTTTAGACGGATAGGACGAGAGTGGTTTAACATAGCTACGGGCATCTTTTGGCTTTTAACTAAATGATTGGTAGCGTCAAGGGTGGTCGCTTAACTCGTGTATTAGTCTCTCGCATAACGATGTTTTGTCCTTCGTAAATTGCAGCCTAAAAGGTTCTAAACCCATTTGCTACGAACACCACTCTGGCACCTCTCCATTCCCCAATAAGGCCCGACATGGCAACAGCCAACTAACTAACCTCCCCACGCTCGTATGTGATACTTTCATTCCCAATTTTCAACCTTAACTTGTAACCATTAGAGTCGCATTTGGAAAATATTGAAGAGTTAGGATTATAGTGCGACAAGGCCGCTCATGTCCATGGTATTTCTCTAGTGGACTACGACATTATTCTACCAGTCAGTAACGTCCATCAGGGGAGTTACAGTAGCTCGAAGATACATTCGACATCTTCTAGTATAATTTCGCGTATAGTTGCCAGATCTAAGGGTCAAGTTAACACTGGTAGATATGGTTTTATTCGCTTATGCTCAGTAAGCAGTGGGAACACACTAGACACGCGATAACTGGTGCATTAGCCTAATCGCGCCGTCGCTTCGGATCTCAATTAAATATTCATTAAACGCATCGCCTCAGGGGGTTCTAGGCTACACGGGCTGATGTTTCGGTTCTAGAAAATTATGCGATAGAATAATGTGTACCTAAATAAAGATTTAACAAACGTCGCATTGAGACATTTTAAGGTGGGCATTAGTATAAGACATGAGTATTGAGGACGTTGATTTATTTAATCCCGATGCAACTAACTTCCATATCCCCAGTATGGCAATATTTTCCTGACACTTGAACTTAATATGGTTATCTCTTGTTCCAGCACCGAGGATGGAGAAGGCGAAAGCGTACATAAAGAGCTCGCTAAGCGCGTCGCGGCCGGCGTCCCCGCGCGACAAGCCCGCGGCGCCCGCTGAGGACGCCCGCGTGTGCTTCGTGTGCGGCGGCGCCGGCTTCAACGACCAGTACACCGTCCGAGTGAAGCCCGACCCTCAGGTGAGTCACGTACAGAGACTACAGAGCTTGCGGCCGGCGTCCCCGCGCGACAAGCTCGCTGCGGCCGCCGAGGACGCCCGCGTGTGCTTCGTGTGCGGCGGCGCCGGCTTCAACGACCAGTACACCGTCCGAGTGAAGCCCGACCCTCAGGTGAGTCACGTACATAGACTACGGAGCTTGCGGCCGGCGTCCCCGCGCGACAAGCTCGCTGCGCCCGCCGAGGACGCCCGCGTGTGCTTCGTGTGCGGCGGCGCCGGCTTCAACGACCAGTACACCGTCCGAGTGAAGCCCGACCCTCAGGTGAGTCACGTACAGAGACTACAGAGCTTGCGGCCGGCGTCCCCGCGCGACAAGCTCGCTGCGCCCGCCGAGGACGCCCGCGTGTGCTTCGTGTGCGGCGGCGCCGGCTTCTACGACCAGTAGACCCTCACACGAATCCCCAATATTCGTGACATATGGATCATCAACTCATGACATCAGTGAATATTACGAAACATAAACTATCAAAATAACTACGATTCGCCTTAAAAATAGTTTACTTTTCATTGGATACAAGTATACAAGAAAACTGCATACCTAACGTACTGTATGTCGAGTGTCAAGCCGACTATTTAATTAGGTTAACAGATAAAAAACAGTATAAAAGTAGTTCGTCTCATTCTGGACGTCAACCATCATAAAACAACACATCCATCAAATCTCCACCCAAACATTTTTATAAATCACTCAATCAAACCACTTGACCATTCAATGTCATCATTCCGTCGATGCAAATTACCGCCTATCGCGCAACCGGTTAAAGGCGGTTGGCTATTAGCGAGACAAGTAAAACGATTGACTTTAGACACGAGTCAATTGACACCGACGCGCGACGTGAGTTGACGACCGAGCCAAGTGTTCGGAGAAACTCGCATGCGAGTTCTCGCATCGTCTAATTCAGCCCTTTGGCTCGCTGTTATTACAGAAGAAATCCTTATAGAGACTAGGTATGTGGGAACAAAACGGAGCTTTGGCTTTTAGAACGGATTGATCAAAGAAAACAACCAAAAAGTCAAATGAATTGAAGATTGGCTGATTATATTGTCGCGGACATAATAATTAGGACGTATTTAACGCTACCTCAACATCTATCTACCCGAGCAATTGGTAATCAGACTGTTCAAACCAAGAGAACATTACAGGGTGACTGATTGTACATGTAGAAATAGCAACACTTTTAACTGTCCATCGGTGGACCGTATGCCATTTGTGATAAGGTTTATGAACTGTCAGTTAATAGTATCATCATTCTGTAGCGTCTGACCGTGCCGGAGCAAGTCGAATGTTAAAATTGGAAAAACAATTTGAAATATATCTTGTATGTAAAACAGTGAATATTTAGGTAGCGATATACTAAAACAAAACACTATCGACAAAGAGCCATCAATCGCCGTATGATTCGCAGAACACACGATCCTAACTAAACAAGAGTTCGTTATCGGCGTGTAAAAACATCGCAGGTAAACCTTCGCTACGAGGGTTGACCTTTACCGAGGTACTGACCTAAACTAACTTGGCTAAAACAATAGGTTGAACATGCTCTCGGAAGAATACAATGTTGACAGTGTTAGGATGATAAGTTTCCATTTTTGACCGAGGGAAGCGAGCCGTTTCAGTTTGGGCAAAATAAAATTGCTTTCGTATGTCCGGACGTTCTCTTCTACATGTTGTATTTCTCAACCGATTGTCATGTTTTTTTGAGCTGGTTGGATAATTATAGTTTTGGGAGATGTTGAAAAATGACGGTGCTATAGGGGTCTTAGAAGTCTACAGCTCGCTGGCCCAATATTCGGGTTCTATGTTTCACTTTTATTGAACGGAAATTTGAACATTCTCTTAGTGACATTAAGTCGAATTTCAACTATCTTGAAAATGCAACATAGAACTTTTAATATTGAGCCAGCGAGCTCGGAGTCACACTGAGAGAAAAATCATCACCAGGAATTAAAAAACAGTTCTGTACTGGGGGAGAAAATGAAGTTTTAGTAATAATTATGGACGTTTCACTATTTCTGTAAAGTTTATTTATTTCTACAAACAGCTCAGTAATCCCAAATATAATTTCAACAAACAGATAATAGAAATTGCAAGAACTAATAGAAATTACAAAAGTCAATTTGTTCCTATTAGTTAACTCTCCTTGTCCCCGGATTAAGTTTATTTTTGTAATTCTAAGTGTATTTTTGTTGTACTTTTCTCTCAGTGCACTAATCATAGAAGTAAAGGATTAGAACAAAATGTCGACGATGGTCCTTTAATATAGGTGCTTGTGTTTTCTCATTCAGAGTTTAGGCTAAATTTTAAATCTGCTTTCAAAAAGGAGGAGAATGTAATAGAAAAACATCCGCTGTGGGCTAATACTTTTCCAAACGTTTTAGGTAAAGCGTATTAAATAAAATGATAACTAAATGACGCCTGACTTTAATGAGTAACCGGCAGCGTCATGTTCACGACGTGATACGAGTCACGTAAATTGAACTCCTATAAATTCCGTGAATTTATTAATCGGGACATGCTGGCATGCATTCGACACGAGTGAAATGACATGGCGTTTACGTTTTACGCTAAACTGTGCCAGTTTGTTAAACTTTCAAGCTTAATAGGTTGAAATCAGAAGCATGTGCATGAGAGTCATGAGTCGAAATGTGATACTCGTACTGTACTAAAATTATGTATAACTACTCTGTCCCTCTCAAATTCGATAACGTTCGATTAGGGAGCATCTAGTTTGACCAATGGCCAATCCACCTTACAGAACATTTTTGGGTAACAATTTTTGAGTGTAGATATGCTTACCCCCATTTGAATGTCTGTGTATATTTCCACGGCATGCCCTGAAGTGGTATTACTGGTATTTTAAGCAGAGATTTTCCATTTTCGCCTGTTAGTGTTCGTTTACTCCGTTTGTTTAGGTACCCGATTACTATTAGGCGAGATGAAGGATTTCTTAGGTTAGTTCTCTACCATATCAACTATGTATTACGATCATATCTCCCAAGTTGTCGTTCCCATGGCAGTAGTTTAGCCTATCAGTTGTCAGTCAATAACTCAAACGCTCACGGAACTGTTCTATATGTAAAGATAATTGTGCACCGTGGGATCAATGCATCAGCGACGCCGGTTCCCAGACGAAAAACGCCATAACGTCACCTCTTCGTAGAAAGCCATTAAATTAACGCGAGGAATTTTCCCATAAAGTTTTCTCATGGCCCCTTGGATTATGATAATGGAACAGGACTTCAGGTTATCAGTGTTCCTGGTACTGTCGGTGTATTAAATACCTGCACTTATTTTGATTATCTTGGCCCTTTAGCATCTACACGGTGTAACATGAGTAAACCGAATAATTTTAACAGCGTATTCCTGATCATATTTAGAGACAAAAATGTCCTATAAACTTTTTTTATAAAACGCCTAGTTTCAGAGATAATATTAGTTTAAAAATAAACAAGTTTTTGTTGTTACATAATGTAAAAGGCCTTTTTGATGGTAATGTTGCTACTATGGGACGTAGTCTAAATATTCTTATTGATAGATGTCAAAAAGTGACAGTAACACTTTGCAAAAAGAAAGTTTTACGATAAAATAATGTAAAAATCAATTTTAAGTAACAAGTTTACCAATAACATTTATTTTATATGTACAAATACATTAAAAAAATTGAAAAAAAATACAAAAAAAAAAATTTTTTTTTGGCGAAATTGACCTAAACTCATATTAAATTTTTTCCTTCTTTTGACCTCAGAAATGCGTGGTTAAAATTATTCGGTTTCCTCATGTTACACCGTGTATAGTTGAAACGACCTAGTGGAACGCGTCAGACAGGTGTCATTGTCATATGGCGATACGTTCGACATGTCAGGTTGTTGATTTCCAATGGTTAAGTGAATTGCGTAATTAAACACGGAGAACTACACTGTGTCTTCTACTGTATCTATATTGATATTAGCTTCTTCTTATCTCATAGAAATTCACAAATTAACAAGTGCCGTTGTTTTCTTGAGAACCCTAGATTCACGCCTGTAAACGTGCAAATTTTTGCGAAACAAAGTTAAAAAATGTTTCAGTTTTCCTGCTTTGCCTCTGATGGAAAGTTTACAAATGATTCATAATTCGGCACGTTATGAGATAGCCCCGCTGTAGATGTAAAACAAGAATTCGCCATTTCGAATCCCAAATTGGACTGTGCCATTTATATGGCTGCTCGCGTAATGCTGGGTGTAGACGTGCGAGCGGATCGTGTTTCGTGTTATTTTATTTTAGCCTGCTGGGCCAATGGTTTCTTCTTTTTCCAATTGTCTCGGCTGAGTGGAGAAATGTATTGAGTACCTGTCAGTCGATAATTGCGAGTGTTTCTTATACGAATTGTAGAATTGTGAGCACATTTACTAATATGTGTAATAACGTATGCGGAGTGAAATTTGGACAAAGTTTGTATATATAAAATATAAAAACACAAAAATCTAAATAAAAAATATGTGTTGTCAATGTAAAGTCAATATATCTGTCAATCAGTTTGGTAAGTCTCATAAAGATTGGGTGTTTAATTTTGTAATTATGGTAAATCAACAAGAACGCCGTCGTCAAACAGTATGTAATTTCTATAGTAGCCATCCCCTATGGCCGAAATCAAAGGTGGTGGAACATTTTGTGCAAATGGGTGAGAGTCGAAGCACTATTTACAATATTCTGGCGTCCTTTGCCTTGAAGAAAACCACTGCTAGAAAGCCTGGTTCTGGAAACTATTCCAGCTTGAGCAAGGTTTCTGAAAGAGCTCGATTAAAGAAAATGGCGAGTCAGTATAAATGGATTAACGAAAGCTAACACGGATTTTATGTGACAATTTTGACAGTTCAATAAAAAAATCACTCGCCAGCTCTTATGAATCAGTCTATGAAGTAATTTTTAAAGCAGAAGGCATGGCCGCTCTCTTAGTATATGACAGTTAATTATTTAACACACTACTCTTCGATTTTATATACCTACTTAATTAGAACTGCTTGGTTCATCTGATAGGATTAGCATAAGATAAGGAGAAACGCAACCTCGTCATATACATTGCAAATTAGTTGCACACAGACTAATTGCCGCGTGTGACCAGTTTCTGCCCATCACATTACTGACCCGTCCGATAAAGCCGTCCGACGATTTTATGGACATAGCTTATATGACAACGGCTTCGTTTATTGGTGTACAAACCTGTCGCATGAGTCACACGGGCCGTTAGTCAACTTTTACCGCTACTGCCCTTAGTTTGACTGATACCAGCTAATGAGCTGCGTTGGGTGGTTAATTCCCCGCGAAGCGGTTTCAGCGAGATATTCAACAATTTACAGTAATTGTCGCAATTTATGCTTCAGAGTCTCAAAAGTAATTGGGTTTTTCGTAATCGTTCAGTTCTTTTGTGTAACAATCCACATAATTTTATGTTAATGCATTAATGAAGTAAAAGCGAGGTTTTTAGAGAACTAAATTTCCACCGGCTTTTCTAATTTAAGACAATGAACACCCAATTTTACGGGTCTGCAAATAATATCAACACAATACAGTTTAGATTTTTCTCTTGTGCCAGTGGAAGAACATAATTAGCGCGCATATTAACAGCAAGACAGTAGATCCGCTAGTACAAATATTCAGATAAGTGTATTGGGGTCGGTTAAAGCCTCAAACATGATTGTCCCTAACAATCTCAATCTCCACCTTTGTTACAGAGTACCGAGCCATACTTCCCATTCCTCGGCGCCCACGCGCCTCCAACCGGCTATCGGAGCGAGAGCACCGACGAGGATGGCACCGTGCGCTGCTGCTGCGTTTGCTACACCTTTCTGCGTCAGCAGTGGGAGCAGTACGACCGTGAGAACAAGCCTCATAGCCAGCGCTTCTACTGGATGAAGAGGCTCGATGGGAAACCGTTCATCGGTGAGTTATACTGTAGTACCGTCACTGGCCCGAGGAGGCACCGTCTGCTACACCTTTCTGCGCCAGCAGTGGGAGCATATGACCCCGAGAACAAACCGCATAGCCAGCGCTTCTAATGGATGAAGAGGCTCGATGGGAAACCGTTCATCGGTGAGTTATTATGTAGCACAATCAGTTGGGAGTGGAGGAGGTGGGCTAAACTTCGAGCGGAGCGGGAGAGGCCTTGGTCCAACTGTGGACCGGTACAGTACAGGCTGACAAATGATTAATTAAACTTCAGTTTCTGTTCTTGGTCTTCGACAATTCGCTGTCTTGTAACACACACTCAGATCTCTTGACTGAACTATATAATAAATTCAAGACTTTCAGGTGTTTGTTACCTTCACCGTTCTTTTGACAAATATCTTATTAGTAAAATTCCCTACCCACACAGTGCAAACACTAGGTTTTAGTGACTAGGAATTTATCGCTGCCCCAGTTCGGTCTGCCACCATAACTTGGCACGTTGTTTCATCGACGTACATATACGACTAATGTACCGGCACAGAATTTAGTACCCTACAAGCAGTCATGTGATTGTGGGCTCTGTCTAAAGCTCTCAGAGTCGTTATTTACTTACGCCGTTTTTTGACGGAAATGGGTCTTAAGATTTTTGCGGCATTAAATGTTTCGCATTGCTTAGAGCTTGCGGATTTACTTCCTAATGCCATTTTCATGAGCAACCTCGTTTGTTAAATTTAATGTTCTTATTGTGCCTATCGTTGTGCCAGTCTGTGAAGCTTTGCCAAATGTGCTGATTATGAAATGATAACATTAAACTATATTTTAAATTAGAAATGACATTACTCACATTACACACGCTGTTTGAATAGCCCTGCTTGTATGTGCGTTGAGACATAGAATTTTGAATAGTGTTTAATATATCCTAGGTATATAATATGTCACCGCTATAGTTTAAACTTTCGCACGCGATTGCCTTTTTTAGCGCATGACACGGACTTCCACAAAAAGGCACCATGTACGCATGTACCCCTATTGTCTTATTACGTTTTAGTCGGCATAATGCACGTCATCAAGCATTATGGTGGCACAATACATGTGTGTCACGGCACGAAAAACTCCTGTGTTTGATTGCGACCCATTGTTCCGGCCGCCATTGTCTGATACTAACTGTTATTTAGGCTTATTTCCTTGGCCTATAATCTTTTCTGAACTGTCGCTAAGCTATACTATAATTTTCTATGAGGTTATTTATTCTATCAATTACTTATTGTTAACTTTCTATTAGTTGTGAGGTTGTAATTTCCGTTTTCTTTTGGGAAATTACACTTTACGTCAGAACTGTTCTAGCTCCCTTACAGGCAGAGGCAAAGTGAAACAAGGTGGATGTATTTTCAATCATAGCACAAGCTTTTTCGCACCAGGCTGCTAGGATCACTGCCCTCCTTTTAGCATTCCAGTCGTGTTTCGCCCCAGCGCAACATCACTTCACCAGTTGGGCTAGGTTCTAAGTACCATCCCCCATACTGTTAACTGTCCATCAGAGGACCTTATTACAAAAGGCATAAGGTCCATCGATGGACAGTTAAGAGTGTTGCTGACTAAGGGCCAGTTGCACCAACCACATTTGACAGACTGATCAACGTCAGCCGGCGCGCCCCGCCACTTTACTATGAAACTTTTCATGCATAAAAATTTAGCGAACTCTTTAACGATACGAACAGTTTGGTGCAACCGACCCTAATTGGCAATATGAATGTTTGGTTAGCTACTTTTATGTGACTTAGAAAGTTCAAACAGCCAAACGGTTCCAAGTAGTCCCACGCAACGTTACTTTGTCATGTACCCTTAAATACTATCCTGTCATCTCAACCGTTGTTGTCATAATGATATATTTGAACTGGAATCAATGTATCCAGCGACAATAAATTCGAACGGCCGGACGCAGCGTGGGCCGAGATTGCGCGGCCCGTACAATGTTGCTGAAATATACTCGGTGATATGGCCCGCTGTATTGCCATGTGAGATGTTGATTACAAATGTTGGAGTTTTCTTCTAGGTTTGCAAAATTATATTCTATGAAAAGTTATAGAAAGTCAACAAAAAGGCGTAGTTAATTTACGGGCCTGTATATACAGATGGATGTGATACATCACATCACATCCATCGGTACGGAAATCCGCAAAATTAAAGTTAAATGTGAAGGCACACTTGGAAGACTATATAAATTGTTACAAGTGTGTAACAAGCACGGTACTACTCTAGATAAAGTACTTCATCGACAAATTAACATGACGTAGTATAAGTGTAAGAGTCCTCAGAATGCCCTTAGGATATGAGAACTGCTTATATCGCATGTACTCGTATAGTATAATTTACCTTCATCGCAATCGAAAAGAGACAACTTGTCTAAAGGTGATAGTCCATTTCCAACGACAGCTGCACGCACTACTGTTCATTTTACTATGGAAATTGACAATGACAGCGACGCGTTCAGTACCGGTAGTGCAGCTGCGGTTAGAAATGGAATGTTACCATAACCCTACATGGAATTTGGTTGGTATATCGCTGCACCTTTATCTGTCGTTGTGTTCTGCTTACAAATCTAGTTATGCCCAAAGAAAAACTCATCCTGACCTAAACTTCAGGGTTAATTTTATTACTCCCAAGTTGGGATCCGTTGCGTGTATCTATATCTCATCCCCAGCGATTGTGGGATCGAAGCTGGATTTACGATCGTCTCTATAAAACGGTTGCAACGATGTTGCTATTCCAATGGTAGTGTACACTTGTACAGTTAGCACTAGAGGTAACTAAATTGTCGATCTTTGAAAACGCTGTTCGAAAAAAAACTTTCAGACGGCGGTAGAAATTGGAAATTAACATTGGTTGCATAGATCGTCCATTTACCACCTGATCTGATGTTATACTAAGTCTATGAAGCTGTATCAAGTTTTTAGGGTTCCGTACCCAAAGGGTAAAACGGGACCCTATTACTAAGACTTCGCTGTCCGTCCGTCCGTCCGTCCGTCCGTCCGTCTGTCACCAGGCTGTATCTCACAGACAGTTGAAATTTTCACAGATTATGTATTTCTGTTGCCGCTATAACAACAAATACTAAAAACAATAAAATAAAGATTTAAATGGGGCTCCCATACAACAAACGTGATTTTTGACCAAAGTTAAGCAACGTCGGGCGGGGTCAGTACTTGGATGGGTGACCGTTTTTTTTTTTGCTTTTTTTTGTTTTTTTTTTTTGCATTGTGGTGCGGAACCCTTCGTGCGCGAGTCCGACTCGCACTTGCCCGGTTTTTTTATATTACAAAAGTTAATACCACCTCCGACAAAATATCCACTACAATCCACTAGAATCACCTAAGTGGAACTTCTAGGTTATGTACGATTATCTTATTCGATCCCCTGGGTGATCTCAGTGGACGTAAATATCCAGCACATCCCCTGGGTGATTATATCGCCTGTTTGTATCGCCGTACTACGGCTAATTCCGAACATTTCGATCATGGTACTGCTCGATTTCTGCTGACTGTACAGCTACAGACGCGAATGTACACTGTCGTGCCAATAATGTAAAACTTACTGAGATGCACTGCGTTTTTGCGAGCAACCCCCGCTGATGGAAACAGATGGCTCCGCGGACCTGATACCACTGTGCAAACGCAGTTGCGCCATACAGAGGAAGCACTGTCTGTCATGAATGGGGTGAATCTAATAAACTTTACGAGTCGAAATATAGGTGTACTCTACGTTTTACGACACAGAAAAAGTTTGACTGCTACTTACGAGTGTTTTTCATCGAAGGACATGTTTAAGTTTTATTTTATAATGATGATTGCTTCTGGTATATCCATACTCAACTTTCGCTCAACAAGAGCTTCATGAATTAAGCTCGTAGAAAGGAAGGTCGTCGTTCCACCAACGCTAGTTTTATGTCACATGTAAATGGACAAGTTTCCGAGCAATTCGGCTAAGTATAACCGAATCCAATAAGGGCGGATAATCGTATCGTTTCCGAGTCGCCTACACAACACCCTGAGCAAACTCGCCTGTGTTTAAATACGGAACAATTACGTACGCCTTTTCATTTGTAAAAGGAAATATTACGCATTTGTTGCTACAAGGTTTATTTGGGTACAGTCAAGGATAAAATTATATATCATTATGATTTTATCCTTGACTCTACCCAAATAAAATATGTATGGTAATTAGGCGTTATGTATTATCTTTTCACTCGGTTTCGGGGTACCTGAGAGAACGAAAAAGGCCTTGTAAATTTGAACTTAGTATTATACGAATTTGAGGCCAATTTAATCTTAAATTGTGACATCAAAGTAATATCTAAAGGCTCCGTCACACAGGCGCGTTTTGCGGGAGGCGCGTGAGCGCAGCGTGCCACTTTTACATATAAAATGCTCACGCCCCGCCCGGTATACCCGCCTGTGTGACGGAACCTTAAATGATGTGAGCACGTGTATTTCGCTCGCTTGTCCGTAAATGTTTTGGCGCCAGCGAGACGCACGGCGATTGGCGTCATTTATATATCGTTTTGATAACACAATATAAGTTTGAATTGGCCTCTTATCCTTATACTGAATAGCCTTCCATAGATTCACTAGTTTTTTCGATTCAACGCATTAGGCTCGCCGGCCAACAACTTCGACAAGCCTTTTTTCCTGGTTGCGCACAACGAACGATAGGACAGAAATAGAATACACGATCCCGTAATCCTACACGTCCCTGGTCTTGTCCAACATTTTCCGATATAATCCCTTCCCTTTGTGTCACTCGAGATTTAGTTCGAAGTAAGAAGCTTCGGCCCTCGAGCATCGCTGCTTTTGTCGAATAGAGTCATTTGGATTGTTCACAGGGCTCATGTGAGTTGACCGCTTTGGCCATCCAGTGTGTTTTTAAGTAAGTCTCGAGATACGATACGTACGATTGACTTTTGGCGTAGTCAGATTTCAAACTTCCAAACAGCAGTAACTTTCCATAACCGAATTGCAGCGCCAACTTCGAGCAGTTACCATGTAAATATGAAGTTTAACCACCGATATCGCGGTTTTCCTAGTACCTATGTACGGTGCGATGACAGCTAGTAAATCGCAAACTCATGCGACGAGCTCGAATCGCTCGGTCATCGAACAGAAAGAAACGAGCTGCTCGGAAGCTGATCGCCCCCTAGATTAACGCAACGTAATACACCCCTCACCCCAGGCCTGAGGGCTGTTTGACGAACATAACCTTTTTACTCCATTTTAGGGGGGAGAATTTGATCGACATGACATGAGGCTTAATAAATGAAAGAGTTAAAATAGAAAAACCAACTCTCGTATCCACTTTGCTCAGAAACAGAACTCGTTGTTTGTTTTATTTACAATTTGATCCAGTTGACCGGCCGACACACGGAGAATAAAAAAATAGAGAGTACTGTAGAGTGTGCGAAATAATTGTACTTCACTGCTCTTATATTGAAAACGCATGATTTTATTATGGATGGTTTTAAGTCCATATTGTCGAAAAGACAACCCTTTGAGCCGCACGAAACCCTTACTAACTAATCAACCGCCGGCACCAAACCTAAAAGTTGTTGACCCACCGTTTACCTACACATAAAGTTATTAAGGACTGTTCAGTTTACTAAGCGGACACTCTTACACCTCTTTTAATCGGCGAATTTAAAATCAATTGACGTACAGCTCATAACAATATAATTAACAATCCCTCATTTATCAATTGCTACATATTTGTTCCCATAATAGTCAAATATTTTTCCCGAAGGACCGAACAAATTTGGAACATAGCAAGTTAGTTCTGCAATAAGGATGCACAGGCTAGTATTCACTGCGAAAAATCGTAAATATGTACAAATTTTCCAAGTTAAACGTGAATAAAATAATTAAAACATTTGCAGAGCATCATATGCTTGAAGATTTTACAAAATCCCGGCACAGAAGCGGCCCGGCCAATCCAGAAACAAAAGTATTGTCATGCGGCTGTTAAAATCAATAAATTACTTATCGGTTCGCGAAATTTCTAAGACAGCAGGCGTTAGAGTAGGCACAGATTAAAATATAAGAAGTATGTACAATAAATGGACCCATAGAAAGAAAAAAATGGACAAAAGAATTACAGAGCAGCGAAAGCAATCGAAAAAAAGAAGCGTCAAACTGTACTACATTTTACATTAAGATAAATTTCGTAGCATTTTAATGGACAACGGAAAATGCGTAAAATGTTGCTTTAGTACGTTACCAATGGCCCTGATGCTACCATGCCGTTGTAGAAGATCATATATTCGACGAGGAGAGTAACATCAAAATTGACCAATTCATGAAGAAAGTCCTTGTCTGGCAGGCAATTGGTTCCTGTGGCCTTAAAAAGTTTGTTCTATTTTGCGACATGAACTTTGGTTGCGACATTTACAGAAAATAATGCATCTAATAACGAGTACTTTCCGTCTATCAGACGCATAATGTCACCTCTTCATTTCGGCCTGATTTGGCAAGTGCCCACTATGCTGGTCAGAAAGTGAAGCTACTGAATTTGAAAAACATTTATTTCGTTCAAAAACAAGTCAACTCATCTAATTGCCCGGAGCTCCACTCCATCGAGTGGCACTAGACCAATGTGAAGATGCACTTAAAAAAGGGTAGATGAGAAGCTAAAACATTGAAAGAATTCAAACGAATGTTGTTTACAACTTGTCAAAAAGTGTCAAAAATTGATGTGCAGGCACTTGAACGGCGCAACCGTGTAAAAGTACGAAAATCTTACCGATGTTATTATATTATACTATATTTACATTAAAATGTTTTGCGTTGGTTTCCGTTTTTATTATATTTATCTAAATAAAGCGATTCCAGAATTAAAAAAATGTAATTTATACTTTTTTGTGTGTCCGCTTAATAAAATGAACAGTCCTTACATGACGAAACTGTTTGGCCACTTCACTCTTTATTTCACTAACTAAGCGTACAGAATCCCAGGGCCGCTCTACCCTCCAAGGAACGCACAGGGCTTGTAGGTATTCCCCACAGATGTTTGATTCCCTCGCCAAATATTATTGCTAACAAAGACATAACGTTTCCAAAGAACGCTCAAAGGGATCCGCCTCAACAAAGCTTTGTCTTTTAAAACTCTCCGCTACGAATCCCAGGTGAATTTATCATTTTATTCGATGCTCTCTCATTTCTAACGCTGGTTTTATTTTTCGCGCAGTTATCGTCGGGAACTGGATTCCTGTAAGCTTTTATTGGTCGTATTTATCGTGTACATATGTTACCGATCTTAGTACTCGCTTGGACATTTTGTGTGGACAATGAATAAAACTCAGGTTCGCCTGGCAGTTTAGATATTTCATGCAATACACATAAGCTTCCATAATCGAAGAGAAATTCCAGAGACTATCTCATGATTCGTAACACAATGGTGACATAGATTCACCCATTGTATTGAGCTTCAATGTCACTAATCTCGTCAAAGTCGTAACCGTATATCCGTGGCTCTGTAGTACCATTCTGATTCTGGTAGCATTATCGGTACAATGTTATACAGCCTCGATTATCAGCACTCGAATCGTTGATAATTACGATTTGTATCTACTGTAACTACTGTAAGACGAACGTTATCTATCAAGGAATTAAAACTTATGAAATAACACGTAGTTATGTTATGTCGATATTCATATATTGTCAGGAAGTAAACAAGATGTTTTGTAGTAAACAAAGTTCTAGACTAATAGTGTTGAGCTCGACGTTGTGCAGTATTGCAGCTAGGGAATGCAAATCGGTTATTTTCGGTTATTTTTTGTATGGACATAATCGGTTATTAACCGAAACCGCGGTTATTACCATACAAAAAATAACCGATTTGCATTCCCTAATTGCAGCACGCTTCATTGCCTTAGACGATGAAGACACTTGCCAAGTTACGTTAAAATGTAACAGTAAAACATTTCTATACTTCCGTAATACTTCACCTCAGTGGTAACGCAGACGGAGCGGCGCTTAGCGAAAGACGAATCGGTCTCGTTCGTCATCCGACGCGGCACGGACGAGCGCATTTATCTTTTAAACCCCGTGATTGCCGGATTAAGACTAATATATTCGATTTGGTTTAAGTTATACGTTTTTAATCCCAGTAGGGGCGCGCGTTATCAGTACCTATTAGTCTCGTATACACGGTGTAACATAAGTAAACCGAATAATTTTAACAGCGTATTCCTGATCATATTTAGAGACAAAAATATCCTATAAACTTTTTTGAAATTCGCCTAGTTTCAGAGATATTATTAATTTAAAAAAAAAAACAAGTTTTTATTGTTACATAGTGTAAAAGGCCTTTTTGATGGTGATGTTGCTGCTATAGGACGTAGTCTAAATATCCTTATTGATAGATGTCAAAAAGTGACAAGTAACACTTTGCAAAAAGTAGGTTCTATGAAAAAAAAAAGTAAAAATCAATTTTAAGTGACAAGTTTACCAATAACATTTATTTTTTATGTACAAATACATTCAAACAAATGAAAAAACAAAACAAAAAAAATATTTTTTTGGCGAAATTCACCTTAACTCATATTACATTTTTTACTTCTTGACCTCAGAAATGCGTGGTTAAAATTATTCGGTTTCCTCATGTTACACCGTGTATTATTTAAAGACCACAGATGATTTATCAGGAACATAGTCTAGCCAACGTCGTGGTTTACGAAACTCTTTCATACTTCCTTAGTTATGGTATTCGGGAGCTTTATTTATATACAATTCTATTTTAAACTGGCCTCAGTGTTCTGCGTCGAACGGCCATTATAAATCGGACGTCGATTTGACACGGGCATCCTCTCCGCGTTTCAAATGCCCCCTCAACGTCTGTCATTCGCGAGGTTAGGTCGTTCACACATTGTATGCGTTTTCATATGAATTTTAAGGACAAATACAAAACGAGGCAAGTGAATTATAAACTGAAGGTACAGGGGTGGCAAATCATAAGCATCCTTTCCTTGGTTTCCAAAAATGCTGATTTCTTTGCCCGAAGATGAATCCAATTTACCTACCTAGTTTTCTTAATCGTTTTCAACGTGGGTTTGAGTTTGAAGTAAATTTCTTTGCCGCGATACAAAACGAACTACGATTACCTACTACGAATCTGTGACGACGTACGTACCATCGCACTTGACGTACGCAACATTATTACTGAACTGTCTGTTTAATGTAATTATGCAGTTTGCTTACTCTGTGTGAACGACGTGTAATTGTTGGCGGCCGGTCGTAATATCCGCCCGATGGTAAAGTTCCTGTGCAATGTAGTCACATTAAACTAATATATATGCAGGATAGGTTCGTTAGGTTGCTTCAGATGCCCGAAGGGCAAACTGTCCTGAAATAAAAGCCCCGACTCTGTCGACTCAGGGAACGAGACAATGGTTTTCCTTATCATTTCATCATCTGACGGATATTACGATCGGCCGCCGGTATTCTCGTAATCATATAGAAAGATTACGCTGGACGGACCAAGTATGTAAACGACACAAAATCATATCCATTGTGCGACCGGCCTTAGAATTTTTCAGCACCTCAATGTTTAGGAAAACGTACGCGGAACACGCACGGAACAATAGGCCTTGTTATGTGTTTGATAACGTTTAAAATGCAGTATCACGTTACCGATTGGTTTGTGGCACTGTTATGACAGGCGAGCGCTTGAGTTTGCATTTTTTCTCCTTGTAAATATTTATGATGTTGTATTTTTGAGAATTCAGGATTATGGATCGGTTATTTAATACAAGCGTACATACCAACTCGGTATATTTCCACGCCCTCCCTGTTTTCATTAAATTCGTATGCGTTGATGCCAACATTACCGGACATAACTTGGACATAATTAATCAATCGAATGCTTAACCACGCCCTTTGGTCTGAAATAACCGCAAAAATTTTAATTTTGTGCAGAACGTGTTAGTTCATTGACTTCCTTAAAGGTTCTTAAGCCGATATAATGTTATTTTCGCGGTTAACCCAATGCTTTCTAATCATATGAATAATTAATACTTAAAGTTGTTTTGGGTCTCTTTATAATCTTGACTGCCGTAAAATTAGTTAACAATGCATTTAAAAAGTAACAAGTCATTTAAAATTCCTAATCTCAATGCCGCGAATTTTCACGCGTCTAGTTTGCATGTGCTTGACTTTAGTTTCAAACAATGAGAGGGTCGAGGATCACGACATTCGCGACATAAGAGGTGACTTTTCAATTTACGTGTGGTGTGTAGGTAGCTAAAGTCAAGGGTGAGATTCCGGAAGTGTAGGTATATTTTATTGATGAACATCTGTAATGATTTTTATGAAGAGTCATCAGCATCACTGGCCACGTGAAAATTTTGGGATTGCAGTTGATACGCCTAATGCAGTGCATTTCAGAGGCTTTTAGTCCAATTGGACTTATAGTTGCGCAAAATAGTATGTGGCGCTCCGATCTTAAGATATGCTATGTAGGTGATAGATAGAATACTCATTATTGGCACACCTCAGTAAAAAGATACAAAAGAAAAGCATAGTGATGTAGGTATATTGTCGAAAATTCTATTTTTGATACGAGATTTTATCGCTGACTGTATTTTTCTTTCAACATGCAACATAATACTCATCGAGACAATTCTAACGAACCCAAACAAAATTAGGTTGCGTTGTTTTATGACAGGGTTTCTATGGCCACCTCCTGTGTCCATCATCAGCATCAGATAAGCTCGATGGTACCGTAATATTGCAATGTCACTTAACTTACATATGTATGTGAAGTTTCAGCTCAATAATGAAAAGTGGGTCTAATTTAGCTTGCAGGATTTGACCCGAACGTACTTACATACACTTTACAAGTTAAATAAAAGCTTATAAAGTGGAATTTCTATATTATACTTCTTGAAATAGTCCTAATACTACTCCTAATATCATTTTCAGAGAATCCCGCGAAGTGACTACTTGACTAGACGTCTTTCTTTACCCAATAAAGCCTGCAAAGAGATTTCCATATTTCATTAAAACTAGACAGGTTTCCTGTGACCTTATTTTCACATTCAAATCACCTTTATTATTTAGACTTCCAAGTAAATATTTATATCTCCACGTAAGAATAAGCTAAGATGACATACATGTGTGTGTTTTTACTGAAACCGTTGACAAAGCGACCTATTGATGTTAGAATTTAGTAAAACATTTATTTGTGTGATTCTCATTCAAAAATTGAACAATAGATCACAGTTCTTTGTCGACTATAGGTACTCGCCAGACTAGCATGTTATGCTTTAAATTTGTTATAATACAAATGTGACGTCCCACGGTCAAAGGTACCTTATGGCGGGTATGGAGTTATGCATACCCCAGTAATCTACAATAAATAAGCTATCGATAACACAAAAGATCAACCTCCTAAGTTGCGTAGTTACAGAGATATGATTTTTTGAAAATAATGTTGTGAATTGAGCAACTTTACGATAGAGAAGTTTTAAGTTTAGCCGCCTAAAATAGTACATTTCGATGCTAGTGCGGAAGGTATGTCATTACTTCACGAGTAACGAGATATCTTGCCACGAGCCGCAGGCGAGTGGCAAGACTCGGGACGAGTGAAGAATGACATTTCCGCACGTGTATCGAACGACGTTTTTTAATACAGTTGCGAAAAAATAAGAAAAACATTGTTAATCGTACACTAAACAAAAGTGGTAACAGTGACAGCTCGGTTAGACGTCGTCTTTAAGTATATTATATCTATGGGCGTTTGGCAGCTATTCCGTTCCATTCAGTCAACTTATTAAGAACGGAATTTTCAATATTGAATATTAAAAAATAAACGTGTTATAATGATGAAGAGGTAAGTAATTAAATATGAAATATGTAATATTTTTCGTATTCTTACATTAACGGTAGGTTTTTATGCTGATTACGACGTTTAAAGGAAACTAATATTAACACTCATCAATAAGTAGTCGTGAATTGGAACAAGTATAAATTTAAAAAAATTGGAAAAGTAAAAAGCACTAGTTCGAGATAACCAACTTTCCGCACGCTAAACAGCTACGTAAAGTAGCACTTTTTGAGCAACTGTATTAAAAAACTATGTTCCTGAAGTAAGTTACATAGGTGACTACAAATAATAATACCTTATATATCTGAGATTAAAAAAATGTTGCGACTTGTTCTGTAATGCAAATAGAAACCTTTGATATCGACTGATTTATATGTATACTAACCAATCTCTTGAAAATAAAGTTTTATTTCATTTTCACGATTGATTGCAATGAGCTCTCAAGATTTAAATTTTATCTATTAGAAAACGGCACTGAGAGACAGTTTAAGCAAAAAACAATACCGATTTAGAGGTAAAAATTTATTTTTTAACTTTTTCATATAAAATCAGAAAATTTAATATTTTTACTTTTAATGTAACACACAATCAATTTTTCTGAGCACATAGGAAAGAAATTCTGTCATTCAAATGAAATAAATCCTAAAACCCCAACTAAATACTATATTTAACCCCTTATGCCACTTTAAACTTACATAACAATAACAGTATTTGCTCCATACATTTACGAAAAGGTACCTTATGGAAATAAATCTCATAATACATCACTACAAAACATCAATCACATTGAAGTTTATCTTTTATGAATAGAAAATATTAATTTACATTAAACTGCCACAAATTTAATTAGTTCTTCGTCATAATAATCTTAAAAAAGACCAATAATTTGTATGTAATGAAAAGGTACCTTGTGGTTAAGTTACATGATGAGGCATGATGATGATGGAACAGTTAGGATAAACTAATAATATTTTGGGGTAAAGATGGTATAAATCGTCTATTTCTTATCAATAATATATTTTGTTTGCCATTGAAGACAAGCGGCATTGAGGTTCAATGACCTCAGATATTCCATAAGGTAATGCGTCGGGTATTGGCATTTTTCAGCAAACCAATGGCTGATTTATTGCATGCGACCAAACCAAATGAAGATTATTCTAGTTAAGAAAGACTTAACGAGAGTAACTTTGGTATAATAGCAGGCTACTTGGATTTGTAATGTCGGTCGATGTACGGTTATAATATATGCTAGGCGCCCCAACCAGAACTGAAATTATCAAATTAGTTTTGCGGAATGCTAATACAGTTCTCTACCAAACTTCTTTTCCCGTATTGACTAGTTATTTTGGGAATTTTCAACCTTTTTTCCATAAGGTACCTTTTGTACTAAACTCTGAGACGACATTACTAGGCTTATAACTAACTTATAACAAAAATAAAAACAGGTAAACAAACGTTACGCATTAAGGTTTCAGATCACACAATAAAAAAAATTTGAGCATTTTTTCACCTCTTTACAAAACATTTCATATCTCCGAAACTAGAAACCCTCATAAGGTACCTTTTCCCGTGGAACGTCACAAATATGTGATTTGGAGTGGATCAGCGAGTTGGTGAAAGAATAAAGATACAAGACGCAAGAGGCAGTGGACTAAGGCCAACCACAATTAACAGACTGATCAACGTCAATCAGCAGAGAACTATGAAACTTTTCATACAATACAATCTAACGAACGCTAAAACGGTG
Source organism: Cydia fagiglandana (assembly GCF_963556715.1). NCBI lineage: Eukaryota > Metazoa > Arthropoda > Insecta > Lepidoptera > Tortricidae > Cydia > Cydia fagiglandana. The sequence goes on along the minus strand of NC_085950.1, from coordinate 12,541,797 downwards.
ATAGACGGCTTTGGTGCCCTAAAGTATTACCTATCCTTTAAATTAAAATCCTCTACAATAAGGTGTCAGTATTTCTGCGTAGGTATATTTGCCGTTATAGCTTCAGAGTAAATTACAAAATCTCTTGCGACTACTTTGTAACAAAGATGGAAAATATCAAGTAGCTTTTTCCGAGATACATCGATCATTTTAATGTTGAGTTTTTGTTATACTCCATTAGCATCCAGCTGCGATCCCTCGTCGCTTATTGCCATGCGCATAATCGCTCAGGAGAGTAGAAAGATATGTCTCACCTTCAAAATAAGAATTTCAGAGCAAATTTTAGTTGGTAAACTGTCTGACCTCTGTCCTGAATAAATAATAATAATGATAAAGCATCTGTGACTCTCACTACTCGGACAAATCTAATGAATCATACTTGTTCATTGGCTTGAAAGCATAGCGTAGGTTTGGCAAAAGCGATTTCCATTCAAGTATCACAGGATGGCAGAAGATGATTCCAATCTGTTACCAAGCAACTGCAAGCCGGCATACGTACTTTATCAGATGAATATAATAGTTGAAGCCAGAGTCCCACTTCGCATGTTTCAGTTCGTCTAGCGCTTGAATATGCAAGAGCGATAGGGAGGCGTATAACGAAACTTGGATTTTCGTGGTAGAGCCTTTGGTTCTATTGCGCTAGGCAATGAGAACGCGCCGCTAGGTCAGTTCTGCGCGTCACTCGCGCGCAGATCGGGGGCACCGGGTCAGATGTTATAACAGCGCACGGCCTCGACCGGCGAAAGTGGTTAGTAGACGAACAGCTGACTCCGTAGCTGTCACACCCACCAGTCACTGGTGTTACTACAAACTTAAAGCCCTGACGGCTGAGAAGGGAAAGATCTTTGAAGGGGCCTACTAAGTGTTAACAGTGGTTGCTATTCGGTTCGGTTGGTTCGGGCGCGTTCGAATCGTAACTGCTCCTAGTAGTCGAGAATGCGTCACGCGAATCCATAGAGAGGGGAAACCGTGAATCCGGTCCATAAGTTTCACTAAAGACCTTTTTTGGCTGGCACAGATCCTCAAACGTTCTGTAGCTCAAACGGCTTGAAGGATTATGACGTGTGTGATCCTATAAAAGTAAGTTGTGATAACCGTAAATAACTATTTACAATAATATTTCGCAGGGGTATAAAGATCTCGCAAGTTTAGTAGAACTTGACCTAAAGTAACGTAACAATTGTGTGAATAATTCTCGCAAGACGGCTTTGACCCACTTCTCGTTATCGGTTCGGCGGTGCGGTGCATGCTCGCGTAGATTCGGCAACGCAATAAACACTGACAGAAGAATTAATGAACTATACTATTCAGGGTGATAAAAAACATCTGAATACTTGAATTTCCTACGTGTAGCATGACTTCGACTGCCTTTCATATCACAAGTCCCGCGAGACTAGGGCATGCTCCCGGGAATTCCCGGTTCTCATATTCCCGGGAATTCCCGGGAATTTTATAGTGTCAAAAGAACCGGTACTGAAGACCCGGCACCGGTACTTCCCGGTTCTCATCATATTATAGGGTATTTATTCCCATTTCAATAGAAGTAATGTTTTAGTACTTTAGCTCGGGACATTATATAACATTTAATAATGGTGCTATGAAACGGGGGACCCATATAAACCGACAAACTAACCCAGTAAAGTAGGCATTAGTGGCATTAGTGCAGGCAGGCCGTGCCGTCATATAGTGCTGTATCGACTACGCTACGGCCGTGTGGCTCGTCCCAGGCGGAGGCAATGTGTGCCGGTTAATTTCGTATACGCGTATCTTTTGTTAGCCTGGTTGAGTGTCCCACTGCTAAGCAAAGGCCTCCCCTCGTTTCCTCCACTCGACCTTGTTTTTTGTAGTTTCCCGCCAATCCGGATAAAATGCGTCCAAGTCGTCCCGCCATCTCCTTTTCGGTCTGCCTGCACTACGGCCAGCACCATCTATGGTGTTCCGTGGGTCCCACTCCGTAACCATTTTGGCCCACCTTTCAGGGTGCATGCGGCAGACATGTCCAGCCCAGTCCCACTTAAGCTTAGCGGTCTTGACACCTACATCTACAACTCGAGTTCTGAAGCGCAGAACCGTGTTTCTGATTCTATCAGTCCTGCGAACACCCAGTATACTGCGCTCCATCGCTCGTTGGGAAACCTTGAGTTTGGACTTTAAAGCCTCAGTCAATGACCATGTCTGAGCACCATAGGTTAGGATAGGCAGGATACACATGTCGATGAGTTTGCGCTTGAGACACAGGGGATGGTCACCCTTCAGTAGCGCCTTCATGGACTCTGGTCATGAGCTCTTCCAGGCGTTGTCAATACGTCTATTGACCTCTATGGTTTGCCTGTTTTCAAAGGAGGTTATCTGGCCCAAGTACTTAAATGTACTCATCAACATACTGTATATCCTGCCCATCTACCGTGACCCCGTGTTTTGCTCCATTGGGCATCATTTATATGAAAATAAGTCATTCATAAAGATTGTACGCTAAGAGAAACAATTTCTTAAAAGTAATCAAAAGATGACTTGAGAACCGGGAAGAACCGGGAATCCCGGTTCCGGCCATGCAAAGAACCGGGAAATGAAATTCTTGGTACCGGGACCGGTACTGCATGCCCTACGCGAGACAGCATTTTCCGTCTTAAGATACATATGAGTAGGTACCGTGAGGTAGATCTCACGAGCGACTTGACGCGGCTGCTGACAATAAGACTGCTACTCGTGATCAGATAATTGTGAGCGCCGTGTCCACTCCGTATTATATCATGGCCACCTGCTCAAAGTAAATATAAATCGCTATCTGATAACATTTTGCTATTTTGATCAAATTACTAAAGTAATCGTTGACACAGTTATCTTCTGCCGTGGAAGGGATCCAATAAATAGATTCGTTTAGGCAATATCCAATTACAGCTCGAAAGTCTATCAACTGGATAAGATTAAGTCGTATATTGGAGGTTGACTCTAACAACTTTAATGAAAGCTTTATTGCTCGTAAACTTATTCCATTCTGTAAACAATAAAGTAATAAACAATGTCTATTATATTATTCTGAAAGTAATATCCATTAGTGAAATGTCTACGGCGATGTTTAAGTAATCCCTGCCTGAAGCAATGTCATATTATCTAAATCTTTTCATATATGTTCACCAAATATAGCAATATTTGTCGAAAAGAGAGATTCGCTACGCCTACAATATTCCCGTACGCTTCAGGCTTATATGTTATTTAGAAGAATTGTGATTATTTATACCCATTCTAAGTTCTAACGCATAATTGATATGTATGATATCCAGTTCAAAACTTTTAAATTACGTTATTTCTACCTCCTAAATAGATTTAATCAATCTAGGAAGTCATGGGTTAGAAATACTGCCAAATGAATAAATCTCATGACACCGAGGAGGTCTCAGAGCCCCATTACATGTACACCCCTTTACAACTCTTTGATGTTATTAATAGCGACGCAACACACGCTGGCCTGGCTTTCCTGTCCTTTCGATCTATACACTTCTTCGGGTTGTTATTTCTGTTCCAGTTCAGGTGAACCAGTTAAGCGTAAGCTTTAGCTCCGAAACAATTAAACTTAATCGGAGATCACTCTTAAATTGATTCTGCGAAGGCGAGAGCTCGCGTGTGTTAGGTGTGTGATTAAGAGCGCTATTACATTTCGGGGTTGAGCGAGTTTAGGTATTTTACGCGCTGCGGCAGGCCGTGCGAGCTCAGTATGCCGATCCCTTCTACCACACTCGCACTACAATGATGGATTAAACATTCTTGATCCTTCGCGAAGCATATTGAAATCAACCATAACAACACTAACTGTACTTAACTTTTAAAGTCCTAAAACTTATTTGGTAGGTACAAAAATACTAAATGCAGTCCAAATGTACATAGGGGCTGTTCATAAATTACGTCATCTATTTTTGACGGTATTTGACCCCCCCCCCCCCCCCCAACCCTCAAATCATCCAAAAATCATGCTTCGGATGACTCTGTTTCCTTCTACGTCATGCTACCATCATCCGATGTCCAGACCCCCCCCCCCCTTCTCCCATTTGAAATGACGTAATTTATGAATAGCCCCATACTCGTACTTTTGAAGGTATATTACTCGAAAGAAATTATAGGTACTCGCTTATTTACATGTTTCGTCATTGCATTTGGTACCTATAGGTTGTAAAGTTTGTATCAACGAGGGTTTAAAAACGAACTGGTATTGAGGATCTGATGATAATGATGATGATTAAGGTGGTCACGGATACCAATCATCCATGTAGTAACATGATTAGGCTCGTTTGATTCGTCTCAACAAGATCTTTGACACTGAAGATACACAGGGCCTGATGATGGAGCTGGAAGGTCGCCACGGGTACCAGTCTATCATGTAACTAAACAACTTCGTGTTTGGGCTCGTTTGATTCGTCTCAACAAGATCTTTGACACAAGACAGTACTCCGGGTCTGATGATGGAGCTGGAAGGTGGTCACCATTACCAATCAACCATGCAACTAAACCACATCGTGTTTAGGCTCGTTTGATTCATCTCAACAAGATCTTTGACACTAGGTGATACTCAGAGTCTGATGATGGAGCTGGAAGGTGGTCACCGGCACCAATCAACCATGCAACTAAACCACTTCGTGTTTGGGCTCGTTTGATTCGTCTCAACAAGATCTTTGACACAAGACAGTACTTAGGGTCTGATGATGGAGCTGGAAGGTGGTCACCATTACCAATCAACCATGCAACTAAACCACATCGTGTTTAGGCTCGTTTGATTCGTCTCAACAAGATCTTTGACACTAGGTGATACTCAGGGTCTGATGATGGAGCTGAAAGGTGGTCACCGGTACTAGACATGTGCGCCGCGCCGCCGCCGCTGACGATTTTTTCACGCCGCCGCCGCCGATAAATTTGACCGGCGTATAATCGGCGTGGGAAATTTTGATACCTAACGTATCTAATTGCATTTTGCGTAGTGAGTAGATAGTATCAGACATATAATTTGAAGAAATGAAGATCCTTATGCTTTTTCGCTTATTATTTGCCAGTGAACCAAATTAGCATCATTTTTGTCGTTGCGGTGTTAGCTGTGATAACGATTTAGCGTTAATTTAAACAAAATCTAGTCTCTGGATCTCAGGTTATTATTTGATATTTTATCGCACAGCATTTTTGTAGAACGCATTTTGTTTTAGTCTCTTGATTGTCAATTTAATCAGTGAACTAAAGTCAAGATAATTGCAGGTTCATATCCTAGGACATAAAAATGCTATTTTCTTCTTAGAATCTCCAGCCAGCTTTCACTTCGATAATAATTGCGTATTTTATGATTTCGCGTGTGATGCTGGTGACACGCATAAGGGTCATCAACTAATCATGTGATAGATATGGTTTGATTTATTTGTCACATAATACAGGGTGAAATATAATTCACTGGCCAAATTGAAACACCCAAAAGAACACGAAAAAATATTAAACACGTGTTTTTTCTTTTAATACCGCTCAGTACATTTTTTTCGAAATAACTCATCATCAAGTTGTTCTAAAAACCTCGTACGTTATGGTGAACCGACAACTACCCACTACACCCGCTTCTCTCTTATCAGTTAAGGTCATTGACACCCCGCCCCTCCCGCTGTTTGCAATCGCGTCACCAATTATGAACCCTATTGCAGCGAGAAGACGCTTACCTACTTTAACGGGCTTTCCTTCATACTTTAACGGGCTTAGAACCGTCAAAATGCAAAGGCAACCCATTTTTAATCTAATATGTTATTTCTGACTAATGATTATTAACAAAACGTCCGTGGCTTAAAAACAATGAGTAAAAACTTGATCAGGAATCTTTGCATTCGGACGTATTTAAAAAATTGAATCAACTTACATTTGATTAAAAATCGACGCAATTAACGAAAGTCCCACGAGATGGTACTCTTGGATTCAATCCTTGTCTGCGAAGGCGTGGAACTGATTCCATTTCGTATAATCTTTGTGCACCACGTAAACACTCACCACTTAATAAATAACACCGTACCATTTCGTAATATTCCCGGTTCGAAAACATTTTTTTAAACCTTAGTACGCGCGCGATTATTATTTTAAGGTTAGCGAGTGACGAGTGACTAATCATTTATGCTTACCGTTATGTTTAGCGCGGAATGGTTTAGACTACCCTCGAAATTGATAAACCTGCCTACCATCGCCAACACTAACTGGGTGGACCGTATTGCAACGACTATAAGGTTTAGTGAAGGTCAGATAAGGGTTTTGCTGATGTTGTTGTTAAAACCTACTATTAGGTTTGTTTACATTTGTGGTAATAGGGTGACCACGATTCGTGGAAAATATTTAAAAATTGAAAAATGAAAATGTAAAAAAAATGTACTCTTTTTTTTTGCTAAATAGATTCATTAAGTGTAACCTAGTGCCGGGAATGAATATGGCCAGTGATTTAAATTTCACCCTGTATATAATTTCATTTCATTTTAAAACAATCAACACACGATCAATTCTTAGTCATTTTATCTTGATTATCGGCTTATTTTACTTTACAATATATATTTCAATCAAAATTATAAAAGTCAGGTTAAGCAATTATACTTACAGGAACTTAAATCACCAAGGATCATCACTAAGCTACCAGTAAAGAAAACAAAGTAGACCTTAATATTCCGTAAAACTCTTTTATGAAATACAAATTAGCCTAATAAAAAGTTTCTCAAGCGATTTTACGTTCGAGGGCTCGTCTATCAAATCTTTGGGTAGTCGCTCGCAGTATGTAGGTCTGAAGACACGCGGGTTTTCCCCTACAAGTGCCGTGCGACACGGGACACTTCAAAATCATTCTGTTGAGCGAATCAACCTGGCAGAGACGTTTACTTTCGAAAACAATGACATCTTTATTCTAACATACATTTCTGATAAACTTCAGTTCAGACAAATGTAGGTAAAGTAGTTATCATTATTTCGTAAAAAAATCTAGGTGAGGTGACAGCGGCTGGGAAAAGTTAATATAGATTTACGACTTAACTTATAAATAATTATTTGTGTTTTATTTGTATTCCGCTTACGAAGTCACATCATTATACTGCCTAAAATGTAGCGTTTTAAAGTACCTATCTATATATATATATATATTATTTTTATGTTAATATTTAAACATACCGTTGGTAACCGTCAGGTTAGTAAGAAATGGTTGCCAAATGCCAAGTGACGTGATGGGATATAATTTTCGACAACAATTTAGAAAACACACATAATATGCTCTGGATAGCTTATTAAATACTCAGAAGACTTTATTGTAGAGTTTCTACAGCCACGTTCTCATGTTGTATCAAAAATTATGCCACGCCAATTTCGCGCCGATCACGCCGCCGCCGCCGGTCAAAAAATCATCGAACGCCGCCGCCGATGATTTTGCCATCGGCGCACATCTCTAACCGGTACCAATCAACCATGCAACTAAACCACTTCGTGTTTAGGCTCGTTTGATTCGTCTCAACAAGATCTTTGACACTAGGTGATAAACCAAACACGAAGCCCAAACACGTAGCCCAAACATGAAGTGGTTCAGTTACGTGATAGACTGGTACCCGTCGCCACCTTCGAGCTCCATCATCAGACCCTAAGTACTGTCTTGTGTCAAAGATCTTGTTGAGACGAATCAAACGAGCCCAAACACGAAGTGGTTTAGTTGCATGGTTGATTGGTACCGGTGACCACATTCCGGCTCCATCATCAGACCTTGAGTACCATCCTGTGTCAAAGATCTTGTTGAGACGAATCAAACGAGCCCAAACACGAAGTGGTTTAGTTGCATAGTTGATTGGTACCGGTGACAACCTTCCTGCTCCATCATCAGACCCTGAGTACTATCTTGTGTCAAAGATCTTGTTGAGACGAATAAAACGAGCCTAAACACGAAGTGGTTTAGTTGCATGGTTGATTGGTACTGGTGACCACCTTCCGGCTCCATCATCAGACCCTGAGTACTATCTTAAGCCAAAGATCTTGTTGAGCCGAATCAAACGAGCCCAAACACGAAGTGGTTTAGTTGCATGGTTGATTGGTATCGGTGACCACCTTCAGTCTCCATCATCAGACCTAGAGTATTATCTTGTGTAAAAGATCTTGTTGAGACGAATAAAACGAGCCTAAACACGAAGTGGTTTAGTTGCATGGTTGATTGGTACTGGTGCCCACCTTCCGGCTCCATCATCAGACCCTGAGTACTATCTTAAGTCAAAGATCTTGTTGAGCCGAATCAAACGAGCCCAAACACGAAGTGGTTTAGTTGCATGGTTGATTGGTACCGGTGACCACCTTCCGGCTCCATCATCAGACCCTGAGTACTATCTTGTGTCAAAGATCTTGTTGAGACGAATCAAACGAGCCCAAACACGAAGTGGTTTAGTTGCATAGTTGATTGGTACCGGTGACCACCTTCCTGCTCCATCATCAGACCCTGAGTACTATCTTGTGTCAAAGATCTTGTTGAGACGAATAAAACGAGCCTAAACACGAAGTGGTTTAGTTGCAAGGTTGATTGGTACTGGTGACCACCTTCCGGCTCCATCATCAGACCCTGAGTACTATCTTAAGCCAAAGATCTTGTTGAGCCGAATCAAACGAGCCCAAACACGAAGTGGTTTAGTTGCATGGTTGATTGGTACCGGTGACCACCTTCCGTCTCCATCATCAGACCTTGAGTATTATCTTGTGTAAAAGATCTTGTTGAGACGAATAAAACGAGCCTAAGCACGAAGTGGTTTAGATGCATGGTTGATTGGTACTGGTGACCACCTTCCGGCTCCATCATCAGACCCTGAGTACTATCTTAAGTCAAAGATCTTGTTGAGACGAATAAAACGAGCCTAAACACGAAGTGGTTTAGTTGCATGGTTGATTGGTACTGGTGACCACCTTCCGGCTCCATCATCAGACCCTGAGTACTATCTTAAGCCAAAGATCTTGTTGAGCCGAATCAAACGAGCCCAAACACGAAGTGGTTTAGTTGCATGGTTGATTGGTACCGGTGACCACCTTCCGTCTCCATCATCAGACCTTGAGTATTATCTTGTGTAAAAGATCTTGTTGAGACGAATAAAACGAGCCTAAACACGAAGTGGTTTAGTTGCATGGTTGATTGGTACTGGTGACCACCTTCCGGCTCCATCATCAGACCCTGAGTACTATCTTAAGTCAAAGATCTTGTTGAGCCGAATCAAACGAGCCCAAACACGAAGTGGTTTAGTTGCATGGTTGATTGGTACCGGTGACCACCTTCCGGCTCCATCATCAGACCCTGAGTACTATCTTGTGTCAAAGATCTTGTTGAGACGAATAAAACGAGCCTAAACACGAAGTGGTTTAGTTGCATGGTTGATTGGTACTGGTGACCACCTTCCGGCTCCATCATCAGACCCTGAGTAGTATCTTAAGTCAAAGATCTTGTTGAGCCGACTCAAACGAACCCAAACACGAAGTGGTTTAGTTGCATGGTTGATTGGTACCGGTGACCACCTTCCGGCTCCATCATCAGACCCTGAGTACTATCTTGTGTCAAACATCTTGTTGAGATGAACAAAACGAGCCTAAACACGAAGTGGTTTAGTTGCATGGTTGATTGGTACCGGTGACAACTTTCCGGCTCCATCATCAGACCCTGAGTACTATCTTGAGTCAAAATTAATACATATAGAATGTCAGGTCGTTTCAAATATTTTTAATCCTGTCCGGTAGTTTATTAAACTGTACCATTATAAATTATAATACTATAAAAACAGTGCTAGGATCAAAGTCTCTCGTTGCGGTTTACACGCACACAGTATCGTTTTACACGGCGCCCGCCGCACACAATGATAAAAAATCTCGTCGTCGCCGTTGAAAATGTGCGGAGCCGACCGACACACGTCCTGCCTCTACAAGCTCTGCCGCGGCACTGAGCTAGCGCAGCGCGCGTCATCGGTAATATAGAGTAGTTTTCAAAAAATTGCCAAAAAATTATAGTAGAATTTCATAAACACTAATGTATACCAATAGTATAAGCAAACGTTGCAGATTGCTTGAGTATGAAAAGGACTTCGATATTAAGTAGATTTTCGTAGGAATTGACACTTGTTTCGGAGAGAAAATTGAGTTCGTTTTACTTTGATTTTCTCTTTCTCAAAGGTATGTAGGAAAAATATCGTTTGATATGCCTAAAGTACAGGGTATTAGTAATACAAAATAGCCAGGTTTAGCAGAGTAAACTTCTTAACATTTCCAAATAAGAGCTTGCCGTTCAGTGCTTCACGGGGTTTTTCGGAAACGACCATCAGAAAAAAATTCATTACTAATTTAATAAGTCCTTTTTCTAATATTTACAACGATATTTAAAAAGATAAGAAGACGCTTTTACTGGAACAAGTACTCATTGTTTCTAATAATGAGCTCAAAGTCCTGAATTTCGTCGACTAGTATCATCAATTTTGCATTATTTCGACTTTTCTTGTAAGAGCGCTCTTAAACTACACAGTCAGGTTTATCCTTGTTAATAAAAGATATGTGCGTAAACGAAACTTTTGATACCTTACGCCTTTCTAAATCTAGCGCGGTCCAGTGTTGATATTTAGCAACAGCCGTTTTATGTGGATATCGGAAACGCTTTGATGGATCAGCTAAACAGGACGGGAGACGTGATTTAAGTGGGGCTAATGCACCGACAATGATCTAGAGACTGGTTCAAATTGAATTATTGGTCATGCACCGACGGCAAGGCGTTCACCCCCACACCTTGAGAGCTCGGTTTTAGAGAGATTTTCTCCAGCTGTGGAATGAACTCCGTGCCAAGCTTTTCGCTAAGGACTAATGGCTATGATAACTTTACCATCAGGCAGCGCGTACGCTCATGTGCCACCAACTTGGTACAACAATGCAAACATTTTCACAAAGTATGTCTATGTCGTGCATCGATAGCGACTTGACATTGCCCTGGTTAAAATACTGAAATTTAAACAGAAGTCCTAAGACATTGCGCACAATCGGTCGTTATATTAAGACAGATCACCCCAATATCCAGCAGAGTTCACTATACATAAGGGTCCCCCCACATCTGTCGTCTTTCGAGCGTCGGCGTCTGTCGGCGCCGGTCCAGCGCTATGGAAAATGACGTCGCTGCGCAGTTGCGTCGACGCTGCGTCGACGTTCCGTCGACGTCGGCCATAGAATTGTAGACGCCGACGCTCGAAAGACGCCAGATGTGGGGGGGGGGGGGCTATGTCGTGCATCCATAGCGACTTGACATTTCCCTGGTTAAAATACTGAAATTTAAACAGAAGTCCTAAGACATTGCACATAAATCGGTCGTTATATTAAGACAGATCACCCCAATATCCAGCAGAGTTCACTATACATAAGTTTGAGTAAGCAATACTTGCGTCAGTTAAACAGAAGCTCAGAGGCCCTGAGACAGTGAATACATCTAAGACATTAATTTACATGCGCATAATCGAACGAATGCCGGCTGGCATTACATCACGACTGGCCCAGCGAATCCAACTCTGATCACCCCTATATTTAGTGTTCGCAGTTTTTGATTTCGTCGTTTTTAGGGTTCCGTACCCAAAGGGTAAAACGGGACCCTATTACTAAGACTTCGCTGTCCGTCCGTCCGTCCGTCCGTCCGTCTGTCTGTCACCAGGCTGTATCTCACGAACCGTGATAGCTAGACAGTTGAAATTTTCACAGATTATGTATTTCTGTTGCCGCTATAACAACAAATACTAAAAACAGAATAAAATAAAGATTTAAATGGGGCTCCCATACAACAAACGTGATTTTTGACCGAAGTTAAGCAACGTTGGGCGGGGTCAGTACTTGGATGGGTGACCGTTTTTTTTGCTTTTTTTTGTTTTTTTTTTTTGCATTGTGGTGCGGAACCCTTCGTGCGCGCGTCCGACTCGCACTTGCCCGGTTTTTATTCTCCGATAGATACTATCTCAGTACTCGTATTATCGCAAGAGTGAAAAATTGTAGTGCGTACTTGTCAATGTTTAAGAGATCCTATTGATCCATACGCTGTGCCTCGTTTTATTGAAATTTTAAACAATGGAAATCTCAGTAAGGTTTAAGGCCTGTGCACACCGGCTTGCGTGTGCGTGACGTGTACGTGCGCGTGCGCTAAAATGTTGGACCCGCACACGCACACGTCACGCTAGCGGTGTGCCGTCTCTCATAAAGATCTGTATACTACAACGTCGCACGCGCACGTGTAAGTCACGCACACACAGCCGGTGTGCAGAGGCCTTTATTATTTGCTTTCATTACAAAATAGATTAATGCCAATTCCAAAGACAGACCCCGGTATAAAGGGGCCCACTGATTAACAGTCCGCCGGATCGGCCTGTCAGTTGTTCGGAACTGTCAAAATTTTGTTCTAACTGACAGGCCGATACCGTCCGGCGGACTGTTAATCAGTGGGCCGCTTAAGACAGCAAATTTCTGTTTAATTTTAACTAACTAACAAACTCATGTCAAAATGACTGATAGGGACCGGTTACCTATCAACGGCAGTTTAGATTTGACAGAGGTTTATGATTAAATAATACTATTAATCAAAGCATCTCCCGATAAAAACTAGATGAGGAACGAGGTCAATCCACGCCAGATTACATGTAATAATTGATCATTGTATCAATAACCCACTGTATCCTAACCGGTTGCTCGGCATCTGGGTCGCCTTACATCACTTTAACCCGGTGAACTCGAGAGCCGGCGTTGCCTCCGCAAGAATTAAATGAGTCACGCGCTAGTCTGCGGCGGGGTTTTTCGAAACGTAGGCATTCCTAAGGTTTATCTGCCTCTCTATCGTTCGAATATGCAAGAGTGATAAAGAGGCATAACGAAATTTCCCTTTGACTCGCGGAGATAAGCGCTATCGCTGATATTTGCTCATAACTTTATATCATTAGGATTTGCCTTGTTAGCGTTATAGATAAAATGTAACCTTCGATATGCAATCTGCTAAGTTTTTTTTGATTACGGATGAAAACAATTGATTCAAAATCGCGTAAAATTTAGGCGGATGTACATAAATTGGGTGACAGTGCAACAACGCTACGTCATTGAGTTTGTGCTCTGATGATTGTTGTTTGGAGAAAATAAAACTCAACCAAAACAGATGGTTAGAGACGTATGTGATTCGAACGTCTAATGGCCTTGTCGACGTTAAACAAATAAAAAATTATTCCCTTTTGTCTCAATGCCTGTCTATTGTCTAATACGAGATACCTACGCGTATGACCTATCACCCCGTCTAGCGTCTCAAACTACCTAGCTTAGACGCTCAACAGCTCCGTGTTAACAACTATTCACAACAAATCTAGACTGGAGACAGACATGACACTGACCTAACCTGCCATTTAGAGTATTTTCTTTATGATGTAAGTACATATTTAACTTTGTTCGTATGATGATACAATCTCTCAACCGAACTATCTCTATTCCAGGTGCGGACATGTCCTTCCAGGGCGAGTATGCAGCGTCCGTGCTAGGGCTGGGCGGGGACGCAGCTCGCGAAGAACCGGCGGCGTCCCCGCGACCCGCGTCACGGGCGCTCTACCCCCCTGATGCCCCCGCGCCTCCGCCCGTACCCGCGCACCGCCCGGACAACGCGGACCCCAAGTTTAACAACAACGTGAGTATTAGTTCCTATGCTATCTATCTATCTGCTAAGATCTATGCTAGAGCTAAGCGGAGACGCCGTTCGCGAGGAGCTGGCAGCATTCGCGCGCCTTACCCTCGTGGTGCTTTCCTGCTGACGACCACGGCCGCGCACCGTCCAGACAATGCGGACCCCAAGTTTAACTACAACTTGAGTACTGGCCGAAGCACACCGCTTGCGTGTACAGCACGGCTCGCTTTGCAGTACATAAATACTCGTCAAAATGCGACCTGCAACACAAGCGATGTACTACGTAAAGAGCCGGATGTGCTGCATACGCATCCAGTGTTCAGCCAGCCCCTAAAGTTATACAGAGCGAGCCGCTCGGCGTCAGAGCAAATGTCGTTTTATTTTATCCACTATTTGTAGCGGATTTTACAGACATCAGTAGAAAGTAACTAAGCCGAATAAGACAAAGTATTCAGGGCTGAACACTAAAGTTGTCTTCACTTTATTGTAAACTCGCCCGCTTAGCAACTTCTAGCATTAATTATAACACATTAGGTACATGTCACGGAAAGTTGTAGTGTTCAAAGAGGCCAATAATCGAATAGCGTTACGACTATAATAACTCCTTAGCCACTCAAATCCGGCACCAGACTGATTCTGAAACAGATTTACGACTCTCCGCTCGTATAAATCAGCTGTACTGCTCGTATATTATGTATAGTCCGGAACACATTGTTGGAGTCGTAATATACGATGTCGCTTGACGACTGCCCTGTCAAAACGGTGCCTACATTCGAGTACAGCTGCAGACATTTAAAACCCTTCAGGTTTGTATACAGGAGGGTTATTCTTCTAGTTTCAAGTTTGATGTTCATTGTGAAGCATTCGCAAGCTGCACTGAAAATGTGTATGTAAATATCTAGGATTGGTATGCCACATTTCAAGGTTGTTGCATTACAAGGCACATTGTTCACGAAGTGTAGTTTCATAGTTGTTGAGATGAGATACAGCCTAACTAAACATTTCCTAGTTGAGAGTGCCTTTTGTCACGATTTAAGACAGCAGTTAGGCGCGGCTTTGGAGGTCTGAAATCGCAGGTCGCCAATCTATTACCCAAGTTGCCGAATGAATTGGCAAGGCCTATTCTTGGATCGCTATAGCCACTATAACTCCAATAGTATAGCAGGTATACAGGAGCAAATTCCTAGGAAATCCACGCACACTGAAGGAGACCGAACCTGAAGACCTTGCTAGGTTTCGTGGAGGACGTGGGGTGGTTAGAGTAGGACTACCTCGTTTCACGCAGAAGAGGCACAGTGGATGTCGAATTGCGGAAAATGCCAAGTAAAACTAACTCCATTCCCGGACGCTTGTTTGAAAACAACTGATTACAGGCATGGCTCGCTCCGCGATCTAGTCGCTTTGCTACAGGTAGCTAAAAGTACATCCGTTCCACACCATTTTTGGTGGCTAGCCATAAGCCGCGCGTGGCGCTCTCGCCACCTAGCGGACGTATGTGTCCTGATCGTAACAGACGCGCTTTGTTAGAGAGTGAGTCTTCTGTACCTATGACAAAAAAGAATAGATAGTATAGAGGGTGTATAGAGGGGAGTGTCATTGTGAAGTTTGTAGTCACAGTAAATTTACTGCCATCTATCGACACACGACTAAAACTCAAAATGAAAACGTAGAAAATTATCAAATTGATCCATGTTCATTCATTCATATCTATGTGTTAAAATTGTTAAATATGAAACGGTGTCGTCATGCCATCTAGCCGATAATAGGCTAAAGGTGTGTGCGGCATCTATCCGAGAATGACTTTTTCTTGATTTCCGAGGCCTTAGACTTTATTCATCTTATACGAAGTTACATATGTCTTTGATTCTGTGCTGATAATTAGTCTGTATGTTCCAGCAACGGTTCCCCGGCAACAACGCGACGACGAACGGCACGACGGAGGAGGAGGGCGTGCTGGACCTGCGCGCGCGCGACCCCTCCGTCATCTCCGTCGGCTCGCAGCACTCCGGCGCCTCCGAGACCGCGGGCTACCTCGACGCCGTGCGGTAACTACTCATAACTTGCTGTATGATTATACAGTGTGTGTCTGACCACGGGGCTTTAAATCCAGGGCTCGGTTCTACTCGCTAAACTGAGCTACTTTTACTATGGGGCCAACCCTCAAATCCCGAATATTTTTTTTACTTCTTCATACATTTTGGCTGATCAGATGTCGATGTTTTCTATGGAAAAGCCAAAAATTTTTCCCCGATTTGAGGGTTGGTCCCATTGTAAAAGTAGCTCAGTTTAGCGAGTAAAATGAAGCCCTGGATTTAAAGCCCCATGATCAGACACACCATGTATTAAGCATAAGAGCCCAAACGGGGCTCGGCTTAAAAAGTCCAAGTAAAACAAAAAAAACCGGGCAAGTGCGAGTCGGACTCACGCACGAAGGGTTCCGTACCATAAAGCAAAAAAAAAAACGGAAAAAAATGCAAAAAGAAAACGGTCACCCATCCAAGTACTGACCACGCCCGACGTTGCTTAACTTTGGTCAAAAATCAAGTTTCCAGTATGGGAGCCCCACTTAAATCTTTATTTTATTCTGTTTTTAGTATTTGTTGTTATAGCGGCAACAGAAATACATCATTTGTGAAAATTTCAACTGTCTAGCTATCACGGTTCGTGAGATACAGCCTGGTGACAGACAGACGGACAGACGGACGGACGGACAGCGAAGTCTTAGTAATAGGGTCCCGTTTTACCCTTTGGGTACGGAACCCTAAAAAAGAGGGGCAATTACTGCAATGTTCTGCCGCCAGAGTGCAGCACTCCTCTAGTAAACCATAGAGTAACTTTTACATACTGTGCCATAAACTGTTTTTTGACAAGTTTTCACAGACAATAAAATATGACTTTGAGGCTGCAAGGCGGTTTCTTAACAAAAGCCTGCCGGGAAACGCGAAAATCGACATTTAGTTATCTGCCTCTTTATCGCTCGAATATGCAAGAGTAATTAATAGAGAGGTTAGATAACGAAATTTCGATTTTCTTGTTTCGCCGTAGACCCCCAGATTGTGACGGATAGTGGTAGTGGCGCCTCCTACGCACAGTTTCGCGTAATATTCCCTGCAAACATTCTGCTTTCTCAGATCGATAATGCACCGACCTTATCCTTGAACTGCAGGTTAACGCTTTGTCCACCAAAGACATCAACTGACGCGCGCGGCTACGGCCTAATATCAACCTTCGTGCATTCACGAAGTTCACGATGACGCGCCGCGCACGTTAGGAGTAGTTTGAGTTCAATTAGCTACTTTCCTACTAGTCAAATCAGCTTCTTTTTTAGAACTGTCAAAACGATTTGCTAATATGGAATTTATATGAAAACGTGTGTAGTGACGTCACGGTGAACTCAGCTACTTTTAATATTTCAATCCGATTTATTAAATAGAAATTGTGGTTAAAAAGAACTGCTATCTATGCTTATCTAATAATTATTTGGTGTGTTATTTCGTGCACAGTGTGAAATAATTTATTTTAAGTAGAGGAAAGTACCCAATTGTTTAATGGTCCATCACACTTAAGCTGAACAAAATGTATACGCGTTACTCTAATAATGTGGTTATTAAACCACAGAAAATAAATCTCGATCTCGATGAAAAAAAGGTTTCAGAAGGCACTGCTTTTTCTAATCACTTGGATAATAGAATTTCTAAAAAGCGAATATATTAAGAGATTTAGTAGGGGAGGGATGCGGTCGGATTGTCATCACCCCCGCTGTAAGGACCACGATCGCTTTGCAAGTGTGACGACAAGAAAAAGAGAAGTAGATGTACGGCCTACCTTTATAGTTTTGCTGTACGCGACCACCACCTCAGGGTTCAGTAGACATATGATAGAGTCTTGGAATAACACTGATAGACCGGGAGATAGTGACACATTTTACTGGGTCATTTGTACCAGTATGGCGGTTCGTCAGGGGTCTAAGTACGTAATGAACGAAATAAAAATGATGGTCATAGCGCTGGTACTGGCGGCCCAATCGCGTGGGCGTTAGTCGAACGTGTCGGATAAAATACGAGTGTCGAACAATTTGTTCCACAAAAATCCTCGTATTATTCGATAGTCCATAAAAAAGAAGTAGACGGTAGCGTAATGCCATACTTCTCCGGTGTGACTTACAGCCCGCCATACTGAGGCGAACACATTAATTAAAAAAAAACAATTCAATCATTTGTGCCAAGCTAATTTTTGCACAGGTGATCATCGTCGAGCAGCCATTCATGGACATCACCATGCCATACTTTTCGGATGGTTCCAAATGGCCGCCATACCGCCGCAAAGGAGTTAACTTTTTTTTATTGCTAAACGATTTGTACCATCTTGTAATTTTTTTTCAAGACTTTCTGTGTGATCATAAATGGAAATCTCATAATGCCATACCTGTAGGAGGTGGCAAATGTGTACAATTTTTTTTTTTTATTTCAATATTTTCTACCCTTTTTCCCCCTATTAGAAGTATGGCAAATATAATAATGGTCACATTGCATCATATAATTTCCAAAAATCCAAATGCCATACTGGTACAAATCGTCAAAAAATTGTTTTTTTGTTTTAAGTCTTGGCTTAAGTCTCACAGTCGTCCGCCCCGTAGTTATAATCTGAAATATTTTTTTTAGGTATAATTGTATCCAAACAAACAGAATATGATGATGCCATGCTGTAAAAAATTATTTTACGTATACATAGTCGTATTTTTGAAACGTGTCGATTAAATAAGTTTTTCAAGTATGGCAGCACTTTTTCCCCCTACTATAAGTATGCCAATTGTCGCAGTATGTCGCGGTATGGTCGCAGTTCTAACCTAACCTAACCCACTTTTCTGGCAACAGTTTGTTTTCGTGGGGTCGCAGATCTAACTTAACCTAACCCACTTTTCTAGCAACAGTTTTTTTATTGGGCTCCGCATCTGCTCCGGCGCTACGGGCATAGCAGCCCCTTCGCCCTTGCGTAGCAAAGCGCAGGCGCTAATGCTATGTGCCATTCTGCTAAATGTAGCTTATGACAGATGCGTTTTAGATCATACAAGTTATACCAAATAGAAAGAATCGAAATACGTTTTCTGCGATGTAAATATTCGCCTAAATCCTATTATGCTAAACAGATTATGCAAATCACATTTCGGACATTTAAACAAACGCAAAATAAAATTATTCGTATTAAAAGTCGGCCAAAATAATAGTAGTCTATTTAAGATTCGGACTTGCAAACATTCGGCCTATTGCATATTATACAAACTGAAGTTTTCTGCAAATTTAACATTCGTCGAAATACATTTCTGCGAAATAGGTTATGCCAGATGCGTTTCGGGTCACGGAAGTTATGCCAAATAGACGGAACCCCCGAATTCCGAATATTGTATCTCTTTGAACTGCGGTCTTTTGACATATAAACATCGATAGCGAGTTATTCCAAGACGTTATCAAATTGCACAACGGGACTTAATCGCGTATTTAAGTTTTAAGATTTACCCGATCTCTCCGATCACATCGCCACGGATCGGTTTTGTGATTTCTCCGAGACCACGGGGACAACGCCGTCCTCGAAACGTCGGAAAAAAATCTTAAAACTTAAATACGCGATTAAGTCCCGTTGTGCAGTTTGATAGTGTTTAATAATCGTGAAAGTTTAAATCATAGACCGGGAGATAGTGACACATTTTACGGGTCATTTGTACCAGTATGGCGGTTCGTCAGGGGTCTAAGCATGTAATGAAGGAAAGAAAAATGATGGTCATAACGCTGGTACCGGCGGCCCAATCGCGTGGGCGTTAGTCGAACGTGTCGGATAAAATACGAGTGTCGAACGATTTGTTCCACAAAAATCCTCGTATTTTCCGATAGTCCATAAAAAAGAAGTAGGCGGTAGCGTAATGCCATACTTCTCCGGTGTGACTTACAGCCCGCCATACTGAGGCGAACACATTAATTTAAAAAAAACAATTCAACCATTTGTGCCAAGCTAATTTTTGCACAGGTGATTATCGTCGAGCAGCCATTCATGGACATCACCATGCCATACTCTTCGGACGGTTCCAAATGGCCGCCATACCGCCGCAATGGAGTTAATTTTTATTTTTTTGCTAAACGATTTGTACCAGTACTGCATTTAAATTTTTGGAAAGTATTTGATAAAATGTGACCGTTATTATAATTGCCATGGGTTCCGTCTATTTGGCATAACTTCCGTGACCCGAAACGCATCTGGCATAACCTATTTCGCAGAAATGTATTTCGACGAATGTTAAATTTGCAGAAAACTTCAGTTTGTATAATATGCAATAGGCCGAATGTTTGCAAGTCCGAATCTTAAATAGACTACTATTATTTTGGCCGACTTTTAATACGAATAATTTTATTTTGCGTTTGTTTAAATGTCCGAAATGTGATTTGCATAATCTGTTTAGCATAATAGGATTTAGGCGAATATTTACATCGCAGAAAACGTATTTCGATTCTTTCTATTTGGTATAACTTGTATGATCTAAAACGCATCTGTCATAAGCTACATTTAGCAGAATGGCACATAGCATTAGCGCCTGCGCTTTGCTACGCAAGGGCGAAGGGGCTGCTATGCCCGTAGCGCCGGAGCAGATGCGGAGCCCAATAAAAAAACTGTTGCTAGAAAAGTGGGTTAGGTTAAGTTAGATCTGCGACCCCACGAAAACAAACTGTTGCCAGAAAAGTGGGTTAGGTTAGGTTAGAACTGCGACCCCACGAAAACAAACTGTTGCCAGAAAAGTGGGTTAGGTTAGGTTAGAACTGCGACCCCACGAAAACAAACTGTTGCCAGAAAAGTGGGTAAGGTTAGGTTAGAACTGCGACCCCACGAAAACCAACTGTTGCCAGAAAAGTGGGTTAGGTTAGGTTAGAACTGCGACCCCACGAAAACAAACTGTTGCCAGAAAAGTGGGTTAGGTTACGTTAGAACTGCGACCCCACGAAAACAAACTGTTGCTAGAAAAGTGGGTTAGGTTAGGTTAGAACTGCGACCCCACGAAAATAAAATGTTGCCAAAAAAGTGGGTTAGGTTAGGTTAGAACTGCGACCCCACGAAACCAAACTGTTGCCAGAAAAGTGGGTTAGGTTAGGTTAGAACTGCGACCCCCAAGAAAACGAACTGTTGCCAGAAAAGTGGGTTAGGTTAAGTTAGAACTGCGACCCCATGAAAACAAACTGTTATTATTCGGCGAAATGAAATTATGAGAAATAATAGTTGCGAGTTGCGAAACATTCGGCGAATTAATTTCAGCCAAAAAATATTGGGCCTACAACATATATGATTCTCGCAAGTATGCAAAACATTTCTATGCCATAAGATTTTATGCTTGTAGTACATTATGCTTAATGGCGAATTATGCTAAAATAATTTATTCCAAATAAAATTATGCGAAATTAAACAGATACCAGGTCTGGATTCGGACATTAAAATTATGCCAAAAGACACTTCGATCAATAAAAATTATGCGTAGAGCACGTATGCGCAACAATCCAGTACCAAGTGAGTTTATGCTAACAGTATATTATGCCTAAAGTTATTATGCACAATAGAATTATTACAAAAAAAAATATGCCAAAGATAGGGGAACCGGAATTCGGTCTCTAGTCACAAAACCTGTTAGGGTGTTCCATTCTACCGATATATCGATGCTTCGATTGCTTACGTTATCATACCATGTTCCAGATCAACCGTGTCCGTGTACTCCGGCAACTCCAACTCCAGTTCCGACCGCGACATCCTAGACCTTTCCATGCCGGACAAGAACTCCATGACGGAGGTGTGCTACGTGTGCGGCGACGAATACAAGCGCGGGACGCTCTGTAACCTACACACTAAGGAGCCGAAGGACAAAAACGTAAGTCCACTTTGCTGTAGCCGAGTACGGACAACTAAAATATGTAAGTTGCTAACTGACGACCTGTCGATGCCGGACAAGAACTCCAGGACGGAGGTGTGCTACGTGTGCGGCGACGAATACAAGCGCGGGACGCTCTGTAACCTACACACTAAGGAGCCGAAGGACAAAAACGTAAGTCCACTTTGCTGTAGCCGAGTACGGACAACTAAAATATGTAAGTTGCTAACTGACGATCTGTCGATGCCGGACAAGAACTCCATGACGGAGGTGTGCTACGTGTGCGGCGACGAATACAAGCGCGGGACGCTCTGTAATCTACACACTAAAGGGCCGAAGGACAAAAACGTAAGTAACTGTCACACAGATTTATTACTAAGGGTGGTATTTTGTCTCACATTTTGGTTAATGAGAGAGTGTGACTCAATGATATTGGACCAAGATATTGGACAGATAAAATACCACCCTAAAGTATGGCCGCAGAGATCGAGTAATTACATACACTCCCCCAACAATATTTCACAACAGGTTACTCAAAAAATGTCGAGTCCGGCGTTACGAAACTCACATGACGTTCAAACTCTATGTAGTTCCGCCGCTACTCAGTAGATGGCACTAACCGTCTCTCTTGTGTTGTTTCATATTACGAGTACAGTGAAACCTGGTTAATTGGCACCTGCATAAATGGAAAACCTCAATAATTGCAACCAAAAGTCCGGTCCCGGTCCCTTGAGACCAAAAGGCCTCTATAATTGAAATTTTGGAACCTCTATAATTGCAATTTAGATTTTAGTGGTTTTCGTAATTTTGCCTCTGTAATTGATCACATTGCAACTAAGACCTCTATAATTGACACTGTGTTAAAAAATCCGTAATAATTGCTCTTTTTTTTACCTCTATTATTGAAACGAGTCTTAATTATTACCTCTGTAATTGAAATAATGCAGTTGTAGACAGCAGGAACAATATTTTAATAGCAACGATCATTTTATTTATATCTTCATCCAGAATTCAATTTATTTATTGGGTATCTATCACAGCCTATAGTAGGTGAAATAGTTTTGTTAAAATCAAAAACAAAGTATGCTTTTCACATTCTAATAAAACTTTCTTCTACTTTTAATTCAATGGAATTTTTAAACCCAAATGAAAATAAAAAAATAAAGAAAATAAAGTAGTAATTAATGTAGTGTAAAAGTGCAAGTATTGACAGAAGCTATATATAGCTTTTTTATAGACTAGAAACCCAGAACGTAAGCGTGTAAATCTATACTTTCAATGGTTATTTGCACCTCTATAAAAGAAATTTGTCAGAACGCAACCTCTATTAATGAAAACCTCTATAATTGACACAACGATTTTTTTGAACCTCGTTAATTGACACGACCTGCTTAAATGAAAAACCTGGTTAATTGACAAAAAATGGCCGGTCCCTTGAGATTGCAATTATCCAGGTTCCACTGTAAATATAAATCGCTATTATTTCTCTCAATTAAAGACAATGTTGCAACATGCACTCGTGATAACTCCAGATTACCTTTTTAATTAGTTTTATACTCGTCGACTTTAATTCTTGAATTTCTTTGGGTACTTTTAATGTATGGGCTCTCAACTCAACTATAATATTCATTACGATACAGTTTAGTCAACTATAATGAAATTGACCAATCACAGCCGCGGTCAAGAGGACGAAACAAAACCATAGCTCAAATTAATTATTTATTTTAGGTTGTATTGTCGGAACAATTGCTTCATAAGTCAGAAACGCACATGTGACACCCTTAATATAGGAACATCCATAGACTACGAAAACCGCTTAGCGTTACTTGTTAGTCTACATAGGCTACTGCACGGCTAAAATCGAGAAAAAAACTGTTTAAAAATTGAATTTAGCCAGGAGCAAGTACCAGGGCCTCATGTGTTACGAGAAGGCGACCTGAATATATTCACGTGAGCAGTTCAGGCGTGCGCCTTTCAACCCGGACTTCGCAAGGTCAGAACCTGGCTCCTATCATAGAGTAACTTATACATATGGTGCCTAAAACTGTTTTTTGACAGACAATAAAATATGACATTGATGCATCAAGGCGTTTTGTTAACAAGGGGCTATCGGGAAACGCGAAAATCGACATTTAGTTATCTGCCTCTTTATCGCTCGAATATGCAAGAGTGATAGAGAGGTTAGATAACGAAATTTCGATTTTCTTGTTTCGCGGTAGACCCCCACATTGTGACGGATACTGGTAGTGGCGCCTCAGAGTTTCGCGTAATATTCCCTATTTCACACAAATCCTGTGTATGTGGTCGTTAATATTTTCTATATATGGTGCAACTATCAATATATCCGTACTATATTTAGACCTCACGTGTTTTATCTTAGCCTGTCACAGAAACTAGTATAATCGCCCGGATCTATCGCTAATAACCGATTCGCGTGGCAGATTATATGATGCTTCAATCGGTGTTACTGATCTGTATTATCCACATAGCTGGCATGTTGTAAATCTTACAGCGAAGATATAAGGTCACTCTGCAAAGATGCTGCACTTAACAGCACGTTGCATAGTCTAGTTTATTAACAATGTCTTCAAACATGTTGCATATACACATTTATACGAATCGGTTAACGTTAAATAGCTCTGGCAGCTTTCCATTAGAAATCTCACACCCTTAGACCCTTAGAGCATTTAATAACTGGAGTCGCCTTTAAGAGCTTACCCCTCTGCCGAAAAATTTGCACGATTGTGCAAACTTTTGTAAGGACTGACATGGCTATTTGTACGTTACGTACCAATCATCTAGAAATAGCAATACATTTGACGCCCCCTCCACCGCAAAAATCCGCAGACTGTTTCGTAAAGAAAATGACAACGATGACATCTCCAGTTACTAAATGCTCTAAGCTCTTAGAGGATATAACCAACGGAGACGCTGTCTATAATTTTCGGTACAAAATAGTCTGCCGTTTTTTGCGGGGGAGGGGCACATCAAGTGTATACGTAACGTCAACATAGCCATGTCATGTGTTTGACATATGGTCGACCATTGGCCGCCTTTTTTCGACAGAGGGGAACACCTGTTAATGACCACTCCGTTGGTTATATTCTCTAAGTCTAAGCTCAAACCACATACATTTTTAGTCAAAAAGTTCAAATATACTAAACTCCATTTTATATTTCCAAATTCCTCAAGCTGAATAAACTGTGTGCTTAGGTATTCATAATAAAAACTGTACTGTCGGCAATCACAAAGTCACAACAAGAAGTCACAACAAAAAAAAAATTGCCTTTTAAATAAAACCATCCTCCGCCTAAATAAAGTAGAATTCACAAAAACGCAGTTACATATGTAGGCCAAGCAATAAGAAGTTATAGAGGGAAATGCTAGGAACACAATTTTTGACTCCGTAGCTTTGTTTGGACTAGGTAGGAGGTGAACATATCAAAAGTCCCCGGTCGTAGCCCCGGTGCTGGGGGGTAGAGGGGGGAAAGAAGGTCTCATTTTTCGGTTTTTCACTTATATCTTGGAAACTTTGCGTCTTAGCGACATGGCTACTAAGACAAACCAAAAGCTGATAAAATTTGTTACAAGTTTTATTCTGTCAAGTTTTTCGATATCTTGAATAGTTTTTGAGATATCCGCTCTTGAAAGTTTATTTAGGGCTTTAAATTTTATCTTGATATCTACATTAATGAAGCTCTTAGGCCGTGTTTGGTATCATTTTCGTATAAATCGGGGGTGCTGAATTCATTTTTGGTATCACATTGACACCATTCCTAAGAAAAAACATATAAACTTTAAAAAAATACCTTTTTTTTAAATTCCTCTTCACGCTTAAACCGCTCAACCGATTTAATTGAAATTTGGTATACAGATATTTCGAGTCCCAAGACAGGACATAAGATACTTTTTATCTCAATAATCATTCTTTAAAGTTGTGAAATGGAGTATGGGGGGAATTCAACTTCGTCGACAAAACTGAATTCCTGAGGTTAATACTGCTTAAAGGTAAGGTTTGAAGTCATGTTTGGTATCATTTTCATCTAAATCACAGATGTATACCATCCTAAATTTCATCTAAACCGGTTCAGCGGTTATTGACTCCCCATACAAACTTCCACCCCACTTTTCACACCCTTAAAAGATGTTTTTGTTATAAAAACTATCTTATGTCCTGTTTTGAGACTGAAACTATTTCTATACCAAATTTCAATGAAATTGGTTCAGCGGTTTAAGCGTGAAGAGGGATTTAAAAAAATATGTTTTTTTTTTAATTTTGGTTTTACTTCGAAATAGTGTCAATGTGATACCATAAATGAATTCAGCACCCTCGATTTATACGAAAATGATACCAAACATGGCCTAACAGCTTCACTGACGTAGATATCAAGATAAAATTAAAATCCCTAAATAAACTTTCAAGAGCGGTTATTTAAAAAACTATTCACGATATCGAAAAACTTGACTGGATAAAACTTGTACCTAATTTTATCAGCTTTCGGTTTGTCTTAGTAGTCATGTTGCTAAGACGCAAAGTTTCCAAGATATCAATGAAAAACCGAAAAATTCGACCTTCTTACCCCTCTCTACCCCCCAGCACCGGGGCTACAGCCGGGGACTTTTGATATGTTCACCTCCTAACTAGTCCAAACAAAGTTACGGAGTCAAAAATTGTGTTCCTAGCATTTCCCTCTACAACGTTTTTTGAGCATTCATTTCCTGACCTAATGAGTGTAGTGACGCATCGTGTTTGCGTATAAACATCAAACTATATGCACAAAATACACCTTATCTCGATGCAATAGAGTCCACAAACGCTCAACTAGTCGCGATCTCCTGTGACCAGTTAGAGCCAGTCGCAACTAAGGTTTACAACTGATAGTGATAAGCGTACAACCGGATACTACTTTTGTGCAGGATAGGAAATGCTTATTCAGGAGGTTGAGGAGGTGGAACAGCGAACTATTGGGTCTATAATGGGGTTTTATTTTAGGCGGAAGGCAAGACAATGTTGTTTTTATGACATTTATTCAACCTGTTGGCAATTGACCCATGAGACGTGAAAAATATAATAAATGCGGGATGGATGAAATGGCGACAGGTCTCTGGAACAACTTGCGATCCACTAAGGCCCCTTAAACTTAAGGGGAAAATATACAGAACGATCGTGAGACCGTAGAGACGTAATGTATGGATCAGAATGCTGGGCGACGAAAGTAGCGGATGAAAGAAGAGTGCATGCAGCGGAAATGAGAATGCTGAGATGGATGTGTGGAGTGACGAGAAAGGATCGGATTAAGAATGAGTATATAAGAGGAAGTTTGAAAATAGCCCCAGTAACGGAGAAAATGAGGAGAACATAGGTAGGTTAGCGTGGCATGTGGCATGGGCATGTAATGAGGAGGGATGAATGCCATATAGGCAAAAGAATGTTAGGGATGAATGTTGATGGACGGAGAGGGTATGGTAGATCCAAAAAACGATGGATGGATTGTGTGAAAGAGGATATGAGAAAGAAAGGAGTGAGTGCTGAGGACACGAAAGACAGAGGAGACTGGAAGAAAGAAACATGTTGTGCCGACCCCACATAATGTGGGATATGGGCAGGGGAAAGAAGAAGACAATAAGTTAAACGCTCCTTTGTCATTAAGTCTATTTAAGACAGAAATAAAGCCATAATTTGCTATATTTTATACTTTCATGCCAAACATCATGAAGATTCTGCGTTACAGCTCTATTAGCGAGTAGGATATATCTGTGTTTATTATGTCTAGAAGAAAACATGTTTATTTCATTTCATTTGTGCGACGTTTCGCTAAAAATTTACTCGTAAATTTCATACTGCAAATATCCGGTAACATATTGTATCTAATTATTTTATTTACTATTACTTATTTGGCAAGTAGTATCTCACACTCTAACCACTCAATATTTGCTATCGCACAAACACGAATTTCGCAACCTTACGTGATGTATTTATGAATTTGATCATAATTTGAAGTAATGTTCGACTAGACTTGATCACGATTCAATGTGAACTCTCGTCTTATGTAATAAGGTTCATTTTAGAAAATCATCAGTAATTGTTTGTCATCACCGTATACCATAGAATGAGTAGTAAGGAAGTCTCACTTTTGTGCCTGTAAGATTATCTTTGTAAGACTCACAATTATAAGGCTACGTTTCCACCAGAGATGTGCGAGCATGCGTATAGTGAGGAATATGTTTGTTAAGAACTTTTCATTGTCTAATAGATTTAAGATAGATCTAGTGAGATTTTTTTATTCACTATATTCAACTTCGGACGATATCCTACTTTTCTCTTCATTTCCCTATTCTCGTTTAGCGTGTAGTAATTCTATTGGTTCACACATCCCTGGCTAATACGAATCATCGCATGTGTCTGGAGGAAACTCAGCCTAAGGGCTGATTTAGACGGCGCGCGAACTCGCATGCGATTTTAGTTACATTACGGACTGTTGGTTACATCCAATTCAACCGACCGATCAAAACCTGCAATGGTATGAAACTCGCATGCGAGTTCTCGCGTCGTCTAAATTAGTCTTAAGACGGCACTCACGGCACTTTCTCTGAACATGCCTTAATAAAACTACTTATACGTACTAAGAATAGCACTATTAACGGACCATAGACCTAATACCGTTGCAATAAAGTCTACGAATGATCAGTTATTTCTGTCAACGATAATACAGTCCATATGTGGCGGGCTATCAGTCACATGAGTGAACCTTACGACCCGCAGACATATCGGATGGATATCGGCTGCCCTCCGACCCTAGTGTTTGCGACGGACAAACAGGGCCCTGCAGGTCAAATGTCATGTATATTGCTGATATAAAGGATTGGATACTTATAGAAATAAAGCAGGAAAATCGATTTGAGTATACTCAGTGATATAATAATTAATCTACTACTCGTTTATAGATATGGCATACCCAGTCACTTGTTGTGTACATGCTGGATTGTGCACTGACACTAAAAAAAGCCAGAAAATCAAATCTGTAGGCAAATTAATCAAATGGTGTATCTGTCGGCGGCCGATCGTAAGATCAGGCAGATCGTAATGTTCCTGTGTATTGTTTTGAGGATAATCACATTAAACCAATATATAGGTAAGATAGGTTCGTTAGGTTGCTTCAGATGGCCGAGGGCAAACTGCCCAGAAATAGTAGCCTCGCGTAGCGGGGCTCCGTCGACTCGGGGAACGAGTCAAAGATTTTCACGTTTCACGATATGCCTAGGAATTTCACGATATCCCTGATATTACGATCGGCCGCCGACATATCAATCAAATAGAGAATCTATTTTTATTGCGGTAGTAGTACTAGTGGTAGTAATCACTTTATTGTACACAACGCAGGTTTATATAATATGTATTTACAGAAATAACGGTACAAAGGCGAACTTATCCCTGTAATTGTACTCTTCCAGCTAATCTTCGAGTAAATGAGGGGAGAATTGAAATTAGATAGACAAACTTACGGAATGCACAATAATAGAATGGAAGAGATCCCTTAAAATTTAAGGCTTAAAGGTATAAATTTGCCTTTGTATTAATGACGAATGTCATTTTTCCTGTTTTGTTTTGATTTTTGTACAATAAAGTGTTTTGCTACTACTACTACATTGCATTGCAGTTTTGTGTAGTTTGGTGTTTTGATTTTCCATTGTTATAGTTTTGCGTAACTTTGGAAATACTGCACTATATTATTTCTAAACTTGCTAGTCATAGTTCACACAACTCTGTACAGTCACCTGCAATAGTATGTTACACAACGAAGGCCGCAAAAATATATGACACCATCTTATTTGTAGAGCCATAAGAGCGTGTCACATATTTTTACGGCCTTCGAATAGTAACATATTATTGCAGGTGACTGTACATCACAATATAATATATGGTGATGTTTCTCTCGGTAGCAAGATGACAAGCGCTGCGCCGTTTCTCGTTATCCAAAGGTCACGGTTTTCTGATCAATCCGGCTAATTGGACAAATTAATTTAACAAGATATCTAGATCGACTTAGTTAGCGTCAGTAAAGCTTTGGTACGATACCGGTAACTTTTAACCTAAGTGTTATCAGTGTAACCCCGTGATTGTAACTGTTATTAAAAATGTACGATAAAATCTAACTATGAAGACACGTGTAACTTTTTTAGCACTAGCCGGATGTTATTTGCTTCTGTTCATATTTGTGTTATTACTCTTTGAGTTGTGCAAATTTGCTCTTATTTGTAAGAAAAGTAAATGACGGTAACTAATACTGCCTATCCTATGCCATAAATTTGTGTTTTGTACAATAAAGGGTTTGTACATACATACATACTAATTCGATGAAAATTTAAATGCAGGTACTGTTAAAGAGCCTTATTGCTACGAGATAAGATCTACCAACAATTTTGTGCGTTGCTATTAGTATAAGAAACATTGTCGATTTTGCACACATAACTAATGCATGAAAAACGCCGTTAGGTACCTATAGTATTTCGCGCGATATCTGTCAATTATGTTAACACATTCGTCATTGTATAGTACGACACGCCTCCGCCAATACGGTATCCTCAAATTAGCATAAAGTAATGCCCCAGACACGAAAAACTAGTGATTTCGCGACCGTACGTATGTGAAGAACAAATCCTCGACACTAAGGGTACGGTCTCATTGGAGCGCTCGGTTCGTTTTTGTAGTGGAATAAGCTTTCAAGGAATTTGAGTGGCCACGCTTTCATTTGTTTAACGTCGCACACCGTCTATTACGTTCATTGAGCATTTTTAATTTACGTGATCGTTAATCTACATTCGACTTCAGAAGTGGGCCGCGTTTGTTTTAGCCGAGACTCAGTTTGCAGTTTGTTTTAGCCGAGAGGCATGGAACGCACGCCTCGGTCTTGCACGATTGATGCTGACCGCCATATTTTTACTAATAGCGTGCGCTTCGTGGCTGAAGTGTTAGCGTCAGGGGATTTTAAATTCATTGTCAGGTTGCCAAGCCCATGCTGAAAACTAGTGATAACCACGATTATATCCATATTGCTGGAGGGCCACTGAACGCACGCTCTGTGCGTGCACGATCGACGCAGACGTCGACCGTCGTACATTCCTTTTAACCAATGTATGGTGATCGAATTCAGCGTCGAGCGTGTGTTTATGGTATAGAATGTCAGGGGTTTTCAAACAAATAAATTATTGAATGCTTAATTTTTTACTCGAAACTAGAATATATTATATAACATTTGATATTATAATTCCAGAACAAGCAGCCATACTTCCCGATCTTCGGCGAGCAGCACCCGCGGCCGCCGCGCTCGCGGCCCAAGGACGCGCTCGGCACCGTGCGCGCCTGCGCCGCCTGCCACCACCACCTGCTGCAGCAGTGGAGCGGCTACCAGGTCAGTACTACAGATATATACTTCTTATGATGTAGGAGGCAAACTAGCAGACGAATCCACGAATTACCATCGCTCGTGATGGGTACCCGCATCACCAGAGAGGTGGTAAGGCATGGACTGTGCGTGGCCGGCTCCGGCCTTTGAGATGGAAGTATGCTCTTTACTTGAAAGTTTGAAGGTCTTACTGGTCCGGAAATACCGTAGGCGACAGTTCATTCCACAGTAGCTGTGCGAGGCAGGAAGTTTCTGGAGCACAAAGCTGAAAGTTAAAGAATTACATGTTACATCCTTCACGCTTGACGCGTAACGGCTCAAGTACAACATTACGAGCGGCTTTTTTGTGAGCAAGACGTCTACTGTAAGGACACGCAAATGTTGATCGCATCTTCAATTTTAGTATGCAACCGGGCGTGATCGTTAACACTGAACTGCTGACTTACCTACTGTATGGTATGACTTGACTACGCGCCGCCATGGTTGCAGTCGCAAGTTATCGCAATTGTTTGTCGCTACAGCGCAATGTAGTGCCATACCGCTATACAGATGTAGTGCATAATTGTCTTCCATCGTATTTTCTCGGAAACGTTCGTATTTATCGTGCTAGTTCAGTCAATGTCAGTCATTTTTGTGCCGAGACTAACCGAAATAGCAAGACACGTTCGTATGTTTCCGTGAAAATACGATGGACAATAATTATTCATTGCATCTACTTTTTAGCTAGCAGCTAGGGTTGTTAACATGGTTCGACATCCAGTTATAACACACGCAGTGCTGAGGTTCTTGCTAATTACTTCTGCCTGATTGATACGCACCCCGCTTCTGGGGCCACGCCAATGACATACTGAGGCCATACATAATGAGGCCATAAATACTGCGTTACCCTACTACAGTACCCACAAGTAGTAAGGATAGTTTCACAGAAACGTAAAATTAAATTGGCTTTCTTGCATCTTGTTTTACTATAATTTAAATATCGGTGAGTAATATGTCAACAAAATTAATGATTCATGTTGCATCATACTCATATGATAACTGCCTACCTATTTGTAGAATATCTGTCCTATTAATAATTGTCACAACATTACCATGTTTATTATTTGATTAACTAATCGTTTGTTACTTTCCTTTGAAAACATTTCTATCATAACTGTATATTAATTATACAATATAATATTATGATCACATGTAATGTCTGATTTATTAGCTTTTAGTCAGTGAAATGACACACCACTATATCGGTGGCGTTTTTAGTGTTCCGTGCATAACTTTGTTCACGGAACACTTATGGGATCACTTTGGTCTCGTTTTTCTCAGAGACCGTTTGACGTAGATACCTAAAATTTGGAACAGTATTGGAACTAATATTTTTGATAAAGTTTCGCCATACAAAGGTGTTATCGCAAAGGTGTTAATTGGAACGTAATCCTGTTTTAGTAATCACGCACTGATAGCAGTTCTCTTTATTCCACACCCAAAATTCCTCTAATCAATACATTAATTCGATTCGGTTTAAACTAGACCTTGCCGGTTCTAACATACGGTACTATTTACACTAAATAATTATAATACATAACTTGGCGTTAAAACTAAATCAATCCGATTCGTTGCAGTTTCGACCTTATGCCACCGTGTTATGTCTGAATTAGGAAGTAATTAGCCATGTTACTTGTGTCTATTTGAATTGACTTACGGTTTCGTTTACAATTAATTTTCAACTTAATGTCTTAGAGATTAGAATTCATTTTTAATCGATACATGAAATTCCCAATATAATTCAAAAGAGGACGGACTGCGTGCTAGTCACGTATCTAACTAATGAGCTTCTTACGTCACTACTATATCTGTAGATATAATGGAATGGGCGTATATGTCACCCCGGGGGCATCGGCCCATACTACAATTATTAACCTTAAATTTATACCCGCAAGGTATATTTTCGTATGTGTCATGTTATTAATAGTTTATCTAAGAGTCGTCTGGGGTCGATTTGTGTAAGGGCAGGATCAGTGTTAACTGTCCCGATACTGTTTATTAATGTTTTGAACTTTGATAACGGGTTATCGACTTTATATTTACGCATATAAGACTTCAAGTTGAATGGGAGGGCTTAATTAGCTTGTTTTTGTTTGTTTTTAAATTGTGTCGATCAATAAGGTCTTAATCAATTATTCATGTTATTTATAGAAAAGTGTACCTATTGGAAAAACTAAAAGGAAAAAGGGCCCTTTCGTCTATTAGGTACAGAAGATTTAAGGTGTAACACCGGAGAAACTCGAAAATAGAATACCAATTAATTTGCCCATAAAAACATAGTTATTTTTTACTAAGATTTAATTCCCTTCTGAGAGCCCTATGGAAGCCATTTCTGTTTAATTATCTCTTTAGTCAATAGTTGTACTTACAGTTTGCCAAATACCTTTAATATTAAATACCTTTAATGCTTCGAATAGGTATTTGGAGTAATTATTTATCATTATGGCAGCAATAATGCAACGCGCGTGCAACGCACGATAATAATATACAAGAAATGATCATCCACCTCTATTTATACTCAAATATCGACTCGCCCCGTCATGTTTTCGTCCTATTTGGTATTATGAATAGATTACATTTATTTATAAAACCATTGAATAATATTACTGATACATAAAGAATAAATTATGTTGATGTCATATAATAAGACATTTAAATACCAAACGGCTACTATTTTATGGTAAAACGATTGAATACGTCTACTTTTTATTACTTACTATTTATAAGCGAGGTTAAGCATAAAATGTTTAATTACCTATATATTTTAATATGAATGTGTAAATAAAGCAGTTTTATAACAGAATCTCTAAGGTTCGTTGTTATCGTATAAATCTAGAAACTTAACCAACTGAATAAAAAGTCCGCGAATAACCCTGCCTGCTATAAGAGTTGTTAATGAATCGATAAAACTGAAAAGTGCCACGCCTACACATTACCACACATTCGATAATACCGAATCTAAACATCTCAAAATCCAAATAAAAGCGCAAATAACATCAACGCGTTGTTTGCTTCGCCATTAACCGCGTCTGACCTACAATACTTGCGCCTAATTCATAGCAAAACTTCAATAAAAATCTAATATAAACGTCACTAAGTCCCGCTTCCACACATCTAGCTACCAAAGAAGTCGATACGTTTTCGTTACGATTGCGCGTGAGTCTCAGAGTAAGGCGCCTGTGAGTGCGCAGCGCACAGTCGCGCGTGCAACGCACGATAATAATATACAAGAAATGATCATCCACCTCTATTTATACTCAAATATCGACTCGCCCCGTCATGTTTTCGTCCTATTTGGTATTATGAATAGATTACATTTATTTATAAAACCATTGAATAATATTACTGATACATAAAGAATAAATTATGTTGATGTCATATAATAAGACATTTAAATACCAAACGGCTACTATTTTATGGTAAAACGATTGAATACGTCTACTTTTTATTACTTACTATTTATAAGCGAGGTTAAGCATAAAATGTTTAATTACCTATATATTTTAATATGAATGTGTAAATAAAGCAGTTTTATAACAGAATCTCTAAGGTTCGTTGTTATCGTATAAATCTAGAAACTTAACCAACTGAATAAAAAGTCCGCGAATAACCCTGCCTGCTATAAGAGTTGTTAATGAATCGATAAAACTGAAAAGTGCCACGCCTACACATTACCACACATTCGATAATACCGAATCTAAACATCTCAAAATCCAAATAAAAGCGCAAATAACATCAACGCGTTGTTTGCTTCGCCATTAACCGCGTCTGACCTACAATACTTGCGCCTAATTCATAGCAAAACTTCAATAAAAATCTAATATAAACGTCACTAAGTCCCGCTTCCACACATCTAGCTACCAAAGAAGTCGATACGTTTTCGTTACGATTGCGCGTGAGTCTCAGAGTAAGGCGCCTGTGAGTGCGCAGCGCACAGTCGCTTGCGCAGATGAGGTTGACGCACGCGTCGCCGCTTGAACGTTTGAGCCGAGTAAGTGATCCGTAAATCGCTTTTTTAATGGCCCTAAAAAGTCAAGCTATCGAGTACAAAACCTTTAAAAAAATTGAAAGTATTTTTGCGAGAGTTTTTTAGTTAGAGTGTAATTATTTTTCTTTAATTTTGTCTCGAGATAGAGTTAGACCAAGAAAAGTCTACAGCGATTTTGATAGTCCACTCAGTGCAACTGTTATTTTAAACGTCAGACTTCTATGAAATTATGACGTATAAATAATACTTGCACCGCGTGGGCTATCAAAATCGCTGCAGACTTTTCTCGGTCTGACTTTAGAAACTTTTTAATTCAAACAATTTCTCCTATAGATTGTTTTTTTTTTCACTCAATGATAGATCGCTTTCGGGCCTTCGGATAGCGCGTGTGATACAGCAATCACTATTACCGATAACGATAACTCAAGTCAGTGTCACCAAAATATTCAACGAGTGATCATGTGCAGTGTCAATAATGTGGTACAACGGGAAATTCATGGTACCGATGCTCAGTGAGGTATACCTTAGTGTGTAAGTGTAGTGTTGTGTGTAGTGTGTAACGTGGTTCTGGTTTTGAGGCAGGTCGGGAAGAGGAATGGAGAGGTGATGTGCGGGAAACAGGACAAAAGTTGTGATGGCCAGGTACTTGTTTTGTAATGTTAATAAGATTAATGTGGGGAAGACCGGCATGTACAGTCGCCATCAGATATATCAATCATCGTCAAGGCGCTCACAAATATCTGAACACGCCTCTATTGTCAAGGCGTTGGAGTGCGTGTTCAGATATTGTGAACACCTTGGCCGCTCCGATATATCTGATGGCGACTGTACAATGTTTGGTTGGGAAGACCGTCGTAGGGCAAGAACTCTCGTACCATCGCATACACTGTTAACTGTCCATAGGTAAACCTTATTACAAAAGGCATAAGGTCCACAGGTGGACAGTTAAGAGTTCTGTTTGTACAGATGCCGGCAAACATCATGAAGTTGTGACTTTGCCTGTAAATTCGTTTAATCCTGTCATTATTTTCGTGACAGAGATGGAAAGTACAGGGTTACACAATTGTACTGTGTTTCCATATCTGTCGCGAAAATAATGATATGATTAAACGAACTTACAGGCAAGGTCACTTGTTCAAGAAGTTTGCAGTCAGTTTGAAGCCACAAATGCGTATTGGATTAGCAATTAAAAAATATCTAGGTAATGATGATTAAATGCTAATGAAGACGTAAGTAGGTAGGTAGAAACCGAACGCGACCTGGGTCACTAGAGCCACCTTCCCCCCTCTTTTTAGGATTCCGTACCCAAAGGGTAAAACGGGACCCTATTACTAAGACTTCGCTGTCCGTCCGTCCGTCCGTCCATCCGTCCGTCCGTCCGTCTGTCACCAGGCTGTATCTCACGAACCGTGATAGCTAGACAGTTGAAATTTTCACAGATGATGTATTTCTGTTGCCGCTATAACAACAAATACTAAAAACAGAATAAAATAAAGATTTAAATGGGGCTCCCATACAACAAACGTGATTTTTGACCAAAGTTAAGCAACGTCGGGAGTGGTCAGTACTTGGATGGGTGACCGTTTTTGTTTGCTTTTTTTTTGTTTTTTTTTTTGCATTATGGTACGGAACCCTTCGTGTGCGAGTCCGACTCGCACTTGCCCGGTTTTTTGGGGGTAGCCAAGAGTTAATCTTATGGCATTATCAGCTGCACGATCCAAGGTACAAGCGGCGTCACCTGAGACAATAGTGCTTAACTACTCCTACATAGTCCATACATTTCGACGCTTACTACCCTGATGACTGACCTACTGATTGCATGGGATTTATTTGTATGATGATACAGATATTTGTTCCTGAGTCATGGTTGTTTTCTATGTATTTAAGTACATATTTATATATTATATATATCGTTGTCTGAGTACCCACAACACAAGCCTTCTTGAGCTTACCGTGGGGCTTAGTCAATTTGTGTAAAAAAAAATGCCCTATAATATTTATTTATTTTATTTAAAACAAAACCTGTCAGACTGTAATTTTTTCCTCATTCGAAATGTAACATAATTTATCAGTTTTCAATAATTTCTACGCGTGTACGTAATTATAGGTATTTCTCTGATTATACCTATTGTAACTTTATTAAGATATTTTGGTATCGATACTTTTGTTGGCAATTAAGATATTGTAACACCCGTGATAATGATTGTTTTCGTTTAAACTTACGTCATGGTGACGTGCATTTATTGTCAAAATTTATTTACCCAAAATGTTTGCAGCCTTCTAAAACCAGACGATTAGGTACTTAGCGAGGCATTAGCAATCGTTTTATGTCAACAAACTATTGTTGCCCTCAGCCACAGAATAAATAATAGTACTAGGTACAGAAGACTCACTCTCTAACAAAACGCGTCTGTCACGATCAGCACAGATATGGCCGTTAGGTGGCGACAGCGCCACGCGCGCTTTATGGCAAACCCCAAAATTGGGGTCGAACGGATGTACTTTTAGCTACCTGTAGCAAAGCGACGAAATCGCGGAGTGAGCCACGCCTGCCTCAGCTTAGATGTTACTTAGACTTGATATTTCAATACGTTATGTGTCTAAAACATCACTTTTGATGTAATTGACGTGATTCATACACCATTATTTTAAAACAACTACACTCATGTCAATTATATTTGATTGGATTTATTCGTATTATTTTTAAAAAATTCCTCGTTTTCTCCTGATAACACAGAAAATAGTTTTCATTCAATTAAATCAATCTAGTCTTTTACAAAGAGATATCGATAAATTGAGGATTTCCTCCAATAGGACCTTTGAATACAAAGGTTATAAACAATCGGCACCCTACCACAGAATAAATAATAGTACTAGGTACAGAAGACTCACTCTCTAACAAAACGCGTCTGTCACGATCAGCACAGATATGGCCGCTAGGTGGCGACAGCGCTACGCGCGGCTTATGGCTTTCCCCAAAATTGGGATCGAACGGATGTACTTTTAGCTACCTGTAGCAAAGCGACGAAATCGCGGAGTGAGCCACGCCTGACCTAACAGACATACCGCTTATAACGACTAACCCCCTTATTCATAAACGTTTCCTAAAGTTGACAAGCCGATAATAATCGTTTGTCCCTTTCCGACGTATTGGTATGATGGAAAGGGACAAACTATTATTATCGGCTTGTTAACTTTAGTAAACGTTTATGAATAAGGGGGTAAACCTATACGAGCCTATTCAGGCTCATGAGTGTACTCAGGTGGGCTGTGTGACGTAAACGCCACAATACTGCAATGTTCTGCCGCCAGAGTGCAGCACTAATTTGTTTAGTAAACCATAGAGTAACTTAAACATATATACTAGGACCTAAACAGTTTTTTGACAAGTGTTCACTATGACATCGATGCATCAAGGCGGTTTCTTTACAGGTGGCCTCCCGCGAAAATCGAAATTTATTTATCTGCCTCTATCGATCGAATAGGCAAGAGTGATAGAGAGGTAGAAACCGAACTTTCGATTGTCGTGTTTCACGGTAGGCCATGTGATTGGCCTAGTGACGCCCTCTACGCAGAGTTTTGCGTAATATTCCCTATTGTTTCTACACCGTCTGCCCTCTGTTTACTTAAGCTATCAGTAGTACCAAATAGTTATCGATCTTGGAAGACGTGTAAAGTCTAATGGCCCCTCTACACGATGGGCCAACGCCGGCCATTCCAAGGGACGCATTTATGCGTTAGAGGGAGCAAGTGATATTGCTATCTCATTCTACCGCATGGCTGCGTCCCTTGGAGTGGCCTTCGTTGGCGCATCGTGTAGAGGAGCCATAATACAACAATCGACACCCAACAGACATACCGTTAATATCGACTAAACCTTACGAGACTTTTCAGACCGTGTGGGTGTATTCAGGTGGCCCCTGTGACGCAAACGCCACTATTGTTTCTACACCGTCTGCCCCAATATTTACCTACGTTATAGTACCAAAGAGTTATTGAGACTGAGTTTGGTAGCCGAAATGATGGCGCTTTACGGCGATGTTTTGTGGTAATTATGAATTGTAATACGTCAACTTTTGAATACCAGAGTACCGCATAATGGCGTGTAGCGCCATCTATCGCCAGCTGTCAAAATCGGGGGCACTATATTTTCTTAGACCTCTTCCATGATCAATAACTCTTTGGTAGCACCATCCTCCACATTTATTGGACAATTCTATATAACGTTAAACAAAGCGGTTAAAATTGAAGGATAATGCGGTTGACGTACCATTGCCACTTCTCATAATCCCGTACCTTCACACGCATAATATTAGTATCGTTTCTCTGAACCCAGATATTACTCTCTTACTGACTTTTAGTGTGATTCACAGAGGTGTGTCTGTTCTACAATTAGGGTTCTCAGGCCCTAATCTTTAAAAGCCAGACTTGGCGCCAAAATTGCCTGATATTCCGCCCGAGTTGTATGTCGGTTACCCAACTGTTGATGTCTCATGTACAATAGAAATCAGTCTATAGTATACGTAATCTACAACACAGATCAGCTGCTATCTTAGTGACCCGCTGATATCGTGTCAGGATGTTACATGTTATTTATGTATGTTTAGGTATATCCGTATTAAATGATAACACTCGATAATAATATAAATACCTACGATTATAATCGTTTCAGAGTTCTTAAGTTAGATAACGACTTGGGTTCTAGAAGAAAGATTAGTAGTTATATAGTATCATCGATCAGTATTATGAGTGATAAGAAATGAAGAAATACCAATCGTGAAATTGGACGTAATGTAACTGAAGCTATTGAGATTTACGAAATGTGAGATTATACGCGATAACATTACATTACAATTAGTCTGATTAATACAATAATTGAGATAAAAGTATTACAGTGAGAATGATGTCGGATAACGCGATCCAAAGTACATTCGAATTTGTCATGTTATCAAATTTGAATGTTATTATTTTTATTTTTATTA
This sequence comes from Cydia fagiglandana, assembly GCF_963556715.1. Lineage (NCBI taxonomy): Eukaryota > Metazoa > Arthropoda > Insecta > Lepidoptera > Tortricidae > Cydia > Cydia fagiglandana. The sequence goes on along the minus strand of NC_085950.1, from coordinate 12,501,785 downwards.
CTGTGTGCTTAGAACATTTTTATAAACATATCTAACAATACCTATATAATCATTCCCATATCAGTCGTGTAATTTTCCGTCACAAATTAATAGATTGCAATGACTCTTCTGCAAGACAGTTGACGGTCAGTTATAATCCGAAATTAATAGATTGCAATGACTTTTCTGCAAGACAGTTGACGGTCAGTTATAATCCGAAATTAATAGATTGCAATGACTCTTCTGCAAGACAGTTGACGGTCAGTTATAATCCGAAATTAATAGATTGCAATGACTTTTCTGCAAGACAGTTGACGGTCAGTTATAATCCGACCAACCATTGCCTATAATATTTGAAGAGTTCAATCGATTTCTTCAGAATCCCATCATCATTCTTACGTGATGACAAAGAAACCAGCAGTAAAGTATGAGTAACCCCTGGTTTATAGATGAATTGTTTACTAGTAGATTACACGATAACCACTCGTGCCTCCCTGAATTCCCTGATTATAAAGAAAAATAAAAGACGAAAATAGTGCCATAAAAATAGATGATTGTCCCAATATGACCTCAGCCCGAGTGCATTGTCCGTCAAAGTATCCACATAAATGTCTTTAATGACAATAAACATTAAATATTGTACATGATTATTGATTACAGTAAGTCTCCGGTTCAAGCTATCGCGAGTCAAAGGTCCGAACTATATTTTTATTATTCGCTCCGTACTTAGATCATGGGTTTATTCCATATCATGTTGTGATAACTCTCGAGTCTCGATCAATTGCATGGCGGGATAATATGTCTAAAATAACAAAAGTTTTTATCTAAAAATCAGTTTAGATAGGTACCAGTTTTATGAAGTGACTACTTATTGTCGTTTAGACAATAATATTCTGTTCAATAAATAAACGATTTTTCTCAAAAATGGACGGCAAAGTCGACTATGCCGTCTAAAAAATAGGTCGCGAAGCGCGGAGTTTATGGTCAGTCAAAATTTAAAAAGTTAAAAACATTGCAGTCTCGATTTTGGGACTGCAATGTTGCATACAAATTATATTATTTGTCGAGTTCCAAACTTTTTAAAAGTTCAAATGGCCATATCAAATGAAGGCACAGGCCCATTAAACAGCCAAACAGATGATTAGTACCGCGACTATTTAGTTGTCTCAAATAGGTTGGCGTATTTTCGGCAGAAAAATACACTTCTATTTTTTTATTAAAAAAATAAAAAGGCGGCAAGGGCTTTCCTCTGTGAAAATATATACGTAAGAACGTTGCTTTTGTAAAATGTTTCTATGATATTTATGTTTCTTGCACCATTTTTGAGAAAAGCACTATATATGACTCGGCTGGAAGGCTACTTGCTGGCTTCGGATTCAATTAAACGGACTCCCAAGGTCGTCCGTTTAAAACGAATCCTCAGCCTGCAAGTAGCTACTTCCGAGCCTCGACAATAATGTACTATTGAATAGCCTAAATTTTAGGCCCTAAAACCCCGTACTGCCACCTTCGGTCTTCGTATCGCGTTGCGTTGCGTTCGTATTGCGTTGAGTTATCTTTTCTTCTTTATTTTTAAACGTGTTTTGAGCCAATATTTACTCGAAATTATCTCGGAACAACGGTCAAATATACAAAACATTTCTTGTAACGGACGTCATAAAGGTCAAGTTAGCTCGAATCTACAATCATCTAGTTACTACCCGTGCAGACGTGCGTAATAGTGCGTCCGATTGCGATTTCGTTCATTTTTCCGATGCCCTCATGATCTTTAAATTCAAATGTTATCGCCAAGTTTTATATAAACAATGACCATTTCTTGGGTAATCATATCTTTAACTGGATCAAACCGAATCACCAACAAATTACACATTAACTCAAATCATTTGAACTTTTAACATTCATAATAAACTTTGCGTGTTCTGTAACATTTTGTATCTTTCTAACAAATATAAATTTTGAAAAAAACGGGTAACCGGTCATCAAAGGCTTGTTCGATTTATCACGCGTTTATGGATAGCGTAATCGTCATCAAATTCGTCAGAAAATGGTATCTTGCTCAACAAACTGCACAAAAACCTCTCGTATAAAACTACAAATATGATTGTCAAATATTGTAGCGCTTCGTTATGCAAGATAATTCTTCGGGTGACAAGTAAAAGTCAGTAAGTAACACAATTGAAATTATTGGACAATAAACCGTGTTACAAGTGTAATAAAGTGCATTGTTACTTTAATTTTTTGATAGTACTTAGTGACTTTTGCTTGTCACCCGACGATATTACTGCAAGTGTCAGTACAAACACGAATATATCACAGGACTACAGATTTCTAAAGTTTTGACTCTTGATCTTATACTTTAGACACTGGTATTTTGGCGTTGAAACTAGCTTTTTTGCCGGCGTGGCTTTCAATGTCAGCGAAAGATGACGTGTATATGGCAGTTTATTTCATCAGCTTTTTTAATTATTTGTTTAATTTTAAATGGTTCCTTTCCATTTATAGATAAACCCAAGCGTCGATCGCTGGATATCGGCAGAGAGCAAAGTATCGTATTATTCGTATTATTGATAACATCTAAAAATGTGCGAGTATGTATCGCAATACTCGCACATTTTTAGGTAAGAAAAGTGTGTTGCAATCCTCAGGATTCAGGAAGGGTTCTCAATGTTTTCATAAGGCTGGCGGCCTGCCCGTTATGAATTAAATGTTAATTAATCTAAAATCTACAAAGAATACGATAAGTTTCCATCAAAAGCATTTTAAGAATATCTCGCACTTGTGTAAATATTCTCAAATAACTTTACTAATAAAATAGGTACTCTCCTTCATTAAATAGCATCTCGTGAAATAATTTTATAATCGACGGAGTTTGAGACTATTTAACATTATTGTACTTTTATTAGTGCATACAAACTTAATACGTAGAAACAAAATAATACCATACCTAAAACATAATTAAATAACTAACCTACAAAACTTAAAAACTAAATCTAAATCTAAAAATAATTTGGCCAAGCCCGAGATAGCTCGAGGCATTTAGTGTTCCGTACGGCTACCATCAGTTTGGCATTAACATAAACGACGAGTGAACGTAATTTACTTCCTATAGGTATATCTCTTTCGCACTAATATGTCAGTACGAGCGAGATGCATAGAAAGTAAATTACGTTCACGCCCACGGTAGCGTTTATGTCAATGCCAAACTGATGGTAGCCGTACCGCTCGCATCGTTACATTTTACAGAGGTTGTTTGCCTGTTTTTAATAGGATACCGTATTCAACTACACACACAGAACAATAGTACAAAGTGTCTAAGTGCGAAGGCCGAATGCCGAGCTTTAGCAAAATGTCATCGCTTAAGCACAAAGCAATAGTACAAGTGTCTAAATGTGAAGGCCAAAGGCCGACCTCCGCGTAGCCCGAAGGCCCGAAGCATCCAGGATGTCAGTGCTTTAACACAGAACAATAGTACAAGTGTCTAAATGCGAAAGCCGAAGGCCAAGCTCCGCGTAGGGCCGAAGGCCCGAAGCGTCCAGGATGTTAGTACTTAAACACAGAACAATAGTATAAGTATCTAAATGCGAAGGCCGAAGGCCGAGCTCCGCGTAGGGCCGAAGGCCCGAAGCGTCCAGGCTGTCAGTTCTGTGTTTAACCACTGACATCTTGCAGGCATCGGGCCTTCGGCCCTACGCGGAGCTCGGCCTCCGGCCTTCGCATTTAGACACTTGTATTAATTACCTGTGTTTAGAACTGACCTCCTGGATGATTCGGGCTTTCGGCCCAATGCGACTTCAGCCTTTGGATCTTGCAACTTAGACACTTGTACTTTAAAATACTTGGAAAAGTTACGGGAGGCGCGCGTCTGTCGGACGCTTCGGATCTTCGAATCGCTCCTTCGGCCTTTGCATTTAGTTAGATTCTTGTACTATTGCTTTGTGTTTGAATACCGAAGTCGAGCATCTCGCGAATGCTTGATGTATTATAATAATTTAGAGTAAGGCCAAGCGCGCACCACGATTTTTTGTCCTGCGATAATTTTGTCGCAGAAATGCAACGTATGTGTTTATATGTTAGTGCGCGCATATGCGACAAAAAAATCGCAGCGATTTTAAAATTGTGATTTGTCACATTTTTCCGCGATTGTTCGCGACGTGATTGTCGCAAAGTGAATTGTAGCATGCGGAGTTGTATGGCCCCGCGCGCACTATGATAATAAAATCGCACCCCGGCCGGACCTCAGTCGGCATTTCGCTCTCCAAACCAAATGTTGACCATTTAATTATGGAAATAGACGGGGATCACCTTTGTGTTATAAATGCTCAAAGTCATACAGCAATCGCATATTAAAGACACGTTTCATGACAAGCGACTGGTACGAAATCCATCTTGAGAATGAACAAATCGTCGACTTTTTCATCGCAGTGCGCGCAGTGAATTTTCTGCGATATATTACAGCGCGATTCTAAAATCGTGTCGCAAAAATTAAAATCGTGGTGCGCGCTTGGCCTATAATACCTTAAATGTATACTCCTTCAATTTGAATTTAGAACTCATTATTATTTTTTATTTGATTTTGTTTCTAGTTCTATGCCATATTATATAGACTTTAATATTATTTAGAACTGCTAAAAAACAAGATCGGCTTACTTTAAATATTTCGTCAATTTTACCTTTGTTTCTAAAAACTGTGATATTTAACTGTCATATACTATTAATGTCTTCCAAAATTATTTTCTCGTAACAGGACTGAGGGGCTACCGCGAAAACCGAAATTCGCAATTTGCGGGGATCTTTCTCTTTTACTCCAATGAAGGCGTAATTAGAGTGACAGAGAAAAATGCTCGCAATTTGCGAACTTCTATTTTCGCGGTTATAGCCCTGAATCTTGTTGCTCACCGATCCGTTCAAAAATATACATAAGTACTGATTTTTTATTTTTTTATTATTATGAATGGGCTTACTCATGGCCACAGACTAGCCGAGGCGTAGACGTGGCCTACGATGGAGCGAATATACGAGCCCCGATGCAAATGATTTCGTCTAGTTCCGCGCAACAATTTTGTTTATTTTAATAAATTTTACACATGAACATATAATGACCCAGTAATGGGAACCATAATAGCAATGTTTAATGTAGTTTATTCTGATCGTATAATAAAATTGCATGAGACTTTTATTGCTAAAATAAAGGACTTTTCAAAAACGTTGTTCAAATCATATTGTCCCCTCTTACAGCACTGCTGCATGCATGGGCTCGAAACAAAATTGTCAGTACATTGGCAGAGCCCTATTGCTTTCCCTGGTATAGCCCTTTTCACATATGTTGTAATCCTACCCGTAAAAAAAAATATAAAAAATCATTATTTTTTTTCTTTCAGTACAAACGGTATTTCTTGTATTTGGATTTAGTTATTGCAGAGTATTACCATATAAAATTAAATTACATTAGTATAAGTATTAAATATTAGTAATTTTTAAACAAAAACATTATTTTTGAACAAACGCGAGAACCTCAAAAAATGGGGTCACCTGACGAAAACATATGCATCGGGGCTCGTAATTATACAATTAATACAGAAATGTAATGGTACTTAATGAAAAGGAATATTGTGTATATTGTTTCGACGAATCAGATACTCTCAATAAAATCTATACATGAGGCCAAAGCTGTTCATAAATATTAAATGACTTTATTATCTCTATACGCCTTACTAACTCTATTTCTCCTATTGTGGAAAAAAAAAACACAACGACAGTCAAGAACGGAATTCTTAATTTGAATTTTTCAGAATTTTGAGATGCCTAATCCATTGGTTGGAAAGCTCGTTCGAAATTCAAACTTACTTGCAATATAATAAGGTCGTATTTTGTAGATCCCTCTCATACTTATAGTAGCCATTGAGATAAAATTAAATATCCCACAAAAATAGGCAAGCAGAATTAAACTTTGTGTCAAAGACATAAGTCATAAATTTCAATGCCAAAGTTTTAACTAAGGATGTTTCTCGCCTAATATGAATTGACCAGTGTAAGCATCAGTTAGCTAGCCCTAAGCAACCAAAGGTCAAGCTGCAGTTGAAAAACTAATAAAGATAAAGTTAAGCTGATAATTTTCCCGCCGTCTCCATGCTTCTTTAAGTTGGGTATCGACTGGTCAGCTGCCTGTTAGCTATAGTTTTCGCGAAAATCGCCAGGACAGAGGTGAAATTTTTTGTATGAAAACTTGCAACTTTAAATGCATTTTTTGACGAAACTATTGCAGTCTAAAATGAAGTCAAAATCAGTCCATCGACTCAATTTTTTGCAAGCTTTCTAATGGTACCCCACACGATTCTTACAAATGAAAAAAGTTTCAGCCTACCCCTCTCAACCCCCTAAATTTCCCCCTTTAATAAGAAATAAGCAGTTTTGACTTATTTACAATATGAGTGGTGGTAATTGCTATAACTGTTCCAAATTTTAGGTATCTATGTCAAACGGTCTCTGAGAAAAACGTATTTAACTGATTTGCAAGACCGAAGTGATCCCATAAGTGTTCCGTAAACAAAGTTTTGTACGGAACACTAATAAATAAAACTAATCTATATATAAATAATTACAAACTATGTTCAGCAGTGGACGTCTTATGGCTGAGATGATCCTGCGGAATGGTGTCGTAGATGCTGGTAGCATTTCCCCGCTGTATCGCAATACTTATTATTTGGGCGAGGAAGCTGCCAGCTCTACGATCACCAGTGGCGTCTGATATCCTATTGTACTTACATATAATTTTAAACTAGTGTCCGACCGAAACATGTTTTTTTGCCGAAACCGAAACCGAAACCGAATGTTCGGCTTTGGCTCTAGTTTCGGCCGAAACCGAAACCGAAACTTTTGTAGACTTGATAAAATCGTTGAAAAATGTCATAAAACCGCTTTTATACACATATTATGGGGCTGTCAACACCGAATGTCCTTGAAATTGATGTTACTTAAGCAGTTTTTTTTAAGAAAATTACTAAGACCAAGATAATTCTGCAACGATTTTGATAACACACGCAGTGCAAGTGTTATTTTAAACGTCAAAACTTCTATGAAATTTATGACGTATCAATAACATTTTCACTAGTTGCACTGCGTATCAAAATCATTGCAGAATTTTCTTGGTCTAACTCTATTCAGTCACCAGTCAAGCTAACATGTAGATACAGGGTCAACCAAAACACCAACCAAAAACGCGAGCGCAGCGGATGCGAAATATTTTGTTAACAATATCGCAAGGCCAGGTACCGATCTTCACCTGGGCTTAAAAGTCCGAAGTGCCCCAGTGAGGCGAACTTTCATGCGAAGTCAAAGCCGTGCTTCAGGCTTCAGGATAAGTAGTTGAGCACAGACTCCAACCAATGTCCATTGTATTAAAAAGCGAGACCGCAGTTTCGTCGACGTTCGACGAAGCAAAAGTTTTTCGGAACTTATTTACCTACGAAATATCATTTGATATTTACTATTTGCTTTTCGGTGAAGGAAAAACATCGCGAGGAAGCCGGACTAGTCCCGATAAGGTCTAGTTAACACTCTGGGTTTGAAGGTCAGTCTGATGGCAGTCGGTTTCGTAAAAACTAGTGCCTACACCAATTTTTGGGATTAGTTGTCTATTGCACCCCAGGCTCCCATTCCCATTGCCACGGCTCGGCAAAAATTCCGGGATTACGCGAGGAAGATGATGAGTTTTCTTATTATTCTCTTGCTCAGGGCCCAGTAACATGCGACAGTGCTATCTCATTCACTCCGATACAATTAGACAGTGTGCGCGTTATAAGTATTGACAGCCTCTTGAGACTGCGTCGGCCTTCCAGCGGCGCCCTCATTAGTGGAATTGTGTTTTATAATAAACCAATTAATTTCTGTACCTATACATGAATCAGTATATGTAGATATTAATATTGTTGTCCTACTTATTCCCCAACTTTTGGTCTTTGTCCGAAGTACCATTTCGTAAGTTTCGGCCCGGCCGAAAGGTTCGGCCGTTTTTTGGCCGAAACCGAAACTACAGCCGAAACATGATTTTTTGGCTGAAACTGGCCGAAACCGAAACCGAAACCGAACCTTCGGTCGGACACTATTTTAAACTAACTTTTTCTCAGCTGCACTTCATAAACATATTTGTCTATATTTAGGATTTTAATTTCAGTAACTCGATTCTATACACAACTTTGGCCAGACATAACAAGTAGGTAGTAATTGTCTGTGATACCTACAGATGTCATTATATGATTAAAGATAACATAATCGTTTTATTATGACCAATTATCAGGAGGCGTGTTTCGAAATACCTAAACCCGTTATCGTCGGTTCCTTGTCTTGGCTAAACAAATACCTACTGCAGCCACGAAAATGTGTTATACAAACATTGACAAGCTTCATACGGATATGAAGCGATTATAATGTTGTTATAGTGAAAATGAGTCAATATTCATTCGTGTTACAAGTGTTGTACGCTTGATAACATTTTCGTACAAAAATGTTGTATAGAGTTTTGAAAAATAACAGAAAGAACCAGTGTCATTTTATTGAATAGAACATTTTAGAATCTAGATAAATTATGCAAATTTGAAAGCAGGAATTTCGTTGTAACTTGACTTTCGTTGTAACTTTTGCAACGGATCGTTGCAAAGCTTGATTATTTTCGTTAATTCTGCAGTTGTACAGTCACCTGCAATATGTTACACCACCAAGACCGCAAACATATTTGACACGATCCCAGATAACTATTAGTCGAGTCGTAAGAGTGTGTCATATATTTTTGCGGCCTTTGAAGTGCAACATATACACTACACTACTACACACACTACACACACACTACACTACTATACACTACTACACACTATACACTACTATACACTACACACACACACTACACACTATATACTACACTACTATAGGTGACTGTACACGAAATCCAACTCAATGAAAGAATATTTAATGTGAGTCTGACTTAAGACTTAAGTCGTTTACGTGCGGACCGTACGCCGCAGTGGGCCACCTACAGCATTAAATCGGGCTCCTTTATGCAGGCCTTATCACGTCAACTTGTATCCGCGGGTCAAATAATCCGCAGGGCAAATAATACGCTTCTAATAATAGGTACCTACAGCCGGGGTTATCCGGGGTATCGGGGGGTCGCCGGGCTATCGCGGGGCCAAGCACATGGCCTGACGCGTAGTGTGGTAGGACGCACATGTACATAGGTATACAGATTATACTGTATGTGTTGGAATAAAGTATTAACGTAAGGACAAGGACAATAAGCACGAATAATTTCGTACATTGACCCTCAGTTTCCCATCTCTATCGCATGCTCGTAATTATATTGCTGACCTGTTCGCACAGTGACATTGACCGCCGGCATCATAGATCCGCCGATCCATTCACGAACTGATTCGTATACAGTATTCGAATTGATTACTCCATTACTCACGACATGGACTGTCAATTGCAGGCGTGTCTGTTAGCTGACGGGTGCACGGAGCGTGCACAGAATAAATAATAGTACTAGGTACAGAAGATTCACTCTCTAACAAAACGCGTTTGTTACTGTTAGGACAGATATGACCGCTAGGTGGCGACAGCGCCACGCGCGGCTTATAGCTAGCCACCAAAATAGGTGTGGGACGGATGTAGTTGTAGCTACCTGTTGCAAAGCGACGAAAACGCGGAGTGAGCCACTCCTGACGCGGGTGCTATTGTAGGTAAAATACGTCGCAAGCGTCCGCGCCAGTTAGCGTTGCTCATACAGTTTTTCGTCAATTCGCTCACCCGCTCTGTGCAACCGCGCCGGCTAGGGGTCGCCCTTAGAGGTCTCTGATCAAATTTTGTTATGAAACCTGATATTTTTAAACGACTGCCCCAAAAAAGCATTATTATTTAGGAAGTTAGGATGTTTGCTATATTTAAATATTTATTTCGAATAGTTGTTTATTTTGTTTATCTTTTAGTAACTATCAAGAATTGATTAGATATATTAATCGGCTTAGCTGGCACTAAACCGATTTATGCAAGATTGTCCTCTGAAATTTATTATTTACTAGATATGCTCTAAAATATTTAGAGCCCTCTCTATCAATATTACGCTATCTAAAGTAGAGTCCATTACGATATCTACAGTTGCATCAATCACTAGTACGATAATCACGTCAATAGTTTAAAAGTACAGATAAATTTGATACCTACTGGAAATCTTTATGACATTGACATAAGTTTGAATTTGGTCTGACCTCGGACATAGTTTTGACTGTGCCCGTTATCTCTAGCATACCGGTCAGTCGTGATCGTTCCGACCACATGACACGGCAATAATCGGCGGCGACGCTTATCTAATCGATTATTTGTACATTTAATTACTGGGTATTAGCGATACGACCCTAATCGGTTTATCTTAACATGTGCCAATTTTTAGCAATTTCAATTATACTACTCATGGTTAAACCAATTGCATGTAGCATTTCGTACACATTAATGTTTATTCTTTGTTACGTTTATTGTATTGAGAGATTCACCTTAAAGTGCCAAAGTTGCTAAAAGTAAAAAAGTTTAAAGCCAGCTATATGCTTTTGGTCTTCGTGCGATACAAAAGTCGTCTACATCGAATTATGGCTATAGGTTATATGTATTACTATACCTTATAAAACAAAGCCCCCGCGGCGTCTGTCTGTGTGTTTGTATGTTTGTTCGCGATAAACTCAAAAACTACTAAACGGATTTTCATGCTTGAGGAAGTTTTAGGTGTATAATTTGTTAACCGGGTCGCTAGTTAAGTATATGTATGACTACTTCCAGTTGTCTGGAAGGAAGCGAAATCGTATTTTACTTTAGCTCAGACCTTACTCAGTTACTAGACCTAAACAACAATATTTGTGAAACATTTCAATATTAACCTAACCTCGACCTCTCTTGTTACAGATGCGCGGCGTCGCGGCGAACGAGCGAGTGTACACCCTCCGCACCCGCCCCCCCTCGCTCCTCCCGCCCTCCCCGCTCAGCCTCGCCAGCTCCGGCGACAAGTCGCTCGCCGCCAACACGCACTCGCCGTCGCTCGAGCGCCCCGCCAGCCAGCCCGCCACCACTGCCTCCTTCGTCTGCTACGTGTGCGGAGTCTCCGCCCCCTCGTCGCAGCTCAGGCTGGTGTACTGCTGTGCGAACCCGGAGCGCGAGCCGTATTACCCATTCATAACGTCGCTCAAGCCGCATCCTGAAGCCAGTCCTATTAGTCCACAGGGTGAGTTGTGAGGTCCTGGTAGCTGAAATTTAATACCTTGCTGGCAGAAATGTCTTAAGGCCAAGCTTGCTTGTATAGCCAGCAGCAGAAGTTGCTAAGCGAGCGAGGTGTTAAAAATGATCTTGACGCGACTTTATTGCTAAGAGAATAAGAGCAGGCGTGGCTCACTCCTCGATTTCGTCGCTTTGCTACAGGTAGCCAAAAGTACATCCGTTCCACACCAATTTTGGTGGCTAGCCATAAGCCGCGCGTGGCGCTGTCGCCACCTAGCGGCCATATCTGTCCTGATCGTAACAGACGCGTTTTGTTAGAGAGTGAGTCTTCTGTACCTAGTGCTATTATTTATTCTGTGACTGTAGCAAATCTTAGTATGTAGTAGTCTAATTTCGGTTGCATCGTTTTCTTTCGGTATTTTGTTTCGAACGTTTGAAAGACGCTTGTCTGTTTGTTATGTTACAGGTATGGTGCAAATCTGCGCGTCGTGTTACAAAAGCATCCCCCACAAATACCCCTCGTACGGCGAGCCGGAGCCGCTCGTCAACGCCAACCACGCGCACAACAACAACAATGCGCACGCCAACAACATTAGGTATGATGTTACTTAGCATTAGACAGGTCCACACAGAACGAGGTTTTTACAGTAACCTGCAAAAATATGTTACACAACGTAGGCCGCAAAAATATCTAACACGATTTTATTTGTAGAGCTATAAGAGCATGTCACATATTTTTGCGGACTCAAAGAGTAGCATATTATTGCAGGTTACTGTACAGCCGTGCCTCGTCCGAGGTAATGCGGCCGTTCGTGTTTGCCTCGGCCGAGGCACGTCTACACGGACCGAGTTACTTCGCACGGCAATTCTCTCGCGAGGCTTATTGTTCTGTGTGGGACTCAGCTTATTAATATTTAGGATAAAGCTTCCTATTCGCGGCATCGCTCCAGAAAATGTTGAATAAGCCAAACAAATAGAATTTGTTTTTTGGAGCTAGTAACAATTTGGCCTTTCACGATGTAATTTAAACATAAAATTCCGCCTCGATGTTGGAGACAGAGTTTGTTAGGGAATGTTTATTATGATTCCGAGTAACTATTACCTACATGTGATGAAGTTAATAATAGATAGCTGTTATCAATTATTATACCTTCGTTATTCACCAGTCAATTTTTGAACCAAATAAAATTACAGGCGGTTAGTAAAAAGTAAAGAAGAAACCTTATTAATGGGCATCATCGATAAATAACTCGCGTAACACAGTAACTATCTGGCGGATTGATAACATTCTATAAAGATCAAACAATTGTTATGTCTGGCTCATACCAGCACGATCAGAAGTTAATTGGCTGGGCTATACTCATTATAAAAACGGGTCGAATATTTGCCTACACGCGGCCATTACCGGTTCACTTTTTGCGCGCTTATGATTAATTAGTTTTTAATGATTAATATACTTATATTACTTATTACAAATTTAGTATTATTAGTAATTAGTAGTCGTGTGAAATACAGCTCAGATACTTGAATGTCATTATGTAATTTGAAATTAATAAGACTGAACTTACTCATGTCACATCAAAAATTTCAAAACAGACTACTGTTTTAATAAAAAAAAATCCAGAGACCGTTTCAAAAAGACTTAAAATATACGGTATATCACCGCGTTATAAAAACTAACACTGTGTTTTGACACTGCGGTGGAACATATGGGACAAACATACCTACGTACTTTTTAGGTAATACATATATTATATATGCCGCTAAAATTATAAATTATAACCCTTTCCATAGTGGAGTAAAAAACGACCTCACTCATTATATCGCCACTAGGGCTATCTCTGTTCGAAACTAGCATTTATTACCTATTAAAATTATCATTGCAAGTATCTAGAGGTTAATTGTTAAATATATTGACAGAGGTACTGTCTTGCCCCCAGTTATCATAACTTAGAGGTGTCAGGTTATCAAAGCGAATGCATATTGCATACAAAATGAAATATGACATATCCGGTTCAGGACTTGCTTTAATGACAATTTCCACTTTGTGAAACTAATTATTGATAACTAGTATTTAGGCATAGTTAAAAAAAATATCTAAATACATTTCTAATGTTAGGAGTTAGCCTTTGGATATTTTTATTAGTAAATGTACTATATATATATTTGATAGCGAAATTTTCAGTGTTAAGGATAAGTGGATTACTTAGGGGAGTCCTGTCACGGTCGCCATGCAAGAAAATAGAAGTTAAAAGAGAATCATTGAAATAATTAAACATGAGTAAATACAAACAGATTTTTCTAAGCGTCTAGATTATACAGGGATTACAACATCACGTAATTGTGTCACCTTTTTACTCTGCCTTAAGACAGTACAGTCACCTGCAATAATATGTTACCCTTCGCAAGCCGCAAATATATACGACACGCTCTTATGGCTCTACAAATAAGATCGTGTCAGATACTTTTGCGTCCTTCGTTGTGTGTTACATTATATTCTGCCCTCCTAAGCCGAATAGCGCTATCTCAAAAACAAGTGATTATGAAAATGGAATATATGGATGGATTCTCAGTTTTAGAAACTAAATTACAAGTTAGCAATTAATTTTCTTTTGAGATAGCGCCGTTTGGCTTAGCAGGGCAGTTAAGTATTGCAGATGACTGTACATTATAAGTCATGCTGCCTATCCTCCATTAACATCGACTGTTGGTCAAACCATACTAAGTTGCGTTGGTGTGCAGGTTTAAGCCGTACGACATGAAATCGTCAAGTGCGACGAAACGGCCTGCCGCGCTGCCGCCGTCGCCACACAGCCAACTGGTCGCCGGCGAGAATGGCATGGGGCTATATAGGTCTGTACCGACATTCCTGGTCTAGCTTTCCAATCATTCATTACGTGGGACTATAGAGCGATTTGCCTTGTGGGGAAATTGCCGCGCGAAGCAGTTTAAGACGTGCCTCGCCCGGCTCATCGTAGCTGCTTGTGCGTTTGCCTCGGGCGAGGTATGTCTCCACAGACTTATATGCAATGTGCGGCAATATCCTTGCGGGGCGGCATGTTTTGTGTGAATTAACTATTATTAAACTTTGATGAAAAAGGACTCCGAAATAATGAGTTAAAGACAACAATTACTCAAGAACTCTAACCTTGTGTTTATAATTCTGGGTCTGAATCTGCGTTTCTGGTGCTGGGCCATCGAAACGTTTGTCCCAGTTTTCTCACTATATACAGTTTTTAATACTTTATCGTCCTACTCATTCTTCTGTCTGGATCACTAGCTTCTGATATAGAGAAAGAGATGATGACGGTATAGATTCAGCGGTAACAGTGCTCAAGTTAACAGTGTAATGAAATTCCCAGGTGTTACGTATGCTGCGGGCTGTTCCCGCAACAGTCGATGGAGTGGCTGTCGACGACGGCGGAGTACATGAACTCGCACGCGATGCACTTCCCGTGCCTCGCCGGCGCCGGGCCGGCGGCGGCGCGCGGCGGGCGCGTGCTGGCGTGCTCGCGCTGCGTGCGCCACCTCGCGCGCCAGTGGGAGCTCATGGACGCCGAGCGCGTGCCGCTCGAGCATCGGAGGTGAGTGCGGTGCCGACGAGCTGTGAGGTCTTTGGCAGTTCATCGGTACTTTTATCTTCTTCTTCTTCCTCGATTCGAAATGACTGAGGGTCGCGACCACATCAGTTCGTTATTTTGTGTACCGAGGCTCTCCATTCTGCACGATTTTCCGCCTTACTAATAATAGGCGCCTGTGTAGATCCCTGGCACTTTTATGTACTGGCCGGTACTTTTATAATAGGTGTCTAATGTACAAGAGTATGGCCTCAGTAGCGAATAGGCCATACACATACACATAGACCGAGCCGCCTCGCGAGGATATTGCCGCGCGAAGCAACTCGGTCTGCGAAGACGTGCCTCGGCCGAGGCATTACGGCCGCGTGTCGTTTGCTTCGCCTGAGGCATGTCTACACGCATAATGTCCAGGGAAGGGTTCGGCAGGGCATGTAGCGTAGCATCCAAGGGATTTGAGCACCGCTTAAGCCGCTCGCATTTGCTTTTAGTTTAACATGGACGCGGCGCCACATGGCCCGTCGAATACTTACATTACGGCCTGCTAGTATAAAGTTCGACGTGAGGTAAACTAATTATGAAATGTTGAAATGACCTTTGCCATAGTTAAATAGAATCATTTGTTAACAGGTACAACATCCCGTCGCCGCTGCCGAGCAACTCGTCGTTGAACGGCGAGCGAGTCATCCCCACCCCACCTTCTACTACCTCCGACAGAACCGTCGCTAGTAATAGTAAGTCTATCTATCTTTGTCATAGTTAAACACTTCATATAAGTACCTTAGTACAACGTGATAAGGTCGACTCACTTTATAAGGTATCGACTTGGGTCGTCCCATTCGTTTTCCGTCAAGTTATTAAATTAGTCCTATTCTGCTTTCGTTACGCATTCTACATTGAAAGCCATCGACGATTGTAACGAATGTAGAATGGGCGACGAAAGCAGAATAGGACTAATTTAAGAACTTGACGAAAAACGAATGGGACGATCCAAGACGATACCCTTTATAAAAAGTCAGATTGTTGATATACTTAATCTCGCATCGTTGGCCTTACTTTTCGGAGATGTGATGCTGGCTATAGACAGTACACACTTGTCTCTCGCCGATGCACTCACCCGCTCTCAGCCTGTCTCTTGGTCTCGGTGGGGGTCTCTCGATGAGTGTGTACAGTCGGCATGAAACGTGGAATAAATTAATGATAATATCTATGTTTGTTTTCAGCGTGTACATCGATATATTGTTTCCTATGCGGGCTGCACTCTGACTTTACGCTGGCGCGGATACTGTACGGGCAGCCGCAGGGCAACGCTCCCTACTTCCCCTGTCTCCTCACCCACCAGGTAACTATACTGCTACCGACATAATATGTAGTAATACTTCAAGGACTGTATAGTTCGTAGGTTTCTAATAGAACCCGACGGCTAATCCTATTGTCTATTGTTAAGTAAAACCGTTCGTGCCACATGCCACAACCACCTGCATAAAAAATACGTACTTCGGTAACTGACTGCCGGCGAGTCGAACGCTTCAGAACCAGTCTAAAATGTGTCATTGAGATGCGTAACAAAGGCGCGGTATCGGAGAGCGCACCTACACTGGTTTGTTGAGCGTTGGACTAGCCTGCGCTCAGGTGCCAAATAGAATAATTAAGACCCTTTTTTGCAGGTAAGTAGCACGTGCGGTTTTACTTAACAATAGACAATAGGATTAGCCGTCGGGCTCTATTAGAAACCTACAAAATATACATTCAAACTGGACTTCGTCGAGGCGTGAAATAGGACGAGGTTCTGAAGGCTTGACAGTTACTTTCTTCTCCTGAAAGTAGCTGTAACGTTGTAAGACAGTTGAAAACAGTTTTTGAGCTACCTTAAAGAGAATTAATCCGCAGAAATATGCAAA
Source organism: Cydia fagiglandana (assembly GCF_963556715.1). Taxonomy (NCBI): domain Eukaryota; kingdom Metazoa; phylum Arthropoda; class Insecta; order Lepidoptera; family Tortricidae; genus Cydia; species Cydia fagiglandana. The sequence continues at coordinate 12,485,083 of NC_085950.1, read as the reverse complement.
ATTAGTGTCATTTAAAGCCATATTATCGCTCGGTTTGGCTCAGCTCAGAGTCCTACATGGAAAATCTAGAGATTTAAGGTCATTGGTCAAAAGGAAACCGACGAAATGGAATTAGATATTAGCAATACGTCTTTTGGACGAGCCTGGACTGGCGTCTGAATGCTAAAGCAAGATATCATGAATGGACGTTGTTGGTTCAGTTTGTTTAAGTTTATTTTTTTCTCAACAGATTATTTCTATTTAGCTGTTTACGTTGGCAAAATTAATCATTTGGATATATCTTCAAATAATTATTGAACGAAGTATAAACAAAATTGCTATAAATAACATGATTAATCTCTTACAGAGTCTACCAAACGCAGAACAACTACGGGAAAACGGGTCGGCGCTAGTATGCACATTCTGTTATCACTCGCTACTTAGTCAATGGAGAAGGTATGTGTATATACAGTATATAGAATTGTGTATATATCTGGATGCTGTTATAGTTAGATTGAGATATCAATATGTGTGTTTAATATGTAACTCATCTGTGAGCATTTTGAAAGAAAGAAAGAAAGAAAATACATTTATTTACGTCAAACCAACAACTTAAATTACAAATTTAATATCGAGACATAGATGTTAAATAGTTAAAACTCAGCGTAATTAATTTTGGATTAATCAACTCACAGAACTTCGAAGTGTGGTTCTTCATAGTGGCGCTTACTCACTTTTCCTTGCCAACTTGGCATAGAGTTAGCTGAGATGCATGTTTGTGAATTTTCGTCAATAGGCGGGTATACACAGAACGAACCGCCTCGGGAGGAAATTGCCGCATGAAGCAGCTCGGTCTGTGTAGACACGCCTCGGCCGCATAGCCTCGCGCGCGGCACCTCTCCACCGACCGAGCTGCTTGGCGTGGCAATTTCCTTGCGAGGCGGTGCGTTCTGTGTGAACCCGCCTAATGTATGAATGAAATCTAACTAGATATCGTGACCGCGGGAGGTAGAGGTAACTTTTCTGTCGATTTGATATCGCGACGGTATAATTTGAGTAGTTAATATAGGTTCGATTGTCCCTTCACTGTGTATTGTATCGTACATACGTTTCCGCAGGTACGAGGCGCTGGGCGGCGTGGGCGCGGACCGGCGCGTGTATAACACGCACGACTACCACTGCCACCTGTGCGGCATCAAGACGTACCGGAAACGCGTGCGCGCATTACCTATTAAGGTAGGCTATATACATACAAACAGCAACGCTCCTAACTGTACATCGGTGGACCTTATTACAAAAGGCATAAGGTCCACCGATGCGCAGTTAGGAGTGTGGGCAATGGTACCTATACTATTGAAGACACCGTAAAAGTGATTATCGCCAGTCACCGAAAGCATACGGTGACTTGGCGGTTTATGGCAGGGTCGTCATGTAAGGAAGTTAATGTATTGCTACAAATCGATAGCCTAGTTTACACTCGTACTAATTGCGTGGAAAATTTGGACTTGTAATTTAGACCTTATGTCTGTGCGCTACAATAGTTACAATACTCTTCTTCCTCGCGTTATCCCGGCATTTCGCCACGGCTCATGAGAGCCTGGGGTCCGCTTGACAACTAATCCCATGATTTGACGTAGGCACTAGTTTTTACGAAAGCGACTGCCATCTGACCTTCCAACCCAGAGGGTAAACTAGGCCTTATTGGGATTAGTCCGGTTTCCTCACGATGTTTTCCTTCACCGAAAAACGACTGGTAAATATCAAATGATATTTCGTACATAAGTTCCGAAAAACTCATTGGTACGAGCCGGGGTTTGAACCCGCGACCTCCAGATTGCAAGTCGCACGCTCTCACCGCTAGGCCATCAGCGCTACAATACTAATTACAACAATTTGACGACTGGTCTGGCCTAGTGGGTAGTGACTCTGTCTATGAAGCCGATGGTCCCGGGTTCGAATCCTGGTAAGGGCATTTATTTGTATGATGATACAGATATTTATTGTTCATGAGTCATGGTTGTTTTCTATGTATTTAAGTATTTATATATATCGTTGTCTGAGTACCCACAACACAAGCCTTCTTGAGCTTACCTTGGGGCTTAGTCAATTTGTGCAAAAAATGTCCTATAATAATATATAGTATATATATAATTTTTTTCGCTAAGTACGATTGTTAACTATGCGTTATACACATACAACTTGTTAAATACTATGTTGTTGTATAATATGATACAGTGGCACTAAAACTAAAATTTTGGCGAGATTCAGCATTGAAATGAATCTGAATACTTTTATTTTATGAATCCTAACGAACGTTTTTGTTACAGGAATTCCCATTTTTAATGCAAAGGCGGACTGAAAATTCTTTATTATTAGAAAACGGCGACTATGCCGTTGTATGTTTAGACTGTTATGAAAGTTTAAGGTGAGTTCTTGCAACTTGATACTTCAATTAATTTTTAGCGATTTATACGTAGGCTTTAAGTCCAGGATTAGTTGACATTAATATGAACTCGTAACGTGATCAGACCTGTCATGTAACATTGTACAGTCGACGCCATAGACATGTTTACACTTTTGCACCTTACTCCTTTGTAATAAGGCGAAAAGTGTAAACATATCTTTGATGCCGATTGTACGTACAGTATCCAAGTACCAAATGGTCTTTACCGAAAACGGAGTAAACATAGCATATATGTACACTTTAAACTATCAGAACGCTCCTGGCACGGAGCGACTGAACGCGGCAATTATTAAATACGCCGCGCGTTGCACGTCTACCGCACGCAGAAAGTCCGTAGATTCAGAGCCCGAGGAGGCGGAGAGATTGCATTTGAATTTAAAGGCAAAGGCACAAGCGGACCATTCCACGGGATGTCCCGTACAAACGCATATTATTTTCTGTTTTGCGTCTTTTTTTTTCGGCATTTAAAGCAGGCGATTCTTTTTCTGTGCATATATTTCACCATTTGTCATAGAAAAGTCAATCATATTTTATGTATTTAGTTATTAGAGTTATTACATCATATGTAGTAATTATTAAAATGTTTAGAGTAAGTAATATGCATGTTGTGTTCGCCTGTAATTGGTGGCGCAATCATAATTGAATAGTCTCTTTCTCTTCCTTCCTTGCCGTATCCGGCAATGGCGACCCCATCAACAATTCTTATCCGGATTATGAAATGCCCTTATGTGGCTCGCAAAACCAAACTTTGTCTTGAAGATGCGGTCACACGATGCGCAATGGAGTTGTCCAGTCGAGTTGCGGGTGTATGTGTAGGAGGGCTTAGGTCGCGTCTTGCGGATATGACGCTTAGCATCCAGGTCTTCCAGACGCTGCTGCTCAAATTGAGCTACTTTCTTATGAACTCTAGAACGCCCTTCCGATCTTTGTAATGCAATGCCCTCCCAGCAGTCAGTCGGTATCCCGCAAGCGACGAGGTGGCGTTTGAGAACGTCTTTATGTCGCAGGTACTGGCCCCCCTGCTTCCGCTTTCCACAAGAGAGCTCTGAGTAGAAAACTGCTTTGGGCAGTCTCTCATTCTCCATACGCACGACATGGCCACACCACCTTAGCTGATGCTTCATGACCAGTGCTTCAATACCAGGCATCTCGACGCGACGTAAAACTTCCGTATTCGGTACCTTGTCTTGCCACTTTATACGTAGAATTGAGCGCAGACAACGTAGGTGGAAGGTGTCCAGTTTTTTCATGTCTGATTTATAGCTGCACCACGTTTCTGAGGCATAAAGCAGAGTGGGTATGATGATAGCTTTGTAAACCATAATTTTTGTGGACAGCTTCAAATCGTGCACACACGGTTGCTGAGCTTGCCAAATGCAGCAGCTGCATTGGCTATGCGTGATGGTATTTCAGACGCTAAGGTATTGTCATTGCGGAGTTGGCTTCCTAAGTACCTGAAACGTGGCACTTCTTCAAGAGCTTTGTTATCCAGATTGATACTGGAGTATTCCATGTGACAACCCCTAGGTGGTTGTACAAGAATTTGCGTTTTTGCCGCACTTATCACCAAACCAAACTTACAGCATTAATTGAATAGTACGCAAGTGTGTTAGTGCATAAGTTGTTGTTGCCACTGTTGGTGAACCTTAATAATAAAAAAAAAAAGGAAACTCTTATACCTGCAATCTTCAGAAAATTCGCGTTTGTACGGGACAAACGGTAGACAATTTCATGTAATGCTCCAAGCGGGGGTTAGAAGCTTCCTCAGCCCTCGGGTTTCCAATAGTGTATTGCAAACTCAGTTGCTTTTATTCGAAACTGGTAATATTTGTAGAACACAAGCGCAAGACTACGAGCGGCGGGGCGTGCCGGTGGACAAGCGCGAGTACAACTGGCTGCAGCAGCCGCCGCCGCCCGAGGACAGCGCCGACGTCACCATCGCCAGGCTGCCCTCCGGCGACCGCTCCGACAAGCTGGTAACACTTGCACACTCTTACACTACCCCTTGCACAAACTCCTGTACAAACTCTGTTGGCACAACATAACATAAGTAGTCGTACGAAGACCGGTTGACGACACATGACGTCACACACATACGTCACGGCTCCCCGTTCCGCGTACCTACATTAGACTGCACCTTATAGCCGAAGCGGCTACACATATTTTTATTGATATCAAAAACCTAAACGTTACTTGTACCTAGCTATTAAGTTCTTCTTTACCACAAGAGCTAAAATTGAGGAGTACATCGAACACTTTCATACGTCGATACGTTGAGCAACTAGTCGTACGGCTTACGTACGGCACGTCGACAGAACTGATCGAAGCACCATACACTTCGACAATTCGCGACAGTTGACCGTGTCCATCCGGCTGCCAATGTATACTCTGGCTAGTTAACATTGTCAATAGAAAAAGGTTCGTAATTCAAAATTTGTATAAGGAATCGATCCTTCACGCTTTCATTGTTCAAATTTAGCGCCTTTTTCTACGAACAAAGCTGGCTTACCAGACTATAGTACAGATATATTTTATACATGGCTCTAGATATCTATACCAGAATAGAATGGATTAGACCGGGGACATCAAGTGGCTTTGTCGTTTTTTGACGACACCTTACAGTGCAAACTTGTACAAGCTTGCTACATTAACAAACTATATAGTATTGACTTATGTTTGTTGTACAGATGTCGCATCAGTCGCTGGTGGTGTCGCGCGGCGCCAAGCGGAATAGCCCCAAGCAACCCACGCCGCTGCCCGACCGACGGCCGCCGCCCAAACCCGACAAGGATCAAGGTTAGTTTACCTCAGGGTTTCTTAAACCATTTTCACAATTTAAACTATTCCACGGACCCCTGTTTTATTGGGAACGTGCGAAGTCGGTGGCGCTGCTCGTCACAAACACAGGTAATCTTATGAAATGTCCGACATTAGTACTAGCGGCAGCCGCTTGAACTAATTTTACTCCATAAGATTTAACGTAGAAATTCCGACAAAATGAGGGCAGCACCAGTCGTGCACATAGCGAATATGATCCTTATTTATTTTTTAAAATTTACAATTAGGTCTCGTCATGTTTACTACCAGATTTATTAATAAGTATGTTTACAATAAGAAAGTGACCTACTGCGGATAAACATGCTACCCCACTTTAAGCAACCCTGCTTTACATTGAACCAATCACCGTGAGGGGCAGAACATACGCAATGAGACAAAATTAAAAACACGTTTTAACATTCCTGACAACATTACAAAAAGAACCTACGCAATTTGGTCGGGTTATTTGTTACCCACCATAAACCATACTAAATTACCTAACCGGCCAAGTGCGAGTCGAACTCGCGCACGGAGGGTTCCGGATCTATGAAAATTTCAACTGTTTAGCTATCACGGTTCATGAGTGTAACTAATGCTCAGGCTGTAGCCTGGTGACTAGGGTTTGCATGACGGATCCGAAATGTATGGGAAGATCCGTGGATCCGGATCCAGATCCGGATAATTTCATACATTTCGGATCCGGATTGCAAACCCTACTGGTGACAAACAGACAGACAGACATACGGACGGACAGCGGATTCTTAGTAATAGGGTCCCGTTTTTACCCTTTGGGTGCGGAACCCTAAAAAACGGTATTTAATCAATGTAAAAGCAGAACTCTGAACATTCCTTAGCATCTCAATCCAATATACCCTATAGTGTCAATACTCTCCCGGGTTACACTCGCGAGTTATTAGCGTCGCAGTCCCCGAGTTATAAGCGCTCATTTTTCAGCGGGGGTAACCACCTGTGGAGGGCTAAGTGCCTCCCAAGACGTGGCCAAAGAAGAGGCATGTTGCAAACGTGCTCGGTTACTGCCTAAGGGCACGGTGCCTCAGTGAGGGAGATAGTTACTCTCTTTGAGATTAATAGATGGAGCCATAGGTACTTTCGAGGAGGAAGAAAGAATCTTATTGCAGATTTATCTGGTTACTCACCATATTCACCATAAGGCAATTTATTACACAATGATTTATTCTCCCGAGCCGATATTCATTTGACGAAAGACAAATTGACTAAGCGAACGAGAATTAGGGAGCCTAATTGATTTTCTTGTGACAGGTCAATCGGTAATGTATACATATTACGGCCACTTTACTTTAGTCTGACAATTAGACCCATCCAGAATAGGGCATATGATACAAAAAAATAGAATTGATTTGATTAAGGCACGATTAAGGGCCAGTTGCACCAACCACATTTGACGTCAGCCGGCGCGCCCCGATGCTTTACTATGAAACTTTCCATACATAAAAATTTAGCGAACTCTTTAACGATACGAACGGTTTCGTGCAACCGACCCTAAGTCATTAAGGGTCGTAATAGATGAATTCGCTCTATGCTCTACCTAGAGCATAATAAGCAACTTAGTGCCGCTTACACGCGACTTTAATCTCAATTTTACGAGCATAACAAATGATGTATACTTTTACCATAGCCTCGTAAGACCAAAGTCAATTTTTGCGCTTTTGAATTTGGATTTTTCTTTTATTGTCAATTTGTACTTGTACAAGTACGCGGGGACTTACGAGGATAGTGTCGCTTCTGCGTTCCCTCATCTCCCGCCCCCACGGGGTAACTCGATACCGGCGTAAGTGCAGTGCGGTATCCGTGTCGCCCCCGCGGAAACCCTACTCGCCCGCAAATGGCCGTGCGAGCCTATTGATTGGACTAAAGGCGTGTTTGCCGTTTGTAACCTTAACCACTGTGTGCGAGGGAATCTTAGTGTGTTTTAGGACGATTAGGGGCTATTATTAACAATGGAGGGATTTGGCGTCGTGATTTGTAGTTATTAGTGGCTCTGTGACCTGTATACCTCGCGAGTCTGTCTTTGTATGCTGAATAAATGTATGGTTTTGCCTTTTGAAACTTTTTAAATAACTATAGAGTTAGAAAATCATATAATTATTGAGCGCTGGTGGCCTAGTGGTAAGAGCGTGCGACTTGCAATCCGGAGGTCGCGGGTTCAAACCCCGGCTCGTACCAATGAGTTTTTCGGAACTTATGTACGAAATATCATTTGATATTTCGCTTTTCGGTGAAGGAAAACATCGTGAGGAAACCTGCATACATCTGCGAAGAAATTCAAAGGTGTATGTGAAGTCCTCAATCCGCATTGGGCTAGCGTGGGGACTATAGCCCAAGCCCTCTCGCGCTCGAGAGGAGGCCTGTGCCCAGCCTATATACGTCCCACTGGACGTATATAGGCTGAGATGATGATGATGATAATTATTGAATCTGGTCACGAATTTTTTTCATGGATCTGAAAAATGACTATCTACATCCGGACGACATACGAAAGTATTTTTGCCCAAGCTGAAACGAAGATCTTTGGTTTGTCTCGGTCAATAAATACGAAATTCTTGTACATAGTTCTATTTGATACGAATAAGACACAATTTCTACATTTAGTCCATGCATTTTGACTTTGGCTTCGGCCCGAACAAAATTAGCTTGTTTGCACCCACGGCTCACTTAGAAAGACTGGGGTACGCTCGGCAACCTAATCCCAAGAATAGAACAGCACCAGTTTTAAGCGATTGTCATATGACCTTCCAACCTAGAGGCCGTATTGAGATTAAAAGTAGGCCGTATTGAGAGTTCGGTTCCCTCACGACGTTTTCCTTCACCGAAAAGCGATTGGTAAATATCAAATATCTCGTACATCATATTAATCATATAATCATATTTTATCTTCCTAGAAACTCATTGGAAGGAGCCGGATTATAAACACAAAGCATCTTCAATTTGCGAATCTATTTCGCTTCATATTATTAGGTACAGTAAGCAGCAGAAGTTGCTAAGCGGGCGAGGTGTTCTTGCTGAAAATAATCTTGACGTCACTTTATTAAGTATTAAGAGAGTATGAGCGTGTCAAGGTACTTTTGATCACCTCACCCGCTTAGCAACTTCTGCTGCTGACTGTACATAGATTCCACGAAACCAATAACAGGATATGAAGCGCCCAGTTCGCCAAACAATCCTAAAGCTCCAATATCGAATAACAATTTGAACTCCGATACAGATTCAATCGAACATTGCTTTTTGCGAATCAAATTTAATATTTATACACCGAAATCAAATATGCAAAATGCCATTCTAGCCCGTAACGATCGTTGATTAACAATGTATAAAAACAAACTTTGTTCATACCGCTTTAGGGTCTAGTTTTGCGTGTCGCGTGAATAGTTGTTGTGACGTTTGGGAGCCGGCGGACAGATTTGATGAGAGGATGCGAGTATCTGAATGTATCGCGTTTCGCTACATATTGGTGCGGATCGATTGTGATTATATGCGCGAGTTGGGAGAGACTAGCGATTTGATAAACGACTTTGTGAACATTTTGATGTCGTCACTATCGACCTAAATACACATTAATTTAAAAGAGAAAGAGATAGATATTTATGGAGCATCGAATAGGTATTTTTTATGGCTCCTCTACACGATGGCCCAGCGCCAGCCACTCCAAGGGACGCAGCCATGCGGTAGAATGAGATAGCAATATCACTTGCTCCCTCTAACGCATAAATGCGTCCCTTGGAGTGGCCGGCGCTGGCCCATCGTGTAGAGGAGCCATTAGAGATCTTACGTCGTTCTAATTTCTGGTAAAGTGGGAAATATTAGTATTAACCCTAACAGTTATTGATTGCTGAATAAAACATGCTTTAAATTACTTTTCTCAAACATGCAATGAAATATTGATGTTATGTTCCTTATAATAGGCTGCGAAGTATGACGTTTCAGGTGCGGCTAGGACAAGAGGTCGTTAATGGAATTTCATACAAATCTTGCAGGCCTAGGCCGGCAAAGTCCTCTTTTTTAATTTTCATTTCACAGATATTTGTGACACAGCATCGTGGCATTCATCCATTAAAAAAAATAGAGGCTGTATTTGCTTTATGGTTCGTAATGACACTGCCACTACGCCTATAAAAAAAAAAAACAATGTTTGCTATAATTTGCAGTTTTATTTGTATAAAATCAACATGAACTTAATAAATAATACATTATTAATCAAATTCTATAATTTTAAATTATAAATTTAACTACACAAATAAAAACATTTAAAATATTTCATCTAAACGTTAGCGGTAAAAAGGTCTACTCAAACACGCGTAGTTATTTTTTTAAAATTGTTATGGAGGTAAAGTTGAAAAATTTTCATTCTGTTTTATTGGATTTATGGTGCGTTGTTGATTTTTTTACTTTAATATGAGTTCCGACGAAATAATGATATTAATATTAATTGTAATCGTAGGTGTTAGAATTGGCAGCGTAAGCAGAATTGATTTTAAATAACTTGCTGCCTCTGCCGCCAAGTCAAAGATGAAGTATGTATATGGTTGCTTATGGCAATTTTATTATTTGAGAAACTAAGAAAAATGGCTTACAGTTTATTAGAAACAGTTTTGTGGCATATTTTAAATGAATGTTACTGCAAATTCGTCAACACTGGAAATTATACTTATTTACTCCATGCATAAAGCAACGATGTATGTGAAACATGATATCAACATGAAAGACTATGTAAACTTATGTGACGAAAACGACAGTCAGACGGATACAAGGCGAAAAAATCAAAGATACATGAAAATATACGGGTAGTAAAAATACACGACTCGTGTAAAACATACGCGTGATAATGATATAGGTACGTGTTGGTTATATTTTGGGTGTAGTTTACTTTTAGTTTTTTCTATAAAAAATAAAACTTGGGTTTCGTGGATTTTTTATTTTATTTATTTCATTGCATGTTTGAGAAAAGCACTATACATACCTCGGCGGGAAATGGGGTTGCCCGCGCTCAGACCTATCCGGCCTCGCTTCGCTCGGCCGTCTATATGTCTTCGGCCGGCAACTCCTTTCGTCCCGGCCTTTGTAGTAATGTACTATTTCACCACACCAACTCGGAAAGCCTTACTTTGCACTTCAAAAACTGATAGCAAAGTTGCGTTTTATTCACATGTGAGGCAAAGTAATCAAATGCAAATTTTGAGTTGTTTTCTTATGTTTGCTGGTAGAATTGACTTTTAAATTACGATTTTGGATGAAAAATATTTGATAACATTCATTTGGGTGTGATTTGGTTTGATTATGTTTGATATTTGACATTTAATATTTGCTTCGGGTTGGTGTGGTGAAAAATTTTGTGTTTCACTCGGGGGCAAATTTTGTTTAACCCTCGTGCTTTGAAACCCTCGCAACGCTCAAGATTCCATTTTTCGAACCACTCGCTACGCTCGTGTTTCAATTTTGGAATCTTTCGCTTGCTCAGGTATCAATATTAGCACGAGCGGTTAAACAACAACTTTGCCCCCTTGTAAAACAAATAACTATTATGTGGCCGTAATGTTGACAAAACATTATGGTGCCGTAAAGCGCCACCTACTTAGCTGTCAAACTCAGAGGTTCGATTTAACACATCTTTTCTACCATCAATAACTCTTTGGTATAAACTCTTCTTTAACACCTTGAGTGAACCGGGAATCCAGTCGGTGGGTTATCTGTTTATCTGAGTAGCTTTCCTCTACAAAGCGGGAAAACGCTTGGATCGGCCAAGAGCGTAGCGCTACGAAAACGTTACCAGTGAATGTGTTAAATGAAATTTTAACTCGTGGCGTATCAAGAGGGGCTGTATTAAGTTGGTGGAAATGTGCCGGGTCTCAATTATTGCACTTTAAGCACAGTCCGATAATCTTTACGTTAATGGCCATATATCTAGGGTTTGCATGACGGATCCGAAATGTATGGGAAGATCCGTGGATCCGGATAATTTCATACATTTCGGATCCGGATTGCAAACCCTACATATATCGGCTGTAAACTTGCTATAATTCTATCCGCTGAAGACTGCAACAAAGACCGCGCGACGGAAACGAGTGACGCCGATGGCTACGTCCGATATCGGAATTGATTCGTGTCACAGTTTATTGTGCTCGCTTTGTGCTCCCGCCGCAACTATATTTATCATATTCATATATACGACTCGACTACGGTAGCTCCAGTTATGGCTGGCAAATTTAATGACAGGTAAAAAATAAATCTCCAAAACATCGGTGAAACGAGGGGGTTGATTTTGAAATTAATGTAGGTAGAATAGATCTGGTCAAAAAGATGGAGAGATGGCGGCAGCTTAAACGCACCACCGATAGTTTTGAAGATCAATGGGAAAGTTTTGTTGACGTACACTTTAACAAGGAAATTTTTCTTACATGTTGCAATTCTATGTATATCGATTTCATGTTGGAAACAAGCCCATTCTCTGATATCTACATTTGTAAGTATAACGGACAACATACTGCAGCTAAACCCTCATATTTAGACGATAAGTAGCTATTAAGTATTTATAATTCTATATCTAACAACCTAATCTGACCCCACATACCCCCGTATACATCCTTACGCTGTTGCTCGCTTATTTGCCACGCAACGTGGGATTATCGGAAAGCCGTTTTGCGGCGACAGTGGCTCGGACAAAGGGAGGATTGTCAAGGGATCCGTGGCGACGGGGTGAAAGCTCGGCTGATATGTCTATTGATGGGATGTTGCTTTGTTATGGCAACAACCTAATAAGTTTTCTGAACCAAGTACCTATTGAGAATGGAGAAGAAAATGCTAGTACATAGATGCATTGATACGCTGATTTCGTTCTACATTTGTCCTACCTATAGGAAATAGAGATTATGTACTTACGTGCTAAATATGTACCTAGTTTAATTATAAATGCAAGTCGGTAGGAGATTTGAAATGCAGGCCCGTTTGTAGATTAAAAACGTTCTAGATGTTATTGACTAAGATTCGTCGTTCATTTTCTGACATCGCCAGTGACAATCAACATTAAAAGGGAACAAATAATTAGCTGAGCACGAAAAGCAACTTCTTTTTTTACGGTACGACATCAGACAGAGCTACGTTAATTAAAGTCTGTCATCAAAATAACCAGACAGTCTAACGCGATACTCCTGCCCAACCCTTGCGTGCACCAGGACAATACTGTTGAAATAAGACGTATTGTTAATAAAGTTACTCTCACTTAGATCAGTATTTTAACCTTTCTGTATTAATATGACCTCACGCCTCTTAACAATGTCGCGTGATCAGAGTTCAAACGATTACTGGTTTGTGTAAGACATAGCGCACAGTAAACGACAATAGACTAGGGCAGAAATGCGCCGATTGAATGCGCTGACTTTTTCCTCGTCGCCACGGGAGCATTAATTGGCGCCCAACGTGGGGCCAGTCGCCTTTGGATTATTTCTATTCTTTGCTTTATTGTCACTGCTTTTCTGTATTTGCAGTGTAAATGTTAGAAACTAATTACATACGTTAATTTTAAATACATGTAACTGAGACTTAGCTTCTTCATTTCCGTGTAATTCAGCAATACATTCCAATACGAATGTCATTAATTACAGGTTAATTCCTATACTTAAATATCGAAATACTAATTACGGGGTACATTAATAATTTAATTAGCGATTCTACTCATAGTGTAAAACGAAATATTTAATTAATTATTGTTTATCGAGACCAATATCACCCTCCCACCCGTTTCGCTTCCAAAGCCGATGTATTTTCATTTCTACTGTTACCGTTACTACGCAACAGACATAATAATTTGACACATAACAACATTAGCGAAAACACTTTGCGGGTTCACTGGACTCTACCTTAAACACCTAATCACTTCTTCCTCGGTGTTTTAGCTGCTATCTCTCTCACGCGCCCCATCTATTCCGAGACGGTGATACGTCTTGAGATGGATACGGCGCGAGACGTAGCATACTAATGGGCCTATTTACTTAATTGCCTATTGGATTGTTACGTATGGTCGGATTTACTATGCTGCGGTAATGGGGGAATCACTTGTTTATGGAACAATAAATATTAAGAAAATGGGGTCTCGTTATTCTTGATTATATCTTTTAAGCGGGCGGAAGGGTTAACGCGTCTTTGGCTTAAAGTTCGAGACGAAATTTTCTCATTCTCTTTTCATTGGTCGTCACAATATTTCCTAAATGTGTAATGTTTGTGCATGAACTGACTTGATCAATTCAGTAAGGAATGATCTACCTCGCTTTGTCTAATTTTTTTTACGAAAACTCATTTCCCTTTACCATTTGCACGGCGTGCAACTGGCATCCAATCAAACTTTCCCAAAAAATAAAACACGTACCACAGACACGTTACTTTATGAACATCCAGCTCGCATCGCAAACACAAACAAGTAAATGGAAACCGCTAGGATATTAGTTGGGCGGCATTCGCGCCGCGTGCGACGGTGGGTAATCGAGTTTGTCGACTCTTTGTACTCGAGCTGAGCAATTGCTGGCATATTATTCCATCCGTAGCCAGTAATATTGATCCCTGAGTTCCAATACTTGTTACGGATCACGAGCCTTGCTTATACTGGCTTCTTAGTCTTGAGTGCTTGGGAGCTTCTGGAATAATTCCGCTTGCGGAATGGCAGGCGCTCGAGGGGTGAGCGGTGCTCTATTTGACGAGTGCTTGGGAGATGTTTAGCTTTTTAGTGTTGGTATTTTTAGATCATCTTGGATATATTCGTTAGAATCGGAACACACACAGTGTCATACAAATCTGGTCTACGGAAGTTAAAAGCGTCTCGCGTTTATAAAGGTCATGCGGTGCGCTCTGGTTAGGTTAGATTTTGGTTTATCAATTTCTGAATATTTTTTATTTTTTTATTTTATTTAGTAATTAAAACTTAAATATATCATTACAGGTTTTACCTAATGCGATAGATAAGCGACAAACCAATAATCAGAGTTATTGTCAATATAAATAAATCATATCATATTTGCTTTGGGGTCCAGGTTCATTTCTTGTATTGAGTGCATAACTCATCATGGATTTTTAACAGACACTTGAACCCTTGTATGCGCAACCCTGGGTGTCCTCCTGTAGAGGACGTGTCCGGACTAGTTTAGCTGCACTCGCGTCGTAAAACTTATAGACGGGACGTGCCAACAGATTTTATTAAACCAATTCCCACTGAGAGGTGCAAGTTTTGTCTTTTATGTTTGCACTACAATTTCTCGTACCTCGAAAGTTTTATTTCAAATATTCAGTTTGCAGAAAACATTACGGTATACTAGTTGTAGTTGGTAAGCATTTATATTAGTAACAGTCCGTGGAAGGGACGCTCGATAGGGCCGAAAAGTTTTCTGTTAAACGACCACACGGTTTAAAACAGCGTGGATAAACTTCCCAATAAAATCGGTTTCAGGATTCTACACCATCTGGCAATGGAGTCTATTGCGTGAGAAAGGCAAAACACTAATTTCGGCGATTATAGTAGAAAGGGGTCCCATGCCCAGTAGTGCGTTTTAGTGGTCTGATCATTGTTGCTCAAACCTCCCAACAGGTTTAGGATCATTCATTACTCGATCATCTGGTAGTCATTGTTAATCCACTAGGAAGGCGAGCATACAAATTATTGTGGCGATCTGGCGATCATAGGAGAGAGGGGTGATTAAGCGCAGCATATTTTGAGTGTGCTGATTATTATCAATCTTATCTCAATGATACAAGCATGATATATATCGACAGTTCACACGATATCATCCTAAAAGTGTATCTGAACACATCGCTCCCTAACAAGAGCAACAAAGCTCGAGCAGCGAGGGTAGCCTCGCATGTTTTCCATCCCTTTGTGCTGGAGGGCTCTCGGCTGCGATACCACTCCGCCGCCCTTTGTCTTGCGACGGTGACGAGTAAGCAAAGTCGAGACGAGACAACGTGTAGGGCTGGCACTGATATTTAGATACAGTGACGTTGTTTGACTTCAATCATAAGAATATTGAAGCTTAGAAGTCTATTATCATGGAGCTGATATGTTAAATAGTGTAGCCAAAATATAAGTAATTTCATCTTTGTAGCATTTGTAAAAATAGAAAGGGCAATCAACGCACTATAAAAACTGAGTCAAAATAGTTAAGTTATAATGACTTTATTTTGATTGTGATTACCCATCCTCACTGTCGAGGTTAGTCTATGTATTCTCTACGAGTAGTATTTTGGCCTGAATAACCGCAGAGTTGTTAGTAATTTAATAAACTAAGTCACCGGAGTCCTGATATAAAGCTTACCAATTCTCGAAGTACTTTATAACATCTCTGAATGCAGTCATTCAATAAGGAAGCTATTAAAACTTAAGGATCCATTGACGTTATTGCATTATTTTGAAGTAATCATAACCTGAATGTAAATTATTTCCTTTCCATTTACATTTACCCCAAGCAATGACACGGTCCCACGTTTGGGCGCCAACTATAACCCCTTTGACTTTGTCGCCCGCCATCGCGATCGCGCGCCCTGTGCAACAAGCTCTGCAGCCCGCACTGCGCATGCTCGGGTCGGAGTGCTATTTGTCGGCGGCTCACACCCTGCCGACTGGCACAAGTGGGGAGACTGGGGCGGTTTGGCTTTTGCGGGGAATTAATATGATTACGGATGGTGTCGATAGTGCGATCGGGTGAAGGGTGAAGTATTGAGTCAGGAATGCGTGGAGGAACCGATCGTTCAAAATCGTAGCCGCGAGCAATCAAATAGTGTTACCGACGAAAGAGCAGGCGTAATCACACAACACTAGCCTTAGTGTTGTGTGATTACGCCTGCACCATTCCACTAATTCGGGGTTAACCGGTGAAACCTGGAGTTACCATGGTAACCAATACAATTTGACACAAGGTTTACGGTTTAACTGCTTAACCCCGGGATAGTGGGATGGTGCAAGTGGGCCTAAGATACATATGTGATATGTGACATACTGGGCAATGAGTATCACCGATTTTTTGTAAAGAAATCAGATAGGGAGACTACTTTTCAAATAGAATTTTTCGTAACGTTCACTGTTTTTATGTAACCTAATCTAACCTCAACCTCAGTTACTCAAAAAAATATTAACACCAATTTAGCCACAAATTGGTAGTATAGCTGATGGGCGGCGAGCATTTTCATTTAATTTCTGTAATATCTTGCTTGAATCACATGCGTGATTACAATTCTCCCCTGTCGTCTGTTTCTTATTAGCATTCGTCACTTGTTTAGCATACCCCACATGTACTTGTATCGTTGCTGGGACACCCCCCCGTTGTTTATTTTTACCTCCCCCCGCGAACATATTGTCCCCGGCGCCGAGCTTTAAATAATCGGTCGCCACTACACGGCATTTTCTATTTAGGAGCGTGAAATATGGCTACGTGATAGTGGTAAGATAAGAGTCTAATATAGCGTGGTTATAAGTTATAAGTAATAACAAATTCTCATTTGTTGAAGGGCAAATTTGTACTAGCTAACGCGTTAGAAACTTATCTACAGTCAGTGATTGGATTTCATATTGAAATGAGGTGCATTAGGACTTGGAATCCAGTCGTCTTGCGTAGGTACCGGGTGCCGTCGAATGTCATCAGGTCTGGTCGACTTCATTCGTTTGGTCTCTTATCGCCGTGTGCAATCTGCCTCTAGGTTATACCAGTCGAACTAAGGACAGGCACGCTCGACTGCCTCGCTACGGATCGCCGTCCGGCCTGCGGCGACCCGATTGGTCGATGTACAGTACACTGCAGAGATAACTGACTATTTCCATACCTGGTTATATTGCCGCTGCCCGACAATCTAATAACAAAACACCGCCAACATAAAAAAGCACGTAATCACAATGAAATGAAGTAATCATGTTCACACACCCCCACTTGTCAGTTGTCAAATTGGTCTCGCTCGGTATTCCTGCCACGCCCGCGTCACGTGTTTACGGCGTCGAATCGGCAACGAACCAACTGTTGTCGCCGCTTACAGAGCACTCGGCCCTGGAACGAGTAAATCATCCCGAACAGTGATTTCGCGACACATAAATATACATATTTTACATTAGGGCACAGAATAAATAATAGTAATAGGTACAGAAGGCTCACTCTCTAACAAAACGCGTCTGTTACGATCAGCACAGATATGGCCGCTAGGTGGCGACAGCGCCACGCGCGGCTTATGGCAAACCCCAAAATTGGGATCGAACGGATGGAGTTTTAGCTACCTGTGGCAAAGCGACGAAATCGCGGAGTGAGCCACGCCTGATTAGGGTGGTTCAAAAAACCTTCTTTTTTGACGGGGCACGACTAGCACGAAGCTTTTTTTTATTTGCACCATTGTAATCGTCTCTTTGTAATCTCAAAACGAGGTAGTGGCGTTAAGGCGGGCTTCCACCAGTGGTGGCTAAAGCATTTTTGTACTGAATGCAGTCATTCAATAAATGCCGCACAGTGCCGTACACTGGTAGAATCTCGCCTTTAGCATAGACATAGTATTTTATACAATAAGGGAGGTATGGACAAAAATGTTAATAAGATCATCACACTTTATTAAAATTGTAAACTAGGGGGGTTTACAATTTTAATAAACTGTGATGAAAACATTGTTCATTTTTTTCGTAGAATAAATATATTCTGGTTGCCGAGGCGCTGTGCTCTAACCGTCTGTAATATCCGAGCACTCGCGCTGTTTGTGTGTTGTGTGATCGAGATTGTTCCGACGGCTGAAACTCCAAGTTTCTACGCGACAACGTCGGTGGCATTTGTTACGGGCACACGAGAAAATATGCTGCCATTATTTTTGGAATATTGATATTACGGGACTTTGCTTTGGTTTACGTTGAAAAGCTACTGGACCGGTTTTATTGAAACGGTGCAAGTTTTATTTACTTAAATTCCCTAGAGCGCGACATAAAGTAGTAGAATTTAAATAAAATGAAAAAAATCCATACTAAATTGTTGCCATGTTTAAGCATTTTACGTTAAAAATGTGACAGTAACGTAGGAAGTGGCGCCCTCATTTGTTTTCTACAATTTCGTGTGGAACTATAAATAAGTTAAGTCAATTAACTCGAGTTAAAATAGGACATAAATGACGAAACTATAGGGGTTTTAGCTATTTTGGGTTCGGAAGCCTAAAAAGATTGCCACAATCTGAATCAACAGTTTCGCATAAATATGTGAACTTGCATACATAATTAATGACATATGTATTTTACATTCACCTATAAAATGTTGGAAGCTCTAATAATGTCAGTACAGTCAGCCAAACTATTAGGTTTGCACCCTTGCATACAAATTTGTATGCAGGTTTGATTAGCTAATAGTTTTACTGAAAGTATTTTCAAGAAGTAAAGTTTAATGACGTGATGACACACTATAAGAAATCTATTACGTACTTACATCCGTGTCGAATAACGAAGCTTCTTTTTAAAATCGGTTAACAAAACGAACGAGATTAATGACCAGTTATTTGCTTCCTATGCTCTGCGTCTACAAACATCTGAGATGCTCGTACATATCCCCACACGATACGGAGCTCATAAGCCCAACGGAAAAGGAGAAACCTCACA
The DNA here is from genome assembly GCF_963556715.1 of Cydia fagiglandana. Lineage (NCBI taxonomy): Eukaryota > Metazoa > Arthropoda > Insecta > Lepidoptera > Tortricidae > Cydia > Cydia fagiglandana. The sequence continues at coordinate 12,466,205 of NC_085950.1, read as the reverse complement.
AAGCCCTCGGTAAACAGGAGCCGACTCCGCCAAATCCCCTTTTATTGTTTCGAGCAAGGTACGTGTATGACGCTTATCGAGTCGGAAGCTCTCTAACCAGTGTGACTAACCTCAAGCTTAGAATGCGAAGTTATCGGGGTCGGCAAACCACGGCTCGCAAGCCGCATGCGGCTCTTTGGAGGTACAATTGCAGCATTTTAAGCCGTCCGTAGAGCGCGGATCCGCGTACGAGGAAAATATTAGAAAAAATAAGGTATCGTCTTGGGTCGTCCCATTCGTTTTTCGTCAAGTTCTTAAATTAGTCCTATTCTGCTTTCGTCACTCATTCTACATTGAAAGCCACCACCGATTGTTACGAATGTAGAATGAGTGACGAAAGCTGAATAGGACTAATTTAAGAACTTGACGAAAAACGAATGGGACGACCCAAGACGATACCAAAAATAATCATGGCACACGAGAGGTTAAGTCGCCCATAAATTTAAGCCTCTTAAGTTCTTAAAATCAGCTCTTTGACCTCGAATTTCTACTGCAGTTGGCTCTTCTTCTCAAAAGTTTGCCGACTTCTGACGTACCACGCTTGTGATATTTCGAGCGCCTTATAGAATAACAGCTTTAATCACAACATATTGTCGTTACGCCTCTATGTAGCATTAGCGATATATGCGGGGAAAACTGCTACAAGCTACGTCGTAGCGCATGAGGCGTTGCAAAGCGTTTATGTATAAGGCCATTAAGGTGGTTGTAAATCTGGTGGGCCGTTCCCGCATGGCTTTCACACTGACACAACGCGTGAGGCGTACCATGTAATTCACGTGAACAGTAGACGAATCTCTAACAAACAGTAAACGAGCCTTTAACGTTCAGGCACGTTTGCCAGATGTGGACCATACCGCCACATACAAATCATCATGCCGTAACTAATCCGACGCTGCCAAGCTACCAGCAATTTACCTACCTTCTCGTTATCATTGCCCTCGCACGCCGCTATTACCCCACCCCTCGATACAGACGTATGTGCAGTCCATTCTCAAATGTACTTGCTCCATACAGTTAACAAGCTACCCCCTACGCCCCACTACGCCGCCATATCAACCGTATGCATAGATTATCTTTCGCAAGATGGAACACTCGAGTTCGCCATCAGACGAACCTCTGGATTAATTTAGTGTTGATGAATTTAACATAGAGAGTCATAGATCTGACTAAAATAAGGCGACGCATATATGTACTATTCGCACACTTAATAAAATTCCTACTTTGACGAATCTAAAATAATTCGCGGATCGTTCAGTAGCTATCTACGCCTTTATTTGATGCAGCCTATGTTTATCCTTTTATTTCAATTTAACTTAAATAATTAGTTGACATTCGCGAGATAAAAAAAAACATAATTATACCATGTTTATCAAAACCGAATTTTCTTTGGGCGGTAACATAAACACAATTTTCACGTTGTTATACTTTCAGGCTAAATCGAACGTACACTGACATCAGAATAGTTATTTGTTTTACAAGGGGGCAAAGTTGTTGTTTAACCGCTCGTGCTAATATTGATACCCGACCAAGCAAAAGCAAAAAACGGAATCTTGAGCGTTGCGAGGGTTTCAAAGCACGAGGGTTAAACAAAATTTGCCCCCGAGTGAAACACAAAATTTTTCACTAATCTCTCTCAAATATTAAATGTAAAATATCAAACAAAATCAAACCAAATCAAATCCAAATTAATGTTATTAAATATTTATCATCCAAAATAATCATTTAAAAGTCAATTCCACCAGCAAACATAAGAAAACAACTCAAAATTTGCATTTGATTACTTTGCCTCACATGTGAATAAAATGCAACTTTGCTATCAGTTTTTGAAATGCAAAGTAAGCCATTCCGAGCTGGTGTGGTGAAAAGATATTTTAATCATGGTTCGTTATCGTGCACTTCGCTCGTACTTGTCCGTACATGAATTTGCACGGGCGAGACGCACGATAGCTAGATAACATGTCAGTGTACCTACGTTCGAATTGACTTGTAATAAATAGTGAGCCCGAGTTTTCGAGTAAGATCTAGCGGGAGCCAGTCTATGGAGTGTATGCAAGGCGTGAAACGAAGGGCTGCGCTAATGGATTAACGATTTACTCTCCGGAAAATGGTTTACGTTTTTTCTCAATTTGTTCCTGATTTTATAGGCATGCGAAGTCAGCGTTTAAAATTCAAAGGATTCTCTGTTCAAAAAACATTTAGGTGCAGTCTACACTCTACAGGGCCTGCAAATTTTTATGGATTTGCAGGAATAAGAGTTTATTTTTCTTATAGGAATAAAATAATCAGAAATAAGGTCACCCCTACGTTTAGTGGTACCTGGATTGTCAAACCTTGTAGCTGATGTAATGTAGTGTCAGGTGGCGTAGTGCCATCAACTTCAGCTCTCAAGTTTGCAGCAACATTATTCTGCATTACTTTAGCATCGACAAATTTAATGCTAGTAACAACGCTGTGGCAACCATGAGTAATCTGCTGCTATATCCACACTTCGCTCCATTAGCTTAGTGCCACCAGCGCAGAGAGACCCGCGCATCATTAGTCCACGGTGACAAGTTGTTACAACGTATATGTACCTACCACAAGTAGCACAGCTGGTACTTTAGGTGTTTTCGTTAATTTAAAATCCGGCTTGATATCATGAGGCTAGATTATGTTCAAATTATGCATTACTTTACAAAGGTTTGGTTTGAAAAGTTCTCGGTGATTCTCACAACATTGGAGGACAGTCTTTCGTTCGTTTTGTACACTACATAACTTTCCAAAATTATTTTAGAAATACCTACTATTCTGCTTACGAGCTCAATTTGATTTACGTATCAAATTTGGATTGTTTATAATTTTATTTGGCAAACAATTTCCGTTCATATTTGTCCGTTTCCTGTTCAAAAATTCCTCAACATTTACTCGAAATACGAAATAGTACCGCGACAGTCCCGCCACTCACCGCCCTTAGCATTTACCCTGCCAACTAAGTATGTATTGTAAGTACGCGCCGCACTGGCAGCTCTCTCTTAAATGGATGTGTCATGCAAACGTTGAAATACAACCCCGCAACTAATGCACCATTAATAGCCGTCCTCCCTGCGTAATAAGAGTGGTTTTGGCTCGGGCTGGTGGCAAAGGAATCGGAATTGCTATCAAGACGTTATTGCCGTGCTACCCCCTTTTTACGGGCGCTTAACCCCCGGGTCCTGCGTGTAGTGCTCGGATTCGTTTCCACTGTCAATGACGGGACGACAAACGATAATAATATAAACTAAAACAAAAACCGAGGTAATTTGTTGATCGACTTAGACTAAGATTCCCCTACTGCTGGACAAAGTCATCTCCAAACATCTTGGTGATTTTCCGTGCTCGGTTGTCTTCCGATGCGTATTTGCCAAACTAGATCCTTTCTGCCTCAGTGACTATCAATCAGTCTTTAGCTTAATGAAGTATGTTGTTCAAAGGAGCTTTAAAACATTGTCATATAGCGACTTATGTCTGTCAGTCGAGTCCCGTCCCGTGTCGTCCCAAACCTCGTTCCCCGACTCGCCCAGAGCGCAGGCGCGGCGGCAATGCGGCCGAGGGGCGCGGGCCACTGTTGCCGCCAAGATTATGCGGCGCTATTCTCGGTACACCTATACCCTCCACAGTACACCCCTGTAGGGAGGAACAGCGCAAGTCACGCGTAAATGCAGAGAGTTTATTCCAGCGAAATGATATACATGGAAGTATTCTGTCCGCTCAATTATGACCCAACGCAAACTACCCCGCGATAGGCGGTACTTACAAACTGCTCATTTGGCAATCTCAGTACGCGACAGAGATGACAGTCAGTGACAAATGGCTAAATTGATTTATAAAAACAACGTTTTGTGTAATTAAAAATATATTCATGTGTCGTGAAGTGGTGCAGAAGTTATTTTAGTTAATACCAAGGACAGTGGAATCACTTTTCACTTGTAGTAAACAGATAACTTCAGTAAAATTTGGAAAAAACATGACGATTTGTTTTCAATACTACCGTGCTAAGCTAAAACGTAACAACTGCATACGACTTTCATAACAACATACGACTTTTTAAATTGCGAGGATAATAGGGATGGTGTTATGCCAAATGAAGTAGACTATTTTATTAACTTGTGTTTGGTTTAGGTATTTTCTATATAATTGTAAATAAATTACTTCTTACAGATTTGTATTTTCCTTTTTTATTTCATGAGATGGAGCTATAAAAAAACTACCTAGTTATTTCAAATTAATAATCAAATTTGGTTATTGCCATTTTACATTACTTTCCATTCAGATTCCCACAAGATGCTATTCGCAGAGAACTATGGAAAAAAGCGTCCAATTAGAGAGACATGAAATTGAGTGGATGCCTGGCAAGATATCTAGAATATGTTCTATTCATGAGATATAACCCGTGAGATAATCATACCCGGTCTCCTATATGTAGATACATTTTTCCTATCATGCTTTCACTGAATTAATTTAACAAATGCACACAGAAAAGAGCGGCAAATTCAGAAAATGTAAGCGCGCGAACGGCTGTGGTCCCATACAAAATTTTCATTTTGCACCTTTTTCTACAGACAAACTTGCTTGACGGGCTATATACATATAAAATATTCTGAACTGAAAGTGGGGATTTATTGTGACTCCGCCTGTTCAAATATTTTTGACCCGATTCTTGTACCTATGTAAATTTTGCAGACTGTATAGCCAGTCCGATTTCTAAGATCAAGTTCGCCATACATTTACTGTGGCGTACTTGATCTTAGAAAAACGGACAGACTATACCTGAACGTGACTTCGCACTGCCATACAGATATATAATAAAATATACAAAATACTTATTATAGCGGAATACATTTATACAACAATGATATATTTACTTATGTTGAGTTAGTCTGTCATGTCATAACAACATTTTAACTAGTTATCTTTTAATCTGCATTAAATTATTATACGTGAATTATTTGACTGGTTCTTCACTGTATGGCATAAACCTATCCCTGTCCAAGTCATATTCTAATCAAATATGAACCGCGAACTCTAAGCGGCCAGTACGTACAGCAATAAGGTTATTAGCGGATTAATGTCGCTGATTGGTAGTTATTGACATTATATGCATTTCATTTACACTTAGCTATGTACCATTAGAGTAATAAAGATGACTCTTATTTTGTTTACCAGCTTTGATTACAGGCTCTGTAAACGCGTCGTCCTATTTGAATGTAGGCGTAATTGTGTGTGTGTGCTAATTTGGCCCGAGAATTTGAACGGTAATGTTCCTAAAGGCGGTTTCCATACTAAATATATGCGTTCACTGGTTTATTCCCTCTTCAAACTCTTCTGCTATCATCGTAGAAGAAACGTTGTAAGCGTATACGCAATCTTGCAAACATGGCTCTCTTTTGACAACGATGTAGAACGCGGCTAAAAGTGGAGAAATATCGCAACTTTCTAGGGAATGCCTGGAACTTCTCGCGGTTTTCCCAGTTGTTTCCTTTTCAAACTTGTCGTGTATAAAAAATATTAATTTAAAAGTAGCGTGTGACATTGTCGTGTATAAAAAATAATAATGTTTTATATAAAAATAATATTGTTGTGTATGAGAAATAATAAGGTTTTTAAAATGTTTAAATAATTAATGGGAGTGATGCCTCGGATAAGATCCGCAGTAAAACATTGGACTATTGGAGTACAAGGGTCCTCTTGTTATTCTAACCTGGTTAATGGGAACTTGGTAGGATATTGAAAAGATAAAACCAAATATATGACATGCAATTTAATACACTTCGCTAACTACTTACAATGCACTCCGCTTTAGGGCGGGCGCTACTCAAAATACAATCGGTTTTTATAAACCGTTGGCGGTTATGGGGTGACACCATAGTAAACCTTAATCTACGGTCGCGAGACGGACGAGACGCGGAGTTTTGGCCAAAACCTAAAACGAAAGTCTAGTGCACTCACGGATACCGGGTGTAGCTTTCATCCTGGAACTTAGCGTAGCAGACAGATCGACGTAGATCAGCGGCGGGCGTTCATCGAGCCCCAGCTGTGACAAGCTAAGGCGAGAACAAGCCGCGGCGCTTGGAGTTTCACGGGAAGGACCCGCGTGAAGACACCTTGGAGTCGTCGGACGGCAGCATAGCCATCCGACACACGGCCTGCAGGTCGAGGCCGCGTCCTACGGCGTAGAAGCAGCGTCAGCATGACGCTCAGCAAAATCGGGGACGCGCAACAGCGCGCCTGGGAACACGATCACCAACCGTGCTCATGTCCATCGGCGACACGGGACGCACTAAGTAAATCACGCGCACAATTCACGCACAGCGATATACGCACTTTACAAATCGGTCTCCCACCAGCCGGACCAGGCGGCGGAAGGAGACGAGGCAATTCCTCTTAATCTTTAATTAGAAACCATCTACATCCTAGCATATTCCCATTCCAAGTCTAAGTGTAGTGACAGTGACAGTTCGAAATCTTCCCCTACCGGACACGTTGCGTTTCGATTCACATCAACACATTAAACGTCAAACCAACTTAAATCTTTTCTAAATCAAATGGTTCTCGAAAAATATCAATGCTCATTAATACTTGTAATATTTTAAGTGGTTAATAATAATTACTAATAATTATATTTTTATCGTACGTTTCTACTTTGTTTCCTTTGGAATATATCCTTGCTTATGCCTGAACAAAACGCCTATATTCTTAGCTGTCACCGGGCTGTCACGCTTACGACTACCCAACGAAAGTCTTTTTTATGTTTTTATATAATTTCATAAATGATTCTAAAATACAAATTAAATTAGGATGTGACCTACTTGGGCAGTTAGGATATATCACGAGGATCATTTTGATATACGTGAAGCCAGGTTTGGTTCAACAACCTCTACACAATCTGGGTGACAAGTTCCGTTCGAGTGGCATACTCTTTGGACTTGTTTCTTCGAAACCAGTTAGCCAGGAGGCAGTATATGCTAATCAACCTGCAGCTGAGAAGGTACATTACAGTTTTACATAAGTGTCATACTCTGGTGTATGTTATTCTGTTGGAAATGCGACATTAATGTTGTATAGGTCACGTTGTATGAAAAAGTATGTATTTAGTATAGGAAATTATGTAGCATCGCTACAAACTCAGCCAGCATTATTGTGGATAGGAAAACTGCCTAACGTCAGAACAGTCTTGCAGATACTGCTCTCTCTTGGCAAACCAACTAAACGTAAAAGGAGAAATGTCGTAAATGACAAGAGTGCTTGGAAGTTATCTCTTTAATGATCATCCGACATCCGACATCTTCCCTTTTGCGCCTTATCCCATTGTAATAAAACAGAAAATGTTTATATCTTTAACGTCTACAGTACACGTGAGGCGGGCGTTGATTAGGGGTGTGAAACGCGACGCCAGACGAGGAATGCGAAATGTGCTAAACGGAATGAACTTCGGTTATGGTGGTATGGGCTTGCGAATTTGCCAGACCGAAGGGATCGAATTACGAATTATATTTGGAATGCGATGGAAGGAACCATTTTCCTTACAAGTTTGTTTTATCGATGCTGCGAAGATAAAAAAATATATCAAGAAAAATCCCAGTTAATCTCATCCGAAAAGGTTTCCTTATTTCCACGCAATTTTTCATCTCAACAGACAAGAAATTAGCTTTTTATCTTTCCATCTTGAAGCTACGGAAATAAGAAGTTTGGAATAAAGTATCCGATGAGGCTACATTTCTTCTGAAGGAAAAACTTGAGCAATTTTTTTGCATAATAGAAAATATCTTCTCGTCGAGTTAATAAAGCCGGGAGAGGAGCGAACAGGTTGAAATACGAGGGGTCGCGGTCGGGCTTATTTAATGCGGGTCATTTTCCGCTGCGGAGTCCACCAGAGGCCTTGATTCTCGCATGTGCTTTTAATGTAGCAAAATGATATCAAAAACGCATTGATTTGCTGCGCCTATTCTCTTTATGTGTGCAAGCGCGAAACCTATAAGCCTCTTTCGTTCTCTTAGTTCATGTCATGATCAAGGATGGAAGACTGTATGATAGGCTTCACAAGCTTCTGTCTTTTGCATCATTCACAAACCAGTAGTACCGTTTAGATGAATTCTTTATAGTTGATCCGTGTATCATAAATTTGGAGCATTGTCAATTGTCATCGTTTTCACCATCTCGCCAACCCCTTCCGCGTGAATTGGTATTGAACTTTCTTTTCTGAATAAGGCCCGTAGTCCGCTGCGGCTGGAATTCACTTCACCGGTTTAGGGATAGAGCTTTAACTCATCCGAGGATACCTTCGGGCCATTTTTCCCCGTTCGTTTTGGACGATGGCTTAGACTGGCTGAAGCAGAAATATGAGGCTTGGATTTGATTGACCTTAATTTGTGAAGAGATTCGTAGAAAATTTAGAGCAATATTTTCGTTCGTGGCTAAAACTAGATTTAGATTTTGATCATCCTGGATTTATGACTTGACCACATTAATGCCACTTATGCAAATAGAGTAACCCCCATTTCGCTGTAACAATAACAACAAAACGATCATATCACTTGAAACTACTTGGAACCGTCTCTTTATAAAAATACATTTTAACTGGAAATATCTTCAAAGAATCAACAGAACAAATGGATCGCTCGCTGACCTATTTCTGACTTTAACAATATATTTCCAGTTGGGAAGCGGACCAGCTTTGCGAGCAATCCTCTTATCTGTTATGACTTCCTGTTCTTGCTGGTGTCGCTCCAGAGTACACTCGACTTCGTACAGCTTAGTGCTGTATATCATTCAGGTGTCCACAACTGTTCTTATGTTAGATTCTTCTACTTTGAAATATTTAAAGAACGGATAAAGGATACAGTCTAAAGAAAAATACGCTCGACATCATGATCTTGGTGATAACCTGATGACTGACGCTCGGTCATTTGAAAACGACAATGAGAAATGACTATGGTCATGGTGATACTCTTTGGATGCTATTCAAATTTTTGGTGACGAAACAAGTAAAAACTTAAATTTTCTGTTTTATGAAACCGACTTCAATACTATTGTAAATTGAAAGTGCAAACCTCCTGAATGTTTTCATTTCTGGCAGAAGCAAGAACGAAAACTGTTAGTCCAGCAATGGAGACCCCATAAAAGCATTCGCTTAAGCTTCTGCCACCGGGTCGGGGGTAAGCCGCGCTCCGCCAACCGGAAAATTCCCCGCTGACGAGCTTGTCCACGTCACTGATTGCGTTATTTACATATCTGTCGTAAAACTGGGGGGAAATTTCACTTGTGTTATTGACTGCGACAATATGGCCCCTTTTATAAAATATATTTCGACACCAAAATGTATGATGCTCAAATTATACAACGCGCACAACTGATTTGATACCCTTCCGAGACCCTTCTGAGATATGTACTATATTCCAGAACTTATTTTGAACTTTTATTGAATAACAAAGTTCCAAATCGAAAAACATTTAAAACAAATGCTTATGTGTCTCAGGAGAATACAATGGGCATGTTATAAGGGTGTCTAAAATTTTGTAGAATGTGGACCCTTCAGAGGGAAGACGTATCTGCAAAGAACATATTAATGGTCTTCCGTCTTCCTTATGTAACTCTGAATTCAAATTTAATGGTGAGCTCGAAGTTTCCTCGTTATATTCCTTTCTGAATCAAGTGCAATAAAGAAACAAAGTAAACATTATAAGTCGATCGGCAGTAACTTCGAACCACTTCAGGCAACTAAGTAGTTTGTAAATCGACGAGACGAGCAAGCTCTTGATGAAGAGCTTGCCAATATGCAGTGTTTAAAAGTTGCAAGTGAAAAGTTCAACCGCGCCTAAGTTTTGTATATGGAAATAGCGAGCTTAATGTAAGGTAGATGCATAGTCTCTAAGGCTTACGTGCCGGCATTATCTACAGTACCTACTCTTATATTTGAACGGTGGAACTAGTTGCTCGTTCGAAAGGAAATACGTTGTAACCATGCTAATGGCATCTTGATTATAATATCAGTACTTTTACAATAGCTACAAAGATTTTTAAATATCTGGTCCCTAATGCATAAAAAATCAAATTAACTGAACTTTTGATAAACAATACAACTGTCTCGTGGACAAAAGTTGTTACCGTCTAAATTGCTACCGCAAGGTAGCACCGCACTGATATTTATATTTAAATGGAATTTGTATTAGATTAGTATAAAATTTTCGGTTCAGCTGCAACCCCTGACACCAAACTATAAACTTTCGTGTCAAAATCTGAATACGCCCCCGGAACCGTCAGTGTCAGCGCCAACGCGATAAAACCCAAGAAGGCTGGATAAATAATTTATTTAAAGGCAACACAGTTGGCAACGGGCGTCGGAATTATTCACGGCGGCCACACTGACGGCCTGCATGCTAACTGCTGCCTCCCTCTAGTGCTGCACCCTTATCGATACTTTTTCTTAAGGTGCAAGACGTGGGTGACGTCATTACCAACCATAATGGAATTGGGCGAGACAGTTGCCAGGCAGAGTGATGGCAGGTGGATTGGCAGCCGCTTATGGATGAAAAAGCGTCTGTTAGCTCTAGCCCAGCTACGGAATAAGTAGTGGGCAACTGAAGGCTGCTACATCGGCGTTGTTCATTTTAATTTTTTAACTGCTGCCTTACACTGGAACTGGTGGAAATTTTTACTTGTTCTGTCTGTGTTAATTGTCACCGCTTTTATTGGCCTTGATGATTATCGAAACAATTACCACATCGCGGTAGCGAACGACGTTGTTGCCTCTCTGTCGCACTTGTAAATTCGTACGTAAATATGACAGGGAGGCAACACGTATAACGTGGTTCGCTGTAGGCCCTCAGATGTGGTCACTCTGATAGTCAAGCTGAAAAGCGGATATACGTACCTCACCACTTCATCATTGATTATTGTCTGTACCCCATCTCTAGCGAAGTTAATATTCTCGCAATTTATTCATTGCGATTGTATCGATAAGCCGCCGCCGCCTGTAAGGTGGGGGCGCAAAGTTTCCTGGTGATTAGCTGACGTAGCGTACAGCCAAGCTCGACTCGTCAAATAGTGATGAACAGACGACATATCGAATAGCTAGTTCAGAGACACGCAATATGCGAATTATAGTAGCGTAATTTTTAGTAGTCTTAATCCGTCACATTAGGTGTTTAGGTGCGATTAAGGTACTGATTTCAGTGCCATTCTGTACTTCCAATAACAACATTCCTAGCGGGTTTCATGTTGGTTCTCATGTGACAAGAAACGAAAATCAAATTATTTACGCTACAATACAATCAATACATCCTCCAAACAATTTTGTAGTGTAATCATAAAAAAACTACATAGTTTATCTCAATGTTTTATTTTTAAATGATTTTTCATCAAACAGAGAGTCACAGGTCAGAGGAACCAACCAATAGTTTTGTTTGACAAATAAATCCTTTTAAAAGGCAATATGTATCCTACGTACCTACCTAAAAGGGGTGATTGCAACAGAACTGACATTTGACGGGCAAAGTGGCTTGATTGGCAATATGGACATTCCCGGAATTTCGGTGCTCTTTTACCAGCAAGCTTTCAGCGATTTGTGGGGTGAATCGATTCCGGTTACTGTCTGAAGTGATCGATCGGCGATGTAACAAATGACTGTGGCACGGAATATACTGTGCCATTCAATGCATTAAAAATAACACTGTTGGAAGATTTAATCTTGCTATGATTTCGGTGTCCGGTACTTTCCAATGGCTATACATTATATCACATTACACCAGATCCCTATTTGTTACGAAAATTTGCTAAATTCTGTATAAATCTCAAAATTCACAGTTAAGACTTGGCCTGTAATCTTTACCATGGGTTGTGGAGACGCGACAACTGTCGCGGTGGTGAGGGTACTTTTATGAAACTGTAGTTTAGCTACAAAATAATGCCTCTATTTTCATTAAGTATATTTATATTGTTAGGATCCTATAATCGAACTAGCGCAGTAATATCTTAATAGGTTCAAGCGTGCTGTCACACCCTAATCACGCCGTGGTTATCGGCCGCTACTACACACACGCTGTATCACCGGACAATGCCTTTCTAAATTAGCTTTTGTCGATACAGTGGACACATCCTTTAGAAATTCCTTTGGTAGTAATAATGAAATTTGTGGTATATCGTTCTATTTCGATCAAACGCTGCTAAAGAATTTTCTAAAGGAGACTCGGATCTTTATGCGGAGCATATTAACCTTTTTGGTTTAAAATTTCTGATTGAAAGCATAACATAAGTACATATTAAATGTCACATGCGCGATAAATATAAACTGTACTAACTTCCCTATTCGTCTTCGTCGTAACTTCATGACTGAGAGTTGTGACCGCCATAAGTCGCTTTTTCTGGGATTGCTCTCCAACCTGGCCGATCTTCTGCCTTCCGCATAGAGCCCTGGAACTTGACGCGTGTGACTGCCTCAATGGCATCAAACCAGCGTGTGGGTATTCTGCCTCTGCCTCTTCTGCCCTCAACCTGGCCACCGATCATCAACCTTTTGTGTTGTGCTTGATGTTTCTGTTTTTCCCTATTTTCCCCAGCCGATTGACAGCTGATTTGGCCATTTGCCCACGCCTGATCACTTCCTTATCGCAGTCCCCGTTATTACAAACTAGTGACCCCAGGTAAACAAATTCAGGAATTTGTGTGCAGGCACCGCATCCAGATCACGCAGTTCGTAAGTCCTCTGCATCTGGTCCGCTCGGTCTACAAACAAAGTTTGGTCTTGCTCCGATTGATGAGAAGTCCATATTCTGCGCTGACATCCTCGATCCAGCGCAATAACTCCGAGAGTTCGGCTTCATTCGTGCCAATAATGGTGGTAACTTTCCTATTATATGTTATCAATCAAAATCACGTCAATATTGATTGCAATCTAGAGTGATTACTGATTGCACGGATACGTCACCGTATGGCCAGACCCGGATTTCAGTGTTATCGACGCGAGAGTACAGACACCAGTGGCGGTGTCCCTGTCACTTAACCGTCCCAATAATATACGAGTACAGTCACTATTATCAACTTATGATTACTATCTCGAGTGGTCGCACTCGGGTGTAGTGTAGTGTGACTCCGAGCCAAGTTGCTACGAGCTGCATGTCTACCGAAGCGATGTACTCATCACATCATCACATCACAGTGTGTAGACACATGGTGATGTGAAGGTAGAGTGACAGCACTCTGCCTACGCCGTCCCAATAATATACGGTCGCTATATCAACGTATGATTGCTATCTCGAGTGGTCGCACTCGGGTGTGGAGTGTGACTCCGAGCCAAGTTGCTACGAGTTGCATACCTAGGGAAGCGATAGACCCGTCATAATGTTAATGTACCTTTGTGTTGTTAGAAAGAGAGTAGAACAGTGGTGATGCGTCCGTTACTCTACAGGCTCCCAATAATGTACAGTCGCTATATCAACGTATGATTGCTATCTCGAGTGGTCGCACTCGGTTGTAGTGTGACTCCGAGCCAAGTCGCTACGAGTCACGTGCCTAGCGAAACGATAGACCCGTCATGTTCGAGTATCTTTGTGTCGGTAGAATTAGTAGAACAGTGGCAATATATCTGTCATTTTACGCGCTCTCAATAATATACAGTCGTTATATCAACGTATGATTGCAATCTAGAGTGGTCGCATACGGGTGCAGTGTAGAGTGCGACTCCGAGCCAAGTGGAATGTCCTGCGAAACGATAGATCTGGCAGGTTGATTTTATTGTCAATGCTCTTTTCGTATGAACCTGTACCTTAGAACTATGAAATAGTTGTCTTTCGGTAAATCAGTATGCTGTGATTACAATCTTGAGGTGTAGGCAGCTGTTGAAATATGACTTCCTGAGATAACTTGCAATGGTATGATTCGAAATCATTTTGAAGTCGTCAGAATAAAACTTGTCGTCATAGCATTAGATACACTTTGGTGAGGAGTAAACTTTTTTTTCGATAATTAGTCGCTTAACATATATGTTTTTAAGTCCACCATTAAGAATGAACGTTTTTTGTTACAGGTAAGCTACAGCACTCAATATTCACTGAATCATCTAACTGTAAGTACTTATTCATCGACATAAATCTTGTCAGCTCTAGTATCGCGTAGGTCTGCGCACCCCCAGCGCGCATGCGTCCACCGCAGTGGTTAGTAGGTTTAACAGGCATGCACTACACTAGAGATATGTCGGGGTATACCGGGTACGAATCAGCCGGCTAGTGATGCGACACGCCTTTATCGATGTCGATATTATAAATTAGAATTATTTGAGGATTAATATCTCTGAGTTTTGGTTACTTTCAGGATATTACCATTAAAATATGGCCTTGTTTAAAAATCGGTGAATGCTTAATTTTGTTCGTAGCAAGATAAACGTACTAGGGCTCAAAATAGGGTCCAATAGTAGATACCCTGTGGGGTAATTGCACAAAAGATCCCTATGGGTCGAAGTGTATCCGCAAGGGCCCCCGAAAACAATAAGATAAGATACCCTGTCACCATTGCTAATGATGTAAGTGTAAACATGACATCCCTACTAGGAGAGTGACGAGCACTCTCTACAAAAATCTAAAAGGTTTATTGAGGCAAAAAACATTAAGATGCAGTCAAAATTGCACCTTACATGAAAAAAATTACGGTGGTCCCCAGGCCTAGTTAGGCAACTAGGCCGAGCCTCTTGGGAACCATAGAGAGTCCTTAAGTATTCAAATTTATGTTACACTGTTTATGTCTATAGTGTAATACTGGTACCACAGTTAAACAATTGTGCCATCATTCATTGGTTAAATCAGTTAAATGTTACCAAGTTGAAATTTAAGACAGAATCTAACTTTTAATCTATTTTATCTCATCTCTCAGTTCTCAACCCAATAATTCTCGAGTTCGATAGCGCAAAATGGAATCGTATATTCTAGGTAGCCATTGGGAGTGCACAGACCGAGCTTATATTGGATCGGCCGAATGCAGCCGGCTATGACATGGCTTACCTAATCGTATACCTAGCTATCCGGCGTATTGACACTACGGGTCGGCTATTCTGTACGTCTAGCTACCGTACAGCCACCACACGGGATTGTTATGCCATTTAGGGTTCTTGCTAAATTGGAAATTCTATAGCGTAAGTATCGAACAACCAATTTAGCTAGGACCCTGAATGGCGCAACAGTCGCGGATCGTGAGGTATAGAGATTTGGATAACTGGACCGTGTGGGTCTCGCTTCAATAACATAGCTAGAATACATGAATAAATTATGAAAGGGTGTATTGATGTATGTACTCTCAACATGTCATCCTATCCAATTTTCGTGGGTCGACTGCTATTAGATCAAAATGATGATTTATTGATGGCCATTAATGTCATCATGTCGAATCTCGAATAAAAGATTGTTCATGCAATTTCATATAGCGACTTATACACTGTGACCATGACCACTGACCAACCAAACTTCCGAGGGTCCAATGTCACCCTGACCTTAGTCACACGGTCGAAAATTAGCAACGTCACATTGGTCAAAAACCTTATATCCGACCGTATATAGTCAGACCAAGAAAAGTCTGCAGCGGATTTGATAGGCCACGCAGTGCAAGTATTATATAAACGTCAAATTTCTATGAAATCATGACTTATAAATAACACTGATACTGCGAGGGCTATCAAAATCGCTGCAGGCTTTTCGTGGCTTAACTCTAGTAAGCGTTTAAGATTCAATGCCACCCAACTCACAAAACACTGCGTAAACGCAACGTCAATAATACAAGATCGGGTGTGACGTGTACTATAATTTGACGCGTTCATTTCTCCTCGCCTGATTTTATACGATGCGATAGAGTGAGTGGCGGTCGATGCAGAATTGCAGACTTAATCAAGTTATGTTGCACTCCGCCGCGGTGAATCTCATTTTTAATGCGGATGAAACCAAGCAAATAAAATTACTGGGAAATTTCTCTGCAATATTTTATAAATTTTCATTTAGATGCTTTTGTAAACTACTCGTGTTAGTAACAACACTACCTATTTATGTCTTTTAGGATTACTTTGTGGATAGGCTCACAAAATAGTGCCAACTTTTAGGTACTTTTCGTTGCGTATTTGTTTTTCTTGGTATTCATAAGCTCATCTCTTCATCAGTCATCATCTCTAACTAGATAATCGTGAAATTTTTTCAGTTGATTTTACCAGCCATTATCTATTTCCACAAACAAAATTTTCCTTATACCTACTCCGGTGTTCTCTACTTGTATATTTAGCCATCACCCACATCACCTCGGCTCGCCATCACCGGTCGATATAAGCATGTTTTTCTCTATTTGTCGACTCGGCCCCGCCTGACCTCCCGCCACTCGTGCTCACACCAAACGTGCGCTAATTGATGGAGGACTAAACATTTTGTATACATACATACATACATACATCACTGGCTCAGTGACCCAAAGAGGATCTTGGCCTCTGACACAAGAGAGCGCCATTCTGCCCTATTCTGCGCCACTTCACGCCAGTATAACAACAAACATAAACGTAAACATTTTGTATAACGATTACTATTCCCTAGTATAACTTTACCTCGAGGTAATCAATTATATGCTCTAGGAATAACTTCCTTAACTTGATTGGGGAGGCTCTATGAAATAAACAAAATTTCCCTTGCTTGAAAACAGTAACGATTTTGACGTTGAAAATAGCGCAGCAAATGCTATCCCATTCCGTTACCATTATTCATTCATAAGTTAACATCGATATCATCGTCGACACAATACTGATACACACAACAATATCGATATCCTGTACCACAATACTGAGCCTTGAAGCACTGGCCTGAGGCGAGTGCTCTGCAAGTGGTGAAGCAGTCTCGCTTTCATGGATCGTTAGCCCCTGGCATGGAAATGAGAGCACGTGAAACATTCTAACAACTTCTGTTGAATTCTTGTGCTGCCCGGTGATGCTCGAGGTTCAGGCGCTGACCTTACTCGTACCATGTCGAGTAGCTGAGATGTCCCTTCAAAGTGATCATATCTACAAAACATTCCATTGGAAAGTGGAAGACCCTGGCACAGTCATATTCCAGTACAGTAGAACCCGGTTAATACGATCACGTTTAAAACGATTTCCCGCATAATACGCCATGTTACGCCGGTCCCTGCAATTTTAGGCCTATTTTCATACATTTTTTCACGGTTAATACGACTCGCGTCCCGCTTAATACGCCATCTAAAATTCCCGTTACGAACTATCTGCCCGTTTGTGTTATTGTCATAACCATCGTACGGTAGTATTGTTATGCAATACGCCGTTAGTCAACATTTTTTTATGTGTTTATGACCTACCTTAGGTTTTGTGTTTTGTCTTTAATATCTTTTGTCGGGTCCTTGTCGGCGTGAGAATGCTATGCCATCTGCTTGACGGTTATGGACCACGGAGTGCAAGCTATCGCTCCCAGATTTTTATTTGCAGTTAGTTACTCCACGACTTGAGCCTATTGTTAGTGTACCTAATCTAGATTATTTAATCGCGTGTGAACCTGTACACTTAGATATCATTCGCTCATTATCACCGCTGCGGTGTTTGTACATGAAATAATACTAGTTTTTATTTCACGTTTAATACGATTTCCCGTTTAAGACGCGTATTTTGCTAGGTCCCCTCAGAATCGTCTTAAGCGGGTTCTACTGTAGTTATAAGCTACATCAGAAGTGATCAGACTCCTAAAAGTCCTCTGGTTACATTTTCTCCGAGCATGACGATTCTTTCTACATTCGGCGCTAAGGATTTTTTTATAAAAAACCTTTACGACATAAGATGACGTACTCTTTTAATCCAATAGCTGGTAGAAATTAGCTTTTGTTAAGCCCAATTCTGCCAGCCTGCTATCAACCTTGCCGCAACGCGACATTTCTTTAAACAAATTTGACGACTGGTCTGGTCTAGTGGGTAGTGACCCTGCCTGCGAAGCCGATGGTCCTGGGTTCGAATCCCAGTAAGGGCATTTATTTGTATGATGATAAAGATATTTGTTCCTGAGTCATGGGTCTTTTCTATGTATTTAAGTATTTGTGTATTATATAATATATCGTTGTCTGAGTACCCACAACACAAGCCTTCTTGAGCTTACCGTGGGGCTTAGTCAATCTGTGTAAGAATGTCCTATAATATTTATTTATTTATAATGCACTACAGTTCTGTTTCACACTAACCGTCTACCATTAGTCGTAAATTCATTTCATTAGTGCCACATGTCAATGATGGCTCTATTTATAAGTGAGGTATAACGCGCGAGACCGCCAGCTGCTTACCATCACCGCTTGGGATATTATTTATTTAGAATCGATGGTTCTTCGTATTTTCTAACGGACATTTATACGTGTCGTGTACACTGATGAAGATGGATTATTTTTGTCTTTTTCTTCACGATTTCTTAAATGTAAATTTTGTTGGTCAAAGCTTTGCCTAGCCGGGTGTAGCTTTCAAGAGATCTTCCTCAGTGCACTTCGTTAAGCACAAACACTGTCTTATGTGTATTGTTGTTTGGAGGGTTTCCACACTCGCAGTGTATCACCTTGTCGCCTAATTCCCCATCTCAGGAGGTTATCTTATTGACCGTCCAACTCTCGTCCTAAGTCTTTCTATTAGTCTGTGATTGCATTTTAAGAACTCTAACATACTTCGATTCTAGCATATTCGTATATGAATTCTTCAATTTTCTTTTATTGATACTAAATACAGAGACACTATATTTTTTCTTATTATATGACTTTTATTTCAGTTTACTAAATATAGAGATTTTAATATGATGCAGTGCGGTAAATGCGCAGTGCACTGAAATTCCTATCTGACATTTAGATCTTTGGTAATGTAACGTATGGTTATATCGATGAAAAATATAAATGGTTCAAATTCTTTCAACGTTTCTTGATTCCGTACCGTCGACTACACAACTCAAAACTTTATTATGCAAATAGTCATCCACTTCCGTTCCACGCGAATATTTGTAAAAGTCTGAATTGAATACTAGTGCTGCGAAAAATAATAGTGAAGAGAAATTGACCAAAAACTATCTCTTACTATTATTATGTATTTTTTGTTTTTACTTATTCCCTGAACCCTACAAAAAGTTCCTAAACTCACTCGACACTTTTTCCCGATTTTCCACTGGATTGTTAAAACAGGCTTTAAGTGTACCGTCGGTGGCGAGAGGGGGGGGGGGGATGCAAATGCAAGCGTAATCGCGTCGCCAATGCACGTCCTCGGGCCAAATCTCATTTTTATTAGGGAAGTAATGTGGAAAGAGTGGAAATGACACTGTACCGTCGACTTCCGACCCCTACCAGCATATACAGGTGTCTGTAACCTCTGCTATAAGAATATCAACCCTATGATTGTACATTTTAGGCTCAATTTAGATCGGCATATGTGTTATATTTTGACGCATGCGCGCCAATCACAGACGCTTGTATATTCAGTGGGCTCCGCGCGCCGTTCGGAACGGACGTGTGTCGCCGCGATATGTCGCCGGACTAGTGATGTTGCATCGAAACATCGATGGTTATTAAATATGTAATAGTGATGTGAGTGTTTTATCGTGGCTCATTCATTCGTTCATCTGTATGGATAGTTATATTTGGCGCGCGAGTGTTGATTGACTGTTTGTGAATGTGGATATAAAAGTGTCATCTGCTCTTTGATATTAATACAGACGTGAATCAAAATAATTATTACCTAATATTTGGGGTAATTTCGTTAATTTATGTATGTATGTATGTATGTATGTATGTATGTATGTATTTACTTTATTGTACATAGAAATATAAACACGAGAAACACAGTTACAGAGTCAATTAAATACAACAAAGGCGAACCTATCCCTGAATTTATCTTTAGGTAAGCTGAATATTCTCCCATGTGTTCCTCTAAACATCACGTGCACCAAACATCAATTTGTTAGTAACAACGTGTCAACGTTCTGTTGGCAAGCTTGTTACATGTCCCACAGTCAAGCTTTGTCTGTCTGCCACTGAATCGCTAATGTACATTTCAAGAAACCCCAAAAGTCCATTTAAAACGCGAAAGAGTAATAAAACTCAAGTTTTAAAGCCATAATCTCATTAGCGCCACAAATACACCGGCACATTAGCCCCCTCCACAAACGTCTCAATTGACCCCCGTGCTCCCGCGAGACTGCTATGCCATTCTAAACACATACAAAGCTAAACACCGACCAGTTTAAGTAAGAACACCATTAAAGAAATCTCGAGGTCTCACTTATACTGGTTGCCTCGAGGCGCTACGCTCGGTAAGCGCTCAGAATCACAACACTCCTCTGCTTCATACATATACTGTCATGTTTTAGTAAGACTGTTTAGTTACTTACGACGTTAAGTGTGTGAGTGTGGGTAGGATCTACTCCCTGTTTGTAAATACGGTTCCGGCGGATTAGACGGATTTGGATGTTCAGTGGATTTTGTCCCGCGACTATGTCTGCATGGATCTCTACATATTATTCCGACAATATGCTCGTTGGGTTTCCTCTTGTTGAATGAGTAAGAAAATGACACGATTATGATGTTTGGTAAAGTAAATAGAACAATAAAACCGGACAAGTGCGAGTCGGATTCGCCCACCGAGGGTTCCGTACTTTTTAGTATTTGTTGTTATAGCGGCAACAGAAATACATCATCTGTAAAAATTTCAACTGTTTAGCTATCACGGTTCCTGAGATACAGCCTGGTGACAGACGGACGGACAGCGGAGTCTTAGTAATAGGGTCCCGTTTTATCCTTTGGGTACGGAACCCTAAAAACTAGGTATTCAAAAGCGATGTTCACGCCACGGCTTGACGACGACGCCACTTTAACAATTCAAAATGCAAGACTCTCTTAGAAAAGAGCCATAGAGGTAGAGGCAAACCTTAATGGAGATTTCAAAGACATCAAGGCCCATGAGTACAAGCTAAGCTTAACGATACCTATATGGACAAAAATAAAGTCCCTTAAGAAGGAACCTTTTTCCGTGCCGCGTCATATCGTCTCCCGATAGTTGAGTACTTACTGAGTCTACTAGGACCTACCGCGAACACAGATATTGCGGGCATCTTTCTCTTTTACTTCAATTAAGGCTTAATTGGAGTGACAGAGAAATATACCCGCAATTTGCGAACTTCGGTGTTCGCGGTAAGCTTTCTGATGAAACGCGACGCGACACCGCCGCGCCTGTTGCGTTTTTTTTAACCGTTTCCATTAAAACTGAAACTGCAAAAGTTTATACTTGAAATAGTTCCTTTAACTTCAACCGCATTTAAACTAGTGATACTAGGATTGGCGGGAGACTACAAAAGACAGGGTTGAGTGGAGGAAGTGAGGGGAGGCCTTTGCCCAGCAGTGGGACACTTAATCAGGCTAACAAAAAAAAAAACTAGGATTGTATGCCTCCAGGTAATCTCTATACCCTTAACTTTGAAGAACGCTTTAAAAGATTTTACGCTTTAAATCACCGACTAATTTCATAAAGGCCGATAAATTTATTTCCTCCATTCGTTAAAATCCCTCTAGATTAGTAATGCCAAATAAATAGGCAGACATGATAAACATGACGCCGCAATGATGCCACTCTATATCTTCGACTGCTGGCCACCCCAATTTGTAACCTTGAAAGCTTTTCGTATTTTCCTATCGGAGATAACAATCTCGTTGGCGGATTATCTTTTATACTCCCCCCAATATCGGACTCAATCCGTTATTGTCATTCTTATTGTTCCCAATACATCAAGATTTATAACGACAAATCAAGATTTTGGGGCTCATATCAATGCTTTATGTCCATTCATACAAAGAGCTTTTTCATATTTTACTATATGTAGTTATTTTGTAACCATCAAAATTTAATATCTGGGGAAAAACATAAAAACTGAAAAACCGCGTTTTTCTAGAGAAAAGATCCGACCTAGCTAGATCAATTTTTGGCCCCCTAAAACCCCCACATAGCAAATTTCATCAAAATCGTTAGAGCCGTTTCCGAGATCTCTGAAATATAATATAATTATAAATAAACAAGTATGTGACGTTGCCATAGTTTGTGAAAATCTTTTTCATGTAAGTATCCTTTTGACATCCGCGGGACTACTAGACATACAACGAGTAACCGCTGTCACAAATGTTTTTATATTTCTTTTAATCCCACTCGGTGTGTATGATTTATACCACGTTATCCTTTACTTCTAATAGGCGGTCGTTCGTACCCATTCTGCTTCGTTAAAAAACGGGCCAAGTTCGAGTCGGACTCGCGCACGAAGGGTTCCGTCGTACCATTACGCAAAAATAAGTTTTTGGCAAAAATTTCATTTTTGGTACAAACTTTGATCGCTGACTGTACTTTTCTTTCCACCGGCAACTAATGCTCATCGAGACAATTCTAAAAACCCTAAATACAATTAGGTTTCGTTGTTTTATCACATAGTTCCTATGGCCACCTCCTGTCTCCATCATCAGATCAGCTCGATGACACCATAATATTGCATTGTCACCCGACTTACGTATGTATGCAAAATTTAAGCTCAATCGGACACCGGGAAGTGGATCAAATTTAACTTGCAAGATTTGATTACAGTCCGACAGACAACGGTCAGATGAAAGTAAATAAAAGCTTGTAAAATGACAAAAACATCACATTTGATGTATTCCCAGCCCCACTTGAATATATATTTTATTCGGTTTTTAGTATTTCTTGTTATAGCGGCAACAGGAACACATCTGTGAAAATTTCAACTGCCTAGCTATCCCGGTTCATGAGATACAGCCTGGTGACAAACAGGCGGACGGACAGACAGACGACAGACGGACAGTGGACTCGTTGTAATAGGGTCCCGTTTTTACCCTTTGAGTACAGAACCCTAAAACCACAACGAGCGTTGTTTTAATCGATTCAATAAAAGAGACTCGAGGCCATTCTATTCCGTGAAGTTAAGTAGAATGTGAAAACATTCAGACGCAAAATGCAGATAGAAAGAATATTTCATGTTTTGTACACCGTACAGGTGTATGTGTGTATAATACAGCCTACGGCGACTGTCAAGTCTTTTCGTAACTGAAGCTGGTAGGGACGACTTTTTGCCGGTCTGACTCCAGATTTGCGGCAGCTGCTCTCATTTTCAATTATATCGGTCGAATAGTCCAGCTACTCTAGCTTTTCGAGAATGTTTGTACTGAAAACACAATTTACTGACTTTCCCCGTGAGCTTGCTAGTCATATTTTCTCTGCTTGATTTTATAAACGTAGTCAGAAGGCCTAGCAAGTCTTTCCGCGACTAAAGCGACTCTATATGTCCTGCCGCACTTGATGTATGAAGCCGCCCGACTGTTGGCAAGATGTGCTAGACATACAAACTTTATTTCACTTTGGAGTTGGGCCATACAGAGGATACCTTTTAGTTTTGATGGTCTGAACGTTTAAAAGTTCACTGGAACGGCTATTCCTATAAATTATCGATTTAGTCGTTTGTTTTAACAACATAATCGCTCTTTTACTTGTATCAAAGCATCGCACAGTAGCATGGAGTTTTATTCTTGTTGGCATTGTATCTTACGTCGATGGGCCTGCATTCACCTTCACTCGCGTCGCCCTCATGAATAAATCTAATGGACATGTGAATCGAGCGCCGTATTCAGCTAATTGCTCCATATGCTCCAACATTCTAGGATACAGTTTCATTTTGACACACGCTAATTTGATTTTTGTTAAAAAACACCTGCAGTTTGCATACTGAAGTACTATTAGCCTTATGTCACTTTCTCAATGAAGGTAGATTTAATGACACCTTTTGTGGTAAAATCCGTCATACCGACCATAAGAACCACCAAAGAAGTTTGACATAGACACAACTTTGAACCCTGATAGTGATTGATTACATTACTCATTTTTGCGGCATGAAACACATATATATGCGTATGAATATTTAATCGCAAATACTAGTTGATTTTAAATATCAAGAAAGTGATTGTGATTGAATTTTGCAGTGTGAAAATGAACTCAAATAAATAAAACTTTACACCCATCGTAATGTGCATGTAATTTTTCGATAACTCTCCCGTTGTTCTTACCTTTGACAATGAAGACTTTGCGAGTGCAGAGATAGTGTATAGTGTTAAACTGTGATGAGTGCAGTGTAGTGCAAAATGGATTACCGTGCACCGCATCCCATGAGCGTCGGCGCCCCGTACTTCAACCATCCAGGTATGTAATCATGTAATAAGATCTGTAGTAGGTACTTGACCACGTAATACTTCGAAGATGGGTGTCGGTTACGGCCACTGCTGACAACTTCGGTATTGTCTTTGGAATCTAAGCCATAGTGGATTAAAGACTCACATGACAAATCAACGTCGAAGTACACACGGTCTTATTCCTGGACAGCGAAATTGGTGAAGACTCCGCCAATGGAGACTTCATCCCCTCCCCTAGGGCATGGTGAGGGATAGCAGAGAAAATGTTGTTAAAAAAGAACAAAGTTTATATGACGCATATGTTTTATTCTAGTGACAATAGATAGAGTCGTGTGCAAACATTTTTTGCGAAATTTGTTTTGACACTTTAGGCAGCTAGCACATTTGTGTCGCAAGTCGCAACCCAAAAAACCGCATCAGTGTGATAACTGCCTTGGCTTTCGACGATAAAAACAGAGCTCTTGAATTTAATATTTTTAAACCCCTCAGGGTAATGACTGGCAACACTTTATTAAGATAATAAAATTATAAAGTCAATCCAATATCCGTCAGAAAACACTTCAGCGTACCCATCTCCATCAGGTAATCATCCCTCCCGCTATAATCCAACGTGAAAGGTCAAACGGTCTTAATCTAGGGCCCGGTGACGTCGCGGTGACAGCGTGATTGATGACGTCACCGCCGATGGAGACGCCGTGACGTCATTAGCTGAGCGACTGCCCCCGCTGGCCGCAGTGGGATTAGCGAAAATTGTGAAAGCGGCCGCTTGGGAATTTTGGGATCATCGGTTAGCAAGAAATCTTGATAAGTGGCTTTCGACCTTATGACAGGTTCAGATGATGAAGTAATATATGATACATACACTACTTTAGATGATACTTTAAGATGACGGTAGAAATATAAGAAAGCAAGTAATAAACACTTCATTGTATGACTTGTTTTTCTACACGAGACAACAGTATGAGTATGATTAGAAAGTAACTCATCCTTGTTTGCAGTCAACCTTAAATTTTCTCTATTGTTTGTCCTTATACAAACGTCATCCGCATCCATTTGTCTTCTACAACACTGCTCCGACGTTCCACCACCCCATTCACACTCACAATATAGTACTAGAGTAAAAACACAGTACAATAGGCGATTTGACGTGTCGGGGTCACTCGGATAATCGTCCTCGTGACGCGGCCATGACATGACAGATGGCCGGCCGGCTTGACGGGGGCTATCCTTGTCACGTGACAAAATGAAGGAAGCTAATCGCTTTTGCGAGCTTTCTTTTTGGATTGGGTTGTCTTCTGGCGCAGAGGTAGGCAAACTTTTGAAAAGAGTGAACCGCAGTAGAAATAGTTGTGTTCGGAGAACTAAGAACGGGAGAGTTCTTTTTTAGCTGGTTTGAAGCTTGGCTCCATAGAGCTGCAAGCGGCTCGCGTATTATACCATTAAATAAATTGTGGAAAGCGCTAAATAGTGACAAATCCGAATGCTGAATGAAACTGACAAATTCTAATCACCGTAATAATTTTATAACAGTGACATGAAGTTATAAATCTCGACAGATATGGTATAACTTGCCGTAATAGACCCTAGCTTGCTAAAAATATTCATAAAGAGCTTCCAGAGCGCAGTGCACTTCCCCTAAATGGCCCGTTTTATGGACGACCTCTTAGCGCTGATGTAGTGCCCGGACGCGCTCGTAAACCCGCCCTTTATCCGATGCCTTCCTGATGTAGCATTAGGAATAGACCACGGCACAGTACTTAGTTCCAGTAGTGAGTTCAGTTCTGAGTTCTAAGGGCTACGATGGGACTGTAGGACAGTGCAAAAAATGTACCTGCTTTGATGTACTTATAAAAAGAGCGAGCTCATCGCCAACAAACTGCCCCGCAGTTTGGCGAATCTTTGTATTGTGATACGCATATTTTATAGTTTCATGTTATTTTCAATAAAAAAGAAGTTCTTATCCAGCCAAGAGTTCCCGTAGAACGATAGGAGATTTACTTAAGAAGTTAAACGCGTAAGAAGCATCGCTGATATTATCGATCGATGTAGCTAGGTCTTATTTCTGGGAAAACGCGCATTTTTGAGTTTGTATATGTCTTCCGAGCAAAGCTCGGTCTCCCAGATATTATCACTAATACTTTACAGAGATGAAAAAATAGCGAGTCAACTCGATTTTGAGATACACGGAAACATTGGGTGAGCTTAGTATGTGATTAGGAAAGTTGGATATTGCAAACACTTACTGTTCGCAACCTCTCGATCCGATCTAAACCCCTTCCGAATCCGTTTTTCGTGGAGAAAAGTGATCAGTATTCGGGACCAATCAGCACGTATATAAAGTACTTGTGGTTGGGACGAGCCTGTTTGCTGGGACGTAACGATATCTTAGGATAATGTTTGCCTTTCGTGATAGAAATCCAGACTTCAGGTTTTTCTATAATTCTGACAAAAACAAAACCTTAGAATGCAGAGGTCGCTAGTGACGTTGTCACAGTTGGAATGACTAAATACGCGCTGATTGACGGATGGTCAGCAGTGGTTGATATTTTCATTGTGATTGACATCTGTATTTACAATTTATAGATTCACTGATTTAAACTTTCACGATTATTTAACATTATGAAACTACACAACGGGACTTAATCGCGTATTTAAGTTTTAAGATTTACCTCCGACGTTTCGAGGACGGCGTTGTCCCCGTGGTCTCGGAGAAGACTGCGTTAAGTTCACATCAACATCTTCTAGCCGCACGAGTTTTTCGAACTACCCGCACTTGGTCTTGTTTATCAGTTTGAACGTTTTGCGCACTAGGGATGTCACTCTGTCCACACACAACACTAACGATATTCGATTTATCGACTGTCGATATTCTTTTCCGCTTACATTTACTAATGACTGGAATTTACAAGTGCGGGTAGTTCGAAAAACTCGCGCGGCTAGAAGATGTTGATGTCAACTTAAGCCAGTCTTCTCCGAGACCACGGGGACAACGCCGTCCTCGAAACGTCGGAGGTAAATCTTAAAACTTAAATACGCGATTAAGTCCCGTTGTGTAGTTTCATAATTTATAGATTGCTGACAAAAGCAAATTAAGGTGTGATTAAACGGTCAAATAAATCGACAAATGCTGCACCAGCTATCATCAATATCGCCGTAACCCCAACGCGAAATCATTGTCACCCTTATTAAGTCCACAAGAGCGATTTAAAGCACAATTGCGTGAGTGGCTCGCGATAGTGATCAATCAGTAGCCCCGGATAAGTGCGGTGTTTTATCGGGACGGTTTCGTAACGCGGCATCATTGTCACCCTATCGAGATGCGCGCGCAGGTTCGCGCCCCGACGCTTCGAGGGGTGCGGTACAAGTGATGAGAGCACAGAGATTATGTGTATCTATGATACCTCTACTTTTTACCTGATTAGCGGAACACGGGATAATAGTTTTCGAATAAGCTGAGATGTTCAATGAAATTTCATAAGTTTCGGTTTGTTTATCGGTCGGTACAAGAACCTTAACCTAAGAAGTTTAAACCTTCAAAGATATGTTTAACCTCTTGCTCTTGTTTGCTGAGTATTGCGCGATAGCTAATTGGAAGAGATTATGTTAATTATTATGGCAAGAGGACCAGGTCCTATCTTGTTCCTAAAATCTATAACAACATACCCTTAAATATTAGGAAAAGCACCAGCAAAAATGTATTTAAGTCTAAATTAAAAAAAACTTATGTTAAAACAATATGAAGCTATGATAAACTTAAGTTAAAGAATGTCATGTTATATTGAACTTAGATTTGTAACTTATATTAGTATCTAAAAATAGTTTAAATACCTAAATTAAGTAAAATAGCCTAAAAACAGTATGTAAAAAGAGGAGCCTATTTCTGCCAACAAACTGTTATACAGTTTGGCGGAGGTTGTACCTATCATGTAAAAATATGCTGTTCCGTGAATAAATGGTTTATTTATTTTATTATTATTATGTTAAGCATCAGGGAGGAATGGTCCTGCCGAAAGCGTAAATTTTTCCATTTTTTCCTTTAATATAAAATTAGAAACGGTATGGTTTGTGACCTCTAGTTGTCAAATATCAGTTTTGTTAGACAAATAAACATTCCATTTTAGTTCTAGTATCTACTGATTGGCTATAGGTAAACCCCACGATACGGCTTAAACACCCGGTGCCGTCTGTTATTGACCTTGGGCGGTTCGTATTCCCCATCGCGCCAGCACACGTGTCACTGTATAAATGAAAGATGCTGAAGTCTCTTCACTTACACCACACTAACCCCAGCCTCGCTATACACATCTAGCGTCCCGGCCGGAAATGGCCGTCAGATTTGTCGCGGCCCGGCGCGCCAATTACCGCCCGACGCTATCTGCTCCCGGGTAATTTATACCCCGCGCCCGTTACCCCGCCAACGGGGAGTTTACCCCGCAACCGGGGACTCCGCGCGCCGATGAGGGTTCCGAGGGTTTTGCGGTTGTTATGTTTGCGTGTTTTGTGGGGTCATTCGTTTTCAATTCCTCTGGGTGTACAATAGACACCTCGACTTGTAGAGGTGTTCTTTGCAAAACTGTAAAATACTAAGTTTAAACAACAACGGTTTCACTCACTTCAATTTTTAGTCGCTATTGGTGACATCTAAACAGTTTAAACACACACAGACAACAAAAGACAACACTGTTGGACAACACGGGGACAAGACTGTTGTGTCTAATCACTGCTAGGCGGCGTCCCTGTAAACATTCAATATAGTTAATTCTTACAGTTTGCGCTAAGTTTCTATTAAGGTCACGTGGGATCAGAGAAACATAGTTTTAATTTGCTCGGGGCAAAAGTGTGACGAGTTCCTGTGTGTTATCCTGCCCTAGTGTTTCTACCCCATCTAACCTTAAGTAACATTGCTTGTTAAACATTTCCTTTGATAAATGTATTTGCTGCTGACTAATCTGTCGAGACTGAACGACAAACAGATTAGTAACGCAGAGCCTTATTCATGATCTCAAGCTCCGACTTAAGCTGAGCGCATTGATCGGTTGCCGTCTCTGGAATCGTGTCTACTAAGTTCTCAGAAGGATACTGCCTTTATCCAATATCTACTGGAGATGCATTTATCTAAGACGTCGCCAATGAAGCTTCCTTAGACATGTGCCGAGTTTCTTGCCGTACAATTTCGATTTGTTGAATAAAAGCATAGTCTCTCACAACTTTTATTTTCATAATTAGTGTAAGAGCGCAGAGATAAAGGCCAGTCCAGCTGTGTACTTTACAATTATGTCGGAGGGGTACTACTGACCTGCAGTGAGTGTGGTGGCAAATTCGCTACAAAAATTGGCTCTGTCAGTCACCTGATAGCGCATCCAGTAAAACGCAGTTGCTGTGGCCGAAATCGGCTAGGAGGAGATAATGACGAAGAGTACAAAAAAACTTTCAACCGGTTGCACAAATATCGTCACTCAACTTACTCAGTCCAATATCTGAATAAATATAATTAGTCCTCGGTCAAAGCGGTGTCCTGAAAACACTCGTTGGAAAAGTTAATTGTGAAAACAATCTAACAACAGCGGCACTCTGGCCCTCTTCTGTTTAGAGAGACGCAAGGGAGATGGCACGAGCCGCTCGGAAGCCGCAGTTAAACCAAATACTGGCAGTATTTCAACTGTCTAAAGCTGAACCGGATATCTAGAAAAGACCGTTGGATGAGGGTAGCGTACGGCCAATGGTTGTATATAAAGATTCTGATTGTTTATAACTTTTGCCCAGCATTGGCCATCTATAGACAGAGTATAACTTGGTGAATATATTGACTGTGTCTCTAACATCTACGCAAAACAGAAAGACATATCGTTCTACAAACATCGTCGTCCATCACTTCGGGAGCTCTGCTGAATCCAATACACTGGTAGAAATATGTCTTTTGTAAATTCAGTTCCCCTACACCGCAGTGAATATTTAATAACTTGTCTCCGTGAAAACGTTTCCTTTGTTGGCGCAACAATCCTGCAACGTGGCCGCATAGACGAACAAGGTTGTAAGTGCATACGAGTCACGTAGACACTTGGAACCTTTCTCCAGGGCTCTGGCTGAAGCGCACAAAGGCGTGCATCCCGTGGATACTTTGTATTTTTAATATCCTTGAGCGTCGGAGCGACGACTGAAGCGCGTTATTCATCTCTAGGAGGCTGCAGCTGGAAATGTACAAGTTGATGTGAGGGCTTCAGGTTTGTAGAGACGGAGAATAAATGAAATTCATGATTTTTTAAGATTTTTTTAAGATTTTTTATTTTCCAGTATCTGACAGGTATCACTTTAAACTGCCACGTCAATAAGTATAAAAGGCGCATCCCAAGCTATCTAACGCGCGCGACTTACCTCTGAATCATGACAGTATACACCCAAAGATACTATTTACCTAGGCAACGTATAAAATACACTCCATAAATCAAATAAACTCACCAACAGGTAAAATTCTTTTGACATAATACTTTTCAGAACACCGTCTGGCCCCACTGAAAAATAGCCAAGTCATTGTAAAAATCAAACATAATCCACAAAAAAGAAAGCAAGTCTACCTCGGCACTCGCAACATGGACACCCGTCGCCCCGCGCCGGAGAACCGTATAAAATGGCGCGGGTGTGCTTATCCCGCGGATGGTCGGCGGCGATATAAAAACTACCCTCCCACTGTAGCCTATTCCACAAAGCTTACCGGGCATATGGCAGTCAAACTCTCTGGCTTCCCCATGTAACGTGTGAACCCTGACAGCTATGAGTATCGGAGAGCGCTTATATAGTGGTTTGATTTAAAATTCGACTTGAGAAGCGATTGGAATTACTCCAGGGCAGTTTCCTGAAGCTTGCATGAGAATTCCACCGGTGTAACTCTGACCTTCGAGGGCATATAGTTGTTACGTATCTCCAGGTCAGGTTATGTCAGAGTTTATACGAGTCGAGGTTGGTGAATCGCATGGCGGGGGGAGAATGAACCACTAAGCGGGAAAACTTCAGCATCGCAAGGTTGTTAGTCACGACTCGGGGATTTTCCTTTTTTCCCAGGGTTCTGTAGCGGAGTTGGTTAGTCTGGTAATTAGTAAAGGTACCCTTGGCGGCGAGATTTTTGTGTTTTTCTTTTTTGAGAAATGTTGACTTGAGAATCGAGATGGATTTTTATAGTTTGATTCCGATTTGTAGTAGGTTTTTACAAAGTGTCTGTAACAGAGCAGGATTTTCTTGCCTGGGATAAACAATACCAGTATGTTTGTACGATAAGGCTACAAGAAAAAAAGTTCTACTTCGCACCGAATCTTCGTTTGAATAACCACCAGGAAAGCATACGAAGTTATATACAAATTTAGTTTAATTTAATCTTATCTACGTTATTTGTACATTCCGCAAACAGTCTTAAAGACAAATCACACGGCTTACATGCTCAATAATTCACCCTAACAACCTACAACTCCCTAAATGATAAGGCGAAACAAATTGCCACAATCAGTGCTCATCATTGGCGTTGAAATCCACCAGAACAAGCAATTAAAACAATAAACCATCCGACTCAGCCGGCACTCCCTAAACGTGAAACTTTAATTAAAAGTTGACGAGGCACGACCGGCTGCCGCGAGGATTATCAACCCTCGCTAGTGTTGCTAAAAACTCGATTCTTGTAGTCTAAATTTGGACAGCTTGACGTAGTTTTAAGAGACTGCTTATAATAAACCTGAGAATTTTTGGGCCAAAAACGTCGTAGGCGAAGTTATTAATCGAATCAGAACACACTCTAACCTATAAACTGAAATCTCCCACAAGTTGAGAAGTCATTCTTCTTAAATAGAAGAAGAACTAGAAGCAGAAGTCTCAAAGAACTGAATGAGTCTTACAGGGTTTATAACAAAGACTCGAGTCTGGTACAGCACTACTTTTCACTCGCTAAGCTAAGCGGAAACAAACTTTATCTTCAACCGAATAGAGCCCACAGCCGCCACACTCCCAAATCACGTGTTCACAACAAATAGCGGACGGAATCTTCAAATCGCCGTCACAGTAAATTATGCTTTATTTCGATTGCGGCAGATTTCGCTTTTCAACGCCCGCCCCCTGAAATTGATTAGTCGCGAACCGTAACGCTGTAATCTTCAGGCAACCATTTACTGTAGACATCCGTAAGGATGGAGCGTCCACCCGCAGTCGTCCCATTGTATACGCCTTTTGGGGATCGAAGGAGATCAAGTGCCTCTGGTTTCTCGACGACTCAAGTCCTTTCTCAACTAACGTTCGCTTGGAAAGTAATCGCCTTGATCCCGATGAAGTTGGTAACGGAGTGCCCTTCGCATTATGAAAATGTGTAAAGGAAACAGATTAATTTTATCGAATCGTTTCTTCGCGTGACGCACTCTTGACTTTAATATGGGGGCTTTATGGCTATGGTACGGGTACATGCATGCGTGTATCCGGGGTGTGTTCACCCGTGTGCTTACAGACCATTGAGTTTGTAAAATCCACTAGGATCGACGTAATCTAAATTTAGGTAAGTCACTTTGTAGGTTTAATAAAACCAGTTCCAATAATTGACACTCCGTTACAGCTGGGGCAAAAATGCTTTCGCTTGTTTTATCTGGCTGCCCCGCGGTTTTCCTTTTCAGGTCGCATGTCTCAAACGAGTCCATCCAGTTTTCAAAAAAATTATAAAATAGCGGAGCCATAATGAGTTTGCAAGGTCTACAGCTCACAGAGCCTCTATGCCTTTCTTATCATACTTAAATTAACGTAACGAGGTATGAAACCCTGAGAGCCGTAATTTATTTGTTTTACTATTTATTTGAATGTTTTCTTGTATCAAATAATAGTCTGTGGTTGTCGTCGCATGTATTGAGGACATTAACCTTAAATTAGATCCTCAGCAGACCCCACGCGTCACTCCCCACGTCCCGTCCCCGAGTGACGCGATAAAATTACGATTTACTTCCTTGTCTCCCTTCCAACGCGTGAACATGGCTGCTAATGTTTTACTCACTATCATTAAATTATACAGTGAAACCTGGTTAATTGGCACCTGGATAAATGGAAAACCTCAATAATTGCAACCAAAAGTCCGGTCCCGGTCCCTTGAGACCAAAAGGCCTCTATAATTGAAATTTTGGAACCTCTATAATTGCAATTTAGATTTTAGTGCTTTTCGTAATTTTGCCTCTATAATTGACCACATCGCAACTTAAGACCTCTATAATTGACACTGTGCTAAAAAAAAACGTTATTTTTGCTCTTGTTTTTACCTCTATTATTGAAAAGAGTCTTGCTTATTACCTCTGTAATTGAAATAATGTAGTTGTATACAGCAGAAACAATATTTTAATAGCAATGATCATTTTATTTATATCTCCATCCAGAATTTAATTTATTTATTGGGTATCTATCACAGCCTGTAGTAGGTGAAATAGTTTTGATCAATAAAAAACAAAGTATGCTTTTTACATTCTTTGTTTTTTATTGATCAAAACTTTTTTTTACATTCTAATAAAACTTTCTTCTACAATTCAAGGGAATTTATTAAACCCAAATGATAAGAAAATAAAGTGGTAATTAATGTAGTGTAAAAGTGCAAGTATAGACAGAAGCAATATATAGAATGTAAGCGTGTAAATCTACTTAAAATGGTTATTTGCACCTCCATAAAAGAAATTTGTCAGAACGCAACCTCTATTAATGAAGACCTCTATAATTGACACAACGATTTTTTGAACCTCGTTAATTGACACGACCTGCTTAAATGAAAAACCTGGTTAATTGACAAAAATTGGCCGGTCCCTTGAGATTGCAATTATCCAGGTTCCACTGTATATATAACAAACCAGTGGATTTTATTGGCACCCCAATAGCAGGGAGTAGTCGACATATTTGACAGAGTGAGAGCGAAGGTCGCCGTTCTAGCATTTCACTACCGATTCTCGGGAGGTTGGTTGGTTGGATAATTAAATATTTTTTTAATACAGTTGCTCAAAAAGTGCTACTTTACGTAGCTGTTTAGCGTGCGGAAAGTTGGTTATCTCGAACTAGTGCTTTTTACTTTTCCAATTTTTTTAAATTTATACTTGTTCCAATTCACGACTACTTATTGATGAGTGTTAATATTAGTTTCCTTTAAACGTCGTAATCAGCATAAAAACCTACCGTTAATGTAAGAATACGAAAAATATTACATATTTCATATTTAATTACTTACCTCTTCATCATTATAACACGTTTAATTTTTAATATTCAATATTGAAAATTCCGTTCTTAATAAGTTGACTGAATGGAACGGAATAGCTGTCAAACGCCCATAGATATAATATACTTAAAGACGACGTCTAACCGAGCTGTCACTGTTACCACTTTTGTTTAGTGTACGATTAACAATGTTTTTCTTATTTTTTCGCAACTGTATTAAAAAACGTCGTTCGATACACGTGCGGAAATGTCATTCTTCACTCGTCCCGAGTCTTGCCACTCGCCTGCGGCTCGTGGCAAGATATCTCGGTACTCGTGAAGTAATGACATACCTTCCGCACTAGCATCGAAATGTACTATTATTTTTTTCCATTCCATTGTTTTTTTTTTCAAAATGGCGCTTCTATGGGGGTTTACAAGGTCTACAGCTCACAGAGCTACTTTATTGCCCAGACGCTCGGTTGGTAATGGCCCTACAAATAGTAGTGAAGTGTTTAAAACTGAATGGATGGAGAGGGCTTCAAATGATCACTCAAATATTTTCTATTACCATTATAATTATGTAGGTCTAAGCATTTATTTGTTTTAAACGAACGACTTTTTTAGAGACAAGACACTGTACTTAATAAAACATTACTCGCCTTTCTGTACCAGTCTAGTAAGAAAACATGCGTACACACAAAAACACTTGAAAATGGAGCTCACTTCTGTCTCCGACAGCGGGATCTTTTTGGTGGCACATAAAAATGCCTATTTAAAGCCACCAGTGGAAACACGTGCCTCTTAATCGGCTATAAAACGGTTAATAATGCACGTCCACAAGCCAGGGGAGTGTGTCCTGTTCACACTTAAGTCGCGAAGCCATAGTGCAAGAGAGACGGGAACATTGCTTTCAAAAGTACCTATCCAGCAATGGCTGACGTGTTGATAAATCGCAATTTACTCGTATTCTTGCTGTTAGATGCTTACTAAATCTAAAGGACGTAACAAAAATAGTGGGGTTCCGTTTAAGGGCATATTCGGTGTCGTATTTAGATTAGGAAAAAGTCGAAGAAAACATTTTTTTCACCTCAGCAGCTCGAACAAGGGTACTTTGCTTCTTAAAAACAGTGAGCAAAATGCGATTATGCTCACTGAGTCATTCTGCTCACTGAGTGAGACAAAATGTCATTCAAGTGACCTTTATAGTCGAACGTCATTTCAACATGCGGGGTCTAATACAAGTTCGATATACTTGGGTTCTATTATCTTTATCTCTGGCCCTCTAGGTATGTTCTCACTGCTTAGGGTGAAAAATGTTGTGTACTACACGAGATCAAAGTTATTTACATCTCGTGCGCTTTTAAATCCCTTACTACGCTCAAGATTCTAAATTAGATTCACTCACCTTTTGCGATTCCATTGCAAAGAGGCGTAAGGCAGGGAGACGTTATCTCTCCGAAACTGTTTACTGCCGTAATGGAAGACACCTTCAAGCTCCTGGAATGGCAAGGACTTGGCATCAACATCAACGGCGAATACATCACTCACCTTCGGTTTGCCGACGATATCGTAGTCATGGCAAAGTCGATGGAGGAACTCAGCATGATGCTCGATGACCTCAACCGAGTTTCACAACGGGTGGGCTTGAAAATGAACATGGACAAGACGAAACTTATGTCAAATGCCAATGTTGTGCCCTTCCCAGTCTCTGTTGGGAACTCGGTACTCGAAGTTGTTGACTCGTACATCTACCTAGGACAAGTAGTCCAATTAGGTTGGTCCAACTTCGAGAAGGAGGTCAACCGCCGAATCCAACTCGGTTGGGCAGCGTTCGGGAAACTACGTAATGTCTTTTCGTCCGACATACCTCAGTGCCTCAAGACGAAAGTCTTTAATCAATGTGTGTTACCAGCGATGACTTACGGCTCCGAAACGTGGTCTTTCACTATCGGCCTCATCTCAAAATTCAAAGTCGCTCAACGAGCTATGGAGAGGGCTATGCTCGGATTTTCTCTGCGTGATCGAACCAGAAATGAGGAGATCCGTAGACGAACTAAAGTCACCGACATAGCTCACCGGATTAGCAAGCTGAAGTGGCAATGGGCAGGCCACATTGCGCGCAGAGAAGATGGCCGATGGGGTCGGAAAGTGCTCGAGTGGAGACCACGGACTAGCAAACGCAGCGTAGGACGTCCACCCACAAGATGGACGGACGACCTTGTTAAAGCCGCCGGAAGACGCTGGATGCGGGTGGCTTCCAACCGGTACGAATGGAGGTCCAAGGGGGAGGCCTATGTTCAGCAGTGGACGTCTTATGGCTGAGATGATGATGATGATGATGATGACCTTTTGAGTGAGGTGGTGAGACCTCACTCAAAAGCTCAAAAGCGCGAAAGATTCTAAATTAGTCTCTCTCGCTACGCTCGTGAATCTATTATAGAATCTTTCGCTTGCACGGGACTCAAAATAAGCACTCGAAGAAATATCAACTTGTTGTACAACTCTTGTTGTACAAATAACTATTGATGTGAAAATATTTTTGAAGTGAAAACTTCTTTAGCGGTGCTATGCACTTTTTGAGGTGGGGAATAAATGTTAAACTCGAGACAGCGTAACGCGTAAGGCGCTTGCGTGACGTCATGTGTGACGGACAATGTCATTGTTTTTTGATTTAAATGCCATCTAGTGAGTTTCCCTCAAACTGGTATTAATATAATTGTAGTAAGTCAAGTCGAGTAAGTCATACATAGTGCTGCAGATATTTTGCACTAGATGGCGCTGTTATTCATATATTTTGAGTTACAATGTCGTTGAGTTTTCACTTCTGCCGGCACTGCCGGAGTGCACCCCGTTGTTTTTTTAGGGGAAGGACCAAGTCGACCAATTCTCCATACAAAGGCCGATAATAAAGCGGTCAATAAACCCCTTAATCAACAGGTTGGTCGAAACTATTCATCACTTTTAAATTTATAGAAAATCTCACTGCGATAGAAAACTCGCGTTTCAGTTGAACTCCGTCCAATTATAAGTTTAGTGCCGTGTTGACTCGCGGCCCGAATTAGCGCTTCAGACGGAATTAATCAGTTCACCGCTTCGTTGGCGACCCTAGCCGTAGGGCTGCCTCGCTAATGACAAGCGAGGGACGAAAAGTTTGCATTTTACGAAGCAAACTCGGAGCTACTACTGAGTTGAGAGGTCGGTCCTTGCTAGTCATTGTTGTGATATTTAGTTTTAAGACTATTGTTCTACTGATTTATCAATTCTGAAGGCTACGGCGTAGCGCTATGTTTGTAGATTGTCAGTGGCTGATTCTGATTGAGGCGTATTCTGATTTTGAAAACAAACCACGAATTAGATCTAGATCAGATATACAGGCTGTCCCAGAATTCGACGTCAAGCCGTAAACGGATTATAGACCAAGTCTAACAGTTATCATAAAAATACAAAAAAAAATCCAACTCATGTTCTTTAAAAATTATGGTCACTTTAAAAATTCACTAAAAAATCCACGCCCTGTAATTATTCAAGATTACACAATAATAAAAAAATTAGAATAAATTATGGAATTTGTAGTAACAAGAGTTAAAGAACCATTACAGGGTGTGGATTTTTTAGTGAATTTTTTAAGTGACCATAATTTAAAAAAAAAACATGAGTTGGATTTATTTTTTGTATTTTTATGATAACTGTTATGACTTGGTCTATCATCCGTTTACGGCTTGACGTCGATTTCTGGGACACCCTGGAGATCTGATCTGTCAGTGTCAAAGGTGACGTTTATGGTTGAAGCAATATCACTTTTGACACTGACAGAACTGATCCAGATATAATTCGTGGCTTGGTGTTAAAATCAGACGCCTATGAGTAGATACCAGCTTTTTTCGATATATTCGAGGATTTCGAGGCATATTTTTTTTTTATTATTATTATGAATGGGCTTACTCATGGCCACAGACTAGCCGAGGCGTAGACGTGGCCTACGATGGAGCGAGCTCGCCCAGAAGGTGCCTGTTCACTCTTGATATGCAGTCGAGTTGCCTATTTTTAGGCGAACGTCCAATTATAAATTAGTTTCACACGGCACCCGAGTTAGCTTCAGACAGAATTAATTAGTACTCGCTTCGGTGACAACCCTCGGCGCAGGGTTGCCACGCTACCGACATTGATTGACATCCGCTGCATGGTTAAACGTCTTATGGGGTGTTTTAAATGGCATTTAAAGGAAAATGTCGACAATATTTGTAGTTGTTCCAAATTGCACTCGACTTTATCGGGTAGACCCTTCGGTCCTGAGGGTTCCCCCCAAAAGCGATTTAATGAGAAACACTGATGTCAATAACCTTGCGTAAGTGAAACTTTCGATGGTGCTGAACGGGACAGCAAGTGCATGGAAGCATACTTTGGCACACCCAACTTGTCAGTAGAAAAAGGCGTTAAAATCAACAACCATTTGCGCCTATTTTTTTAATTTGCCGCCATTTCGTACTGACAAAAAGTGTGTGTGGGTTAATCAAACAACTTCCTAATAAAACCTAAATAAATTAAAACAATAAAGAATATTTACTTAATTAAATAAACCTGCACGCAAATAAATTCATGGCAAACCAAATTCATAAGGTCAATATTAATACAATAACAATAGAAATGATTCCGCGAAATCCACTTTCCCTAATAGGATGAAAACGTTACCTTGCATTAGCATATTCAATTATTCATGAGCTTCATAGCGGTATTGGGGCAATATTCAATTTGGGGCGCTGACGTCGCGATCACCTGCCGTTTGCTCGTGTAATTGAGCCTTTAGTACGGCTACTATGACTCAACACTTGAGGTTTACTCTGGCAAATGCGTGCATCTCGCTCGCACTGATGTATTGGTGCCTCGGAGTGATTAACAATGGAGCCGCCATTAACAGGCGTTCCCCTCTGTCGAAAATAGGCGGCCAATGGTCAACCACATGTCAACCATATGTATGGACTGACGTTTATCTGACATGACGTACCTAAACATTTGATGTGCCCCTCCCCCGCAAAAAACGGCAGACTATTTTGTACCGAAAATTTTAGACATGGCGTCTCCATTGGTTATATCCTCTAAGATTGGTGCAATCGAGTTCACGCAGTCGCTAATGTAAATGTTAAATGCCAACTTATGGTAGCCGTGAGATAGCTGGGTGTACTATCGGATCGTTTTGACAACCCTATCATGTGGTTTACTGACTGCGCTCAAGCTACTGAGCTGCGCGTGACGGGATATCGCGACGTTTCGAAACATGTTTGTGACGTAGACAAAATTATGCTA
This sequence comes from Cydia fagiglandana, assembly GCF_963556715.1. NCBI lineage: Eukaryota > Metazoa > Arthropoda > Insecta > Lepidoptera > Tortricidae > Cydia > Cydia fagiglandana. The sequence continues at coordinate 12,426,458 of NC_085950.1, read as the reverse complement.
CGTGGAGCGTAGCAACTTATGGTAACATTCCATTTCTGACCGCAGCTACACGACTGGTACTGAACGTGAACGCGTCGCTGTTATTGTCAATTTCCATAGAAAAATGAACAGTATTGCAGCTGTCGTTGGAAATGGACTGTCACCTTTATATACATCTAGGCAGTGGAACACTGACACATCATAATATATAATACAAATTGATTTAAAATATGTGAAGCTCCATTATGTATGAAAATATTGACAACTTATTCATTACAGCGGACCTGTTACATATTACAATATTCGGCGTAAAACCCAGCAGCAATCCACCACTTAATATTAATGAAAAAATTAATATACGCTGGAAATCGTCAGTTATTTATGATAATCAACACGTGAAATATTAAAAGCCTAGCAATTATCGTGTACATTAATTGGCGGTTTATATGCGTCCGTATAATTAATGCCGATGGAAATATCTCGGTTGGCAGCGATCATTCGCGCAAAAGTAATGCAAATGTTTGCGCGACAACCCTTTGTACTCTGTATCCTGTGCACACACCCACACAGGCGCAGCGAGCTATTAAGTTAATTAAACGCACACGGATAAAGCGGATTGTGATTTGCTACTAGGGTTGGTGATATACATAAATATTGCGGATTTGTTTAGACTACGCCAGCGGTTCTCAAACTTTTTTGGTGACGGAACCCTTTCGGCAAGCGAAATATTTGACGGAACCCAAATTAAAAATTTTCGTTCATCACTGTGGACCAGATATACCTATAGAAGAGCTGGTTTTTTTCTTATTATTACAAGTATATTTTCGCGGAACCCCAACAGAGGCTTTGCGGAACCCTAGGGTTCCGCGGAACACACTTTGAGAATGGCTGGACTACGCAATCACGCGGCAAATCTAGGGGTTGGGGTAATGCCAAGTGACGATATCCTTGATATAGTCTGTGCATAGTCGAACGAGCGAGCGAAGCGAAGTGAAGTTCTTACATTCAACTTGGAACACGCGACAGGCTAGGCGCAAGTCCCGGCATTTCGATGTTTTTAAGCTGAACTATCAGAGGATAGTTTGATACCTACCAGTGGCGGCGCGTCAAACATATCCATAGGCAAGCCGGTGCTAATTTGGCTTACATATTTCCTTTACAACTCCGCTTAAACGTCCAAAAACAGGCAAGCCGGTGGGAATCTGCTTTTATGGACGCGCCGCCACTGATACCTACACAAAAACTTAAGTAAATTCGTTCTAATTTAAATTAAATTGGGTGATCAAGAGGTTATTGAGCTAGAAGAGCATAAAATGTTAAAAAGCTATTTGTGAGGGGTCTTACTTTGCTGGTAATTTTAATTTCAAGAAAGTATGGTAAGTATGGTCGCGTTTGGTATCAAATCAAAGTTTGACGAACCGCGAGTTCTCAGTTCGGGGCGAACTACTAGTTATGTACCGCATTCTATTTCAGTTATTTTATAACTGACTTTATTTGTCATTATAGAGGTACTCTGTGTTTATTTAAAATCCTAAAACTAAACTAATGATAAATTTTGCTTTGTTCCAGGTAAGCACATGTTCGAGTTGATCTTAGATTTTTCAGCGGGACACAGGCCAGGTTTGAATTGTATCTTTAACGCGAAATGAATCTTTATAATCAACCAATTAGTGTACCTAATATTTATATAATCAGTCTTAAGGCCTGCGCAAACCGGCGGAGCGCAGCGCAGATCAGTTTAAAATTATCAATGTATTTTCTTCCCTATTACAATTACCTTCAGGTATAAATTTAAATGCTTTGAGAACGACCTCGGAGCATCACGGAGGATTGTTACTCCGCGGCATCGAGGAGCACGCCAGAGGATACCGCGGCGGCATGCCGCGGCATCCCGCGGCATGCGCCGAGGCCTCCCGAGTGAGCCGGAGTAGCGCCGGGACGACGGGGGAGAACTCGTGCATACTAGTCAGTAATCCTTTGTGATATACTTAGTACACGCGGCGGCATGCCGCGGCATCCCCCGGCCTGCGCCGAAGTGCTCCGTGGTCGTGGTGCGCCGACCGCGAGCGCCGGACTGTGCGGGCGCTCGCAGTATGTCGGGGGATTTTACCTCGCCGGTGTGCGCTGCGCGGCGTAAATGCTCCTCGGTGATCTGCGCTACGCTCGGCCGGTTTGCGCTGGCCTTTATTCTCAGTGATGGGTTCTTTTCTTGTATTCACCGGGACCACGCTGACATGCGCTGCGATTTTAACCAATCGCACAACTCCATTTGAAATGGTATGCAAGCTATGCCATACAAACTTTAAACTAAATGAAAATTCTAGTAATTCATTGGAGGAAGAGTCATCGTATCGACTGATTAGTTAACGACATCAATGAATGAAACAGGCCGTGACTTGATGATATCAAACAGAGTAATGAAGTACAGAAAGTACGGTTCGTAGCACGGTGCTATTAGTAACTACGAGTTTTGAAAGGGTAAGAGAATCTTCAGATAATTTAGACCACCTTTACCGCTTAACTATTTCAGCTGCTTGATGTACTGATAAGTGATAATATACCTATAGGTATACGGTTTGGTGTTTGAGTGTCAACCCATAGTCATAAAGCTCCTTTTCCATTTATACGGTTCAAGAACTTGCACGTAATATTCAATACATTGCCGGCTACAGACTTCAATTAATTCAGTCAATCGACCAAACACCGCAATGTAACGACAATCGCAAGATCTTCAACCGTCCAAATGGGGTTTTAGTAATATTAAGTATGCGAGAAGTCAGTTTTCATCAACAGAATCTTACTCATTGAAACATCTACAGTATCTATTCTGTAATGGACACGGCTTCTGTTTAGTAACATGATGTGAGTCAACGCACGCGGGTCAATTGAGCGGGAGCGCAGGTCAATTGGCGACCCCTAACGCGGTTAGCACGCACTAGCCTGTGACGGATGCTCTGTCCAATGACATTGTTAACGAGATGCTAGTCCGCTAGCTGTGTCTCCAACATCATGTTTGATAAGTAGACACCGAAGGTCTGAAGAAGTAATGTTTAATGCCAAAGTGTCAAGTGTTCTGTTTTTACATAGCTTCACAGACATATGACATGATCGCAGTAATTATCTAAGAAATAATTGTGCTCCCCAGTTCGAATTCGTATTAGGAAGCTTTATAAGCCGTCATAACGGTCATAGGTTTGGTGGCAACGTAATTTTGGACACCGGAGTTAGGGCCCTTACGCACTTGCGGTTAACCGCGGGGGCGGCTGGCCGCGCGGCCAGCCGCTTTTGCAATTTAATATGTAACCGCTTGTGATTGTACGCACTTAACCGCCACAAAATTTCAACCGCGGCGGTTGAATGAAGAGCTGCGGCCCGCTTCGCGGCTGGCCGCCAACTTGTCTATACGCACTGGCGGTTCAGGGTGCGGCGAGCCGCCGATGAGTTTGTAGCCGACGTCCACTACAATATTATTTAGCATGTAGATATATAATAATTTATTAGCCATTAAAATAAAATACGTAGATTATTTTTTATAGTAAAGCAAGAAAATAACAGTTCGGGTTGGATACAATAACGAAATTTAATATCTTGTCCTTTGTCCTTAATTGTATTATTACATCTTTAATGTACCACATTCAAAGAAATAAATAAATGATTGATTGATTGATTGATTGAAGGTGTCATATAAAACTGAGTAATTCTTCAAACGACGAGACACTCATTCTAACATAGCGGAAAAATTTATCTTCGTGCTTCTTCAATTCTTGAAAACGGCTTGGAAACTGGCCAAATTCGTTGCGTGTTTCTAGTAAAGGATGAATCCAGTATCTTTTTTTATTTTTCTTTTGCTGTTTTAGGTAGTACAAATATATAACACAAGCTACCTCAATAGTGTCCATTTTATTGATGGACCAAAGACGTCGAGCGGTCCAGCCGCTTAACGCGGTTGCATCGCGGTTTCATCGCGGCTGGCCGCCACGGCGGCCAGCCGCTAAATCAACCGCGTCAGGCGGCTGGCCGCTCAATCGAACCGCCTAAGCGGCCAGCCGCAAGTGCGTAAGGGCCCTTACTGCATGCTATAGGTACCTACCTACATGACCAAACAGCGACATCTATTTCAGTTGTCAATTTCGAGACACGAACCTTTCTTAGCCCCTTCTACTACACTTATTCGTAGGTAATGGTTATGTAGGTTACTCGTAGTTCATGCTTAAATACAATCTTAACACCACTAAGTTTATAAACTTCTAAGCTAATTCTGGCGTTTACGCTCAACCATTCACAAACTTTAACTTTGAATAATAAGTTTCAATTTCCTTATTCATCGCCTGATTATGCCAGGGTTCCGCTTTTAAGAGTGACTCGGTTGTATGCGAAGATGGAACTTGATAGATTTGCCACTTATGTAGATAGTGCTCTCTAGCTAGAGGCTTTCAGACGGTCAGTAGACTCTGTCATTGACAGGAGTCTCCTTTAAATAAATTAATGTAATGGTTTTCTTTGATACACCTTTTAGCTGATTTATTGTCTTATAAATAAACCGCAGAAACTTGCCGCTGTCCTAAAAATTAAAATAGGGATGAAGTAATTTTTTACTTTGAAACCTATTTGAAGTCGAAATTAATTAAACAGTATTACGAAAAAGAGATCATTCAGCAGATTCTCTATATTTAATTAATGTCTCTTGTTGCTTTAATATTAACAATTCATTTTGTAGAGTACCGATTCTGGGAACTTTGTCGTCTGCGGCCTTATTCTGACATTTCTCTCCATTTTTTAACCGACTTTCTTAAATAACATGTACGACATGACGTACTGAAAGGTTTTTCGTGAAAAATACATTCTTTCAACTGGTCACTTCGTCCTTATTCAAACTCATTTTTTTTACCCCTAAACCACATGCGTGTGTGTTTAGTCTCAATTTAAAATAGTTACATGTGGAACCCCAAAAAATTGCGGTGGAGCGGAACCGTACAAATTTGTCAGCTGCGATACAAATGAGGTGGGACTGAACCGCCGAGGGGTTAACCTCAACTAGTTAATGAGCAGTTGCACCGAACCTCCCGTCGACGTCATCGTAGTTCGTTTAAGCTTGTACTTATAAAAAATTCGTCAGTTTTTTGTGGCAGCCGCCTTTACCATTTTTAACGTTGATCGTTGTGCTGTTCGTCAGTGCCTTGCGTAAATATCTTAGCTACACAACGAAAACGGCACTTTTTATGCTGCACATGCACTGCTGAGGTTCTAATCCAGCGGAGTGGTGAAGACAATCAATGCTATTGCTTGATTTCCGCAAGTCTCCGCTCATTTCCTCAGTGAAAAGGCAGCCGTAATTATTACGAAACAGCCTCTGTTTGCAGAGCTTATGGTGCATGGTAACTTCAGTTGCTTTTTAATAGTATAGGCTACTCCACTTCGATTGATGCAAAGTTAACTTCTTACAAACCTCTATGGAATATCCGTAGGTCTTCCTATAATAAGGTATCGAGTTCCTTAAAGATACGATGGGAGAAGCCATACCATGCCATGCTGAATGACTTGTATTCAATTTGACAACTGCCTAAGTTACGTTTGAATGTATTTAGGTATATTAGTAACCCCCGAGTTGAAAGTGCACCGGGGCGAAACCAAACAATTTGTCAGCTGCGGGGTTAATGAGGCGGGTCCCACCGATGACGGGTACACCTCGACACTGGAACGGACGTAACACAAACGCACAAACAAACAATACTATACACACCTCACACTGTAAAGTAACCATTTTTAACCGGCTCTTTGTGTTGTGAACGCAGGCAAAAAACTGCTGTTTGCGAACGTTCTTTATTGGTGCTTATGTTGATTCTATCTTGTGACCGGTAGACTATATGTTGCAACTTCTTTCTGCCACTATCTCAGACCTCAGCAAGTTTTTATAAGCTTTCACTTCTTCAATGATCATGACCTACAGCATCATGTGTTATGCCTCTATTGACTATGTCTGAATAGCATTCTTCCCATCTATACCAGCGAAAGTTGTTGTCTATATCTCGTTTTGTCTTATTGGCATACCCCGGCCGGCGAGAGCAAAAATGCGTTGACAGCTTAATAGTGCGAGGACACACACTTTGGTCGATGTCGATAAAAACAACACGATGTACTGGACCACCGTTATGATATGCAGAAGTATTAATTATTGTTGTAAACAAAATTAAAACCAAGTGTTTATATTTATTCAGTATTTTATGTAATTTTCGTAATATACAATTAGCATTTTTTCTAAATTTTCTGATTTTAAACTCCTTCGCCTTGCCGATAAAATCCATTTCATCCAACTAAAGGACCGTTCTAAATCTACTGTAGTAATCGGAGCAAAACGAAATAATTCATAGTGATTATGAATTTGTTCTGTATTAGGTAGTTCCACTTCTCTGCCAGATATCAATTTATTTAAATTGTGTAAAGTTAAAATGCCAACGTTCTTCTTAGTACAGTCATTATAGATTTTGACCCGTGAATAATTAGTTCTTGGATTTTTTTTTCGTAGGTCCCTCGGGGGGGTCACTGGGAGTGTAAATTCAAAAAGTAGGCTGAATCAGGCTCCTGCGTATATTCGAAAAATGGTTTTTTTTTCCAAAAAAACGGTTTTTCTTCAATAACTCGGCCATTTTTGATTTTACAGTAAAACCGTAAGGACAAAAATTGTAGGAAATTTGATTCTCTACAAGTTAGTCCAGTCATTATATCCAAAAAACCGACCCTTCCCGTGAATAATCAGTTCTTGGATTTTTTTTTGTACGTCCCTCGGGGGAATCACTGGGAGTGTAAATTCAAAAAGTAGACTGAATCAGGGTCCTGTGTATATTCGAAAAACGGTTTTTCTTGAATAACCCGGTCATTTTTGATTTTACAGTAAAACCGTGAGGACAAAAATTGTTCAGAATTTGATTCTCTACAACTTTGTTTCCCTTCATTTATGCCGTAAAGCGTGGAACATAGGAGATAATGATAATATTTTGAATTTGTCGCGTTTTTCAGGTTTAATTTCTAAAATATCGATTTTGGGGGAAAAAAGGTGGGAACCAAAACTGTTCAGAATTTGATTCTCTACAAGTTTAGTCCTCTTCATTTATGTCGTAAAGTTCAAAATAAACGAGATGTTGAAAATATTTTGAATTTGTCGCTTTTTTCAAATTTTATTTCCAAACTATCGATCCTAGAAGAAAAATTGTGAGGACCAAACTTGTAGAGAATCAAATTTTCTAAAATTTTTGTCCTCACGGTTTTACTGTAAAATCAAAAATGACCGAGTTATTCAAGAAAAACCGTTTTTCGAATATACACAGGACCCTGATTCAGTCTACTTTTTGAATTTACACTCCCAGTGATTCCCCCGAGGGACGTATTAAAAAAAATCCAAGAACTGATTAATCAGGGGAGGGGTCGGTTTTTTGGATATAATGACTGGACTAACTTGTAGAGAATCAAATTTCCTACAATTTTTGTCCTTACAGTTTTACTGTAAACTCAAAAATGGCCGAGGTATTGAAGAAAAACCGTTTTTTTGGAAAAAAAACATTTTTCGAATATAAGCAGGAGCCTGATTCAGCCTACTTTTTGAATTTACACTCCCAGTGACCCCCCCGAGGGACCTACGAAAAAAAAATCCAAGAACTAATTATTCACGGATAGGGTCGGTTTTTTGGATATAATGACAGTACTATCTTCAACACATTCTGATACTTATTGTGAATAACTTTATAATAATCATAATTTTATGTTGATAGAAAATTGTTTTAGGGTTATTCTTAGAAACGCGTGGAGGTATCAAGTTGAAATAAATAACAAATACTAATGGCTCAGTTTAAAAAAAAAATTGTGCTTAATTAAAAGTGGACTATTCTATCGGCATCCATATGTCGATAGAATAGTCGATATTTAATTAAGCACTAGGAGCAGACGCATTTTTGCTCTCGCCGGCCGGGGTATGCTTATTGGTAAAAAAATGTCTAACCGTAATTTCACGCTGACGTGCCTCTCCTAATCGCGGTCATATCGGGCCCATCTGTGGATAATTGTGGGTAACACAGGGATCGCGTGCTCATGCCAGGTGTCAACAATGTCTACATCTATCGTTGCTTTCTGGAATTGTCATTTTAATCTCTAACCAAAGACGAGTTAGTCAAGGCTTTTATGAACCAGTATAAGGTTGTATAAATTAATCATAAATATAAAGTGAATATGCACTTCTCCAGCTCGCTGTTCTATCTTCCGTGCTATTTTTACAGATATTAAATTTTTCACTAACCGAACGTTCCCGTGTTTCATTTGCATCGCACGGAGCTTCGTTGAATAACATTAAAACGTCGGAATTTCATAAGTTTCAGTACACTGCATTTTCAGTCGGAAATGTTTCAGTCTCTTTAAAGTCAATTCAAGAATGTGATATCGTACAATACTTATATACAATTATACATATGGCTGGCGGAGATGTGTCGTGATATTTTATTCATATGACTATACTCACAAGATGGGTTAGAACAGCTCTGCTTTGGTCTCCGAATTCAGTAACGTGCACGTGCTTACACCAACTAAAATGTAACAAAGGGTACGCAACACGTACACCACGCCATATCACGGTAATAATCTAAGTAATAATCACGGTAAATATTCAGGCGCGCATTCTGCAGGTTTGACATGTATACTAGTAAACGTCCGCGCGGACTCAGGCACTGGTCCCACCGCGAGCTAGTAAGCTATGAGCTATCGGCTATAAACACGAACAAAAGATAAGCACTCCCGTGTAAATAAAAGAGACACGGCGATATTTATAGTTACTCGCCCAGCGGTGAGCTATAAATATCGCCGTGTCTCTTTTATTTACACGGGAGTGCTTATCCTTTGTTCGTGTTTATAGCCGATAGCTCATAGCTTACTAGCTCGCGGTGGGACCAGTGCCTCATTTCTAGGTTCGAAATGAGTGCGCGTGCAAGTCAGTGGAATGATTAAATTTTTTTTAAATAATAATCAAGTACGATTATGACCGTGCAAATCCAATTGTGTCGATTGTCCAATTTTGTTTACTCCGAAATCAAGCAATGTTACTATCCGGTATCCGGCCGGATAGTTGGTCACTATCAGGTATCCGGCCATATAGTTAAATAATGGTCGGATAGGCCGGATACCGGATAGTAACCGGATATCCGGTGCATCTCTAATTTAAACATCGCTCATTACTTCTGTTTTATTTACCGTCGCGTTTTCAGCAATTACATTTCATCATAATAATTAGTAATTAACCACAAATAGCCCTATTGTTCTAAAGCCTCCACGATAATATCACATAGTTTTATGGCAACTGCATTGAAAAATGTATAAAATTTGTTATTAAGCCACTCATATTTCTTTATTGCTAGCGAGCGTTAGAACCTGTGGCTTAAGGGGAAACAAGAGCTAGCGTTTCGCACTTTTTAAAATCGGTTAAACTAAACGGTTCTCGACTGTTACTTCTTCCAAAACTGAATTTTAATTTTTTTTCTAAAATAAATGACTAGTGGTGTTGTCGTTTTGATTTTACTCTATTTATTTTATTTATATTTTATTAGTGGATTAATTAGTTAATTGGGTCAATCAACTATTTCTTGTTGTTATTCTGTCCCGTCAGCCAGGAGACAATAGTAGCATAGTTTGTTAGAAGAACTGCTATACCATGTTCTACAAACGTGCTTAGCAGGTGTCCCATAATGGAAAGGCCTTATAACTACCAACAAATTCGAGTTTAGTTCATTTAAATACGAAAAAACTAGTATTTTAGGAGTGACCCAGGAGACCGTAACCATGGCAACTAGTGACAAGAAAAAGTTGATTCACCCAATTACGAATGTTTTTTTTATTATTGTATCTATATTCCTCTTCAAGTAAAAATTAAGTAAATTAAGAGTGAAATATTTTTTTTACTGTGAAACCCAGTACAATACCGTTATGAATTAAACTAATTCCAGTTTCCTTAATTTATGAAGAAGGTAACTATCGATTAAGAAACCTAAATCGTTTTTTGTGTGAACGTATCGCTAACACATGTTTCCCCTTAACTATTCATAATATTGTTCGAGTTAACTGGCACACATGGTCACGCGAGCGATTCTATTTGTAATAAAATATGCTTTTCTTGACGAGTTTTGCTATCGCCATCAGATATATCGGAGCGGACGACGTGTTCATAAATATCTAAACACGCACTCTAACGCCTTGACAATAGAGGCGTTATCAGATATTTGTGAGCACCTTGGCCGTTTGGATATATCTGTTGGCGATTGTACAAGCAGTGGCTTGAGTATTGCCGATTATTATGACCTTGCTTTGTTGTGTTCTATGTATGGCTTAGGGTGGTATTCCGCCTGTCCAATTTGTATTTTGTCTCACATTTGACTTAATGAGAGAGTGAGACGCAATGGCATTATTGATATTGGATAGATGGAATACATCCCCTTAAATAATCTTAAAAATGAATCCCAATGAGTTATCGAAAATTGCCAAAATAGGGTCAGAAATAGCACATACCTATCTAGAGTCAGGCTAAGCTAACTCTGCATCGTGTTTGATAATAGTGTGGAAGTGTTATCATAAACGTCTAACCTTTATGAAATTATGACGTTTATAATAACAATTGCACTTTCTGTGCTATGAAATACGGTGCAGAGTTAGCTTAGCCTGTCTCTACTATGATAACATCTATAAGAGTTGAAATAAACAAAGAAGATTCATACAAAAAGATACATGGACTGACTTTATTTAATTATTTGATTTTATCTACATGATTTTACAACGATTAAATGAAATGAAATGTGGTTAAAAAAAACCGGGCAAGTGCGAGTCGGACTCGCGCACGAAGGGTTCCGTACCATAATGCAAAAAAAAAAACAAAAAAAGCAAAAAAAAACGGTCACCCATCCAAGCACTGACCCCTCCCGACGTTGCTTAACTTTGGTCAAAAATCACGTTTGTTGTATGGGAGCCCCATTTAAATCTTTTTTTTTATTCTGTTTTTAGTATTTGTTGTTATAGCGGCAACAGAAATACATCATCTGTGAAAATTTCAACTGTCTAGCTATCACGGTTCGTGAGATACAGCCTGGTGACAGATGGACGGGCGGACGGACGGACGGACGGACAGCGAAGTCTTAGTAATAGGGTCCCGTTTTACCCTTTGGGTACGGAACCCTAAAAATGATTCGATGTGTGAGTGCCGTCTCCCGTTCAGCCGAGCGGCGGGCAGGCTACAAATGACTTCATTGCATATTTACCTGCCAGACGAACGGCATCGTTATTTATTCCAGCTACATATCAACCCTTCTGCTGCTTCAACCCGTACTTTATAAAGGTAACCTAATTTACGAGTTATATTTATGAAGGATCCTTTCGAGGAATTCATTCTGTCAGTGCATTTCGCTTTTATAGGTACATTTGTTTATGTGAGGGAAGCAACGAGCGCATGTAAGCTGGATTCAATCGCGTGCACTTAGGGGTCATCCATTAATTACGTCACACGAATTTCTAGGTTTTTTGACCCCTCCCCCCCTCCTTGTCACACTTGGTCACATTTGGCAAACCCCTCCCCCTAGTATGACGTCACATTTTTTCTACGAAATCGCCAAATCGAATTAAGTAAGTACCTAAGCTGCTTAGGAAAGAAAATAAAACGAATAAAAACGATTATGGTTTTAAAAACTTGTTATTTAAATGTACAGCGAATAAAATAATTTAAATACATTTTCGGTTACTGATGAAGTTAAATGACGTCACAAAGTTTGTGTCTCCCCCCTCCCCCATGTCACAATATGTCACATTTTCTTGACCCCCTCCCTCCCCCTAAACGTGTGATGTAATTAATGGGTGACCCCTTACGCTTATTATTATGGCTTGACGTTTCGAACGCGACCTTATGTTTCGTACGTTCGTTCGTTAGCCAATAAGTTTCTTAAAGCAAAAAAAATGATTTCTTTTTTTGCCCTTTCCGTCCATTTTTTGGGGCAACCTACTGACTTGCCTTTCGTCACAGAATAAATGACCGTAGTTATGCAGAAAACGACCAAAACAATTTTTTTATCAATGCAGAAAGCGACCAATGCTACTGAGTTAGGGTGCAAGTCACTTTGACAAAAATAAGTTGGTCGCTTTCTACAGAACTACGGTCAAATAATAGTACTAAGTACAGAAGACTCACTCTCTAACAAAACGCGTCTGTTACGATCAGCACAGATATGGCCGCTAGGTGGCGACAGCGCCACGCGCGGCTTATGGCAAACCCCAAAATTGGGGCCGAACGGATGTACTTTTAGCTACCTGTAGCAAAGCGACGAAATCGCGGAGTGAGACACGCCTGCTTTCGTGCCAACTGAGCATCACTACGCTAGTACTATTACCCTCTTAAGAAAATCCAGTCAAAAATAAGCCTCTGCCTTTCCAATGTTCGACTCGTCTCCACTGTTATTTTCCCTTCGACCGTACCCTACCATTATGTTTCTTTCAATATCCAATATTAAGTATTACACCCTCTTATTTACGTGTACATAACCTGTAAATGTAACACAATAACTGTTCAATTACCGGCTCGGGCGTGGGCGATGAATGTTTAAACCGCCGCCGGGCTGGCTCCATTAGCCGCGCGTCACCGGTACTTGCCCTAGAGGGTAAGGCCGTGGTCTGTCTGTCTACGGACGACGAGTCCACACGCTGAACACAGTCGCAGAAGGCGTTCTTTAGACTTTGCGGTACTTTGGTAAAATCACGCCGGAGAATGTTGAAACTAGTATTAACATTGGTTTGTCTGTCTGGATTCAGTACGTTGTTAAAATTGAGGCATAAATAAGGAATGCGATCGACTCAGATTATCTGATCTTATAAAACATACTGTGCCGTCGTGTTGTCATGTATGGCTGTCAACATCCCAGAACAGACATGAGAGGAAAAGTTTAGGTAATTACATTAAGAATACTATCTGTGTATCAGTGGCGGCGCGTCCATAAAAGCCGATTCCTACCGGCTTGCCTGGTTTTGGACGTTTGAGCAGAGTTGTAAAGGAAATATGTATGCCAAATTAGCCCCGGCTTGCCTATGGATATATGTTTGACGCGCCGCGACTGCTGTGTATCTACATTAGATGAAGAAATGTTACAAAGCCGTGGTCAAACTGAATTTATACACTCAGCAGCACTTTGGATCTGAACGGTTTTGTATAAATAGACACCATTAATCTACTATACGATGCAACCGCACACAATACGCTGATTGTGTAATATAATTGATAATGACATAGCCACATGCGTGTAATTACACACACACACATTGTAATTACAATAACTATTGATAAAACTCCCCGCTTCCGCTCAAGCCCCCGCTGCCGGCTGGACGGACCAACAAAGTGTGAACATAATTGCGAAGGGTTCCACACAATGGGATTTTTAATAACCGCCCCCGTTTGACGACGCCGCCATATTTTTATAATTGTTACGAAAATATGCTGTCATCGACACTGCCGGGGGCAAAGGGAAACTCGGACGTGACCGTAGCACGGTGGTTATTTGTTCGGAATATAAACATTATTCTCTTGAGCGTAGATCGTATTTTGTATAACTTGATTGATTACGCTATAGCTTTGTGGTGGTGTAGATATTAGCTCTGTTCAAATAAATCATTTTTGAATGGTCCTCCGAGCCGGATTGCTCTCACATTCTGTATTTTGATTTCGTTTGTTTAAGTTTGAACTTTATTCGCATGCATTTAAGCAATTACTACAGCATTATAACGAGATGCCAGTTCGGTGTGTTCCTGTTTGCTTTTGAGCACGTGTCCGATTGAGGGTCCTTGGAGCCGGACAGTACGAGGGTTGGCCTGTTCACACGGACGGGAATATGATAATTGTGTGTGTGGTGGAGTACACCTGTTGCTGTGGTTTGCCATTTGGAAATTCATAAGCGGTCGTTAAGTGAATTTCGTGGGTTTTCGTCATGGTATGGAATTTATCTACTTGTTTTAAATTATCTGCTTACACCAGCCTGTTTTAATTTTTAAGATCAATTCGATTCGCCAAAATAGAAATTGTGCATACAGAGTGAACCTATTGCTAACGTTGCAATAACGCATAATAGCGGTGACCCTCTACAGCTAACGTCGCGAACTTGATGGTTACTTTAGGGCCCCCCACATCTAGAGTCTTTCGAGCGTCGGCGTCTGTCGGCGTCTGGTCAGCGCAGCGCGAAAATGACGTCGCTGCGCAGTTGCGTCGACGCTGCGTCGACGTTGCGTTGAGCAGCGGCCATAGAATTGTAGACGCCGACGCTCGAAAGACGCCAGATGTGGGGGGAGGGGGGGCTTAGTATTTACTTAATCCATGGCGTTTATAAAAAATGCCATCATAGCAGTAAGAATTATAATGAGACGCTTGAACAGTAATACGTCTTTCAACACTAACTGCTATATACCCATGAAAACAAGCCAACATTATCAACACAACTATATAACCCCCCGGGGGAGCCAAGCGCGCGTTGGCTCTATAAGGACCTAGCGATGCGCCGCATAGACGCCACAGGTGACCAGAGGGCTGGCCAGCATTTTGCCATCCAACGTGGCAATGCGGCCAACCTTCTGGGCACACTGCCCTTCGGCAGTGACCTGGGGGACGTTTTTAAATACTTTGTATTATTATTTTTAAGTTTATTTATAATTTACTGTTATTTGTGTAGTCTCGTTAAATAAATAATAACATTAACCCCCCGTTTCTATCTTTCCAGGTGGCAGCGCGAACAAAATAGCGAAGCGTACGGAGCTAACGCCCAACAAGGGCGGGCCGTTCGCGGCCGCGCTCCGCACGCTCGCCAAGAACGCCGGGCCCGACTCCAAGGACGGTGAGTCGCTAGCTGTAGCATCTACCCTACCTTCGCTGGCCCTAACCCTAGGCTGACGTAGCACCCCATTGCTAAGACGCCGAATTGACAGAATTTCTGATTCACACGAGGTTTATTCAACCGATCTTCTAAAAGGAGTTTACAGTGTGACGCGGTCTGAGGTCCTACCGCGAAAAACGAAAGTCAAAATTTCTTTACCTGCCTCTCTATCACTCGAATATGCAAGAGCGTAACTAGAGAGACAGATAACAAAATTTTGATTTTCGATTTTTGCGGTAGACCCTCAGGTTGGCGATATGCCAAGTTGGTCCTTAGTCCTTACAGGACCTGCCGCGAAATTTAGTTGGTAAATTCAATAATGCAAGAGAGATGGAGCTGGAGATAAGTTTCTTGCAATTTGCTGTAACCTATATTTTCTTTCCAACTAGTATCCTATTGTGGATAGGTATATCTGCATTTATACTTCTTTCAGCTAATACAGAACGTACGATTTGCTCTGTATGAACCTCAGCCGATTCTATTTATTCTTATGAACGATGAGACTCTGTATCTAAAATATTATAAAGATCGTTCAGAATTAACCTAGAGAATTTTGCATACATATTTACTTGGTGGTGTGAAACAGATATTCAAGAAATTTTGCGGTGTATTACGATATAGGGAGTTACGTTGGTCAACCTGTTGTGTTGCTTGTTTCATATAGAATCCTTGGCTGTACGAGTAAATACTTTGAGCTCAAATTGATAATTGATTCTGATGAAAATAGCAACCAAAAGAAATACCGTTTGTAAAGCTTGATTTGTTTGATATTGATCAAAATCGTCGTATAGTCAGACCGTAAAAAGTCTGCAGCGATTTTGATAGCCCACGCAGTGCAAGTGTCATTTTAAACGTCAAACTTCTATGAAATTATGACGTATAAATAACACTTACGCTGCGTGGGCTATCAAATCCGCTGCAGACTTTTATTGGTGCGACTATAGTCATTATGCCTTATATCAAAACAGTACTTTACAATCTGTCTTGGGACGATTATAGTTCGTTACTTTGAAATATTTATCTAGTTTATTTTATGAATTCTTAAATCTTTTTTTTTGTACATTTGACTGGGTTGGAAGTCCCTCGTCACTGTTTGTGACATCAGGGATTTTAAAGGGATTTTTAGGGATTATAAATTAACCTTAAATTATAATTGTCCCAAAACAGGGTGCGTAAGGGCCAGCTTTTCCTGATTTCCCTCTTTTGTTTTATTTTTCTACACATTCAATGTGCGAACTCACACTTGTTGGGTTTTGTATCCTTGACTACTTCGCGTTAGGGACCTAAGTATTTCGATACTGACTAAAATACGACTAAATCTATGTATCTGTATTATATAATATCTGCACATTGTTGTAAAGATTGAACAAAGTAAAACACTCACAAAATGTTAACTAATGATTCGCTGATATCAAATAAGAATGATACTATTGATACCAGTGGCTCTATGAGCTGTAAATGTTAGTCACTAAATTTCACAAGAATCTGTTGAGAACGACCTGTGCCCTGTTTATCAAAAGCTTGTCATACAAGTGGAAGTCCCTTTCTAATAAAAGCTGTCAAAAAGGGACTTCCACTTGTAGTTACAAGCTTTTGATAAACAGGGCCCTGTAGAGGTAAGAGGAGAAGGTCTGGACAGCCGGACATACTAAATCAGTTTTGGCTTTTAAGCTAAACAGAGACCTGAGAGACCGTCGCTTTTGCTGTATCAATAATTATCAATGCAATTCTAATTATAACGCAAATCTTTAAGAACATAACGTATAACTTCTCTTTGTTCATTCTAAAAGAACCTTCTGTAATTCGTATGTTGTTAAACAACTCCGTTGTAAGTCCTTATAATTGTATTATTGTAAAATGAAATGTATTAGCAACGTTAACACAATTCGCTCTTATTCATTAACCACATTTTTATTGAATAACTACAAACAAATATGAATCGTAGTGATTCATAAAATCTTGTCTAATGTTCTTATTTTACACGTAATTTGTTAATAATTGTTCGTAATTTGTTTGTAATTTGTTATTTTTATACGTAAATAATTTATTTGTTTATAAGTCCTACGACTCCTACGACGTGTAGTAAATGTAGTAATCATAAAAGTGTGGTTCTGTTAGTCAATCCTGAAGGCCACGAAAAAACGCTTCGAGCGAATTTGCTCAACGCTGAAGCTGGCAGCGTTTCTCGGAAACGTTCGTATTTGTCATGCCACTTCAGTCAACCTCAGTACTTTTTGTACTGAGACTGGCTGAAACAGCATTACACGTTCGTGCGTTTCCGTGAAAACAATGACGATGCGGTGATACGATGGTAAATGATTATTCACTACTTCTGTATGATATAGGGTAAACGACACGATCGACACGACAGTCTTTGACATCTATTTTTATAGGAAAATCATTCACTGCTGCTTTAAAAGAACGTCGAAGGGCCGACATTAGTATAGTTTACCCAACAAAATGTATAGCGTAATCTGAAATAGTTGTCATACATTAATGAAAAAGTGACGAAGCCCTCCACTGGTGAAGGTCGGATTATATTTAGTAGTTTAAAAACACAAATCAAAATATTTGACACAAATATAATAATTTTGAGTTGTTCCAAAAGTTGTAATGTATAGCGCTAGATGCTGCCGGCAAGCGTGTAGCGAAAACGCTCGGAGCGTTTTTTGTGGCGTCGACATAAGAGCGAGTAGTGTTCGTTGCGAGCGTGCGTTTGACCGTGGAAGGTTGCAGGCTCGGCCGAGCGCGAGAAGGAGAAACCGCCGCCCGCGGCGCCCGCCAAGCGCGCCTCCCCCCACCACCTCCCCTCCAGCGGGTTCCAGCCATACAGGCCTGATGACCGGTGAGTACACACAGTTTTTACAAGCTTTTATTTACTTTCACCTGTCCCGTTGTCTGTCGGTCTGTAATCAAATCTTGCAAGTTAAATTTGATCCACTTCCCGGTTTTCGATCGAGCTGAAATTTTGCGTTCATGTATAAATCGGATGACAATGCAATATTGTGGTACCATCGAGGTGATCTGATGATGGAGATAGGAGGTGGCCATAGGAACTCTGTGATGAAACAACGCAACCTAATTGTGTTAGGGGTTTTTAGAATTTTCTCGAGGAGGAGTGTCTGTCGTAAGAAAAGTACAGTTAGCGATAAAAGCTTGTACCAAAAATGTAATTTTTGCCAATAACTTAATACTATAACATATTGTGAGGTTGTACACGAGCGTGCATGCTCGACACTGACGCCGATCGCCATGCTTTGTTGTAAACAATGTAGAGTGACTGCTATTGGTAGTTATTTGTCACTCTTAACAATAAAGCTTCAATTAGCTTGTTTCTTTCTGATTTGTTAGGAGTGGCCAATAGCTATAGCAGTGACCCTATAGCGGTCAGCGTCAGCGTCGAGCGTGCACGCTCGGAGCGTGCGTTAGGTGGCCCAGACGTTAGTACGCTGCGTACAGCAACAGTCTCGCGTTTTATGGATGTGTACATAAAATCTGACGTTTTAAGCGTATTGTAAAGCTGAAGTATCTATTCTATAATGGTTGCCCCCGTGACATGTGATTGCATTTTTATCGCGCGGGAAAATCGACGCAATTATATCAGCGGGACGTGAACAGTGAACACGCACTGCTCTTCCGCCTGAGTTGCACGCTAGCCTTGCTAAGGTGCATTTGTTTCGGTCATTAGACGCAATAGAAGCCGCGCCGTATGGTACTGAAGACTGGACTGAAGCGAATTGCCCTAAAATGGCATTAAATGTGTATGGTCTCCCAATAATAATTATAAGTCGGTCAGGAATCAGGATATACACAGGTTGCTATTCACTCTTAGAATATGATTCTTTAGATTATTTCTTATTCCAGCATTTACGGCACATTTAAACTAAATTTTAAATGGCATCATTAATTCCAGAAGACAGCATCCTCCATTCCACCACAACTCTTACATTATGCTTAAAGTTTTGGTGCGCAAAATAAGTGAAATCATAAAAAAATCAAACTGCAACAGCTTCCATATGAATGTTGCACAAAAATACTGACTTTAAAACCCTGACTTGCGGGAACAAGGGAGATAACTTTATTCGTGCCCGTGTAAACCCTTGAAAGTTTTAATGCCCTACTCGGAAATGCAGACGCCAGGCCAAAGTGTAAAGGCAGGCCAGTGCGGACGAGAAACTTATACACTTCTCTGAATAATTCAAGGAAGTCAAATAATAATTTTAAATTTAAGTATGTTTAAGATATTATAGCTACGCAATCTGGCGAATCGAGACCATAGCACAGCATTCGTTAGGAATTGAGTTGCCTACAGTCCAGGTGGTATTGAATCATGTCAAGGCGACTTGCTTTCAATGACATTCGCGGAATAGGATATCGGTTAAATTGAATCAGTCTCCTTACCGACCTTTAATGCCGGTAGCTCCAACCCGACACGTCTGTCACCGTTATAATAACGTTTGCAATATATTATCGTGTGGGACTTTTCATAGCTCACTGTAGAGGTGCTGAGTGACTGTGATGTGATGGCAGCCTTAGCACGCGTCAGTCGGCCCGATTCGAACGTTAAACATTACAACTAGATACGATATAGTTTAGATTTGTCTGTGTCAAAACGGACGGTTTTTTTTGAAGAAACGTCACCTTTGACACTGACATATCTAATCCATATCTTATCTAGTCGTAATATTTGACGTATCTTGAAGTTTCAATCGGGCAGAGTATCTCGCGCGCGATACCATCCTTCACTTTATAAGTGTCTAATACAGTTAGAAAAAGACAGATACTGTCGTAGCGAAAAAGTCCGTCAGTGTGGTTGGTGCAACTGGCCCCAAACTTAGGGCTCATTTAGACGGTGCGAGAACTCGCATGCGAGTTTTATTACATTGCGTTACTTGATCGGTCAGCTGATCTGATGCAACCTCTATGGTCCGCAATGTAACTAAAATCGTATGAGAGTTCGCGCGCCGTCTTAATCAGCGCTTAGTCTGCTTGGGCCAAATATCTATCGCAGCGCTAAAGTCCGTCAGTGTGGTTGGTGCAACTGGCCCCAAACTTAGGGCTCATTTAGACGGTGCGAGAACTCGCATGCGAGTTTTATTACATTGCGTTATTTGATCGGTCAGCTGATCTGATGCAACCTCTGTGGTCCGCAATGTAACTAAAATCGTATGAGAGTTCGCGCGCCGTCTTAATCAGCCCTTAGTCTGCTTGGGCCAAATATCTATCGCAGCGCTAAAGTCCGTCAGTGTGGTTGGTGCAACTGGCCCCAAGTTTGTCTGCTTGGGTACATTATCTAGTGTGGTGTTGTGTGGTTGCAGGCTGGCGCACCCGGCGGCGGCGTCGTTCCCGCTGCTGGAGCCCGCGGCCTACGCGCCGTACGCGCACCCCGGCCTCTACTCCAGCGCGGCGCTTCAGTATAGGTATACTTCATCATTGTTCAACTTCCTCTGCCAGCCTCGTGGGAAGTGAGAGCATTACATATGTTCACTTGTCAGAGATATCGCTTTAGCTGTTACTCAGATTCCTGTGTAGAAATAGAGATTCGCTACTCATATTTCATATTTATTTATTTCGTAAATGCACGGATACATTACACGTTTATCATTGAGTAGCGAATCTCGCAGAAAATCGCTTTCAAACGATAGCAGATGAACAGAAGGGAAAAAACCGCGAGCGAATTACACCAAACATTTTGCATGGTAAATAATCTGAAGATTTCCGTGCAGTATTTTCAAATGAACTGTGGCTTGACTTCAAAGAAAATGTACAACAATACTGATAATGTGTATACAGCTGTATTCTCGCAGTCAGCTCTTAAAAATCTGGCTAGCTGTGCCCTGTTTATCAAAAGCTTGTAATTTCTTTATTTATTTCTTTATTTAAATCACATGCATAAACTTACAGCTAAGGATGCCAAAACGCTTATGCGTAATACAAAGTGGAGGTCCCTTTTTGACAGCTTTAGTTAGAAAGGGACTTCCACTTGTATTACAAGTTATAAGCTTTTGATAATTAGGGCCCCCCCACATCTAGCGTATTTCGAGCGTCGGCGTCTGTCGGCGTCTGGTCAGCGCTATGGAAAATGACGTCGCTGCGCAGTTGCGTCGACGCTGCATCGACGTTGCGTCGAGCAGCGGCCATAGAATTGTAGACGGCGACGCTCGAAAGACGCCAGATGTGGGGGGGCCTTATGGTACAGGTGTTAACTATTCCGGTGTATCGTCCCCAGACTAGCAGCAGAAGAACAAATGTACCTGGAGCGGGTGTTCCGCGGCGGCGTGGGCGTGGGCTGGCTGCCTCCGTACGCGCTGTACCCGCCCATCGCGCCGCACCTGCCGCTCGTGCCGCCCGCGCCGCACACGCCGCACGCCGCGCACGCACCGCACGCGCCGCACGCACCGCACGCGCCGCCCGCGCACCACCTGCACGACGAGCGGGAGCGCGAGCGGGATCTGCAGCTACAGCGGGAAAGGGAAAGAGAACGGTGAGTTTGGACAAGTCAAACCTTTGTATGGTGTCTCAGATGGTTGGTGTCAATAGATTGGGATCGTACGCAGTATCCTGTTTAATTAATAGTAGTTAACTAATTAGTTAACCTTCGTATTATGTACTTTTAACAAGACATATGTCACAAACATATTCTATTATATATGCTTTAACCTAATTTTTTTTTTTGACATTATAAAAAAAAACCACTAGGATGTTGATTGCGTCTAAAATGATGTTCAGTTTTAATTTCAAAATAGCAGTTTCGAATTTAACCTTAAGAGTATTTGGATTGGTTAAAAGTAGTTTTATTTTTTTAGTTAATGGACTAATTGCGTTTATCTTAAAATGTAGAAAGATAACTGATGCTTTCAAAACAACTCCAATATTTAAATGGCGCAGCGTATGATCATACCATAGGTAATATGAACATGATATTTGAAAATTGTTCTTGATATTTTGTAAACTATTCCCAAGATTTTGAACATTGTTTAACAGATTTCTTGCTTCTGTGATTCCTATGGAGGCGAGCGGAATAACGTGCTTCGTATAAGCGTAACAATAATAACACGACCATCTATCACATTCCAGGGAACGGGAAAGAGAACGCGAGCAACGAGAAAAAGAGCAAAGGGAGCGCGAGCGACTACAACGGGAGAAGGAGAGCCGAGCTCGAGAGGCGCTGCGAGACGAGCAGAGGCTGGCCGCGCTGCACCCGCACCACCACCTGCTGCCGCCGCCCGTGTACTCCCTCCCCCGGGCGCTGCTGCCGCCGCCGCTGCTGTACCGGCCCTACCGCCCCTACCCCGCGCCCTACGAGCCGCGCGCGCCCGACGCCAAGCCCGCCTCCCCCGCGCCCCTCCCCGCCGTCCCCCCCGCCGCCCCCGCCGAGCCCCCGCCCGCGCCCGCGCCGGCCGAGGACAAAGGTGAGGAGCCGCCCGCTCCCAAGCCCGCGCCCGCGCCCGCCTCCGCCGCCGCGGTGTGACCGCCGCCGGATAGATAGCCTACCTTTAATTCTAGCCCCTAATAGGTGTTCAATATTTTTCAGATCGTTTTTTTATCGCTCGCAGCATTTAGACGGCCGTCTTGTAAATAGTATATTTAATAGGTAGATATTATACGGACAATACCTAACGAGAAGTGGTAAAGCGATTTTATTGAAATACATTCGATGGAATTGACGTGTGCATGCCGGCCCCCGAGGCGTTTCTTTCTCGAGAGGCGTTTCGGGGGTAGTTTATTTTTATTTTTTTCCCTCCTCTCCTTCCTGAAGCTTGAAGTTGGCGCATGTAGTTATATATAGTATGTGCTGTGTGTTGCATATAGGTGAAAGGGACCGGCGGCGATACTGAGCTACGTTTCGAGATTTAGTTTTCAATTTCCAGATAGAACGTATCTAATTATTGACTCTAGCTCCGTTCTTTTCTTACACACATTAACGGAAAAGGGCATATAACTAATACATTAGTTTTTCTCAATTGAAAAAGAATATATAAATATATATATAATAACTAAAAACTGGCACAAGAAACATTAACAACAACATTTCGTATATATTAACAAATGCAAGATATACGCAATGCTTGAGATATGTACAGTCGACGTCAAAGATATCTTTAAATTTTTCGCCTTATTCCAAAGGAGTAAGGTGCAAAAGTGTAAACATATCTTTGACGTCGACTGTACTTAGAAAACAAACTAAAAGCATAAATAAAAAATACTAAGCGCCACTTGCACCGTCCCACTAACCCGGGGTTAACCGGTTAAATCGTTAATCTAGTGTCAAATTGTACCGGTAACTCCAGGTTTAACCGCGTTAAACCCGGATTATTGAACGATGCAAGTGGCCACGGGCAAATACTAAATAGTGCAAAATTATGTTGCTTCAGTTTTGACAGTTCTAGCGCCATTATTTAGTTATCACATAGAGTATGTTAGACTAGACATAAAAATTCAAAATCGCTTTCCTTCTTGATTCGACTGGCAAATCATATTACTTTTTGGCAACCGGGTTTTTTAACCTAATTAGACCCCGCTGAATCCGAATTTGCCGGTTGCTCGATCGAAATCATGACCGGAAGTGAGATATTTGACATTAAAGGTCCCTTTTTTTAGTTTTTCGTAAATAACTCTTAAACGGAGGCGCATAGCAAAAAATGTTCTATTACATAAGTAATCTGCATAAAATTGCCTACAAGAAAGATTCAGTACAATTTTTCGCTAGGATCAATATTCAAAGAGATATTAACGCGGGAAATTTAATTATAATCACTTCTAAGGTCCCTTTTTTTAGTTTTTCGTAAATAACTCATAAACGGTGGCCAATATCAAAAAATGTTGTTAAACGATAATAATTTACACAAAATTTTGAACAAAACAAATTCAGTACACTTTTCGCAGAGATCAATATTTAAAAAGATAATAAAGAGGGAAAGTTCTAGTATAATGAATTCTAAGTTTCCTTGTTTTTATTTATTCGTTAATAATTTGAAAAATATGACTCATAGCAAAAAAGATCTTATACCTAAATAATAAACATAAAATTTCCTACAAAAAACATGTAGAACACTTTTCGCTAGGATCAATATTTAAAAAGACAAAGCAGCGGGTAACTTAATTATAAATAATTTTAAAGTTCCTTTTTAGTTATTTGTAAATAACTCGTAAACTGAGTCCCATAACAAAATAGGTTTTTAAAAATAAATTATCTATATAAAATTCCCTCCAAAAAACATCTGGAACACTTTTCTCTAGGATCAATATTTAAAGCGATATTAATGGAAGAAAGTTAATTACAATCAGTTCACTGGTCACTTTTCATTAGTTTTTCGTAAATAACTCGTAAACGGTGGCCCTTTGCAAAATAATATTCTACATAAATATTAAACATAAAATTGTCCACAAAAAAGGTTCTGTACACTTTTTTGC
This sequence comes from Cydia fagiglandana, assembly GCF_963556715.1. NCBI lineage: Eukaryota > Metazoa > Arthropoda > Insecta > Lepidoptera > Tortricidae > Cydia > Cydia fagiglandana. The sequence continues at coordinate 12,402,147 of NC_085950.1, read as the reverse complement.
TACGTTCAATATTTAAAGAGGTATTAAAGGGTGTAAGTTAATTATAATCAATTTCCAGGTCCATATTTTTAGGTTTTCGTAAATGACTCGTAAAATAAGGCTCATAGCAAAATAAGTCCTTAAAGTTCTTGTAAATAAAAAATCGGCATAAAATTTTCTACGAAAACATAATGAACACTTTCCTGTGGGATAAATATTTGAAACGATATTAAAGAAAGAAAGTTGATTACGATCAATTCACAGGTCACTTCTTTTTAGTTTTTAGGGTTCCGTACCTCAAAAGGAAAAAACCGGCCAAGCGCGAGTCAGACTCGCGTTGCAAGGGTTCCGTACATTACCCAAATTTCAACAACGTATTCTTTATATGTGAAACGCGAGTGAATTGCCATTAAAAAACCCGTAGGGGTCGGTTCAAAAACTAAGTAATGTGCGACTCGCGCTTGACTGCATATTTCTAATAGGTTAACCTGTCATCTATACGTAAACCCAGTAGTTTCGGAGATAAAGCCCCCCCCCCCCATAGCCAAACAATGACCATCCCCCCCCCTCATTTATCCGTTTACGAGTCATTTACGAAAACCTGAAAATAGGGACTTGGAAATTCATTATTATTGATTATTGAACTTACCCCCTTTAATACCTCTTTAAATATTGATCGTAGCGAAAAAGTGTACAGAACCTTTTTTGTGTACAATTTTATGTTTAATATTTATGCAGAATATTATTTTGCAAAGGGCCACCATTTACGAGTTATTTACGAAACACTAATAAAAAGTGACATGTGAACTGATTGTAATTAACTTTCTTCCATTAATATCGCTTTAAATATTGATCCTAGAGAAAAGTGTTCCAGATGTTTTTTGGAGGGAATTTTATGTAGATAATTTATTTTTAAAAACCTATTTTGTTATGGGACACCGTTTACTAGTTATTTACAAATAACTAAAAAGGGACTTTAAAATCATTTACAATTAACTTACCCGCTCTTTTGTCTTTTTAAATATTGATCCTAGCGAAAAGTGTTCTACATGTTTCTTGTAGGAAATTTTATGTTTATTATTTAGGTATAAGATTTTGTTTGCTATGAGTCATACTTTTCAAATTATTAACGAATAAATAAAAACAAGGAAACTTAGAATTCATTATACTAGAACTTTCCCTCTTTATTATCTTTTTAAATATTGATCCCTGCGAAAAGTGTACTGAATCTGTTTTGTTCAAAATTTTGTGTAAATTATTATCGTTGAACAACATTTTTTGATATTGGCCACCGTTTATGAGTTATTTACGAAAAACTAAAAAAAGGGACCTTAGAAGTGATTATAATTAAATTTCCCGCGTTAATATCTCTTTGAATATTGATCCTAGCGAAAAATTGTACTGAATCTTTCTTGTAGGCAATTTTATGCAGATTACTTATGTAATAGAAGATTTTTTGCTATGCGCCTCTTCGCCTTCAGCGGGGTCTAATTAGGTTGAAAAATCCGGTTGCCAAAAAGTAATATGCTTTGCCAGTCGAAATCGTTTTGATGAAAAATATGACCAGTCTATGTGTGGAAAGAGAAGAATCATAAAATGTTTGGGATCCAATATACAGGGTGTCCCAGAATTCGACGTCAAGCCGTAAACGGATGATAGACCAAGTCATAACAGTTATCATAAAAATACAAAAAAAAAAACCAACTCATGTTCTTTAAAAATTATGGTCACTTTAAAAATTCACTAAAAAATCCACATCCTGTAATTTATTCAAGATTACACAATAATAAAAAAATTAGAATAAATTATGGAATTTGTTACTACAAGAGTTAAAGAACCATTACAGGGTGTGGATTTTTTAGTGAATTTTTAAAGTGACCATAATTTAAAAAAAACATGAGTTGGATTTTTTTTTGTATTTTTATGATAACTGTTATGACTTGGTCTATCATCCGTTTACGGCTTGACGTCGAATTCTGGGACATCCTGTATTATACAAAGAAAAGAAAGAAAGTTTAAGTTTTTAAAGAGTATTCCATCTATCTATCTACGCTACGACTCTTCTCTGCATAGCTCTTTTGACTGCACAGACCCACAGACTAACGTATAGTGTCACTTGCGCCACCTGTCAAAACTGCGGCAACCTAATTTTGCACTACTTTTCACGCCCATGTCTATGACAAGAAGTGAATTTATCAAGAATTTATAGTAAGAACGAAAGCGCAAATTACTGGAAGGATCAGATTGCTTTGACAGTAGGTATTATGGTTATGGCCACGGTTAGGGGACGTTTAAATACCTACGCTAGATTAATTATCGCCCTCGTCAGCTGATAGATCCATGCAAGATGTAACCTTTCAACTAGAGATGCACCGGATATTTGGTTAGTATCCGGTATCAGGCCATGATTTGACTATCCGGACAGATACCGGATAGTGACCTACTATCCGGCCGGATACCGGATAGTAAAATTGCTTGATTTCGGAGTAAAGTAATTGGATTTAAGAAACAGTCTTGATCATAATCGTACTTGTTTATTGTTTTAAAACAATTTAAACATTCCACTAACTTGCATGCGCACTCATTTGGAAACTAGAAATGTGTCCGCGCGAAAGAACACTAGGAAACAGGCCAAACCTGCAGAATGCGCACCTGGAAAACCGAAATGTAGGTATAGTTCCGCTGGCCGAATATTCGGCGGCCGGATACCGGATATTCGGCCGATAGTCAGGTCGAATATCCGGTATCTGGTATCCGGCCAAACAACTATCCGTTGCATCTCTACTTTCAACTGTCGAATGTGGTGTCCAGGGTAAACGAGCCCTTTTTGTGTTTACCCCTAATATCTTTTGATAACCGCATTTACGAAACGTACCTATAACATAATGAATGGATCGTGGAGTATCAAGTTGCGATCTACTAAACTACTACCTTGAATGTACAGTTAGCTGCGAAATTGCATGGAAAAATTATGATTGAATTCATTGATAAAGGCGCCATGCACTTTTGCGACTGATGGTACGCTCGATCAATATTTGCCCTCGTAAGCCGAATAGCGGCATCTCAAAAACAAATGAAGTTGAAAATTGAATTATCAGATAAAGAATGTAAGGTATATGTTTGCATTAAATTTTTATTTGAGATACCGCTAATTGGCGTGTGATCCTCCCCAGCCGGACCACCTCGTCTGATTGCGCTCAGTTTTTAATGGCGAAATGTACCTCTAATGTACTTCACGTACCTCGTCGGAAATTGAACGTACCTCTGTAGTTTGGCAGATATATGCGTTTAAAAGGGGTCCGGCTGGGAAGTAGAATCTGCAGCCGGACCACGCCTGGATCCGCTGATATCTGTTATTTTGAGATATAATTTAAATAACAGATGAATGTACCTGTTACGTACCTCTGAATAAATACTTTTTTTATTTAAAAAATGGTCTCATAAATGGATTTTCATACATTTCATTTTTTGAGTATACTACGCGTAAGCGCCTGTCAAAAATAATAGCAACAGAGATAGTAGAAAACAAATGTATTCAATTCGGGCAAGGCGTCTAACGTGACAACTAGATACAAATGTGGGTGGTTATAGGGAGTGTTTCAAACCGAGACGAGTTGCGAATTGCCTTTTCGCACGTGTATTTTACAACGTTTTAAAGTATACAGTTGAAATCATCAGAGATGAAGTATTTCTGTTGCCGCTATAACAAATACTAAAAACAGTTTGTTCTTCTATTGGAACGCGTTTATTATTTTTAGTTTCCATTTTAACATTTTAGCAACTCGAATATCTATTTGTTTTGTTTTTTTTTTTATCTTTATCCCTCGACTTTGCCGCGTAAATAACTTTTAAAATGTTATAGACATAGACTAGGAATCCTCTAGACGGAGTTTAGAGCAATTATTTCATGAAACCGATGCTGCCAAAAATACTAGTGTGCGGGGGACGAGGTGAGCGTGATTGGTCCGTTCAAAAACACGGGCGTCACACAAAGACACTTTGACTCGAAAATTGAGTAAAACTACCGTATATTTGTGGCAGAGGGGATAGCGCTACTATGCTCAGTCTGGAGGATGTCTTGTCAAACTCATTTACCCAAAGACCTATTACTATAACTAGACTGTGCACTAAACATTTTTGAAAACCCATACGTATTGGAACCGTATTTAGCTACCGTTAAAGTTGATAATGCTTTGCTACAAACAAACGGGACGAGCGAGAGGAAAGTCAAACGGGGTGTGTCCTTTTCTAACAAATATGCCAGGTAAGTGTAACCTATACACTATATGTCGATATAGATCGTAAAATCGGGCATATTGAGATATTCCTAGGCATATCATGAAACACCGCCATTTAATGATCTGACTAGCGACTACCAGCCATATCGTGCAAACCTCAAGGGGTGATATTCCTAGGCAGATCACCAGCGACCACCAGCTATATCGTGGAAAACAATGTAATGGCGGCGTTTCATGATCTGCCTAGGAATATCACCCCTTGAGGTTTGCACGATATGGCTGGTAGTCGCTAGTCAGATCATTAAATGGCGGTGTTTCATGATATGCCTAGGAATATCTCAATATGCCCGATTTTACGATCTATATCGACATATAGTGTATAGGTTACACTTACCTGGCATATTTGTTAGAAAAGGACACACCCCGTTTGACTTTCCTCTCGCTCGTCCCGTTTGTTTGTAGCAAAGCATTATCAACTTTAACGGTAGCTAAATACGGTTCCAATACGTATGGGTTTTCAAAAATGTTTAGTGCACAGTCTAGTTATAGTAATAGGTCTTTGGGTAAATGAGTTTGACAAGACATCCTCCAGACTGAGCATAGTAGCGCTATCCCCTCTGCCACAAATATACGGTAGTTTTACTCAATTTTCGAGTCAAAGTGTCTTTGTGTGACGCCCGTGTTTTTGAACGGACCAATCACGCTCACCTCGTCCCCCGCACACTAGTATTTTTGGCAGCATCGGTTTCATGAAATAATTGCTCTAAACTCCGTCTAGAGGATTCCTAGTCTATGTCTATAACATTTTAAAAGTTATTTACGCGGCAAAGTCGAGGGATAAAGATAAAAAAAAACAAAACAAATAGATTTTTGAGTTGCTAAAATGTTAAAATGGAAACTAAAAATAATAAACGCGTTCCAATAGAAGAACAAACTGTTTTTAGTATTTGTTATAGCGGCAACAGAAATACTTCATCTCTGATGATTTCAACTGTATACTGTAAAACGTTGTAAAATACACGTGCGAAAAGGCAATTCGCAACTCGTGTCGGTTTTTAAACACTCCCTATAACCACCCACATTTGTATCTAGTTGTCACGTTAGACGCCTTGCCCGAATTGAATACATTTGTTTTCTACTATCTCTGTTGCTATTATTTTTTGACAGGCGCTTACGCGTAGTATACTCAAAAAATGAAATGTATGAAAATCCATTTATGAGACCATTCTTTAAATAAAAAAAGTATTTATTCAGAGGTACGTAACAGGTACATTCATCTGTTATTTAAATTATATCTCAAAATAACAGATATCAGCGGATCCAGGCGTGGTCCGGCTGCAGATTCTACTTCCCAGCCGGACCCCTTTTAAACGCATATATCTGCCAAACTACAGAGGTACGTTCAATTTCCGACGAGGTACGTGAAGTACATTAGAGGTACATTTCGCCATTAAAAACTGAGCGCAATCAGACGAGGTGGTCCGGCTGGGGAGGATCACACCTAATTGGCTTAGCAGGGCAAGTCGATCCCGGTTATCGGCAATAGATATCGAGCATGTAACTTTTGCCTATGCCCCACGCTGAACTGTGCTGCAAGAGCTGATATGCTGAGGAGAATAAAATTAAGTCAGTACCTACCAAGAATTGAAGTTCTAGAAAACTTGGTTAAAAGCAGACATAAAAGAGAGGCGACATCAAGATTTAAGTTTTAAGTTACAATTTCAATAGTAGCTATGAATGGGTAGCATTGATGCATTTGACTCACTTTCACCGATTAGTTGCTCGCTCAGAAAATTTTACGAGAATCTGTTGAGAAATGCGTCCTGTAGACAAGTGCAGTCGCCATCAGATATACCGGAGCGGCCAAGGTGTTCACAATATCTGAACACGCACTCGTAACGCCCTGACAATAGTGGCGTGTTCAGGTATTTGTGAGCGCCTTAGCCGCTCCGATATATCTGATGACGACTGTACTTCCGGACATACGAAAGCATAGTTGTCAAAGCTGAAACGGAGACCTTAGCAGTTCTGCCGCCAGAGTGCAGCACTAAGCTAGCTAGACCTAAACCATAGAGTACATCATACATACTGTGCCTTAACTTAAACTGTTTTGTTGGCAAGTTTTCGCCGACAATCAAATAATGATATTGATCCATCAAGGCGGTTTGTTAGCAACGGCCTACCGGGAAACGCGAAAATCGAAATTTAGTTATACCTATGCCTCTTTATGGCTCGAATATGCAAGATAGAGAGATTAGATAAAGAAATTTTGATTTTGTTTCGCGGTAGCCCCCCAGGTCGTGATGGATTGTGGTAGTAGCGCCCCCTACGCAGCGTTTCGCGTAATATTCCCTCTCTTTGTTGAAAATCTCGGTCAATAAAGAGTCCGACCGTGCTAAGTAAAATATAGTTGGTCAAACCAATAAGTCAGTAAGAACCAGCCGGCCTAGCCAAGGTTACAATCGCTATCGCTTCGACAACGAAAAGCAATATGTCTCTCTATCACTCTTCCATATTAGTGCGACAGTGACAGTTGCGTTTCGATCGCTACGGAGCGTAAGCGATCGGCATCTTGGCTACGTGGCCAGGAAAACTATAGGTACTCATCCTTTTCTTTTGGGTGCTTGTGATAGTGTAAGACAAAGATAGTATGATTCTCTCTGTCTATGATTGAAATGAGACAGTCCCTTGACAAACTATAAAACCTTTATATCAACACCAAGCATAAGTGATAAGTAAATCCTCTACTCTTTGTCCAAGTGACACCTGTCAAACCGATCAAAACAAAGCTACACAATTCTTAATTTTTTAACCAAACAATTTCTGTGTCCCCTAAACAAATCGTAAGAGCAATTCTGTACTTAAAGCTCATTAGTAGACGATGCCCCATGTCCAGACCGATCCCGGACTTACGAGATGTGTCCAAACTTACCTATCAAGATGCTATTAAGGACAAATCCTACTTCGACATTACTCTAGAGAAGATTTCCAAGAATCGCTCTAGCCGGAATTTAGCTCTCGGGACATTATGTGGGTGGATGACAGGAGGTGCTGTTATAAGGGTAGGGAAGATAGCAGCTTTCGGTCTGGGTGGGGGGGTATTGCTTCTCCATTTTGCGTGTGAGTGGGGGTATATCCATGTGAATTGGGAGCGGGTGAAGGAAGGTGTCCGGCAGAGTCAAGATATAGCGGATGCTGTCGTCGCCTTCGTGAGGAGGAACAGCTGTTACTCTGTTGGGTTTGTTGGTGGATTCTTCTTTGGTGTTGCGTCTACGTGATTTTCAAGAAGTTTTAGATGAGGTTATATATGACACGTTTACTTACTCAGATTTTGAGAGGAAGCTAATATAAATAAAGTTTTAGATTTGTGTGAACGAGTATTTGTAACTGTATAAAAATAAAATAATCATACTTTTCTTGAAGACTCATTCATTGTTTATATTTTTGTGCTAGTGTTTGTGCTGATAAATGCCTTATTATAAACTTGATACGAGTCCCTAATAGTCATTCATATTGCACTAGGGCCTATAGTTCGTTTTTTTAGCATTAAAAATAAGGTAAACAATCTTGATGTGTATTTTAATTGAAAAACACATTTTAAAAATAAGTTACGGCAAATATGTACCAATTATGAATTTAATACGATCATTTATATTCTTCTGCTTTCATAAGTAATAGTTTTTGATTTTTTAAAAGCGTTTTTCAATTAAAAGACATGTCAAGATCGCTTACCTTCTTGCAAGTTCTTTCTAATGGTAAAAAAAACGAACTATAGTGCAATATAAAAAATAGAATAATTACTGGAAGAATAACTTTACACTATATTACCGTGTACAACTACATGGTACGGTACGGGTATAAGTCACTTCAAAACCGAATACTTAAAAGTAAGTATCAGAAGGTATAATTACAATACAAACAGCGCAGAGAAAATATGATGCAATGGCGCTAATCTAGTGATTAAGGGCCCGATTCGGATTTTGAAATAGACATCTTTTAGACATCACCAAGATACGATAACGATATGTTTAAGATCTAACCTGTCAAATTTGTCATTTGCGCGATTCTGGAGAAGATACTCTTGAACGATTTCCACAGGATATGAATTAGAGATCTAATTCACATCTAATAGATATCTTACTCTATCTAACGTAAAAGTGACATTGGTTGCCCGAATTGCGTTGCAAAAGAGAACTAGTTGATATCTAAACTATAACGTATCTAGTACGTGTCGTCTCTTGTGAATATCTTGAAGTTTGAATACGGCAGGCAGTCGGAAGCATATTATATTCTTTGGTCGGAAGGTAACGATATAAAAATACGAAAGCTTAGACTCATTAGTAAGGGGTCTCGAGAAGTAAAGTCACCTGCATATATGTTACACAACGAAGGCCGCAAAAATATCTGACAGTATCTTATTTCTAGAGCCATTAGAGCGCGTCACATATTTTTGCGGCCTTTGAAGAGTAACTTTATTATTGCAGGTGACTCTGTACCGCTACGCGCTTCGTAGCTGTCGTAGCGGCGTGTGCTATGCTACGCCTCTGTAGCAACGAGTTATTGATAGTGGTAGAGATGTACCCCCTTATTCATAAACGTTTACTAAAGTTAACAAGCCGATAATAATCGTTTGTCCCTTTCCGACGTATTGGTATGATGGAAAGGGACAAACGATTATTATAGGCTTGTCAACTTTAGTAAACGTTTATGAATAAGGGGGGTAAAGTCTAACAAAAATCGTGCCCTCGAGTGTGACAGCTGAAGTAGATGGCGCAGTGCAGCGCAATGTTTCGTGGGAACTGTTGTTAAAACGTCAACTATTGACAACCAGGCGGTCTGGTATAAGTGCGTTCTCGCGCGCGAGTCCATACCACTTCATATTTGAAGTCGCGCTTGATGTATGGAGTCACGCGCGAGAACGCAAATCATGCTAGACCGTCAGAATTATCTACCGCATTACAAAGATGTATAGCATCATCTACATCACATGTCAAATTTGAAACACGAATTTATTTTAGAATTAACCTTAAATAATCAATGATTAATTTTTCCTATAGAACACTGAAAGGGAGGTGCCTACTTCGTTATGATTATGACATCTGAGTATATCCAATTAATTAGAAAGTAGTTCAGTGTGAAGCTAACATATAGGTAATATGTAAAAATTCGTATAGATAAGTAGGACACCGTCGATGCGTGGCTGCCAAGCTAATACCTATAGTCTGTATCTTTAGGTATTTAAAGTAAACAAAATCTACCCCCAAATGGCTCCTTAAGCCAGTTGAGGGTAGATGAAAACATTACATGATCAAATAATGTAGGTTAAAGTCAGGTCGTTCAGTGACAGATCCAGGTGGTTTTGTATTTGGTTGGTTAGTCATTAAATGTTATAACTACCCGAAAATCTACATATTATTTGTTTACTTTTACAACCTACCCACTGGCACTGGATCATCAGCAAACTGAAAAGAAGATTGCGGGACTTCGTGAACTTCAAGGACAAGGCTAAGTAAAAAGAAAGTCGGGAAAATTTGTCCTACTTAAAAGTATCCATCTAAATGTCGGCGGCCAATCGTAAGATCAGGCAGATCGTAATGTTCCTGTGTATTGTTATGAGGATAGTCACATTAAACCAATATATAGGTATGATAGGTACCTAGGTTCGTTAGGTTGCTTCAGATGCCCGAAGGGCAAACTGTCGACTCAGGGAAGGAGTCAAAGATTTTCACGTTTCACGATATGCCTGATCTTACGATCGGCCGCCGACATAAAGACAATCTAAAAACTTGGCTAATCTATGTACCTACAGTCAAGTGTAAAAATTTGGGTGCACAAAACATCTCAAAAATACGTCCCGTGCTTAGCTCTTAATCTTAATATGTCAGCGAATTAAGAACTAAAAGGGCATATTTTTGAGGACGTAAGTTGTCTACACCCATATTTTTACACTTGACGGTACATATTTACTCTTCGAGCAACACCGGCTTCCGACACGTCGGAGTTTTATATTCTCAAGAAATATATGGATGACGCTGTTGCCCGTACATGCGGCTCGTGAACCTGTCACTTGCGGCCCGAGAGCCGCCTTGGCTATTTTGTATGTAATAGTGACAAACGACAATGTCTCATAAAGTCATAAATATTAACAAAGTACGGCCCGCGTCACCTCCGTTAACTAAGTGGCCCTTGGCTGCTAAAAGGTTGCCGACCGCTGCATTAAAGCATATGTATAAGGTGTCATATTCGCTACGGATCCAATGGAAACCCAACTGATAGGTTCAGCGAAAAGCAATGGCCAGTTGCTAGGTATCTCTATTGCATGAGCGTAATTACAGTACTGTCGCCATCAGATATACAGGAGCGATCAAGGCGCTCACAAATATCTGAACACGCCACTATTCATTCATTCATTCAGGGCGTTAGAGTGCGTGGTCAGATATTGTGAACAACTTGGCCGCTCCGATATATCTGATAGCGACTGTTCATTGCTGTCCCGGTCATGATGCCGGTTGTCAATGCCACTGTGCGAGTTTGACAGCAATACATACTTATATATATATATATATATATGTATATATATATATATATATATATGTATATATATATATATATATATATAATTATTCGCATGCAAAAGAAATAGCAGCAGGCGGGTCAAAGTACGAAAATGTATCTGGAAAGCGTCTCTCCTTTACTTAGGGCCACTTTCACCATTCACTAACCCGGGGTTAACCTGCTAAACCTGGAGTTACCATGGTTACCAGTACAATTTCACACTGGGTTAACGGATTAACCGGGTAACCCGGGTTAGTGGGATAGTGCAGGTTGCGTTTAACGTACGAATTTATAATCAATGAATTTTTGCTTTGTGTTTCAAAGTTATAAACGACAGTTGCATACAATCGTAAACATTTTATAGCTAACAGATTACATATTATTCTGAGCTGAAATGCATACAGAACAAAATACGCCATCTATAGTTGGTCAAGCAAATGTTGTCAGTAGAATGAGGCGCGAAATTAAAATTTTCTAATGGACGATAACCATTCGCGCCTACATTTTTCAAATTTGCCGCCTTTTACTACTGACAAGATTTGCTTGACTATACCTACAACAATTTTGAATATGCGTGGTGGGAGGTATGAAGGACAAAACTTTTTTTTTTCCTAATGTTGGTTAGTAACGCCATCTATTGACGCTGAGGCTGCAGGAATGCAACTTAACGCGTTGTAAGTATTAACACAGAGAAATATAGTAAGAATAGAGTGCTCACTCTATACATCAGTTTTGGTACCGACACGACTATTATTTTCGCAGTCGACATCTAGCATCGAGTAGCGGCATTATCAGTAGGTACCGCTACTTGATACTAGAATTCTCTAGTGTCGCGACTCACGAAAATTGTATTGAACAACAATTTACAACTAATATTAAAAGCAGAAGGGGTTGAAAATAGAGTTCCGGTTAATCCGGTTATAATATTAGCTGAAAATTGTTGAGCATAGCATTAGACTTTTCGGTCGTCGGAACATCTATTGTCAAGTAGCAGTACTGATAATTCTGCTACTCGATGCTAGATGTCGAGTACGAAAATAATAGTCATTTTGGTACTAAATTTGATGTACCTATGGAGTGAGCACTGTATGTATTTTTTCTCTATGACATAACATAAAGCAGCACAATAACATATCCTATAAAATAAATCTAGAATCTAAATTTTAAAAGGTGCTAACGGTTTCCTATCTAGTGCGTATTCCTACACGATTTGTTATTGTGTGCATAGCCTCTTACTATACGGGAGATCCCTGGGCGGTGCTAGAGCGGTGCGGCGACACGGAGCAATGAAACGAACCGAATACACCTATTTTATTTTTAATTAACACGCTTTTATTAGGTCGATCTGTATGTAACTATAGTTCGTTTTTTTTAGCATTAGAAATAACTTGCAAGAAGGTAAGCGATCTTGACATGTCTTTTAATTGAAAAACGCTTTTTAAAATTCAAAAACTATTACTTATGAAAGCAGAAGAATATAAATGATCGTATTAGATTCATAATTGTTACACATTTGCCGTAACTTATTTTTAAAATGTGTTTTTCAATTAAAAGACACATCAAGATTGTTACCTAATTTCTAATGCTAAAAAAAAACGAACTGTATATGTAATGGAATCTAAGGTTACTAATTTAACCATCTTCCAAGGATCGTAGCCTCATGAAAATTGTATGTAGTTCTGATGACAATACATATGGTACTGTCGAACTGATCTGATGATGGAGCCGGAAGATATGAACTGGAACTTCATGATGGAACATTATATCATAGATGTGTTTGCATTTGTTATAAAAGTCTTGTAATGAACTTTGACCACGATTAGGTTTCAAGGTCTGATGATGAAGCTGGAAGATAGGCACTGGCATTCCATATCGTATCATAGTCGTGCACTTGTGAGAAAGGTCACGTAATGGACTTTGCACACGATCAGGCATCAAGCGTGTTTTTCTAGTGTTTTTTAAACTATACATTTATTTTAGTTGTTAGGCGCCAGTAATACCATCAGTGGCGTAGCTAGGGGGGGGCGGCGGGGGCGGTCCGCCCCGGGTGTCACCCATTTAGGGGTGACACCCGACCGTGAACAATGAACATCAGTAGTGCCACCTATTAAAATTCGTAAAATCATGTAAAATGAAAGCGATGGAGTAAATCCTGAGTTATTTGACATAAATTACAATTACTCTTTTTAAATATATTTTACAATTTTGATTGAATTTTGGGGTGACACCCACAATTTCCGCACCGGGTGCCACCCATGCTAGCTGCGCCACTGAATACCATCCTCTACTAAACCAGTCTCATCATCTAAAATAATTGCTAGCGCCGTCAATGTCTACGTCTATGTACTATAACTGATATATAGCCGGCTACAAACAAGCGGACACCCAGCTTAATTCGGACCTGTTCTACACGGAATTAGAAGTGACAGAGTTTGGTAATGTCAATATGAATCATAACTTCTCTATGAAAATATTAAGTTTATAGTGGCGCTGCTTTTTCGTAACTAAGTCGGTGCAGAATTAGCGTAGATGGACTGAATGTACCTTTTTAGATCGATGCTTTGTAGTAGCTTGTAGTGTAGAACGCCATTCCTCTCCCGTATGCATGTTTTTAGTTGAACTTATTAAACTAAGTCATATAATGGGTAATTATTTACAACTTCACTCACCTTCTACAGTAGGTAAGGCCTGATTCGAAACAAATTTGACAAATTCAGAGTGATTTTTCTTGGATATTTTCTAGCTTACTTTATATATACACTACGACATTATAATTATCAGAATCACAAAATTATTATACCAAAAAATTTTTTTTTTATCAATTCTAAGATGATCAAAAAAATCAAATAAACGCCGCCGTCTTTTTAATTAGGCGCCAAATTGCTGTCAAAAACTTGATAAGTATGGAAGAAACTTGCACATAACTAATTTCCAACATAACCTGTTACCTATACGTACCGTAATATTATACCAATACTGAAAGGTAATTTCATTGCAATATCCATGAAACAATGAGGATCTAGACATATCTTCAAATATCTGGCGTATCAGGAATTTCGTCGATGTGGTGTCAGTTACCGGGCATTGGTTACTTTTCGACAGAGAAATCGACACCAACATCACTAAAAGAAACGGTTCGCAGCTTTAGTTTAATAATGCGGATTTCCAATATTACTTTGATAATATTTGGAGATGATCCACGATGTTTATGAGGCAATCAGCATGCTTAAGCCAGTACCCTCGAAATCGGACCAAAAAACTTGATTCAACAAAGTCCCACAGTATTGACCTATTGAACGGTATGGAGTGGAGTGTCCAAGGAATTAGTTCGTTAAAACAACAAAAACTATATGCAATATAATATTTCAAAATAAACATTGTTCTTGATAGGACTCAAACTAAGAAACTGTCAAAAAACACTGTCGGATGTATGATGGAGGGCATACAACAAAACTAACGACAGGAGCGGGAAGAAATGGAAAATGATGAATTTACTTATAAATAACAATTTTTAAACAAATTTTCAATAAATTATGGAAAAACAAATCTTGATTCAGCTAGCTTCAGTACCATTAATAGGGTTTTCAATTTGGCAGATTGAATTCGAATCAGGCCTTATATATATATATATATATATATACTTATATATATTGATAGTAATAAATGGTACCTATAGATTTTATTGCAATTTTTCGATACAAGTCTTTTTTTTTTCCACAGGTAGACCGAGCCACCCCGTCGCGACGCCCCCGCCCGACCCCGCGCACATACCCCCTGAGCCACCACCTAAACCAACAGAACCATTCAAACAAGACGACATTTTTTTAGAAAAACCCTTCCTTCCATCGAAGCCTATTTCTCACTCGCCAAAAATATCACCATCATCCATTCCGAACCCAAGCCCGAGCGTAACCGCGAACAAACAAGTGGAGCCGGGGTACCCTAGCTATGGAGGATACCTTTATTCCATTCCGGGTTATTCTGCTTTCCAACCCGTCTCCTACCAGGGTATCATGCCGCCAAATCAGCACGCGCCTCAAGCCCCGACCGACTTTTCCTTCCCACCAACGACTAAAGAAACTGTTGAGGAAAAAAGTGAAGTCAAACCTGATGAACCAGCAAAAGTTGCTACTCCAAAGGCACAAGACTTTGAAGAACATTTCACACCTGAAATTATACCAGCTGCGTCCATTTCTGATCCCAAACCTCAATCAGCTGAATCAAAGATGAGCATTACTTCCCTATCGCAGGGATCTGGAGCAACGGTAACCATTCCTTCGCACGCGAACACCAAAGAAGCAAAAAAGAAGACTCCAGAAAGATTCAGTCTTAAAACTAGCATACCTATCAGTAAAATAGACATGAAATGCGTTAGTAACCCTCCAGACGCGATATACCAAAATGCTATTAGTAAAAAAATTCAAACACCATTCAATCCAGCTTTTCAAAATGTAAAAGACAATAGACTTGAAATACAAAGTAATATAGTAATAAAGAATGCACAGAACGAACCTGAGGTAAAACCAGAAGTACCAAAATCTACTAGCAGTGCACTGCACCCGACAGTGACGACTTGTACCAATAATATTAGTGCCCTGTTAAACGCAGCAGAGACGATTAACAAAACAGATAATCAGTTTTGGAAACCGGAAGTCAAGCCAAGCTCACCGACTGAAGGGAAAGAGCTCCCAACATTCACATCACAAGTACCAGTGACTGCGACAAAAACTATTTATAATCCTGTCACTACTGAAGCGAGTAAGCTAAATTTTACAAACAAACCACCTGACACCCCGTACGGAGAGCAGAAAAACCAGATTCTATTTATTCAAAACAAAAACACATCCAATCCCAAAATGCTGCTGACGATTCAGCAACAAAATCCACAGGTTTTACTACAAAGAAGTAACTTCGAGTCAAAAAACCTGCAAGCTCCTTCACGACTGTCTGGTCAAATAAAGAAAAGTAAAGAAGAACACTTGAACGAGAACGGAACCTCGTCGAAGGTAGTCGCCCTAAAGAGGTTGCACCAAGAGAACTGCGACGAGAACGATTTCGAGAATTTGATCACAGAGAACCAGATATATGGAAATAAGATAGTCGTGAAGGAGAAGTCGGGAACACTTCAAGAACAAGACTTGAAAAAGAATAAAGACAAGCAAACACAAGAAACGAAGAATGTTGTGTTACAGCCAAATTTTTTATACTTAAGTAACGTACAATTTCCTGCCAATTTAATGATGATTAAAAATAATAAAATCAGTCAAACAGCAGATGCAAAACCTAACAAAACCGCAGCCAATGAGAATAAAACAAATGATGCTAATAATGCCAGTACTGAAACAAATAATATCAAAAGCCTGAAAACTCAAAATGTGACGACTAGCAAAGAAATCCATGTACTTAAATCAAGTAACAATGTTTTACAAACGTTAGCAAATAAAACGAATAAAACAGATATAGTTTTTCAAACATCCAATCAAAAAGTTATAATGAATCCGCAAATAGTATATCAAGTGCCGATGATTGTGGACCCTGATAACAAAATAAACCAACCATTCATCAACAGGGAATATCCTAAATTTGTCACGCAAAATAAGAAAGAATTTCCTAAACCCCTCGACACAAGCAAGTCAGATAAGTTATTTATTGCATGTCCATACCAGATGGATTCTAAATTACAACCAAAAATAGTTATCACTAATATTAGACCCAAAATTACTAAAGTGGAAGAAGTTAGCTCTTTGGATATGTATGAGAAGAGAAGACGTATACGTCGACTCAAATACCTATCCAACCGTGAGACCAAAGAAACACCGAAGCCTGAAATCAAAAAGATTCCAGAGAAACCAGACAGTCTTAGAAATATTATAACTCCTGATAAAATGAAGGGTGAAATTTACAAGGAATTTGCAAACACCAAAATCAGGATAGAAGAAGACAGCAGCGACAGTGACAGCGATTATGGAGAAAACGAGTTAAGAGAATATAATGCCATAATAGATGAGTTTAGCAAACCAAAGGAAGTTGAGACTGGAAAGATTGAATTTTTGGCCAGTTTTCGACTGGCGACTCAAGATGCTTTTAAAGGTAAATAGAACTAGATCAGATTAAAGTTATATGATGTTCATTTATTTCCGACATAAAGGATTCGTCTCTTACTTATTTTTTTTTAAATACGCTAGACATAAATGCTGCCAGACAAGAAGCAATCAGGCTAATGGTGTCCACTAGTACAAAATGTCTAAACCTGTAAGATCCTTTTATTTGTTTTCCAGAAAAACAACTAGACCGGGAAGAGCGAAGCTTAACCAGAGACGCGGTTGCTTCAGCCTATATCACAGCGGGCCGCCTGGACCGGCTGTGTCGGGAGGAGCCCTTGGAGCCGCCAGCACCGCATGTGGATGTAGCGGCCCCACCCCGGGGCCCGGAGGAACAGCATCCCGCGCAGAAACAGATGTTCCTCACTCAGCTGCAGCTCACGCAAGTGCCTCCGAAGTATAAAGACGGTGAGGAGTTCAATACATCGTACAGTCAGCAGCAGAAGTTGCTAAGCGGGCCAGGTGTTCAAAATGATCTTGACGCAACTTTATTGTTAAGAGAATAAGAGTGTGTCAAGGTAATTTTGAACCCCTCGCTCGCTTAGCAACTTCTGCTGCTGACTTAATTGTAGTTCTGCACGTGGAGGCTGACTGCCATATGCCATTAGCTCAGCCATCAGACCGTCAGATCAGACAAACTATGTAACAGATCACTACCCATTTTCCAATTCCAAACAACTCATAAACCTATAACAGCAATTCAAATGCTCTATTTCTCATTTCCAGGATATGAAAAGGCGTGGCAAGTTATATTGCAAGAAAGAAAACGAAGAAACGGGACAATCCAAGAAGCCACCGCAAAGAAACCCCGCCCCCATAAAGAAATAGACCTGGACCCGGACGGACAGCTGCAGCTCTTAACTGAAATCAAGAAATGCGTCAACGAGAACAACAATCTGATCAAAAAGCGATTGGACTCCTCTTGTGATGACGGAGAAAGCGACATCCACGCGTTAGCAGAAAAGAACTTCTCCGAACTAAACAGGCTTTCCAAAATGGCCGACAGAAGTGTGAAGCTATACAGCGGCGTGGACTCCCGAAAACGAGACCTAAACCCCGGATTCGACAGTGAGAACATCCAAAAACCTATAAAAGTTGAACAGCCGTACTTAAATTATCCTAAAATTAATATACCTAATATATCTAAGATAATATCGCTGAAGAGTGTGCAAGAGTCGGCAGCGGGGACGTCGAGTCCGGCGACGTCGATGGATGAACCGCTGTGCTCGGCCGCGGGGGTTGGCTTGGAGAGCGAGCGGCGCGAGGCCGCTTGCCAGGTCGAGGAACCCGCTTGGCCTGGCATCGAAACTCTCATTAAGAATTATAAGGAGTTTGAAGCAGGTAATATTCTTGTGACTGTAATTAGTAGCTAGCTCCAAATTAAGAGTTAAGCCCAGAAACAGAGATACCTAACCTCTAGAACGTGATCTTCAAATACATAGCATGGTTACCTTTATGGCGCGAAACCAAAAAAAAGTGATGGACAATTTCTAGCGATTCATGTTTCCATATTCACAATCTCGTTTCTTTCCATTCCAGCTCGCAAGAAAGAAATTTCAACGCTTCACCGCCGCAACACACGCCTACGGGTAGAGTGCGCACAGACGACGCGCGCTGCAGCCGCCGAGGCCGAGCGTGCGCGCGCACTCTTAGCCGAGCGCCGGCAGTTAGCGCGCGAGGAGGCCGCCGCGCGCGCAGCTCTTACGAAACTCGCGCAAGCTGTCGATGCGATTAGGAACTACTGCTGACTTTAGTCATTACATTACCATACTGTACTTACATAGGTACGAATGCTCTATCTACAGCCAAAATGTACAACCACTGTGCTCTACGATAAACAGGGTGTGCCTGTAATATGACCAAAAAATTTAACTGTAGGCAGTACTCCTCATACTGATCAACATTTGTTCAGCGACTTTTGAAAATAACTCGTACTTTGATTTTTAATACACTTTAAAGGTTATTCAAAGACGCAATGTATTGCGAATTTTGTTATGTTTAAGGCTTGACAAGCAACGTCAATCACAATGGTATGAGGTGGCGATGGCGTCCATTGAAGATAATATTTATTTTGTATGAAAAATAGGGAGTCTAAATACTTCATAATTTGTAAAAGTTGTTGAACAAACGTATCACCGTTTGAGAAGTACAATCTATGTTTTAATTATTTGCTCATGTTATAGGCCACACCCAAGGGCGGTCCAAAAGAAAACATCAAATTTAATAACTACCTACACAACAACCACCATATTGACTTATTATCAGGTTAACAATATAACATATTGTCAAACGTCGTCGTTACTCGCGCAATCATAACAAGATAGTATTATACAGGGTGGCCAAAAAATAAGTGCATTCCCGTTACCAGGGAGGTTTTGGGATTATACTGAGCAACTTTTACTATGGGACCAACCCCGAAATTGCGAAAATAAATTTTTGCTGTTTCATACATTATGGCTGGTCCATGTTCTATGGGAGGGTAATTTAATTTTTCGCGATTTAGGGGTCCCATAGTAAAAAATGCTCAGTATAATCCCAAATCTCCCTGGCAACGGGAACGCACTTATTTTTTGGCCACCGTGTATAAGTATAGCTCTTCTTTCGATCACACTTTGCGGTAGAGCACAGTTTGATGTACCTACTAAGGAGTTTTATTTAAACCCCAGTGCATTACATCTATTTGGAAACTTCAGCCAAAGATTAGGTGTACCCCTATCTTTACCTGAGAAACTAGCACAACTAACACCGCGACTCCTAGTCATACTCTATTAATAAATTAGTAGCAATCAGTTAAGTGCTTCTTAAGCCTTTATAAGGCAGAGGGAATATATTGCCAACTGATTTTGAATTTTATTTCAAAGTGATAGAGTTCAATTTTGCATAATTCCTGACACCTATATGCCTTATAAAGGGTTAATTTTGTTTAATTTTGTTGCCATGTTATCTAATTTTATGTAAAAATCTAATGAAAATTTAAAAAATAATAGATGTGTGTCCAAGAAGTGTTATTTTTCACAGTTTTAACACACACCAGCATTTACACAGACCAGCGAGTAAAAATTATAAAACATTAATTAATTCTTGTTAAGATTTTCCTTAAAAACATGTCAATAACTTTCACCTACTCTTGGTAATTTAGAATTTAATGATTTGTAAATAATTAAGCATTTAATTGTGGTCTCACAGTTGTATGTTAAAAAATATATGTTTAATAAAGAAAACTCCAAAGAGTAAAAGTATATTTGTATTTCGGTGTATTATTTAAATACATTGAGGTAATAGTTGTGTTCGTGACTTGTGTACTATCATAACATTATAAATTAAATTTGAAACAAATTCTACATCTCCTGAAGCATGTAATAAGTAGAATTTAAGTATATTTTTTATATTTTGCGAAATATATTATTTCCAGTGCCTATTTATTTGTAATTAAATAAGATACGTACGGACGTGCAATATTTATTGAAACATTTAGACGCAATAAATAGATGTAGAAAATAAAAGAGAAATTAATAAAGTATATGGAAAAAATGATTTTGTTTTTAATAATTCCACAGACAAAGGAATGCTCAACCACGTAAGTACCTAGTGATAAATGTAGTAGCTGCAAATTTCACAGCTGACGTAGATGGCGCTATACTGTGGTAATTGTCAAAAAGTAGTTAGAGTCGGACAAAGCTAACTATGCATGTCATTTGCAATGACAGAGTGTGACAATGTCGAATGTCTATGAAATTATGACGTTTAATGACACTCCCTCACTTTGTTCTGTACAAGTTGCTGCTATTATGTTAGCTTGATGGACTCTATTAAACTCTACTTATTTGTAATTAAATAAGATACGTACGGACGTGCAATATTTATTGAAACATTTAGACGCAATAAATAGATGTAGAAAACAAATGAGAAATTAATAAAGTATATGGAAAAAAGATTTTGTTTTTAATACTTCCACAGACAAAGGAATGCTCAAATACGTAAGGTACTAAGTGTACCTAGTGCAAAATGTAGTAGCCGCAAATTTCACAGCTGACGTAGATGGCGCTGTACTGCGCTAATTGTCAAATTAAACGTAAGAGCTTGAAAACCTAGTTAGAGTCGGACAAAGCTAACTATGCATGTCATTTGCAATGACAGAGTGTGACAATGTCGAATGTCTATGAAATTATGACGTTTAATGACACTCCCTCACTTTGTTCTGTACAAGTTGCTGCTGTGTTAGCTTGATGGACTCTATTGGAGGCCGTACATCCGTTCAACTTCAACTCCATCTGACAGCTGTCAAAATTATGTCACAATATTTTGCACCATTTTATACAGCGTCTACCCTCCATAACTTTATACCTTACATTAACAACCCCGTTATAAAACGTAGACTTCAAACTGTCAAAATAAATTATTCACATCTTACATACATGATGTCTTATGCCATCTTTATCACGTGACAAAACCTGATAACAGCCGAGGCTAGTCCACCTGGTCCCAGCAACACAGCGCCGTGCCCGCCACGATTAGCGCTATCCCGAGAATCGAACCTGGAACCAAACATACCAAATCTTAATTCTACACCGTGTTTTTTTTTATTTCCGTTAATTTCAAGGGTGCATTCCTGAGCTTAAATTAAGTAACTTTCTCAAAGACACCGATGTTCTAATTAACTCCATTTCGGAGATAATCAATAATTTATTTTTTTCCTATAAGGACTCTGCAAGCGTGTCCACTTGCCTTAGGGCTGGTTTACATATTGGTTAGTGTTAAGAATGAGTTCATACATTTGCTACTAAACTTAAGTACAATCTCGGTCGATCGATGTTCGAAATGACATTGATGTGTCACAGATTTCAATTGTTTGGTTGAGTTAAATGTAATGCCCGTGTTTCTTTAAAAAAAAGGAAAAAAAATTTTTTTTTTTTAAATTAACTATGCCAATTAGTTCACTTAAACGTTCTCAACCATACCCCGAAGTTAACGGAATTCAATAAAAAACACGGTGTAGGTATATACACAGATAAGACAACTGGATACGAATTTGGGCTCAACTGTTCAATATCTGACGCTGAGTTCAAGGTTCAATTTTTTTTTATAGATAGTACTCGTAAAAAGCTGTCTCCTCACCAAACCCCATGGTTTCCAAGTAAAAAACTGCTTCCCGAAGGCTTTGGGAGATAGTCTTCGTAAAAGCTGACTCCTCACCAAACCCCATGGTGCGAAACCATGGTTTCCGATAAAAAAAAAACACTAATCCTAAGCGAGCGAGCAAGACCTTCTAAGGCAGGTCCGACTCGGATAGGTTAGGTTAGAAAATTAAGGCGGAAGCTCCCGCCTTAACGTTGTAGTCGGATTATCGTGTAGCCCATGAAAATGCCGTTTTTGGAATTTTTATGGGGGTCATGACTTTCCTCCTATGCACTTTCACGATTTCAAAAATACATTGTTTTTATATTTATTTTAAATACTTGGAAACCTGTTTTGTACTGCTGATACAATCCCTACACTACAACAAAATGTGATGAAAACATTGCGTAATACTCATAAATACGGAAAATATTTAAATTATGAACTCAAGTTATTAATCTGCTGCTCCGCGCAGACAAGGTTGGCAGCTCATGTTAATAATTTTGACCATTCCGTTTTCTTGGCACGATTATTTATTGAGTTTCTTTTTTAATTTTGGCCATAAACAACTTGTTAATTGCACAACATATTATTAAGTTGCAGTATAGGTATTGATATGTACGCGTTGGAAGCCTAGGAGTAAGTAAATAACATTTAATATTTATCTACCACCTGTTTTCGGTGTAGGAAAACAGGAAACCGCGGTAGTAAACCCAAAGGGGGTTTGAAAATTTATTGGCGCTATTATAAAAACTACTTTACGTTAGAAAGATGAAGATTTGATGATGGATTATTAAATTGGTACGCTAAGTATTACCCCACCTATACACATGAATACACCTATAGTAATACAGTCACAATTAACAGTAGCGGATAAAACAACGCGCCAATAGTATCTACTGCCCCAGTTTAGCCCATCAACTGATTCAATAGCTATGGGACACACGTCTCTAGTAGATACGGTATAGTCGCGGACTGTCTAGAACGCAAAATGACTAGTGTAATATTTTGCCAATATCCCTTTTAGTCTACTTCGCGAACGGTCCAGAACGCAAAATGACCACTTTTTTATATCACTAGGTAGGTTAGGTCCGTTAGTTATCTTCAAATGGCCGAACGCCAAACAGCACAGAATAGTCGACATCGCTAACGTAAAGATAAATCGACGAAAATGATGTAGGCATTTTGCGTTCTGGGCCGTTCGCGATGTAGACTAAAAGTGCTATAGGAAAAATAACCTCTGTCTAGCGGCCGATCCCCGGCAGCGGCTCTGGTGGCGGCGGTGGCGGCGAACGCCAGCCCATTGGCCGCCGGCACCGCCAGTGAGAGCGAGCTCACACACAACAGATGTCTCTTGTCTTCCTCTCTCCTACCTCTTGACCTACCTCTGTCTAGCGGCCGATCCCCGGCAGCGGCTCCGGTGGCGGCGGTGGCGGCGAACGCCAGCCCGTTAGCCGCCGGCACCGCCAGTGAGAGCGGCGCGCGACGCACGGCGAACAGGTACGCCAGCGAGCCCAGTTGGTTCACCAGCCATGGCAACACGTACTGGAAAGAAGTGCTGATTTAAAATATCTGCTATATTTGAAGCTTTTCTTTGGCTATAAAATGAGTCAGATGAGGAATAAGGAAACTAGCAGAAAACCCAAAACTTCTATAGTTTTAATAGATCTGAGATTTAACATGCAACGGGCCACACAAACAAGAAGGCTAGCTATATTTAATGTCAACCAACTACCAGTAGGCGCAGCGATGTTGACCTTTAGCAAGATTATTAATCTCGTCGCAAAAGGGCAGCGCACAATTTATCATTGTGGCGATAAAATAAAAATTTACGGTATTCTCATCAATTCATTCAGCAGTCCAGGATATTCACAGACACCTTATAAAGACAAGTAATAGAGCATTCCCTCCAGTTTCCGAGCAAGAAGCATACCTACCTACAGTCAGCAGAAGTTGCTAAGCGGGCGAGGTGTTCAAAATTACCTAATAAAATAAAATAAAACTTAACCAAACTTGGAAATCTAAATGATTATGAAATTATTTATGTCGGACCGTTTTGCTATTTTGGCTAATTGATATCAGTTTTGAATACCACGCCTCTCATTGCGCGATCAATTAGGCGATTTCGGCTATTTTCGAAGGGCTCTAGCGCCTTAAAAAACAAAAAATTCTAAAAAAGCAAAACGATCCGACACCGATATTAACAATATTAATCTGTGTTGAAAAAATCATTGCTCCAGCTTCAAAAACCACGGAGGAAACAGTCGAGTACGTTTGTATGGGCAAATGACCACTCCTGTTGGCTCTTAACAATAAAGTCGCATCAAGGTCATTTAGAACACCTCGCTCGCTTAGCAACTTCTGCTGCTGAGTGTACTTCGAGAAGGGGTAGGTGCACCCCCAGTATAACCCTTCGAGTGGCATTGTCCTCCTCGAGGTCTCTACGGTAAGTGGCGGTGGCCGCGAGGAGGACAGACATAACAAGCCCGTTGAGTGGCGCAGCCATTTTGGAAAAATATACGTCAAGTGGCGGGGCCTCAATGGGTGATCATCGCGAATTTGGCGCGTCACTTTGTTTTACGCGGGAAATCGACCGTTAGGGAATACTATCCTTGTTTATTGACGAATGCATCTTGCAAGAGTGAGCAAGCAAGGCATAGTTTTAACGGTTTTATTTTAGGCGCGAAATGCAGCGTCGCACAGATGCCGCGAGACGGTCTCTGCCAATTACGGGCTTGTTATGACCGAACCTTCTCGCGGCCTCTGCCACGCAGAGGCATATTTAAAAAATGGCCGCGCCATTTCTCCTGCCGTTCAACCGGAGGTGCTGCCACCCGAAGGGATAACCACTTACCCTCCAATTCCCGAGCAGAAAGCAGACTTCAGCCCAGGCCTGTGCGGGCCAAGTGCCAGCTCGCACGTCGCGCAGACCCTTCGTGCCTCGCTTGATGAAGGGGTTGGTGCACCCCCACAGCAGACCCGTTAGCACCAGTAAACCTGTATCGGTTATACTTGTTATCCGACTGATGAAGTAACATACAAGCAAAGGACAAAGGCGTGGGAAAGAACTGCCGAACATACGAAAGCATCTTTTCCCAAGTTAGCCGCTCTTGGGGGCTATTCATAAATTACGTCATTTCAAATTAGGGGGGGGGGGTCTGGACATCGGATGATGGTAGCATGACGTAGGAGGAAACTGGGTCATTCGAAGCATGATTTTTGGATGATATTAGGGAGAGGGGTCAAAAATCGTCAAAAAAACGATGACGTAATTTATGGACAGCCCCTTGGCTGGAATGAGAGTAATCTCAGAACAGAACATAGGTAACCGTAAAATATCACGAGCCGGCCCTGTAGATTTCACCAACATGTTTTTTTTGTAAATAAAGCATGGGATACAAGGTTTTATCGCTAGACTGATCAATATACATAATAATACTCATCGAGACAATTCTAACAAACCCTAACAAAATTGGATTGCGTTGTTTTATCACAAGGTTTCTATGGCCATTGGCCATGGCCACCTCCTGTGCCCTTCATCAGATCAGCTTGATGGTAACATAATATTGGATTGTCATAGTCAAGTTTCAGATCAATTGAATAATCTAATTTAGCGTATACAAGATTTGACATCAACATACATACGCAGCAAGTTAAATAAAAGTTTGTAATAAATATTTTTTTGGCAAAAATTTCATTTCGGGTTTCACTTTTAACGCTGACTACCTATACTTTTTCCACAGGCAACTAATACTCATCGAGATAATTCTAACAACCGCAAACACAATAGTTTGCGTTGTTTAATCAGTATCACAGAGTTCCCACGATGTGACGTTTTCAACCAAAAGTTACCACATAGTCGGTTGTCGATAAGGTCGATTTCAAGTTAAAGCTATATGGAAATAGCGCCTTATTGAAAAATCGACAATAAGTACCTATTTGGTTGATAATAGCAAAAATAATGACTTCAATAAATGATTATCAGCTTCACCGCAAACCACTATTTCCTATAGCTGATTATATAGGAAATGACGTCACTAAATGCCGCGTGAGAACAATTATGCCGTCCCACGAAGACCAATCTAATTTATTATTATTCGAAACTCATTCCATTTTTAGGGTTCCGTACCCAAAGGGTAAAAACGGCTATTACTAAAGTCTATTTTTTTATTCAGTAGACTAAAATGACATTTCATAGTATGGACATGAAATCATACTATGAAATGTCATTTTAGTCTACCGAATAAATAAATAGACTTTAAGACTCCACTGTCCGTCTCGCTGTCTGTCTGTCTGTCACCAGGCTGTAGTTTTATCACGAACCGTGATAGCTAGAGACAGTTGAAATTTTCACAGACGATGTATTTTTGTTGCCGCTATAACATAATAAAATACTAAAAACAGAATAAAATAAATATTTAAGTGGGGCTCCCACAACAAATGTGAGTTTTTTACCGTTTTTAGGGTTCCTTAGCCAAATGGCAAAAAACGGAACCCTAAGGGTTCTAAGGGTTCTAGATTCGTCATGTCTGTCTGTCTGTCCGTCCGTATGTCACAGCCACTTTTTTCCGAAACTATAAGTCCTATACTATTGAAACTTGGTAAGTAGATGTATTCTGTGAACCGCATTAAGATTTTCACACAAAAATATTAATTTTGGGGGTCCCCCATACTTAGAACGGAAACTTAAATTTTTTTTTCATCAAACCCATACGTGTGGGGATAGGTCTTCATGATATTGAGGTTTCTAATATCATTTTTTTCTAAACTGAATAGCTTGCGCGAGAGACACTTCCAAAGTGGTAAAATGTGTGTCCCCCCCCTGTAACTTCAAAAATAAGAGACTGATAAAACTAAAAAATATAATTATATGATTTACATTACCATGCAAACTTCCACCGAAAATTGGTTTGAAGGAGATCTAGTAAGTAGTTTTTTTTTAATCGTCATAAATCGTAAAACGCAATTTTATTATATTGCTTGCTGCTACGGAATCCTTCATGGGCGAGTCCGACTCGCACTTGGCCGCTTTTTTGCGTAATGGTACGAGAGGGTCTCTATTGTATTCCATAAAGTTTTAAGTCATAATGTAAGTATTGGTTTGTCCGCATTTTCGTTACTCATAATTTGGTTTTTCTCAGAAACGCGTAATTTTCAGGATTGCCATAATTAATTTGTGACCGGATTTTCGCAGGCAACCCTATACCATTGTATTTGCAATAAAATTACCATCATTTTGATGTATAATTCAAGCGTCAGACAGATGAGTGCAATTATCGATATAAAATCACCTCTTTAAACACGGCAACCACATAATAGTGACCGGAAAAAGATAGGCAACCTAGTTGATTTATGTTGTACAAGTTGTATACTTTCCATTGAAACTTATTTCGTTCGTCAGACAAATCGGTGAAATTTGCCAAAAAAACTTTTGTTTCAAAAATTTATTAAAAATAGCCTTGATCATTTTTCTTTAGGCAACCCTATTTATGTTCTGTTTCATCCGTCAGACAAATTGGTGAAGGTCCCATATATGGGGGATCTCCTACTAATAGGAACTACCTACTCTCTAAACTCTCACGATTTTTACACATTATCAAATTGCAAAACGGGACCACGAGACCACACGGGGACAAGGTCGTCCTCGAAACGTCGAAGGCAGAGGCGTAGCGTGGGGGGGGCTAGGGGGGCCATAGCCCCGGGCGGCACATAAGCGGGGGCGGCAAACACGGCATTTAAAAAATAAAAAAATTAAGAAATCACGATTTTCAAAAACCGATGGCGCGAACGTCGCGAGGCGGCGGTGCGGATATCGATATTGCTGTCAATGCCGGCCGGAGCGCGGCATCCCGAGCGCCCGCCGAGCTTACACACGAACGGACGAAAGAGCGATGGTGAAAGAGCTAAAAGGGTCTGTTTTACTATACTATACAATATTACTCCTTATTTTTATAACTTTAAACCTTATTTTGGAATGTGTGGGTTTTTTTATTTCTCGAACTTATGTTAACGGTTTACTAATGACAGGGATGACAACAAACAAAGTTCGTCATTTGTTTCGAGTTTGAGAACAGTGCAAGTGTAGTGCAAAGTGCAATATTTACGGAAACAAATAATAGATTCGATTTGCGAATTGTTATTGAATTATTGTCGAAAGGTAAGTACGTAGTACTTATTTTTATTGTATTTAAATGTTGAGTAATTTAAATGTAATTACATATATTCCAAGTTTGAAAGTTTTAGGCGTATGTGCGTAAACTAGGTACAATATCTACAGTGCCAACCACTTAAATAGCCTCACCTATATATTGTGAGTATTATGATTATACGTGATAATTTTTATCAATATATCTTAAATTTGAATTGTACGCCCTGACGTTTATCGAACGACACATTAACAAGCCCGAACTTGTCTGCGCGCGAAACGTCGTGGACGCAAGAGCTAATACGGGTCGTCCACATGAATAGCCTCAGTGTAACATAATTGTCCAAACCGTGCATTTATGTTTCGCTTTCAAATTTATTTTATTATGATTAGATAATACAGAAGGTATTCTATTAAGTACCTGCAGTAACGCGATAAACACAATGTTTTTGTGACTATAGGACGTGGCAAAAAACTTACAAGTTTAGAAATTGAAAAGGTTAATTTTTATTTAACTCATAAATTATCCCATCGTGAGATAGCTAAAAAAATAGGTCGCAGCCCTAAAGTTATTAATAATTATGTTAAAAATAAGGAAAATTACGGCCACCAGTATAAAGGACGCACAAAATTTGCCACTATGGATCGTGAACGTCGACTTATTTTACGCTCTGCTTCAAATTCCACCAAGACCGCCAGGCAGATAGCTAGTGAAATAAATACTAGAGTATATCTCTCTACAGTTCGACGAATTATTAGAACATCATCCCACCTCAAACGAAAAAAATCATGAGTAAACCTCCTTTGCGCGAACAACATGTGGCGGATCGACTGTCTTTTGCCAAAAAGTACATGTGCTGGAAAACCGAGTGGCGAAATGTGATTTTTAGTGATGAGAAAAAGTTTAATCTAGATGGTCCAGATGGATTTAAATATTACTTTCATGACCTAAGGAAAGATCCGAAAGTACTATAACGTCATCACTCAACTCTCGGATCGGTGATGGTTTGGGGAGCAATTTCTTACTATGGTACTGTTGATTTAATTATGGTAGATGGAAGACTAAATGCTGAAAAGTATTTAAATTTATTAAAAGAAACTAAAAGTAAGATCAGAAAAGTAATAAGTAGAAAAAAAAATTTTTTTCAGCATGATAATGCTCCCATACACACGTCAGCCATAGTTACAAAGTCGTTTGAAGAAAACCAGATAGAAGTTCTAGATTGGCCCTCCTTGTCTCCTGATCTGAACATCATGGAGAATGCCTGGGGTTGACTGTCTCGGCAAGTTTATTACAACTGAAGACAGTTTAGTAATAAAGAAGAACTGATTCAAGCTATTTACACTTTTTGGGTTTCTGTGGACGTTAATTACATAAATTCTTTATATGAATCACTACCTAATCATATTTTCGAATTAATAAGGTCTAATGGAAGGTATACAAAATATTAAACGAAAGAGTTTTAATAACTAAAAAGTATCCTTTAGCATGTGAGGCTATTCAAGTGGAAGGGCCAATTATTTGTTTGACGTTATTTCTTAAAACTTTGATTAGATAACAATAAATATTTTATTTACTATTACAAGGCTTCTTGTTTTATTTCATATTTAATGTTTAATGTATATCTCCTTTTATATTACTATGAGAAATATTAATTTTGGTGAGTGAGGCTATTCAAGTGGCTGGCACTGTACCTTAGAATTAGGTGCCGAGCTACCGAGTAATTAGTAGGTACATAATATGTATCCGTTTTATTTTGGAAATACAGTGTGATCTCGATAATGCGAAGTCGTAATTCTCAGTCATTGACGTTTTTTCTCATACTTAAAATAC
This sequence comes from Cydia fagiglandana, assembly GCF_963556715.1. Classification (NCBI taxonomy): domain Eukaryota; kingdom Metazoa; phylum Arthropoda; class Insecta; order Lepidoptera; family Tortricidae; genus Cydia; species Cydia fagiglandana. The sequence goes on along the minus strand of NC_085950.1, from coordinate 12,372,180 downwards.
TTAAATAGAAAAACGCGGTAAACATAGGATTATTTCGACTCCGTAACTCGAACAAAATGTTAATTCCCTGCGAGGTATTGACAGTAGTTACTTATTTATACACGAATTTCAAAGAGCAGACTCCGTAAATCGTAATTAGCAAAATTTATAATGACGACTTACTTGGAATCTCCCGAACTCATAGCAATAAAATCCAAAAAAAATGTTCGGGTCTTCTATCTATTGTTTGTGCCTTGCACAAGTTGCACGTGCAAGGAATAGACACATTTATTAAACTTTCTAAGTAACACTGCTGTGTTCGTTATTTTTATTCACTATCGGTCAGTATTTAATTTACTGTTAGCTTGATAACAAATAAAGAAGTCAGAGCAGCAGTTAACACTATGAACTTATGTTGAAAGGTGTAATGAGGAGTTTTCAGAAAATAGTATCCCCAATGAAAGGTGAACATGCAAAAACGCGGTAATATCAAAAAAATCTACAGCAGGCATCACAAGGATTGCATAATTTTTATAATATACATACATATTATAGATATTTTGAAATTTTGCAGGTTTCGTTAACAACTTTCATTAACAAGACTCTAGTTAAGAAAAGTTAATCGCTGTCAGTTTTATGACGACAATTAACCATATGAAATCTTCATGGGATTAACTTTTTGCATTTTTTTACATTATAATATTGCTAACAGCTTAAACCAAGTTTCCATTGAAATATAATGCTTAATTTTATTATCGTCACAAAACTGACAGTGATTAACTTTTCTTAACAACTCACGCTAATTGGGTACACTATTTTCTGAAACTCCCAATGACGTCGAAGATCATGTTTCGGTTCTTTGCTTGAACTTGAAAAAATTATAAAATGATTGTTATTTCTAATAACAGATAGGCCGAGCAATAAGAAGGTATAGAGGGAAATGCAAGGAACACAATTTTTGACTCCGTAACTTTGTTTGGACTAGTTAGGAGGTGAACATATCAAGAGTCCCCGGCCGTAGCCCCGATGCTGAGGAAAGAAGGACGAATTTTTCGGTTTTTCATTAATATCTTGGAAACTTTGCGTCTTATCGACATGAATACTAAGACAAACCGAAAGCTAATAAAATTAGTTACAAGTTTTATCCAGTCAAGTTTTTCGATATCTTGAATAGTTTTTGAGATACCCGCTCTTGAAAGTTTATTTAGGGATTTTAATTTTATCTTGATATCCTATCCTATAATTTTATCTTGATATAAATGATATAATTTTATCTTGATAAACAGCACCGGGGCTACAGCCGGGGACTTTTGATATATTCACTCCTAACTAGTCCAAATAAAGTTACGGAGTCAAAAATTGTGTTCCTAACATTTCCCTCTACAACGTTTTTTGAGCATTCATTTCGTGACCTATAATATGTTATGTCATTTATGTACATGGTTTTATTTCTGAAATATAATTGTTTAGGCAAGTTGATTTATTTATCAAAACTAAATTAAATAAACACAAACCATCATAATATAACGTAATATACTAAATACTTAAAATACCTGCTTAAATAATTATATAAATGATTGCCAGCCAAGAAAAAAAAGTTTTATTTTAACATTTTTTATCATAAACGGGGCGGCAAATTTCTGATCGGCCCCGGGCGGCAAACACATACGCTACGCCGCTGGTCGAAGGTAAATCATAAAAATTTAAATACTCGATTAAATCGGTCCCGTTTTACAATTTAATAATATATAGGAACTTAGTTTATTGTCTGTACACACACAGCTATGTAAAAGCTCCGATAGCTGTTAAAACGCGTTAGGTCAAATTAAATTGGCTCCAGCTGTCATTAGAATAAAAATACATTTATTTGAAAATATTTTGGACCCGGGTATGTCCTTAAACTACGTCCAAACCAGCGGTGGTAGGTCCCGCAAGGGGCCGCCTGGTTTGCTACCACCCTCCCGCCGGAGTCAGGCGCCAAGCAGCCTTGCTGCGTTTCGTCTATGTGCGGGAGTACCAGTGCCTTTGGGGGATGATTGGCTGTCAGTTGTGTTGCATAATGCCGGTTTTTGGATTCTTGAGTGACGTCGGGCCGAGCGGCTCACGCTGGAGGGTAGCGGGATCCGAGGCACGGTCTTGCCGGTGGCCGACCGCAGGAAGTTGGGGGCCCAATTGTACGACAGCCACGTACGAGAGGCTGCCCCGCCACCTAGCGAAAAATCCTGGAATAGCTCCACCGTGCCAGATGGCGACTGGACGGGAGGACCCGGTGGGTTATTTCAGGGGGGCTCGGGCGTCCCCGCAGTCTCCAAGTGAGCTCCTCATTGTCCGGATTAGCTCAAGTGATCCAATTGGTAAACACAACACCTCGACAGGCATTTTTTTCACCCATCCCACACTCCACAAACATGAAGTCGAAAAGGAAAAAGAATAGGGTTAAACACCGGCTGCACTTCCTCCCATTGAAAGTGCACCTCACCAACATCAGGGGGTTGCACTCAAATATCGATCCGGTCCACCACCATCTTGAAACCGAAAAACCGCACCTATTCTTTTTGACGGAGACGCAAATCAAAACCCCAGCGGACGCGTCGTACCTCAACTACCCAGGCTACTCACTGGAACATAAGTTCAGAGCACGTGCTGGGGTCTGTGTGTACGTCCGCGATGACATTTGCTGCAAGCGTCTCCGTTGCTTTGAGGCTGCCGGGTTTTCCATTTTGTGGATTATGGTTGACTCGGGCTCAGAGAAAACTCTGTATGCCTGTGTCTACCGATCGCACAGCGGAAACCAGGAGACAACTAGGCTCTTTGACCACCTTACTGAGATGGCAGATAAAGCCCAACAGCGGTACCCTGCGGCTCAACTCGTATTCCTTGGGGACTTTAACGCCCACCACGAGGAGTGGCTGTTCCCGTTCAAGAATACCTGCCACGCTGGGAGGGAGGCGCGCAAATTTGCTGTATCCCTAAACCTTACCCAGCTGGTAAATGTTGCGACGCGGATACCGGATGTTACTGACCATACACCCAATTGCCTTGACCTTCTGCTGACAACTGATCCAGACAGGCACTCGGTTTCGGTCTCAGCTCCGCTAGGATCGTCCGATCACTGTCTAGTGAAATCCGTGTCGATCCACTCTCCTCCTGATCTCTGCCCTAGGGGCACGAGGAGAGTATGGCGATACGAGTCAGCGGACTGGGATGAGATGCGGCATTTCTTTGCGTCTTTCCCCTGGCAGCAGGTCTGTTTTTCTTCGGGTGACCCCTCTTGTTCTGCTGAGGCTGTTGCTGATGTGATTCGGCAGGGAATGGAATATTTCATTCCGTTCTCCGACCTATCGCTCGATCACAAGACCCGAGCATGGTACAATTCGGACTGTGCTAGAGCCGAGGCCCTTAAGCAGTCTGCATACCAGGCTTGGGTATTAGCCCGCGATACCAAAGCTGGTGCACAGAGGGTTCGCGCGAGGAAAAAAGCCTTTAACTCAGCTGCCAAGTCCTGCAAACGGGTGCTTCAAAAGGCCCGATTCGACCACGTCAGTCGAATAGGGGCCAAACTCGCCTCCTACCCTCCTGGTAGCAAGCGGTTCTGGTCCCTGTCGAAAGCGGTCGAATCCAACTTCTGCCGACCCACATTGCCACCTCTGCAGAAACCTGATGGGACACTGGCCCACTCCGCGACAGAGAAAGCTAACTTGTTTGCTTCTCTGTTTGCGAGCAATTCACGTCTAGATGCAGGCTCAAAACTTCCACCTACGCTACCTCAATGCAGTTCCTCTATGCAGAGAATTGCTATACATCAAAAAGAGGTACGCCGAGCTCTGCAGAATCTTGACGTGAATAAGGCCAATGGACCAGACGGTATACCTGCACGTGTACTAAAGCAGTGTGCGCCTGAGTTGTCTCCTGTACTGACACGCCTGTACCGCCTCTCTCTCCAAACAAGAACGGTGCCGAAATCCTGGAAGCTTGCAAACGTGCAGCCAGTACCCAAGAAGGGTAGTCGTGCTGATCCCTGCAATTACCGACCAATCGCCATTACCTCCATGCTCTGTAAAGTCATGGAAAGGGTACTTAACGGCAAGCTGCTGGCATACCTCGAAGCAAATGATCTGCTCAGTGACCGTCAGTATGGCTTTCGCCGAGGTCGGTCTACTGGGGATCTTTTAGCGTATGTCACGCACTGCTGCGGCGAGGCCATCGAGAGGAACGGTGAAGCGCTTGCTGTTTCACTGGACATCTCGAAGGCCTTTGACAGGGTTTGGCACGCAAGTCTCCTTAGCAAGCTTCCTGCATACGGCATCCCTGCTGACTTTTGTAGCTGGCTATCTGATTTCTTGAGTGAACGGTCGATCAGAGTAGTTATTGATGGCTGCTCTTCGGACCTCATGGCCATTGACGCTGGTGTTCCTCAGGGGTCTGTTCTCTCCGCAACCCTTTTCCTGCTCCACATTAACGACATGCTGCAACCCAGCATTGTAGGTTATGCAGATGACAGTACGGTTGTTGAAAGATATTTGGCTAGTGCAGGGGACAGCAGGGAGGATATACGTTCACAGAGAGAGGCCATGGTTGAGCGAATGAACTTGACCCTTAGTCTCGTTTCCCAGTGGGGTGATGACAATCTGGTCGCGTTCAATGCCTCCAAAACGCAGACGTGTCTATTTTCCGCAAAACGGAGTCCATTCGACCTGACTCCTTCTTTCCGGGGTGCATCTGTACCTATTGCCGACAGTCTGGAACTCCTCGGCATGGAGCTGAGTTCAGTCCTCAGCTTCGGCAGCTTCATTGAGTCTAAAGCTCAAACTGCGGCCAGAAAGCTGGGCGTCCTAAATAAGGTGAAGCGATACTTCACACCTGGACAGCTTCTAACACTACAAAGCTCAAGTCCGGTCGTGTATGGAGTATTGCAGCCACCTGTGGGATGGCTCAGCTAAATACCAACTCGCCGCTTTGGACTCAGTGGAGCGCAGAGCCAGGAGGATGATTGGCGACAAGAAGCTAACGGCTAAGCTTCAGTCTTTGGCCCATCGGCGGAAAGTCGCCAGCCTGTCGGTATTCTACAGGCTGCACTTCGGGGAGTGTGCCCAAGAGCTACACGAGCTTATACCACCGTCCCCATTCTACCATCGGACTTTTAGACGCACGGCCGGTTTCCATCCTTACATGGTAGATATTCCACCAATTCGCACGAAGCGCTTTGCTTCTACTTTCCTTATGCGAACTGCCAAGGAATGGAATTCCCTGCCGGCGTCTATATTTCCGTGTTCTTATAACCCGGCAACCTTCAAATCAAGAGTGAACAGGCACCTTCTGGGCAAGCTCGCTCCATCGTAGGCCACGTCTACGCCTCGGCTAGTCTGTGGCCATGAGTAAGCCCATTCATAATAATAAAAAAAAAAACCTTGTTAACAAATATCAATATCCTGTGGCCCCACACTATGCTATGCCTGGGACGTGGCAGCCGTATTCGCAATTCATAGGCTAAAGGTTAAGAAAAAATTAAACTAATAGGTGATGTAATAGTTAACTAAATTATGAAATTCAAAGAAACACAAAAGGAATGAAACAGGGTGCGTGTGTGTTTATTTAGACACACTAGAAAAGCTTAAAGTCTATGTTATATTATATCGCATCTTTCGCACTGCTTATTTTTTTATGGTTTTAAGATAAATTCGCAAAGCTAATACTAATTTGCAATATTGAAAAAAATATAAATAAGCCAATTTCGAAGGATTTTTGTCGCAGTCAGCTATGAATTTTTAAGTCCATAAACCAAAAATTATTTTTTCATTTAATACTAAATCTGAAACTAGAACACACAGAAAATATATGATTGTAGCGCCATCTACTGGAGTCAGTTATGTAACGCTGCCATACATGACCCAAAAAAATTTTATTAAGCTATGAGCTTCATCACATCTGATATTTGAGTAATTCTAAGCATTTCTAGCGTGAAGTGGGGGGGAGGGTGGGGTACAAAGACGGCCGCCATCCGTCATCTTTAAAAAAAATCTACTCTGATCCTGGTGGGTACTAGGGCAAGTTTGGTATCATTTTCGTATAAACCAAAGACGTAGAATTCATTGCTGATATTTGTTTTTTCAATTTCATAGTAATTTTACAAGAAAAACGTAAAAAGGTGAAAAATTTGGTTGGAGATTTTTGCTACGCGGAGCCGAAACTACAAAAGATAGAAAGTTGAAATTTGCACACTAGATTACATTTATAAAGTGTACAAGAGATAAGAAGCGATTTTGAGAAATTCAACCCCTAAGGGGGTTAAAAAGGGGATGAAAGTTTGTATGGGGTTCAAGTTTTATTTTAAGCTAGGAATTTGAAACTTCGTAAAACGATATATTATTAAAATACAAGAAAACTAATTTCAGCGTTTTTGAAAATTCATCCCCTAAGGTGGTGAAAAAGGAGTTGAAAGTTTGTATGGATATCAAAAAAATTTTCGAACGCGGGACTTGAATCTTTGTATTTGGGGATATTATTAAAAGACAGGAAAAGTAATTTCAGCGTTTTGTAAAATTCATCCCCTAACAGGGTTAAAAAGGGGTTGAAAGTTTGAATCCATTACAAATCCGAGTAGACACACATTTCTTATTGGCTCCCAGGCTTGAAATGCTTAGAATTACTCAAGGAACATATGTGATGAAGCTCATAGCTTAATAAAAAATTTTTGGGTCAACTTTATAACTGCTTCCGCTAATCTGCGTCCAGCAACTCTAGCGGTCCGCGTTTATCGTGATAAATACTTATATAATTTTATTTTCAAAGGCAAGATATACAAATTAAAAAAAATCATTGTGCTGACCTCAATTAAATAATCTTAAGTTCTTTTGTGCGACTTCACTACATTTATGGACGGGGAATCCCCTCAAAATGTCACCGCCACGTAACTTATCTGGTTAATATCACCAATATTCTAATATCGAATGACTCATAATAAAACCAAAACATCTCAAACAACGTTTAATTTTAGTATTGCACAACAGTCAGTCACTACAATTCACTTGATCGTTCAAACAATTCAATAAATTAATAATCAAGTTATTTTGAAGTCGGCCATTGTGTTATACGCAAATTATTGTATCTCACTCTTGATTTCCAATAAGCGCGGCCCAAGCACAGTTTTTTTCCTCGGCGACAAGGGTACCTCACTAAATTTATAACAATTCGCCTCCAACCAGGGTATAAATTCTTCAGCTAGCTTCACGGCTATTCGAACCACTGCCATATTACGGAATTCCGCCTCATCTATGTATTCGTCTCCGCCAGCAGCGTAGTACTTCGTGTCTTGTAACACTCTGTGATACACGGCTTCCAGCTTGAAGCTAGGCTGGTCAAACATCTTCGGCCATGGAAATTCTCCCTCCAGCCGCGAAGCTCTTGAAGTTTTCTCACCATGCGGCCATAGAATGTCATAGAAGCTCGCCATAGCGTCCGCACACGCCATATCTTCCAAAAACTGCGTATCCGTACAACTAAGCCATTTTTTTAATATCGGAAAATCGTAGTAGAACCCGCAGAAGGAGATCAGACACACAGGTTTGTCTAGATGGTAGATGAATTCACGAAGCTCAGCCTCTAGATCCAATTTGCCGTTTTTATTTTTGGTATGGTAGAATTTTCTGCGTATGACAGGAGGCTCCGAAATCTTAGCCTCTCTTGTCTTGTCTTGAATGTTCCGGAGATCTTTGCTGCGGACAGCTAGTAAACTCATGGAAACAATTTGAGGGGTACAATTATCTTCGGGACGGCCGATTGCTCCGAAGTCGAGAAAGATGTAGGTTGCTATTGGGTCCATGGTGAAATTGGTGAAAGGCAGGCGTACGCGCAGCAGCGAGTGTGTGTAGTGACTGGATGCGGTCGCGGACTGATCCGCGAATTACTGGCGTACGATATTTATACCCAGAAACCGGTCGAGTGCGAATCGGACTCACGTTCCATGGGTTCCGTACATTACTCAATTTTTAACAATATACCTACCTATTTTTTATGTGGAACGTGAATGAAAAACGAAGTAATTAAGTCCGACTCGCGCTTGATTGCACATTTCTAGGGTTTCCTGTCATCAATAGGCAAAGAACTATTTTGAGTATTTTTTTTCAAAATTTTAGACCCAGTAGTTTCGTAGATAAAGGGAGGAGAATATATGGTCGGACAGACAGACGCACGAGTGATCCTATAAGGGTTCCGTTTTTTCCTTTGGAGACACAGAACCCTAAAAACCGGAAAAGAGTGAGTTGGGGCTGCAACTTATGTTTTTGGGTCATCGACATATATATAGTTCAGTAGTTTCGGAACAAATTTTCTGTGATAAATGACCAGACGCATACACAAAAGTGATTTTCCTTTTAAGATACGGAATCCTAATAAAGTTAATATCAGAGTTCGACAAGTATCCGACTCGCCCTCGCTGTAAGTTGATTGCAAAAATATGGAAATTGGTTATCTATAGCCCGCGAGCACTTGCGACAGTATCTGGCGTCCGAAATATACTACCGGTCTCTGTCTAATTGTATTAATTAGAAAAGAACGGGTAGTGTGTATCTCGCGCGCTCGGTATGCTCGCAGCGCGGTGCAAAGCTTGATGGTAAAGCCAGGAAAGTGAGTCCAAGGTAAACTCTGTATTTATGGTACGCAGAATTTATGGGTCTTTGTTACATACATTTTGCCCTTCTCTTCTTAAATCTTATATATATTATACCTTTAAACGAGCAAACTTGGTATATATATTTATATATTTCGTGGATCTCGGAAACTGCTCTAACGATTGCGATGAAATTTTCTATATGGGGGTTTTCGGGAGCGATAAATCGATCTAGCTAGGTCTGTTTATTAACCACTTCCTGATATCCAATTCAGCTGAAATTTGGAGTATTATACACGGTGGCTAAAAAATTACTGCATTCTCGTTGCCAGGGAGGTTGGATTATACTGAGAAACTTTTACTATGGGACCAACCCCGAATTGGCGAAAAAAAATTTACCCTCCCCAGCCAAAATGTATGAACAGCCAATTTTTTTTTGAGATCGGGGTTGGTTCCATATTATGGCTCCTCTACACGATGGGCCAACGCCGGCCACTCCAAGGGACGTATTTATACGTTAGAGGTAGAGATGGGTAGTGAGTAAATACTCACAGGTAAATACCGAGTAAATACTCAGTATTTACTCAATATACCCGTATTTACTCGTTTATACCAAAATTGGTGGGTATAAACTATTTAGAGTGCTGAAAGGGGCATATAAATTTGAAATATAGGTGTATTTTGTAAGCCGCTACTGGATTAAGTACTCAAAATTGTAAAAAATGTATTTTTAAGAGGGGCACTCCATACGTGTGACTAATTTTCACAAAAAAATATCTCAGAAACCACCAACGTGTTGCACGTCATAAAATGGGTCTTCAAAAATAACTGGAATGTTTCTAAGAACACTTTTGGATAAATTGAATATTTTTGCAAAAAAACCGTTTCGAAAGGCCAAAATAATGTTTATCTCTCTATAACTTTCGAACCAGAGTTCAGAAAAAATATGAAAACATATCGGGAGATTAGCCGTATAATAGAGTATAAAAAACAATATTTTGAACATCATAGGTTGAGCCATTTTTGGGTTTTCTTTAAAAAACCCTTAATAAAAGGTCGTAAGTGCCGCGTAAACACGCACTTTTGCGCGACATGCACTTATCTAGAACATCGATAGAATTTAAGTACTCATATTTTTTAAGTAAATACCTGCTTATTTAAAACAAAATTGTTATCACAATTTGCCTCTCACTAATAATTACCTTTTTTTCCTAAATTAAGCGCCCTCTATGCTTTTTATTTTATAGATATTGTTAATACACGTTAGCACTCTTTAATAAAAGACAATTTTGTTCTTAAATCTCACTTTTTGAATATTTTATAAGCAATCGTTTTTACCCACCTAAATGAGTAAATACGGGTATTTATCGGGTGCTTTGAGTAAATACCGAGTAAATACTCAGTATTTACTCACCCCTACCCATCTCTAGTTAGAGGGAGCAAGTGATATTGCTATCTCATTCTACCGCATGGCTGCGTCCCTTAGAGTGGCCGGCGTTGGCCCATCGTGTAGAGGAGCCATTAAAAGTTGCTCAGTATAATCCCACAGGCACAGGAGTACCACAATAGTATCTCGCCCGCGAGATAGTGTTACAGTCCTTTTCTATCTCGCGGGCGAGACTGTCGCAACGCTCTTGTGCCTAACTAATGGCTCTTTTGTTAAAAGTTAGTATGATATGCTCGTCTGCTATAAAAATAAACAAATTTGTGAATGACTATAAATTATTTTTAATGTTTCTGCTCTGTAACAATAGAATAGAGATCAATTTACAAGTAAAATACATAGTTAAGTAAAAGCTTACCAATAAAATTAAAGTAAACATAAATTAAATACAAAAATCTGTATTTAAGACATGACTTTATACGAATAATCTTTACGAATGAAATATATTAACACAGTAAAAATATTCAAAATAAATCTAATAATATCATTACAAACATTTCAGAAAACTGTCATGAAAAATACTAATACAAAAATGTGTATGCCCTGGCCTAGAATAAGTATGAAATGCTAAGAATACATTTAGTAATTCTGAACATTTCAGATTGTCCAAAAATAACCAATATGGACTCTAAATCTGATAGCATTTATGAATGATTTTCAGAATCACCCAATATTCTGAAGTACTTGGCATTTTTTAACATAAAATGAATGCATAGAAAGTATGGTAGTCATAGGTACAATACAGAGCTGTGTGTGAATTTGGAATAGTTCTTAGTTTACATAATTATATATATGTCAGTCTTATACAGAAACACTTAAAAATGTGTGACAAGGATAATTTACAATCATGTCCTGATAAAATCTTACAGTTACCAAATAAAATAAATTAAAAAAATTATATAATGACAAAAATCTTAAAAATTAACTTTTAAACTATGAGCACTAACACATTTATTAAAATTAAATCACTAGAACTACTATGAATACACCTGCAATACCTTTAAATGTTGCACTTTGCACACCACACAGGCTTATCATCTAGGAACCAATCTTTATTCCAGGGGTCATTGGGGACACTTCAGAAAACTGACGATGATGAGCATCCACCCATGATGTGAACTCCTTGGAGAGTACCACAGCAATCTCCAACGACAGCATGCAATCAGTCTCTGCCCTGTGAGCATCAACAGCCGTGCGGCCTACCACTCTCTCGTAAATGTCCGATAGTTTGTAACTGTCTTTAAGTCTCTTCTCGCTAAATGGGAGCCTCTGCTTTGCTTTTCCGGGTTTATGTGGACGTCGCAGTGGTAGCTTTGCTTGTTTTGGCGTTGTTTCATTCACAGACTGCATAGACAAGCAATTATCAGCGGCCAGGTCAACTTCATCTGTCTTTTCTGCTTCTACAACTGTGATATCAGCTTTTTTCTCTTCCAAAATATCACTAAAGGCGTCTAGCGAATCGGCACATAAGATATCATCAGAAAATCTCACATTTAGCATGTCCAACTGTCGTTTCAGAATAGGAAAGTCGAAATTACGGCCGTTGTGAGTGACAAGACACACAGGCTTGGTCAAAGTGTTTAGAAACTTGTTGATCATGTCGAAAATTGTGATGTCAAAGTAGTTCTCGTGTTCTAGAAGGAAGTTATCAAGTCCTGTGAGCTCGGTGCTAGGCTCCGAGATCCTCTTGCCCGGGTTGAAGCACCGTGTAAGCTTGTGGAGTACCCTAGGCACGTGACCGGGCGGGGTATCAAGTACATGTTCGCGTTTCACTGCCACCATACACAATTCGGTTATTTTTGTTTTGTTAAATTCCTCACTGGGAAGACCGGTAGTTTCGAGATCAAAGAACACGTATGTGGCTATCGGAGCCATGGTTGGAACTGTAAGTAAAACAGTGGTGTCTTACCTATTGTGTCCAACATATCCAGTGAGTCATGCAATTGCACAATGTACTTAGTGATAACGGTGACAACAGTGGAAGTTTCGATTCACTGATTTGCGGCTGCTAAGAGAACTTTCACTTGATGTCGTCATTCTGTAATTAATTCATTATACGAGTTAATCGACATTATAATAAACTTGTGTAAAAGACAACAAAGCTATGACAGATGAAAGTGAGGTTGGATTTTTGTTGATGTTTCAAATACATTCCGTTACACGCAAAATTTTTATGAAAACCACGACTAAAGAAACAAAATATGAAAAAATCTGCTGAATATGGTAAGGTTTAATAGTAAATTATAACTAGTGTTAAATCTACAAGTTCACTGGTTCCTCTCTTTCTAACAAGTCCATTTTTTGGAAAGAGAGGCAAACACCGAATTTGTAATTTGCACTGTGAAGTATTAATTTTGATTCCGAAATTTTTATAAATAATAACACAAATAATATTCATAAACACTTTTATTAATAGAAAATAATAAAAAATCCAGTCTGAACAGTAGTGAGCTACAAAGTAAATATGAGTGCTGTGCTGTGTGCAGTTACAAACTATATAACACTGGGATAAAGAAAACCAGATTAAAGACATGCTTATAAATAATACAATTTACATCTGATAACTAAAAAGAAAATTCGGCCTTACAAATTATAATAAACAAATCCCATCCCATCAAACATAAAATATGAAATAAATAGCAGCGCTTACAACAACTAAAATGGAAACAATAGGAATCCAATACTTTTGCAGCAGATTCCTGTCATCTCTATTAGCCACAACCTTTTTTTCTTTATATTTCTTCTTCTTTCCACTCAACTTCCATTCATATTCCGCCAACTCCTTGCGATTTTTCTCCTCCTCAATCTCTTTACGTCTCTTTTCTTCTTTCTCTCTTTCTAATTGAGCTGCAATGCGTTTTTCTTCGCAAGTGGAGTCGCAGGAAGGTTTTCCTTCACCACTCCTTACAAGATTACAAGGAGCATCTTTCTTCAAGTTCCCGCACGGGCAGTAAACCTTTGTTTTCTTTGTGCAGACTTGGCTCGGACAGACGCCTGGATGGCACTGGTTTCTGCACCTGTGCCCACACTCCAGATTCTTAGGGCACTGCTGCTTGCATGACAGCATTTCTTCAGTAGCCGCACTCAGTTCCCGGCATCGTAAGTATAATTCGGTAACTTTACAGTGACATGGAATTTTTTCAATGACTTCACAGGAAGGACAGGCTCCTGGGTGGCAAACGCCTCTAGCACATTTATGGCTGCATCTGTCTGGCCTTGGGGCTAGACATTCCCTGTTGCATGGTTCACATGAAGAAGGAACGTTAGGATAGTTAGGATCGGCTGTGTACAAGTGGCACAGGAGCTTGCACTTGTGTTTAGTGCACGGAAGTTCTCTGCCACATTCACGACCACAGGGCCGACGCGAAGCAGAATGGCATGGTTGATCTGAAGTTTCATGCTCCCCAAAGCAAACAATAGGAATAGGAATCTCACATGGTGGGCATTCAAGAGTCATTACTTTAGTTTTTGGGGGTTGCACTTCCCATGGAGTAGCAGGCTTCTCTACTTGCTTAAAAACTACTCTAACAAACTCATGGCAAACAGCTTTGCAGTCATGTTCACAATTCTCATACTGTTTATGACATATTGCCTTACAAGGAGGACAATCACCAAAATGGCAGGAATGTTTGTTTTCTTCTACATGTCCGCATTTATATTTAAGCTTGCACAGGAGACTGCATTTAGGAGGTTTAGTGTGTTTCTCTCTACCACAGGGAACGGTTACATAGGTCTCTTTACAGCGGCAAGTTACTTTGGATTCCCTGGGACAAGGATAGCATGGACCGTGATGGCATACCGTTGTGCACTTATGGCGGCCACACTGCAGTGGCTTGTCACAGATTTTCTCACAAGGTGGACAGTTTCCATTGCAACATTTGCGAGCACAGCCATGTTTTCCACAAGGTCTTATGCCTCGGCACTTTGTTTCACACTTATACTCTTTACTGCAAGGTAATGATCTCACATGTGTGCCACATTGGCACTTTTTTTCAATCAACACTTGGCATGGTGGACAGGGGCCTTTGTGGCATTTCTCTGGGCAAGTGTGTTCACAATAATCCTTAGTCTTCCCACAGGTGCCCATACAGGTCTCCATGACATCAGGGCACTGAACAAATCTCTGATTAGCTCCACAGGGACAAGACCGCATCCCAGAGTTGGGACAGTCACCACAATCACCTGAATGACATATTTCTTCACATTTATGGTAACCACAAGAGAATGGTTTGTTACAACGCTTTTGGCATCGCCATAGAGTATCATTGCATGGTCTTTTGACCTTCTCAGCACCACACAGACAGGCCTGGACACTTGTATATGTGCAAGGAGGGCAAGCATCTTCGTGGCAAACATTTTCACATTTGTGAGATTTGCACGAGAGTAATTTCTTACACTGTTGTCCACAAGACCATTTAGCAGCGCTGCAGCGAACTCTCTTACGTTCCTTTTCACAGAAACATACTCCATTGACAGTTTGCGGGCACGGCGGACAGGGCCCAGGGTGGCATAGCAACAGACATTTATGTTTGCAATTATCTCCTGTTGACAACCTTTTTTCACACACCTCTCCACAAGAATGTGGAATCAACCATGGATGGAACGGAGGGTCATCAGTCTTGCTACAGAAGCAGCGATACTTGCGAGGAATTTCCTCTTTGCTATACGACTGCCGGCACTTAGGACAGCACCATTCAATTTTCTTGGGCACGAAAACCGCGATCGGTCCTTGGTTCTCCTCGCTACGCAGGCTAATGCTGTCATTCGACCATTTCTGGATGCAGGAGAGATGGAAGTACGAATGGCAGTGGTCACAGGTCCAGATGGGATGGGCGCGTTTGATGGAGCCTATGCAAATGAGACATGTTACAGGGCGACCGCTTATGGCCTCCTCCAACATGTTCTTCGTGCGGTTGAGCATGTGCGCGTCGCCGCCGCCGTTCCTGTAGCTCTGCAGCACGCCCTCGAGGACGCTGGATTCGTACGGTTCCTCATCTTCCGACGAAGATAGCTCTTTCATTCCCTTCAAATGTTTCTGGACATTTAGCTGCAATTTCGCAGCTGCGTCGTGGTATCGCCGGGCCATGGTTGAGGTAACGCACGCCCGGTGACAAAAACTTGAAACGATTAGTAATTTTCAGTTACTTTTTTATGATTTTCCTCTACTACAACGACGGAAATCGGCGATTTTCTCCAAATCGGCATGAATTTCATGACGTTGACAGAAAGTATTTTATAGGGCAGCGTTCTCTCATCGACTTGCGAATAGAGTTAGTAATTTCATGTTCTTTTTTTTATACAATTTTGTTATTATTATAGGAAAAAATAGTAGTAATATCAAGTACTATAAATTTTAATTATGTTGTTTGATTACGTATGTGTATTATAATATCTTCAGTTATTATTTTTTACCCAAAAGACAGTTATTATCTTCAATTATTATTTTTTACCCAAAAGACAGTAGTAGAACTGCTACTATAAAATACCTCATTTGCTAAATTCTTGTTTACGGGGTTAGCTAGTCATACAAGCTTGATACGCAATGATATAAAGTCATATAGTTGGTCAAGCAAATCTTGTCAGTAGAAAAAGGCGCGTAATTAAAATTTTTTATGGGACGATAAACTTTACGCCTAATTTTTTTAAATTTGCCGCCCCTTTTCTACTTGGATTTGCTTGATCAACTATATCTATCATATTCACAATATATTGCAAAGTTTATTTAAACTTAGTGAAATTTTAGATAAGACTCTCACTCAAAGAATATAATACTCACTAGGAGAAGAACGATAACTCCATACAAAAAAATGTCCCCTTCAAAAGTTCGTTTATACTACTAGCGCTCGGTAGGATACCATTGTAATTAGAATTGACAACCCGTTTAGCCTAGCGCCCCTAGCGGGTATTGGCAGTAATCCAGTTCAGGAAGCTAATGGTCCTGGGTTCGAATCCCGGAGAGGGAATTTCTTTTTGTATTATTTTATTTTTTGTTGGGATCAGGTTTTTAAGAGCCCACCAACGTGCACACTAGCGCCACTGCTGAATACATTAAACTAATTTTTATGTTACTGGATTCGTCAACCTACCCGTTCAAAACTAAAACGGCCGTTTTTGTTTTGAGCTCATAGATTGACGAATCCAGCAACATAAAAACTAGTTTGATGTATTTAAAAGGTACTTAAATACACAATACAGTCAGTATCGGCCCTTTCCCGTCACCGGGCAGGGATGACGTGGGATTTGAATGAGATGCAGTTGTCACTTTGTATACGTCGTGTAATACATGGCTTTGCACATTTTACATAATAAAATTACGTTATAGTATTTAATGTAACTAAAAATTACAGAGCGGCGTGTACGCCGGTGATGCTAGCTAGATTCGACAAGATGGCGTGTAGGGGGTGGTGTTGCCAGGCTTAGGTAAGCTGTTTAAGCTAGGTGTTAACACGCCACACCACCCCCCCACGGAGAAAGATAACAAACAATGACATTAGTAAAATTACAATTTAAAAATAACAGTATTCGTCGCTGTCCTTAAACCTAACGTTACGACCTGACCGTGTGGTGTAAGGTCGTGAATTGCTTGTGGTATCCGCAGGTATAGTAATAGGAGGAGCGGGCTCAGCCGGCTGCGCCCGAGGTACGTCCTGAGGCTGCAGAGCCGCTGGAGCAGGTGTACCAGAACTATGGGTCTCATCTGAGTCCACGAAAGCTGGTTTGACACGATCGACGCTCACTACAACCTCTTTGTTCTTAATGTCCAGGGTCAGGGTTTTCCCGTCCGTGGAACGCCTCACTACGGCAAAAGGACCTGTATAAGGAGGTTGCAATGGGCGTCGTACGGTGTCGTCACGTAGGAACACGTGTGTTGCTGTAGGCAAATTTTTAGAGATAAAGATGGGACGAGTCGAGTGGCGAGAAACTGGAGCTGGGCGAAAAGACGACATTTTGCGTCGCAGCTGGACGACGAAATCAGCGGGATCGTCGAGTCTGTTTTCGTCCGGCGCCGAGACTAACATCTCACCGGGTAGGCGGAGAGATTCGCCATATACCATCTCAGCAGCTGTGGCCTTCAAGTCTTCCTTGTAGGCGGTACGCATGCCGAGTAGGACGAGTGGTAGAGCGCGCGTCCAGGAGCCAGAGTGGCACATAAGTGCGGCCTTGAGCTGGCGGTGCACGCGCTCGATCATTCCGTTCGCGCAGGGATGATACGCGGTTGTACGAATGCGCTTGGTGGCGCAGGTCTGCATTAACCGTCTGAAAAGATCAGACTCAAACTGGGTGCCCTGGTCAGTAGTTATTGTAGTAGGGACACCAAAGCGAGATATCCATCCCTGGACGAAAGTATCGGCCACCTCATCGGCAGTGATGGAACGCATCGGCCACACCTCTGGCCACCTGGAAACCCTGTCGATGGCTGTGAGACAATAACGATAGTCGTCACAAACAGGAAGGGGACCAACGATATCGATGTGGACATGCATAAAACGTCCAGATGGTTGCTCGAACGAACCTAAAGGTGACGAGGTATGCCTTGAAACCTTACTGCGCTGGCACGCAAGGCAAGACTGGGCCCATCTACGACAGTCCTTCCGCATGGAAGGCCATACATAACGACTTACCAACAGTCGAGTGGTGGCTCTGACGCCGGGGTGACTCAAGTTGTGCAACTTGTCAAACACCGCACGACGAAAAGAAGGGGTCAGATAAGGGCGAGGCTTACCAGTGGAGACGTCGCAAAAGATGTAGACGTCTGTGCCAGGTACAGCGATGCGTGAGAGCTGAAGGCTGGAGTTACCTTGACGTAGGTCGGCAAGCTCTTGGTCCTCTAGTTGTGCTTTAGCGAGGGCCTCGTAATCTTCTTCTAACGAGACGGCCTCGATCCGCGACATCGCATCGGCTACAACGTTGTCCTCTCCTTTTATGTAGCGGATGTCCGTTGTAAACTGACCAATAAACGATAGCTGGTTCAGTTGCGATGGCGGGAGTTTTTCTCTGCGTTGTACGAAAGCGTACAACAGCGGTTTGTGGTCAGTATAAATGGTCACATGTTGGACCTCGAGAATATGGCGGAAGTGTTGTACGCTTTCGTACACCGCGAAGAGTTCTCGGTAATATGCTGGCCACTCAGCTTGTTGGGGGGTCAACTTTTTGCTGAAAAAGGCAAGAGGGCACCATTGGTTGTTCACGAACTGCTGGATGCAGGATCCGACGTGGACGCTGGAGGCATCCGTGAAAAGTCCCAGAGGTGCGTCGTTGACCGGGTGTTGGAGTAGGGTAGCGTTGGACAAGCTTGACTTGCACGCCTCGAAGTGCGCCAGAAGCTCGGGTGTCCATGGAAATGGTTTGGCACCCTTACCATTGATGGCGACTACTGCATCTACGAGAGGCGCTTGACATTTCGCGGCGTGGGGGATAAAACGGCGATAGTAATTCATCATGCCGAGGAAACGGCGCACGCCTTGAACGTCCTTTGGAGGAGGAAAGTCAATGAGAGCTTGAATGCGGTCCTGAGGAGGGCGAGTGCCTTCAGCACTCACGTGGTATCCCAGGAACACTACTTCCTTTGCCCCTAAGACACACTTGGAAGGGTTAAGAACGAGCCCATACTCCTGCAAACGCTTGAACAGGATACGCAGATGTTCCTTGTGTAGAGTCTCGTCAGCTGAGTAGACGAGGATGTCATCTATATATGGAAAAACAAAATCGAGACCCCGTGTGACCTCATCGATGAACCTTTGAAAGGTTTGACCGGCATTTCGTAACCCAAATGTCATGAAAGGGAATTCGAAGAGGCCAAACGGGGTAACGATGGCGGTCTTGGGTATGTCGTCCTCAGCTACTGGGATCTGGTGATAGGCCTTCACCAGATCAAGGGTGCTAAAGATGGTAGCACCAGCGAGGTTATTCGCGTAGTCGTTGATGTGGCGCACTGGATAGCGGTCGGGAATGGTCCTGGCGTTCAGGGCGCGATAGTCCCCGCAGGGGCGCCAAGACTGGTCTTTCTTAGTTGTCATGTGCAAGGGAGAGGACCAAGCACTCTCGGATGGCCGAGCCACCTCAGTCCGCACCATGTCCTCTAGTTCGGTCTTGGCAGCAGATAGCTTCTGAGGTGCCAAGCGTCGGGGACGGCAGGAGATGGGTGGGCCTTCGGTGGTCCTAATATGGTGCACAGTGTTGTGTTTGACTAACCGCTGGAATCCAGGAGGCTTAGTGATGTCAGGGAACTCAGCGAGCACTTGTGCAAAAGGAGAGTCCCGTAGACTGATAGATTTGATGCTAGGCTGCGTGACAGTAGCAGTTGAGCAAATGGCCTTAAGTCCAGTCTTACCATCCACCAGGCGTTGAGTGTAGCAATCTGGTAGAAGATGGGCTGCGGGGACTCCAATTTCCCGTCACCGGGCAGGGATGACGTGGGATTTGAATGAGATGCAGTTGTCACTTTGTATACGTCGTGTAATACATGGCTTTGCACATTTTACATAATAAAATTACGTTATAGTATTTAATGTAACTAAAAATTACAGAGCGGCGTGTACGCCGGTGATGCTAGCTAGATTCGACAAGATGGCGTGTAGGGGGTGGTGTTGCCAGGCTTAGGTAAGCTGTTTAAGCTAGGTGTTAACACGCCACAGCCCCTTTTTTAAATACCTGTAAAATTTAAATTTAACTTAAATAATCACGATTATTTATTTTAGCAGTGGTGCTAGTGTGCACGTTGTTGGGCTCTTAAATTAGCATATCACAAATAAATAAAGAAATACATTATAAGATAATGATTAGGTACTATATTTAAAAATTTGTCAAATATAAAAGGTTACAAAAAGTTACGTATTATTAAGATATAAATATTTTCATTCCTATTAGGATTACTGTATATATGTTAGGAGCAATACATATACATACATTGATATGGCAAATGGTTACAAGTTGTTATTACATCTATCCGGTTATCGGACATGTCTGCTCCACAGCTCCACGCAGCGTTCTTGGTCACCGGAAAACTAGTCTGTATATGCAGCAGATACGTGCCCTTTGAGCTTTTTCCAAGAAATCATATGACGGGCCAGGATTATATTATTATCTCACGCTCAAGCCATGATTCACTTTCTAAAACAAAATAGTCACAAATTAAACAATATAATCTAACTTCCTAATTACTAACGTCGCTAATTCCTAAGGTCTAAATTTACCAGCTTACTCGTAAACAATGAGAAGTTTTACATCTATGATGAATTTAGATTATAATTTCGGACGCGATATAGCGTCCGCGGGACTTACGGGGATAGTAAGATTAAATTATTATATTTGAATTTGGTAATTAGTACGCTCATTTTTATTTAAAGATTGATATATTTCTTACCTTGAAATTATCGCTGTTTCTGGTTTACTACAACGGTTTCCACACACACATTAGGGCTTTTCATAATCCGGATAAGAATTGTTGATGAATTCGCCATTGCCGGATACATAATACAGCAAGAAAGGAAGAGAGACAACGGTTTAAATTTAACTAAGTCTGTGCGAAGACGCATTTAGATATGTTGCTCGTACATATGAATAGTTTTTATTTTTAAATTAATAGGTAAATAAATATATTTCAAGTGAATAAATCGTTTTATATGAAAACTAATATTTTTGGAGTTAAATGACTTAAATGACAGCATTGACATTACAGACTTTTGTCTTGTCTATGTTCTTACCGGCCAGACTCAAATCAAGGCCTATCAAAGAGGCCTATTGACAAAGATTTTTTTTAAATTTTATCAAGGAGGGTAGAGGCACGTCTACCCTTCATAGATTTTATGAACATAGACAAAGACAAACTGAAATAGATAATAATTTACATATCTCAAAAAATAAATAATAATTTACATATGACTTTGACTACTTCATAAAATACAAATTAAAATATATTTGATAAAATAATTGGATATGTTCCTAGAAATCGTATAGACAAAGCCAGTTCTAGCAATGTTGCTGTAGTAAAATATTTTTATGGTAATTACTGGCAATACAGCTCTAGAAACGGAGCACACATGTACAATTATGAAGGGTCACGTCATTCCAAGGAAGTCAATAGGCCTTGCTCTCACTCTTCAAACCGTAACAGACTACCGCACGTATCGATAGTGTGAAAGCTGGTCGTCGTACGTGCGTTAAGGACGCAGCTATAAGTTAGAGCAAGAAAGAGATATTTTGACCGCACCAAAGTCGCGATGCAGTTACGGCTTTTACACCGGGGGTCAATTTTTTTATTGGAAAAAGGAACAAGCATTTGATTCGGTACCTATATCCAACATACATAATATGATGGTCAATCCCAATGAGAAGGAAGGCCACAGAATACAGTCAATAATATAGATTATCCTATGTTCAGAACAGAAGAGAAACATTTTTCATGCATTTTAAAATGCATGGTTCCTTTCCTCCCAAATTGTAAACATGTCCGAATATTGGTACTTTTATCATGTTTGTATGCATTGGTTTTATAAGATTATTTTGTCCAATGGGCCTGCAAGTTTAAATAAATATGGATATCTCAAGTCATATACTCACCAGTAAAGATAAGGGGTACTTATTATTATATAGTTTTATAAATTAAAAATCCTTGCTATTTGATGACGAATATAATATTTATTGATAGTTTAATAAACAAATTACTCATTCTGTAACTTAAACATTCTTATAGCCACTGAGGCAGTCAACATGCAATAGAATCAAGTGATTGTATGTAACAATTTTGTAACATACATAATTTAAAGTAGTCAGACATAAAAATCTATAAAACAAGGCCCTGCCTTGCAAACAATAACCTTATTAAAAAAATATGTAATATGTGTATCAAAATTAATATAAATATAGTTTACATGATTACTTATTTAAAAAAAACACAATATCCTAAAACTAATGCCTTTCAAGGGGCCTAATTTCAGTCAGCTTTTTACAGGAATCATCGGCCCATGGCAGAAAGTCATTTTTCATTGCCACAACACAGTACAATAACATAAAACAATCTACTTCAGCCCTATGAGCATTCTCCTCTTCTCTGTTCAAAAGTCTTTTATAGAGAGCAGTCAACGCAAAGCTTTCTTTGTCAGGTTTAGGTTTTTTATTCATCACCCTTTTAATTGCCTCAGTTTTTTTCTCCCTCATGCTTTCATTGCTAGGTTTAGTTTTTTCTTCCTTAGTATTTTCATCAATTTCTTCACAAGACATATCAGATAATGAGAGGCATATGTCGTCAATTTCCTGCCAGTCCTCGTTACTCACATTGATATCAGGCCATTCATCTTCATCATCTGTTATCAATTCTTCAACTCCCTGTGGCATTGCTTCTAAAGTTTTATAATCAATAGTTGTTCCTTTCAACAGTTTCCTAAACCCTATTATGGAGTCTACGCATAGCAGATCTCTTGGTAGTGTTTCACCAGCTTCATTGAATTCAGTTAGTAGCAATTTATAGTCGAAAATATTACCATTATGAGCAACCAGACACACCGGTTTTTCAAGCTCTTCAAGAAAAGCTACTAAGCTTTTAGTTTTCTGTTTAAAAGTAGGCGCGTGCTCAAGTAACTTGTTGGTGAATCCGGTTAGCTCCACCACTTTGGATTGCATAGGTCTCTGCGGATTGAAAACCAATGTTATTTTACTAACCGCCGGTATTTCTCCGTATCCACATTTTTCTATCTCCTTCCTTGAGGTGGCAACGAAGCAGAGCTCGATAATCTTTGTTCTGTTCTTCTCGAGATGCGGTAAACCCGTAGTTTCCAGGTCAAAGAACACGTAAGTTGCAATGCGAGGCATTTTGTAATACTAAGCTGTTTTGGGTCTCACATTGAGTCACTGTAGCCCGGGTAGCACCTAACTTAGAACACTATGCATATTATGAATCATCGATACTGACACCGGCTTACGAATTATCTATAAATAAAAACAAACATATCCGTACGAATAAGAGTGCATAATTCTCAATGAAGTATAGATAAACAGTGGTTGACGTTTCGTTTGACATCTGACAGCAAAAATCATAGTTTGTTCAGTCATTGATTTAGTTTTTTGTTTGAAATGGTATTTAAAATATATATATAACCCGTTCGTTCTGTTATATTCAGAACTACATTATTTAATCCATAAAAAAATAAATTAATAATATTTGTTTTAAGTTTAAAATTTTAAATGTATGTAAAATATTAGTGGTATGCGACATCTAGGGACGAGTAGTAGTTTTAAAATAATACACTTATCCGCCATCTAGCGTGGAATAGTAGTATAGTTCATGTACTGCCATCTCGTGAGAAACTAATAATTTTGGTATGAGCTATTGCACAAGAGATGGCACTATTTAGAACAGAAACTGTGTTTTGGACATTTTAAGAACCTATCACTCTTAAATGGCATGAGAGATTGAGAGAAGCAAGCATGAGAGAAGATGGCAAGAGCATGGCAGGAGAGAAGAGATGCCTGTTAGAGACAATAGAGAAGGGGCAAGATGGTTGGCCACCTGATACGGCACGACAGATTCTTTTTAAACATCCTGGAGGGCAAGATTGAGGGGAAAAGACGCAGAGGAAGGCCCAGGCTCACTATCTCAGCCAAATAAAAGAAAAAGTTTCTGTCGAGTCGTACGAGGAGGGAGTTAAAAGGCTGGCCCAGCAAAAAGAAGAGTGGCGATTACTCCACCGACAAGAGCATAGCTCTTAAATACTGATGATGATGATCACTCTTAGATATCACTCTTAAAAGCAAAATGTTACTTTCTATTCATCGGCCTCTGTTCTGTTGGGTGCTACGAAAAGGATGTTCATTTGACCAGGCAATGACACGTGTTGATACCAAAGTTTCAAAAGTACAAAATTAGGATATAGGCCCTATACCTACCGAGCGAACATGTGCAACCCGCGCACCAACGAAAATGTGCACATACGCCATTTGCGCACTAACGAACTGGCCCACTTCGTAGTGCTCGTTTTTGCGTCTCACGTTTTGCTTAAAAATATAATAAGGCGCAACGCACATTGGACAAAAATCTTGGACAAGTGTAATACCACCCCAATGCCCGTAACCTAATCAATCTGTGCCAATGTTGGACACACGGACACGGTGGGTAGATAGGTGTAGGGTCAAATGAAAACAATTTTTATTAGACAAAGTTTATTATAACCGTTGTTGGTTATTAATTACATTATTGGACATCATCTCCGTTCTTTAATGTACAAACATAATGGATATTATTAATTTCAAAGCGTATTAAAACCAATAGCAAAATATAAAATATAAATATATCATTAAACTTTATATAGATATTATTAGTAAAAAGCGCGTTAAAATAATGAAATAAATGACTAAGTCACCCCATAAAACATATAGTTCATAGTCACCCCTCCTACCCTCATTTAAAATAAAGATTAATCTACACTGCAAGCGTTAATGACAGCTGGTAACGTTACAATACACGTCAATGGCACTTATTATCAACATTAATATTGTGTGTAAAATATAAATCGAAGGCAATATTATTATAGCACCATATTATTAAGATAATTTCTAAATATTTTAATATTTTTATTTGTCAATGATTTTGACAGTGTTATTTGATAGACTCGGTAGAAGACACGTTGGCAACGTTGTCAAATTCAAATACAATCTATTTTTCGCCTTCAAAATGTCCTCTACTATTCCATCTTTGCATTGTGCACTGATATTTTCCATTAACCCTTTGACTGCCAGCGCGCAGCTGTAGCTCAATATCAACCTACAAGGTTCACGATAACGCGCCGCACACTAAGTACCTATAGGCTTGGCGTTTAAAGGATTAAATCGTATCATTAAAGGATTAGCGGACTCTAGTAGTCTCCGGCTTCTTTTTATTGGACAGCTTGAACCATCCAGCTTTCTTCTCATCCTTCGGCATCGAGATCGACCTTGAAACTCTATCTCTGTTCAACACCTCACTAGACTGACTCCTTTGCCCATCTCTACGCTCTTTCCTCTCCGGTTTTCTATGAAGAGTAGTGCTGGAGCTGGTTAATCTGTTATTGACCGGTCGTCGCGTCAGCGTGGATTGGCTGTACGATTTATTTTTCTGTAGCGTCGGTGGTCGGTCGCTAGTTTTTTTTGGTCGCTGCGCGTAGTGTAAGTCGTGGTGGTCGGTCGGATGGCGGGGGGTCCAGGGGGCGAAGAGGGAGAAGCTCTTGGTGGTGCTGCGGACCTGGAGGTTCGAGGAGTTGACGGAAGATACGTCGTCACGGGAACGGTTGCGGGTCACGCGGCCGGGGTCCGGGATGTCACCCACTGAAAAAATTACGTTTTGAAGTTAAAGTTCATTCTGCAATAGTGACGTCCTTATTAAGAATTGTACATGTATGTATATCCATAAAACTATACTGCTTTGTTTAGATTTATTGAAATCTGGTTCGAGAATCCGAAGGATTTTATTAAGGAGTCCTTTGGTTTATTTTCGCAGAGTACAGGGGTAGAAAAGAAGACGTTTTCTTTTTCTGTGATTCGACCCATTCATTTGAATGCATATACGGGACGGCCTTCTGGTGATCAAAATAGACACGAAGTCATATAATAAAGCCACCAAAGCAGAGATTCAAAAAATAAATAGAAGGATATGAGGATTCGCAATAAGAATTTGATCGGTCATTTAGGCCTGATATAGGGATGGTATGCCTAAGCCGCTGGTGTACATACCGGTGGTGGCATGCAAGTAGACCACGCTGCGCTGTGATTGGTGGCTCGAGTCGCCCTCTGTGCTGCTCTCGCCCGAGTGCGCCGGCGTGCGGCGACGATACCTGCGCAAGACACAAACATACTATGAGTGATCAAATCCGTCGAGCACTGATTCAGATTCAGCTGGAAATCATCGAATTGCCGGGACGTGTCCCTAAGTAGACCAGTGTTACAAATTTAATGTAACTAAACTTCGCTTTGCTTCGCTCGTTCGTTCGATTAGCGAGACAACCCACAAATAATAAGCTCTAGTACCTAGCTAATTCTTCAATTATTGTGAAGAAGAAAGAAGAGTAGTTAATTGACTCACTTGTAATCCCTATTGAGATCCTGCTTGCTACTCCTCAGCTCCGAGGAGCTGCCTCGCTCCCTCCTCCCATTCCTCAGCGTCTTTGAACTGCTGTGACTCCTCGACCTGTCATACGGACTCATCGGCGGCTTCAACCCCCGCTGACTGTCCTCAGACTGAATCTCTGATATATTGTGAAGATTCCTCTTATAGTACTTCTTATCGCTCTTATCTAAGTTAGATAAAGAGTAACTCTTATTTAACTCAGCATGGTCGACTTCGTCAAGGCCTGAGGTTGAGTTAGAGACGGTTTTCCGTAAGGTTCCGTGGGGTTTGACGGTGCTGTGTTTGGCGTCGGATTCCACGTCGGTGTCGCCGAAGAAGCGTAGGTTTTTAGCTGGGGAATTAAGCTTGGGTTTGCTGCTTCGGTCTTCTGGCGGGATTTCTTTCTCCGTCTGCAAATAAAGGTTTAATACAATGTAGTTACATAAAGTTTGAATACTTAGTTACATACTGGACAACATAGAGTGACTTAAAGAGGTCACGAACACTCAGACATGAGATTTGACATGGAAATAGAGATGACTGCCTAATCCTAAAATCAGCCTGTGCCCTGTCTTCGTTATGACATGAAACAGCAAGGGTTACTATAGATGTAGGTATCTATAAATAATCCATATACTTATTCGTTGAAAAACACTGATGTTGACTGAATGTTAACGCCATGCTTCACACTCTTCACAGCTGTCCCGTGAGTCTTGGTTACTCTTATCGCTGACCAATTAGGTATACGAGTATGTACCTACGTGTTTTCTTAGATATTGGTACTAGTTCGTCTCTATAAATGAGGTATAGATAGGCTTATTGTCTTAAAACTCTAAGAGATCTGACAGTTATGGCGAATGAAGAGATACTTACCTTGACGTTCTTCTTCTTCCTGGAGAGGCGGTCGAGCGACTTGAACCAGCCCTGCGTGCGCGGCGGCGACGGCGTGGGGCTCGGCGTGGCCAGGCGCCGCCGCTCGCGGTAGCGCTGCGCCTGCGCAATGGAAACAAAAATGGTCAAAACTTGTTTCTAATACCATGTAAGGCGGTTATCACACTGTGTGTGCTCCGGGTATATAGCGATGTCACGCTCGCACTGCGAATCGGCGTGCAGATCCGCATCTAATGTGAAGACTGCCGATATAAATAAATAAATAATCTATAGAGAGCATGTAGCATGTTAGATGATCTATTGCTATCCACCCGTCTTAAGGCACTGGTCCCACCGCGAGCTAGTAAGCTATGAGCTATCGGCTTTAAACACGAACAAAAGATAAGCACTCCCGTGTAAATAAAAGAGACACGGCGATATTTATAGTTACTCGCCCAGCGGTGAGCTGTGCCTAATCCTTAATATTTATGTTTGCCTTCTGATACCGACACCGATTTGCAAAAGAACTAGACACTCCTTAGCAACCGACCGCTTTTAAACCTAACCTCAATATTTTGGAGCCTATCACTTTACAGCGGTTGGGTTACCTACTCATATTTTATTACGGCTCTGGCGTAGGTATAGGTACTATATGACACACTCTACATCACATACACACGCAGAAGTCGTTTAAAAAATCAACAGAATTCATAACCTTCTACATCCAAACTATGAAGTAGATTAAACCCATAAGGTCTCGCTAACACTTGACGTGTGCTATGGGCATCTTGGGCATTTTTTATATTATTGAGCTGTCGCGGTCACTGACCCGTCTGCAAATATTATAAATCATATTGGAGATGGTTGGCGACGCGCGGAAGCTGCGAACCGCATTGTTTCGATTATTGTACATGGCGATAGAGATCTACGTTTTGTTACGAGACTTATCTTAGCGACGGCCTCTTGATCTTAACTTACAGGTCCACAATACAAAGAAAATCAAAAGTTGTTTACGAAAATACTAGAGAATATTTTTGTATTGGCTAAATTCATCCAGTGAACATTTCTTTTCAGCCTTCGGAGTTCGTGCAAGAAATAGACGTGAGATACGACGTAGAGTTCCGTTTGGTCATCAGCAGTTTCATTTCATCAAATGTTACTTTTTAATGCTGAGTCTTTCAATTCCTCATAGATCCCATCATCATAAACCGGAAATATTTTCCATAACACATTCAGGGCCAAGAACCCGAGAGTCGGGTGCACTACTGTACATATTAGTGACTACGCGCTACATACGGCGTAACCCGTAGCACTTAGTGGCAATGAATGTGATAATCTGCCGTATTCGAACTTCAAGATATTCACAAGAGACGACACGTACTAGATCCATTCTAGATACGTTATAGTTTAGATATCAACTAACGGCGCGATTCGAACTTTAAGATATCGCGCCGTTAGACATTCACTAGATATGAAATAGTAAAGATATGTGACGTTCCACGGAAAAAGGTACCTTATGACGGCTGGCGCTTACGCTTATTATTAACGCCGCTCCAATATTCAGTCGGGGCAATGGTACCTTTCGCCGTGGAACGTCACATATCTTATCTAGTGCATCTCTAATTCATTTCCCGAATCGCGCCGTAGTTCTCTTTTGCAGCGCAATTCGGGCAACCAATGTCACTTTTACGTTAGATAGAGTAAGATATCTATTAGATGTGAATTGGATCTCTCAGTCATATCCTGTGGAAATCGTTCAAAAGCCCCCTCCAGACTGTGCGCGTGAATCGCGGGCGAAGCCGCGAACGCGAGTGTGGAGTCTAGTTCGCTGATATGCGAAATCGACTCCAGACTCGCGTTCGCGGCTTCGCGCCGCGATTCGCGCACGAGTGTGGAGCGGGCTAAAGAGTATCGCCAGAATCGCGCAAACAGGGATGCCAACTTAGTGGTTTTACCACTAGATTTAGGGGGAAATAAACCAGCTAGGGGTTTTTTAGGGGCTAAAATATTTTTAGTGGTTTTTTTAGGGTTTTTTTTGGGTAGAAAAAGGCGGCAAATTTGAAAAATGTAGGCGCGAAGGGATATCGTCTCATAGAAAATTTGAATTTCGCGCCTTTTTCTACTGACAAGTTTTGCTTGACCATCTATAACGTTCATATGTATGTTTGACCACAAAAATGTCGAACCAGTTGAAAATCATAATAATTTACTAAATTCTGGAAAATGTATAAATAAAGAATTAATTAAACGTATAATTTCTTTTATTTTTTTATTTAGTGGGTTTACCAAAATAATAGTACAGTTTTAGGGGTTTTTAAGTTGAGCTCTAGGGGTAAAAAAAAATTGGAGTTGGCAACCCTGCGCGCAAATTTCAAATTTGACAGGTTAGATCTTAAACATATCGTTATCGTATCTTGGTGATGTCTAAAAGATATCTATTAGATGTCTACTTCAAAACCCAAATCGGGCCCAATGTCAATATCCAGAGAGGGAAATGCGGATTCCGGTCGTCCACTAACTATCCACATAAGAGCTAAATTAAAAGCTATCCTATAATAATTAATTATCTTAAAAAGTTAGAAACAAAAGGCTACATCGAAAGTGAAGAACGAAACCCTCCAAAAATAAATGGAGACAAACAATACAAGTTTTTGCCGTGACTTTACCTCGCTCGCCACCACGTACGGTGTACAATTACAGATGAAAAATAAAAAGATAATAAACAACTCATCGGATGACGCGCAAAAAGTATTTTCGGCAACTTAAGGTTATGGCCGAGGTACAGCGGATAAAAAGCGAACAAGTTACGAATTTCTATTGGTCTAATTGAATGATTTAAATTATCTAGTACAGGGATCGCCAAATTTTTGAGAAGTACTTAGAGCCAACAGCAGTAGAAATCACGAGCTTTAGGAAGCTCAAAGATTGTTTTTAGTAGTGTAAAAACGCTCTTAAGGGTTATTTTTATGGGTGACGTAAAGAGCCACAATTGTACCTTCAAAGAGCCGCATGCGGTTCGCAAGCCGCGGCTTGCCGACCCCCTGGTCTAATAGATAGGCATTCGGTGTAGCTAATTAGGAAAATTACAGGGCATTTGTCATTGCATTTGTTATTTATTTAAAAATACAATATCTAATTATTTCAGGAAGCATGCCTTCTACTCTGTGACCGATTATTTAAACTGTGATATTGACATGAATAACTTTGCATAATGTTAAATAGGCTATTGAATGGAAATTTTATAATCATTTTGAATGACAACAATTGCTTTTATATTAATTTCTATTTATTGTAATGTATTGTACTTAATTTAAGTATTCGATTGCCTGTAACGACATACCATGTAATGCACATATTACTTTATGGTGAATAAATGAAAATGAAAAAAAAAAAGTATTTTGATTATTGATAAGCCTACAGTGGAGCTAGTACAACAGTTTGTTCGAGTCGAACCAAGCTTACTCTGCATCCCTCGTAATGAGAAAGTATTAAAGTGTCATCAAAAACGTTAAAATTTACTACCGAGTTACTAACGTTACTAACGAGTCGTTAATCATGTGTTGAAGCCGCCAATGGTAAGACGTGTCCTTATAAGAGGTAGATTTTAATGGATATCATCATCGCTCTATCAGCCGCAGAATAAATGGATAATTTACACAACAGTGCGCCTACTGGTGCGCAGGCTCAGGTATTAATTACCGTCTGGGCCGTTAGACTGCGAAAAGAACTGATGATCTACCGAGAAATACGAAATTTTGTTATCTGCCAGCTGCCTCTCTATCGCTAGGGAGGCATATGACGAAATTACGATTCTCGTTCTCGCGGTAGGGGCTCTGGTTCAAAGTTAGTCAAGTTTACTAACTAGTGGCCAGTGCAGTTAAAAAAAATCCACACACTATATCGATAAAATCGAGATTGCTTCATCGACAAGAGCGCTGCAGCTCCTAAAATTATGATGATGGGCGTTCCGACGAAAGATAACGTCGAAATGAAACATACGGCCCAATTCGAACAATGCTTATAAGATATCACACCGATACGATACTGATCGGTCAGTGTCAAGTGATATTACTTCAACCAAAAACGTCACTTTTGACACTGTCAGATCGGTATGGTATCGGTGTGACATCTTATAAGCATTTAATTACACAAAAGGGTCTACCGCGGGTTCGGTTTGTGTAATTAAATATGTGTACAAAACGCAAGAGTTTAAAGTGTTATATCTTATAAGCATTGTTGGAATTGGGCCGATAGACTAATACGAACGAGATTCGAACCCGCTGCCCGGCTGCTTTCACAGCTGACAACTACAGCTCCGTTTTCCTATAAACGCGAATTGGAAACTCGCAGAGGATTTATACAATTAACTATATAGGATTTATAAAATTTTAGATAACAGCAAATACATATGTAACTTCGTGTAAGATGAATAAAGTCTAAGGAAAAAACGTGCTTCGGAATTCATGAAAAAGTCATTCTCGGATAGATGCCGCACACACCTTTAGCCTATGCTCGGCTAGATGGCGTAACGACACCGTTTCATATTTAACAATTTTAACACATAGATATCAGTGAATGAACATGGATAAAATGATATAAAAATAATAAAATCATTTATCGATATATATACATTTTTTGATAATTTTATACGTTTTCATTTTGAGTTTTAGTCGTGTGTCGATACTTAGATGGCAGTAAATTTACTGTGACTACAAAATTCACAATGACAGGACCTCTCTATACTGTCTATTCTTTTTGATAACAGCAATGCACTGTGTCCTGCTGTCCATACAAGTCTCGTCAAAAATAGTCGTTCTGAAGGTAATCGAAATGCCCAATCAATCTTGCCATGCTATTTTGCACTTTAATATGATAGTTATAAGAGTGTTGATATATGTGGATTGAACGCAAGGCCAGCGACCATATGGCGACTGACCTTATGTGTATTTGTGTCGCCAGACTTTGCCTGTCCTTTATAATTTCTTTATTTGGATCATTCCCATTAAAGTCTGATTCTAAAAACTGCGACAATTTGTAATATAGACTATCAATCTCCATCTCCATACAAAGAGATGGCGCCACTTATCAACAAGGTCTCAGAACTATAATTTGGAAATCCAATGAATATCTTTGTTCAGCGGTATCTGGATGTAAAGTTAGATGGGGTAAGACAAAAGTTATATTGGGTCAAGACAAACTCTTGAAGGGAATCCTCATACTCTTTCCCTGAACAAAATAAACTATGATTCTCTTACCCCAAATGAGCTTCATCTTCTTTGTCGTTAATAGGTACTCTTTGCAGAGAGTCGTGAACTGCTGACATCAGGCACAGATGTTGCTCGCCATACGATTACTCGCCATTTTCCGCGGTTAATGCGTTCAGGGGACAAAAAAAAGTGAAAAATATCTCTAAAATGTGTACAGTTTTCGCGACATTTATATAGCTATCCATTTTTACCACAATTCCTACCTATGATTAACTACAACCTATGATAAAATTTGTCGGGTTATTCGGGCCCACGTTGTATGCTCTACTTCGCTGTCTTGTCCCTGATCTTGGCATAACAGTAAACCCTACACATGTCAAACTGTCAATTACGAAGAGGCTGCTAATTGCAGCAGCTTGTGGTAAGTATATGTGGAATTTTACATGCCCCTTATAACTATAGTTAATAACGAATTTATCATGCGTAGGTTGCATTTAGGTAGTTGTTATTTAGTAGTTATTAAGTTGCTGTTTTTTATGGTATATGAGACAAACGAGCAGACGAATCGCCTGATGGTAAGCATTTACCGTCGCGCATGGACACCTGCAACGCCAGAGAGACTGCAAGTGCGTTGGCGATCATTAAGATGGGAGTACATTTTTTCCGCTCATTCTGTTTTTTGTACGATTAGATAGATATACTCGTATCTACTCTGCGTGTTAATTACATATTCACCTCATTCTCGTATTTCTATAGGTACAAGGTACATACATCGACGGGTTATTCCTACAGATTTGTCATTTTGACTAAGCCCCCTGAAATGTTTAAAAAGGACAACTTTATTTTTGGGGTTGGACCAACATATAAAGTTTAGTAAGTATGGCAAATACACTTGGATATTTAAGCGTTACCTATCAAGATTCACGAGACACTCACGCGTATTCGGAAAACGAGATAATCACAAGATCTAGAGACGATATAGAGATCAACTAGATTTACATTAGATATCGACTAGATGTGACTTGGATATCTTAGTCATAACTTGTCGAAATCGTTCAAGAGGACCTCCGGAATCGCGGAAACGTCAAATTTGACATATCTATCTTACAATTATCTTTAAATTATCTATATCGTAACTTGTTGAGATCTAGTAGAGATCTAATTCATTTCCCGAATCGAGCCGACTGCGTCTGACGACTCTGACGTCACTAACCTCCACTTTGCCTGAGGTAAAAAATCAAAATCCTCAACTTGGCACGACTTGTTTACATTTCCAGTAACGCAGGTGATAACCGAAGTCCAAATTGCATAGAGTCGCGAAGGCTGGGGTGAACGACCTGGTGACGTCACCGGCACTTGTTTAGGCTGCGCACTGCGCATGATTGGCGCAGCGCCGTTCTAACTGCGCGACAGGCTGTAGGCTCTCGAAAATCTAGAGTTTACTTAAGCTGGACTGATTTGTAAAGATAAAGATAAATAGTTATTTGTTTCACTCGGGGGCAAAGTTGTTGTTTAACCGCTCGTGCTAATATTGATACCCGACCCGAGCAAGCGAAAGATTCCAAAATTGAACCACGAGCGTAGCGAGTGGTTCGAAAAATGGAATCTTGAGCGTTGCGAGGGTTTCAAAGCACGAGGGTTAAACAATATTTGCCCCCGAGTGAAACACAAAATTTTTCACCACAACAACCCAAAGGTTAAATGTAAAATATCAAACAAAATCCAACCAAATCAAATCCAAATGAATGTTATTAAATATTTATCATCCAAAATCATCATTTAAAAGTCAATTCTACCAGCAAACATACGAAAACAACTCAAAATTTGCATTTGATTACTTTGCTTCACATGGGAATAAAATGCAACTTTGCTATCAGTTTTTGAAGTGCACAGTAAGCCTTTCCGTGCTGGTGTGGTGAAAAAGATTTTTATTCGTGACGATTACAAAACATGTACAGACAACAACAGCAACGAAAAAAGAAATCAGTAAGTGTGCATCACGAACTGGACCCAATGGCCTCAGCATTATGGTGCAGCAGAGCAGCTGGTGTTCCTTTAACGTTCCTGTAACAGTTACGTGTGCTCGTAATTCGCTAGATGCGATCTTGTTACACAATAAGCAACTCTGTAAAACGTTTTAATTGCCCTGCTTCATTTTCCTAATGTTACTACTAATGTACTTCACCCTCAAAGGGTTTCGCGAAAACAAACATCAGTAAGCGAGTGACTCGGCTCGCTGCACTGAATTTTGTAATGATTGAGTCAATTGTAAAGCGACAATAAAAGTTACAAAAATATATAGGTATATATAGTTGATATGTTTTATTACAGTCCGTCCCAAAGTTCAATAAACCATATTCGACGAAAAAAGTCACATCTGAATGACTTCGAACAGGCTTTTCGACCAAATTCGGTCTTAATTTCCCATGTGTGTAGAGTTCACTTTACAACCAATGGAATCCAAAATACACTTCGAATAATGATATTTTTATTATGTTATTTATGGATTTTCGTAAATTATTGCATGCATTATAATTGGGAATGTTCACACTCTGCCAATAAGCCAAAAAGGTTTAATACCTCAGTTACTCTTTCTTTCTTTTTTGGCTGACCGAACCCTAACGAACACCCTTCTCGTTAAAATCCATGAAACCTTTCGTTGAATGACGTTGCTAACAACCCGAACCCATCCTAGCGTTGTTTCATCGCAGAGCTCCAAGAACCACTTTTGGTCTGCAACTATATCATCAGATGAGCTTATGTGATTATTAATGTCTTCATATTGATTTATTAAGTTTTACTACCTATTCACTGTGTGTACAAGGTAAGTAGTGGTATGGAAATCATCCTCGATTCTACATACCTACTACTTAATTAACAGGACAAGTCAAATAACAGTAAAAATAAATACATTTGTAAAAATACCCATGAGCCCATGACTCGATACCTACTCGTTTCATTGAGGTCGGTAAAAACAATTAAAAATCCGCCATATCACTAGCCAATCCCTCAATCACAAAGCATCTTTCGCTGATTGCAATCAAGCGGCAATAATGCGTGTCACGCTTGTGGTGGCCATGATCGATGCGTTGATCGAATCTCAATCTGGACAGTCGGCTGCACGTGCGCATAATTCGGTCTTCGCGTGGCTATTTATTGACCGAGCGAAAGCGAAGTCGAAGACGGATAGATCCTGCTTCAGGCCGCGTAGCCAAGATGCCGAACACTTAAGGTGACAGTCCATTTCCAACGACAGCTGCATTACTGTTCATTTTACTATGGAAATTGACAATGACAGCGACGCGTTCAGTACCGGTAGTGCAGCTCTACGGTTAGAAATGGAATGTTACCATTACGCTCCGTAGCGATCGAATGGCAACTGTCACTGTCGCACTAATATGGAAAAGTGATAGAGAGACATAATGCTTTTTGCTGTCGAAGCGATAGCGATTGTAACCTTGGCTAGGCCGGCTGCTTGGATAAAAAATCTTGTATGTTATTCTTGTATGTCTTGTATGTCTCGTATGTTAGGATGGATCTCGTCTACAGTGGCAGTTTTCAACCCCGTGTTTGGTGAGCAGATTTGATCATTACCTACATATGAAGGTACCTAGATTTTATTTGTAGAGTTAAATTTAGGAAATTATTCGATTTGGCGGAGCAATGTTACGGGGATTTGTGAGGTCTACAGCTCACAGAGTCACTAGTTTTTATATTAGGCGTAAAGCCAATCCTCTTGTACAAGTTGTACAATGACTTTGAATAATTTGTTTTCAAATACAGATGTGCAATTTGCGGAAAGTAAAAAAAATGGAAAAGTTCCATGAAACTTCAGGAAAAAATCATTAAAATTAAGGATTAATAAAAAAATATAAGGTCTCGAATTTTTCCAATGTGAAAATTAACGATTTTGGAGACTTTCCGAGGCCACGTCAATATTTTCAAATAGTAAGTCAATTTTAGAGCCAACTGTACCAGCCCGTAAGCAAATGATGGACGACGCTCACGCTTCGCCTGAACTTTGCTGACACATGTATGTGGTTGTAATGTATGCTATCTATTGTTTGTATGCGAGCTGCGATCGGCATACCTTTAGCCGCCTTTTGCTAATATCCACGTATCATAAATATACATATCAATCAATCTGTGACGAACCGATTCTGTTCAGATGAATTTCAAATGATAAGTTCTGCTTCTGATGGGATCTTCAGAGTTAAAGTAGGTAGGTACTCAAGCTAGTTTGCATTTTTATATCTACATAAGTACTTACATACAATCTCTTTAAAAACTTTATGATAGACTTGGATCATGGTAAAGGATGACTCACGTTAGACCGGGCCGTGTCCGGGCCGGAGCTTCCGGAGCATCGATTTCTATGGAAAGCATCACGTGATCGCCTGTCATGTCATAGAAAAGTAAGCTCCGGAAGCTCCGGCCCGGACACGGCCCGGTCTAACGTGAGTCATGCTTAACTCTGCACAAACTTTGAAATTGGGGAAGTATCATCATACACGACATGTTTCTATGAATAATAGACGATCGTTGTGCGTCTAATTAACACAGTAACAACATGAAAGACGACATTTAGGAGAAAGAACAAACAAGAAAGTACTTCTAGTTTTTGAGCACGAGACTAACGAGACGCGACACGCGACTAACATATTGATAGAAAATTCTCAGTCTAAATCATTAAAGGTTGTAGAGCTCCTGAGAAAGGGTTTTTGAAATTTCTTTGGTTTTTGAAAAGGTAGGAAAGGGGTGCAATTTCTTGGAAAACACTTAAGGTGTTTAATTAAGAAATATCACGGAAAAACTTTGTCATATACTTAACACGTTATACCGAACAGTGTCCGGGCCGGAGCTTCCGGCGCTTACTTTTCTATGACGTGACAGGTGATCACGTGGTGCTTTCCATAGAAAACGATGCGCCGGAAGCTCCGGCCCGGACACGGCCCGGTCTAATGTAATATTTCAATCTGCTGTTGTTACGAGAAGACATTTGGCCGAATGCATCAGTAAATTAGCGATGTTTACGCGACATTGCCTAACCGTGACACGTTACGTAACAGTGTGCAAGTATTTCTACACACTGTTATTTAAATATCTCGTCCTCAATAGATCTTGAGATATACACGAGTGTAGAATATGGTTATTTGTTAGGCGTTTATAAAAAAAACATGTCGCTGACAAGTGACCCGAACAGTGAGATCACTAAATTCGATGATGCAGCAATTATTGTTGATGTTTGGTTGAATTGAAGTATGCTATAGGTACTTACTTATGTCAAAGAGAATTATACACTTCATAGATCTTTGCTTATATTTAGAGACGTAAGGAAAACATTTTTTTCTTAGATATCTACTAGGCCCAAACTATCCAATATGTATCAAGTCAATTCATCATCTTCGTCGCGTTGCACGTTGTCCCGGCCTTTTAATACACGGGTACGACCGACTCACGGAATCAGAGATCCGTTCGGCAATATAGTCCAAAAAATAGTGCACGCGGTTTCTTAAGAAAGCAATTACCATCTGACTATTCCATTATGAATATAAGCCCCGTAAGGCTTAATTTAGTCAAGGGTACTAATAAGTAGGTATGTTTTAGAAATGCAAACGTTTTAGAGATACATACCTACAGAATAACCGAAAAAGTTAGAAAAGATCGAAGAACATCAATCGAACACTATATCACAAGTTGATAATTGTATAATGCATGAATGTTAGACCTTGACAGGAGCTTACCCATTAGGTACATCAACATAATGTCATAATCACACCCACCGGGCTTACGAGTATCATTCCAAACGTTTAGAGATTCGAGTTGGAAGCTTAGCATACCACTATAAATGCGTACCTAATCTGAGCCATACTTCTACCAACCACTAAAAAATATTGTAAGAATCTTCTTTTTAATCTACAATCGAAATTAAGGACTTTCTTGAAAACTGTCCGAAAATTTTGAGCGTTCTCTAGAAAAGACTTGAATCTTGCTTAAGCTTTGGTTTGCTAAATAATTACTTCTCTGGTTAAAGTCATCAAACTGGAATTTTAAATATGAAGCCTCCAAGAACTGTAGAGTACCAAACCAATGCTATTTATATTTAGATTATTTAGGATTTGTTAGATCATTTTCCCTAATGCATATTTTCCTTGTCGCTAATTTTCTTCACTTTTTCCCGAACGCGATAATCTATTCTATTTTTTCCTATTAGGCAGCCTACTTTGACAGTCATCTTTAATCTAATCTAAAGTAGCAATGCACCGAGGAGAAGTTTCTTAAGTTGCGAAACTTCTATGAAGAATATTCTCTGGAACTTAAATTTAATAAACAATCTAATCGTGTCAAGCAAGACCGACGTAGACACACATGCCATTTTAATTTTAAATATTTCGCCTGCCCGCTTTACTGTTATGTGGCGTGTAATATTATATATTACACAAAACGTTAAAGTTCTCATGGGAACATTCTCACAGAGAACTTTCTAAGTTTCTTTCATGTAATTTCTCTGAAATTTCCGAGAACATTTTTGCAATTTGTACATTGCTAACTAAAGTAAAGTATAGCGTCTGAATCCTACACTTGTTACATACATAGACTTCAAAGTCACCTTATACTGGTTAATTCCAAATCTAGTCGCTTGCGCACGCACTGCAAATGGTTACACTGCCAGCTTTGTGTCAGTTAGGTAAACTAGGTGGCAGTAAGCGTGTGTGGGTGACCCATTGACTTTAGCTTTTTATTACAAGTGTATTGCTAATTGCGAAAATCTTATCCTTGTACCATCACGTTACATAGTGATTTAGATTTCCTGAGATTGTCTTTGACAGTAATGTTCAAGAGGGTTTCAGTTAAGATTTAAGGTATAGAGGTATAACATTTATACCTACTTTTAGTTATAGTTATTGGGGACTTCACATCCGCATTGGGCTAGCGTGGGGATTATTCATAGCCCAAGCCCTCTCGCGCATGAGAGGAGGCCTGTGCCCGGCAGTGGGACATATGTAGGCTGATTTTTTATTATTATAGATTAGGGAATAATGTCTCCCTAGTCATTAGCTTGGAAATTGCTTTGTTATATTAAGTTAAGGTAGGTGGGTTAAGGTATAAAGGTTACATTCGGATGTTAACTGCAGCGGCATTACACAACATTGCTGCTGCAGTGTTGGCGGTCACTGTCAATATCTTTGACGTAGCTGATGCCGCATTCCAATGAGATTGAGAGTGACAGCGAGCAGTAATCCAGTACTGCTGTCGCCATCCGAATGTAACCTTAAGAGGTCAAATACCTCGTTGAGTAGATTAGTGTGTAAGAGCACAGGCACCTGGTCTACGCGTGGGTGAAAGTAAACGGCTGGAATGGTATGCCGCGGGCCCTAGACCAGGCATATTGCCATCGCCTACATAGTAGCAGCAGTGTTCATAGAACTCCATTACCCCCGACTTAATTTTTAGACAATTAGAAATGGTTTCTTGATATCTTGGAGAAAAGGAAAGCCGCGTTAAGGATCGCTCACGCTAGGACAGTCCAAGTCCAAGCCGAGGCGTCCGACACTTTAATTTTCTGTAGAAATGCCGATCGCATAGAATACGACGCGTTTCCCATATATACGATTTACGTTTTGACTTAGACCGGCTGTTTCTCTCAAACGGTATTAGGAGCAGCGTTTGTGCGAATATTTGTTGCAACACCCAACCAAAAGAGTCAGTGCGGTCGCTGCCATAGTGCGTTACTACTGGTAAAATTCTTCTTCTTCAACAATTCAAAACATATTCGAATTGAATATGCAAGAACTATAGAGATACAAGCTGACAACGAAATGCAGGCTCAAATCTATGACAAACGCGCGATTCTGCCAATTGCCGCCCTCTTACTAATAAAGCTGATCGGTGATCGGTGGTGCTTTCCACAGAAAACGAAGCGCCGGAAGTTCCGGCCCGGCTCCGGTCCGGTCTAGCGTGAGTCATCCTTAACTGTCATGAACTAGAAAATGTCAAGAACTAAAACACTGGCGGTATGATAAGCGCGCGGGCAGTTTTCATAGAATGTTATATCAGTCAAAAACCTCAAGTAATCATTACTTCCGGGATAATGTAATCGTGGACAAATATTACTTGAGGTTGCTTATTAAAAAGAACAAACAGAACAATGTCCGATATGATGTTATCAATGGTTTAGTTATTGCTTGGTACTTCCTTTTTTAGACATTGCTGCCTAAGCAGTACTATACAACACTAAGTCAGTATATTGCCTAAGCAATAATGTCTAAGCAGTAATATGCATTCATTTTCTTCTTTTTTTCATTTTATTTAGCAGCATGAATGCATATTAGTTACAAACGTAGTACCTATTCAGTAGATCTCTGGAAGTGGACACCAGATTTACAAACAAATTCCCTCTGACATGCAATAAGGCGCCTCAATTTGACTTTTTACCATTCCATTGTTAAACCTTCAAAATAAATAATCAGTTTATGACAACTACGACAACAAAGTAAAGAAATACAATATTCAAATAATCCTATTTTCGTATTACAGCTGCAGTCCTGATATAGGTAAGTATAAATAAAACTATCGAGTTCAATCTTTCTAAAACGAATTTCATGCGAGTATCATTGGTGGCCCCAGCCCCACAGTCTTTC
This sequence comes from Cydia fagiglandana, assembly GCF_963556715.1. Classification (NCBI taxonomy): domain Eukaryota; kingdom Metazoa; phylum Arthropoda; class Insecta; order Lepidoptera; family Tortricidae; genus Cydia; species Cydia fagiglandana. The sequence goes on along the minus strand of NC_085950.1, from coordinate 12,331,361 downwards.
AACATAGGTCGCAGAGAGAGCGTTCGGTCGGAAAATGCTAGGTACGGTTCTTCGCTGACGGATGGTGTCCTTATACGTAGATATTTCTTGGACAGTTGAAGTGTTTTTATGACACACAGAAAAAAAACATACCTAGTTGTACTGTACCTATTATAGCAAAATACAGTCATCAAAATAAGGCGACTATTCTTTATGAGTAATGTGATAAAATGATGGGTAAACATTCCGTGAAGAGGACAAAAATAAAAGTTGTTTGCTGGATATCAAATGCAATGAAGCTGATAATCCTTACACATGTAAAAGTCAACCGCAAAAACTGCGTGAAACCCGTCAAGGTGACATCGACACTGCGATCCTCAGTCGCCGTGACGTGACGAGGCAAAGTGCCTTCCGAGAAAACAAATGCCTGGAACCATCGTCGTCTGTTAGTTGAGCAGGTATTAGTACACCTTATATTCAAAATCATAAGGTCCAACGTCGAGCAAGACTGAGTGATGAAGGAACAGATGGAATTTGGTAATCAGATACCTAATACTCATCAAGTAATCACACAAATCATCTAATCCATTTACAAATGTCAATTTCCCGAAGTAATTTGCGTTTTCATTCTTATTGTGAAGGGGATATCGTGTTTTTCCTTATATATAATAATATCTACAATGTATACTTTAATACCATTTAACTATAGGTAGCTATATGTAATGGCTCCTCTACACGATGGGCCAGCGCCGGCCACTCCAAGGGACGCAGCCATGCGGTAGAATGAGATAGCAATATCACTTGCTCCCTCTAACGCATAAATGCGTCCCTTGGAGTGGCTGGTGTTGGCCCATCGTGTAGAGGAGCTATAATATGTGTAATAATAATAATAATATCCATTATGTATTACATAAACTCACGACTGCCCTCGAGGTTTCCACGTGTGAAATCTTGGTTCAAAATTAAAAGTAAATAAATATAATGCATTAATCTTTTAACCTTTTAACTGTTAAACGATGGAACCGACTCATGTTGTCTGTATTTCCCGGTAAGCTTAATTTAGATTCCTTTAAACAACACTTAAGTGAGTATATATTTTCAGGTCTGTAGTTACTTTTCATCAAGTAAGTCTAAAGTCAATCGCTGTTCAGTATTATCGCATATATTTATATTCAAAGTAAAATCACTCACCAAAGCCGGGGAATCATGAGGTGGCGCAGTCCTGGACTTGGTCCGCCTGCGGTCGTCATCCGAAGGTCGCAGCTCGCTCTCTCTATCCGAGGAGTTGTACCGCCTCGCTTCTCTGCGCTCCTGGTACTTCCTTTCTTCTTTCATTGTTCTTTCGTATCTACTGCAAAAAGAGAAGGATGGTAAGAAGAGCAAGAGGTAAACAATTCTCCCTTTTGCTGGTTATGTCCATGATATTTACAAAAAGCCTTGTCTTAAGCCCGACTGTTGTCATGGACGGGCAACTACGGAACCTTACACTGCTCTTGGCCGGTTTCTATTTCTCATGTAACTAGGAATATATAGGTAGAATGATGATGGTACATAGATGAATTACCTCCTCTCCAGTTCAGTTTCCTTGTATTTCCTCTCAGGGTCACTGTCTCGTTGCTCCGAAGGTCGGTACCGGTCCAGGTTCTCACGAGAACCTCTATATCTTCCCTCCTTTTCATATCTCCTGTCATCTTTGTCGTATCTCCTCTCTTCCTTGGGTTCGTAGTCCTTCTTCCTGACTTCGATGTCACTCGGTTCAGGGTCTGTATATCTGTAATGTATAACGAAAGTTTTAGGTCTGTTGAGAGGAAATAAATGATTATTACGTCAGTCGATATGTCTTAAGGTGAGGTATGCCCGGGGAAAATTTTCAGATTCTGTCAAATTACCCCATTTCACACACAAGCACGCGTCACGCACACTACCTCACTTTACCGGGACAGGTCAGTGACCCATCCTGTTTTTTTTAAGATGCAAATGAGAGTATTTTGAGTTTCGTCTTAACCACTAGCCTCCTTTGAGGAAGAGAAACTCTAAAAAAGTTCCATTGAAAGAAGGAAGACAAAACAATATATTTTATCTTGTTCTCCTTGTCTGTTCATGTCACATGTGACGTACTTAAATGTAAATTAACTAAATAATCGAATTCATTAGATACTCGAACTAAATAAACCGAATAAATACAGAAGTCGTCAAATGAAAAACGTTATTTAGGTACTACTCTATAGTTCGTTTTTTTTAGCATTAGAAATTAGGTAAACAATCTTGATGTGTCTTTTAATTGAAAAACACATTTTAAAAATAAGTTACGGCAAATATGTAACAATTATGAATCTAATACGATCATTTATATTCTTCTGCTTTCATCAGTAATAGTTTTTGAATTTTAAAAAGCGTTTTTCAATTAAAAGACATGTCAAAATCGCTTACCTTCTTGCAAGTTCTTTCTAATGCTAAAAAAAACGAACTATAATCAATAGGGCTTTCGATAAGGCACAAATCAATTCAATGACAATTTCATTAAAATCATATGTGTATTCCGATGATGTTATTATTATATAACTTACCTTAGCTTAGCTTCAGTTTGTATATATTTAGTTATACTACCTAGCTACTAAGAAAAAATTGCATGCTTCTTCAAGTGAAATGTAGGGGAGAGCGGGGACAAAAGTAACTGCGGGTAGAAAGTAACTATTGCTCTGTAGGTTTATCTAATAGACAAAATACCACTCCGCTGCTATTAAGTGATAGACAGTGGTGCCCCCTTCACTCAGTCAGCGCATTCAGTCGAAACGGTCGCCACGTGCTATTAGGTTGTGTGAGAGGACGCAACGTGATTTTTCGAATCTAAAGTACGTTTTTTGACTTTTAGTTATTTGATGTTTATGTTGTATTAAAATTCATACATTTTCTGAATATTTGCATATCCCCTAGAGTGGCATTGTCTGGCTCCCAGTCTCTATGGTGGCGGGGAGCCGGGAGACGGACAGTCATAACAAGCCGTTGAATGGCGGCGCCTCAGATTTAACGGTGGCTTGAGGTTGAGTGGCGCGGCCAATTTAGAAAAATATACGTCTAGTGGCGTGGCCTCCATGGGTGGTCATCGCGAATTTGGCGTGTGTTAGAAATATGACCATTTCTTTAAAAATATGTATGAATGATATTAATTATGTATCATTGAATTCAGCATAAAATGGCTTATTTGATTGTATACCAATGAATTTCATTATATTTATGTGAATTATGCTGGACTTGATCAAATCTCATAATACCAATTTTTTTTCTTTCATGTATAAAAATACGTATAATTAGGAAATAAAACAATTGATTGTAGAAAAAGCAGCCTTTATGACAAAACATTACATTTAACACGATTCACACAGTTTATTTCACTTTTTATCACTGCGTATTCCATTTGTATACCTTTGTAAGGATAATGTTTTTAGCAAATAAATTTCTGGTTTCTAAATGTTCGCGGCTCGAGAGTCGGGTTCCGTAACTCAAAAAGAAAAAACGGAACCCTTATAGGATCACTCGTGCGTCTGTCTATCCGTTTGTCACAGCCAATTTGCTCCAAAACTACTGGACCAATTAAGTTGAAATTTGGTATACATATGGAAGTCTGCTACCCAAAGACGGACATGTAATATAAACAAATGAATTTTAAGTATAGGCGGCTATTTTAAGGGGAATATGAGTAAATTAGAAAACCAAGTTTTGCAAACCATATCGTGTTACATAATAAAAGGGCTTATTTTGAGGATCTATATATTTTTTTTATAATTTTATATGAAACAGTTTAAAAGTTATTTAAGAAAATAGGCAAAAAATGACCGTCCCCCCCTCCCTCTTATCTCCGATAAAATTGGGTCTAAAATTTTGAAAAAGAATACACAACCTTCTACCTCTAGATGACAGGAAAACCTATTAGAAATCTAGAGTCCAGCGTGAGTAAGAAAAAAAACGCGGTTGGGCTGTTTTAGGGACACAGCCGCAATTGTTTACGTGAAACTGAAACGTGGTGCGGACAGCTAGTGCGAAGGTCGATGGCCAAGCTCTGCGTTGGGCCGAAGGCCTGAAGCATCCGAGAGAGCCCATACAACCATTTCCAGTCGCCGTTACGACGCGGTGTAGACACATCTTGTGTCGACACCGTCTGTTTCGGTCACAATTCCAGTCGCAGAGTCGTCGCCGTGTCGACACAGTTACCAGAAATGGGGAAGGGTCGACACATGACACAAAGTGACATAAAGTGTGGTCGCCGTGTGCACACATTGTTTCGAGTTTGCGACTACTTTATGCCAATATCATTCGTTCATTCGTTCATTTTGTTCCTGTCAAATGGAAACTGTCAGATGGAAAAATTGTTAAATAAAAATAAGTGACATTAATACGCCATCTCTAAAACGGATTACAAGACGTAATTATATATTGTTTGCATTTATATTACAATAGGACTAAAATTATAATGGGGAATTAAACTGCTCGAGTGATTTGATAAACTAAGTGTAATATAATCAACGCGCCACCACATTGTTTTAGTTTAGCCGGAAATGAAATTGTTTACTTCTCAGTGCCTGTGTTCATAACCATATTATTTGATGCATTTTTAGTACTTCGATGCGTATACTATACTTAAATAACAGAAATAACGCTTTACATACTACGAAACTTGTTAATTATGATGTATAAATATGGTTTAAGGCTGAGAAATATTGCAGTCACAAAGTAGTCGCAAATGTTTCGACTTTGTGTCGACTCTGTGTAGACACATGACACGCGCTGTCAAAAGTAATAACAAAGTTACTGGATTTGCAAAATGGCTCCTTGTGTTCATTTGTTTTCAGATATTCTCAAAGTGTAAAAATGCCGTGGTCAGAGATGGGACTTAATAGATTAACTGTTTATTCGACTAATTAATGGAATAAAAAAAGTTCATCCTCAAATTTTAATCGCAATTAGTTTAGTCGACCTATAGATAGAAATTGAATTAATCTGAATATTAATCGAATAAATCTCGGTTGGAAGTTGACAGGGGGCCATTTTTGTACGTAAAAATAATAGAATAATAGAAATGTCTTGCATGCAGATGGTAGCCAAACACTTTGTCATAAAAGTCGAGATGGGTGTCGTTTTATACGTTTTAGGGGGCCCCAATTTTGAAAATGATCACCATTTTGGAATCCAAAATGGCGGCCATGCACTATGTCATAAGAGTCGTCATGGATGTCGTTTTATAGGTTTTGGGGGGCGCAGATTTAGAAAATGATGACCATTTTGAAATCCAAAATGGCGGCCATGCACTATGTCATAAAAGTCGTCATGGGTGTCGTTTTATAGGTTTTGAGGGGCGCAGATTTAGAAAACGATGACCATTTTGGATTCCAAGATGGCGGCCATGCACTATGTCATAAAAGTCGTCATGGATGTCGTTTTATAGGTTTTAGGGGGCCCCGCTTTCGAATATGATGACCATTTTGAAATCCAGAATGGCGGCCATGCACTATGTCATAAAAGTCGTCATGGATGTCGTTTTATAGGTTTTAGGGGGCCCCGATTTAGAAAATGATGACCATTTTGAAATCCAAAATGGCGGCCATGCACTATGTCATAAAAGTCGTCATGGATGTCGTTTTATAGGTTTTGGGGGGCGCAGATTTAGAAAATGATGACCATTTTGAAATCCAAAATGGCGGCCATGCACTATGTCATAAAAGTCGTCATGGATGTCGTTTTAGAGGTTTTAGGGGACGCAGATTTCGAAAATGATGGCCATTTTGGAATCCAAAATGGCGGCCATGCACTATGTCATAAAAGTTGTCATGCGTGTCGTTTTATAGGTTTTAGGGGGCCCTGATTTCGAAAATGATGACCATTTTGGAATCCAAAATGGCGGCCATGCAATATGTCATAAAAGTCGTCATGGCTGTCGTTTTATAGGTTATAGGGAGCGCAGATTTCGAAAATAATAACTATTTTGGAATCCAATATGGCGGCCATGCACTATGTTAAAAGTCGACATGGATGTCGTTGTATTGGTCATGGTCATCATTTTCGAAATCTGCTCTTCCTAACACCTATAAATCAACATCTATGACGGCTTATATGACAAAGTGCACGGCAGACATCTTGGAATCCAAAATGGTCATCATTTTCGAATTCTGCACTCCCTAAAACCTATAAAACGATATTCATGACGACTTTTATGACAAAGTGCACGGCACACATCTTGGATTCCAAACTGGTCATCATTTTCGAAATCGGCACTTCCTAAAACCTATAAGATTATATTCATGACGACTTTTATGACAAAATACGTAGCCGCCATCTTGGATTATAAAATGATCATCGTTTTCGAATTCTGCACTCCCTAAAACCTATAAATCGACATCCGTGACGACGCAAGTTATCTTTATTTTCAGATCTAACAAATTGCTACAGAATACAAAGGACAAAAAAAGGAGCGAGGAGGTAATGAAACAAGCAAAAATACAGATGATTCCTCGACGCAATTGGATGCTTCTTAAATTGTGTCCAGATTTTTTTGTCATAAAAGTTTTTATTTTTCACATATTACTCTCACAAGTTCCGTGATATTTCGACCTTGTAATTTTTTAAGTAAATGTTTTTGTTTATCTATGAGAATCTCACTAGAATAATATAATCAAGGTATGTTTATATTTGATGATTGAAATAGTAACGCGAAAAAAATATATATATTTGTGTCTTATATTCCTGCCGAAGACTTTTCCTTTTCCTTATACACAAGTTTGGCCAAGTAATAAGAATTTAGGGCTCTCAATTTTATTTTGACTTCTACAACAGTAAAGCTACGAGGCCATGTTTGGTATCGTTTTCGTATAAATTCGCAGTACCAAATTTAGTTATGGTATCACATTGACACCATTCCAAAGTAAAAACATATAAACTTATTAAAATACTTTCTTTTAAACTCCTCTTCACGCTTAAACTGCTGAACAGTTTTAATTTAAATTAAGTACACATATATTTTGAGTCCCGAGACAGGACATAATAAGTTATCTCAAAAATCATCCTTTAAAGGTGTGAAATGAGGTGTAGGGGGGAATTCAGAATTGACTTCTTGAAGTTAATACTGTTTAAGTTTAGGTTTGAAGTCATGTTTTTTTATCATTTTTAACTAAATCAAAGATGTAGACCATCCCAAATTTAATATAAATCGGTTTAGCGGTTATTGATTTCCCGTACAAATTTCCACGCCACTTTTCACACCTTAAAAAGATGATTTTGGTTATAAGATCTATCCTGTGTCCTGTTCCGGGACGCAAACTATTTCTATACCAAATTTCAACGAAATCGGTTAAGCGTCAAGAGGAGTTTAAAAAAACCGGCCAAGTGCGAGTCGGACTCGCGTATTAAGGGTTCCGTACATTAAGTCCGACTCGCGCTTGACTGGACATTTCTAATAGGTTTTCCTGTCATCTATAGGTAAATAACTATTTTGTGTATTCAGACGGATAGACATACAGACGCACGAGTGATCCTATAAGGATTCCGTTTTTTGCTTTTGAGGTACGGAACCCTAAAAAGATTTTTTTTAATTTTGTGGAATGGTGTCAATGTGATACCTTAAATGGATTCAGCAACCCAGATTTATACAAAAACGATACCATACACGGCCTAGCACCTTCACTGATGTAGATATATGAAGATAAAATTCAGAGCCCTAAATAAACTTTCAAGAGCGGATATCTCAAAAACTATTCAACATATCGAAAAAATTGACTGAATAAACTTGTAACAAAACTTAAACTTGTGGAAATTAACTTTCATTTTGTATAAATGGCCATGTCGCTAAGATGCATAGTTTCCGAGATATAATCGAAAAACCGGAAAATGGGACCTTCAAACAAAGCCCCCTCTCTTCCTCCCGCTCAAGGGCTACGGCCGGGGACTTTTGATATGTTCACCTCCTAACTTGCCCAAACCAAGTTACAGAGTCAAAAATTGTGTTCCGAGCATTTCCCTCTACAACTTTTTGGAGCATTCGTTGGCTGACCTAAGTAGCTTATTGCATTTCTTTAAAAACTTTTCTGTAAAAGGTTGACGGGTGTTGGGTGTTTATATGGTTTTGGTCAATTATTATCATTTGCATCGCCCATGATGACTTACTAGAATTACTTACGAGCACACGAGACACTAATAGTAGTTTGATAAACCTTGGTTTTCAAGAGGTATTTTATATTGACATTTGCTGTCACAAATTTGCTGTCAGATTTAGTCGCAAACCGCACGCAAAGTGCACACAAATGTGTCGACACCTTGTTACGGAAAAGTGTACACACGGCGACGACACTTTGTTTCGAAACAATTCTAGACACATTGTGTGGACTCTGTTACGACACATCTGACATTTAGTTACCACTTTGATGATTCTGCGACTGGAATGGTCATATGGGAGGTGCACCTCCACGCAAGGTCGAAGCATGAGCTTTAGGAGGTTAGTGCTCAAACAGAACAAATAATTGGTTTAAGTACGAGTAACTAAGTGAGAAGGCTGAACTGCCGTATATCGCGACCATCGAATTTCGCAAATTGCGGGGATTTTCTTTTACACCAATGAAACCGTAGGTAATTAGAGTGACAGAGAGAAATGCCAGCAATTTGCGAACTTCGATTGCCGCGGTTATAGCCCTGTTATCTTGAATTAACAGAGATACGCCTAACAATGAAAAAAAATGTAGGCACTATGCTTAACATAATACTTGAACAAAAAAAAAAATGGGTAACTAACTATCCTAAGATAGCCAGCCGTGTGTGGACGAATTGAATAAATAGTTGAATGTACTTAAGAACTTCGCTTTGCTCGCTCGTTCAAAAATGTGTGCAGTACTGAACCCTTGGGACGCGAGTTCGACTCACACTTGACCGGTTTTTATTTTGATTTGATATGTCATATTATATTAAATTACAGCCCACTGTGTCTTGTTACTTTTGACCCACAACGTGTTACTTTCTGCACGCCAACGGGGTCATTAGTAACAAAAGACGATTTTTTTAAAACAAAATACACAATTATAATGTTAGTCAAGACGTTAATGTACAGAACATGCACTGACGTTATATACGAGTATGACTACATTAAACTCATCAAAATAATAATGGTTAACCAGAAACTAAGGTCAAAGTACATAGTGTTACGTTTCTCCCCGCTCTACCCTACGCATCCAAAATTACTGTCCACCTATGTTCATCACTATATTTTTTGCAAATAAATATATCGTTATCTTTATCAATAAATAAAGTCCTGGCAGGGTGGAAATTTCATTTTGGCGGATTCTTTCTCTCTGCATCTGACTGTACCTACAGCTATTACGGCATTTTTTTGGTAAACTTACGGTTATATGTTCAGACTCTGAATCTCTATAGTTAATATTTAAGATATATGGACATATCGGTATCGGCATATTTAAGATATATGGTCCTTGAACTACGTCCAAAGAGAGGTATGGGAATGGGAACTGAGAATGACATCTCGCTTTGTGTGGTAGGGCACAGCACAGCGGATGTCATTCCAGATCTAGAGCAGAGCTCAACCTTACAGAAATCTGCAGCCAAATAACACTAGCACTAGACCCTACTCATAGTGTCCTTCCTGCCGGTGAGTATGGTTGCCAGTTATCAACGAGGGGTGCGGAGTGTTAGACTCGGCAACGCGCATGGAGTTGCAGGCATCCAAAGGCTACGAAGATTGCTTATCATCAGACGGGCCGTATGCTTGTTTGTCATCGACGAGGTATAAAATTAAATATGCACAGAATATCATTGAACGAAAAACTTTGTTTTATTTTATAGTAAATTAGTATAACACTCGATACATAGGCAATCACAAACCAGGCACCGCAGTGGTTTTGGGCTGTAAGCCTCGTAGGCCAGTATGTATAATGTATATCTCGGCCTCACAAGCCGCAAAAACTCGCTGAGGCTAGACCATAGCCGTTTATTTATTCTTGATTTCATGAAGGTTTGCAGAACAGCACGTAACCGCATTATACATCTATCTTAGACGGACCTCACAGCAACAAAATAGGTGTACCACTGCACGATTTTCAAGTAGTACACGAAATATTTACATAATGTTCCGTATTAATAGGTAATATTTGAAGATCAAAAGTTCTCTAACATAAATACAAGATCACAACATTGTCATCACAGTTCATTGACGTTGACGTACAAAAGTACGTCAAATAGGTATGCAATATTAATACCAGCATAATGAAAATTAATTCCAATCAATAAGTATGAGTCTTCAAACTTTTTTCATTCTAAGCCGGGTTTCAAGGAGCAAATTACTTAAATGATATTGGAATCGTATTGTTTTAAGATAGTTTACTGCGTTTTTCAACCATTATGCCCCAACAAATCAAATCTAAGATGAGACTCGAGCTCCATGTGATGATAATTATTTACCCTGTTTTTTTAAATACTATTTGTCTACTGGTATACTTTTTCGTATATGTATATGACTTAATGTCGAAATAAATGCGAAAACCAACTGTCATTTTAATTAAATTCGCGATACGTGTGCTTTGATCCGAGCCCAGCGGGCATCTGATCAAAGAAGTTGCGTGCACGGAACCGCTGATATCATATTTTCAAACTTATTTAGTGAATGTGAAATTAAAAAAAAAAGTAATCCTGGTAGTCGTTCAAGCATACAATTGCGCGTACATAGAAGCAGTTTTCATATTTCTATCTTTTGTGCACAAATTGTTACGAATCTTTAAAGTCCGTTTTAGACCTATGTTCGTGATCGTTTTCTATCGAGCAAAAGTCAAAAACTTAGGATTCTAATCACTCCACTCACTAGAAAAAGCCCTCAAGTTTGCTAATTGAATGTATGGCAGCCGTATTGTGATCCAAAAAAGAGCTACGGCTTTTAAAAAACTCCGTTTTCTGAACTCACTGCACCTTAATTTTCACAGGATCACTAAAATATAGTACCTTATAATAACTATAAAATTAAAAATTATAAAACCTCCCACGCTATTTGGCAATAAATAAATTTTATGCCAAAAATGCCTTAAATCATTTTGAAAAACAGCTGATACTCTTCAAACGGAGCGATTCCTATCTATCATAGCTAAGAACTACCGCAAGGAATCTAAAAATGGAAGGAATCAGATGCCATAGTGTGAAACAGAAATCTAATTCGACGTACTACTTGTACACGCCAATTAAAAAATTACCTTTTGTAGTCGGAGTCATCTCCTGCAAGATGTTCCGGGCTCTTGAGCACCCTGGTGCGTGGCTTCGGCTGGACCTCTTTCTCCTTCTTGCTCTTCTTGGAAGAGTCGCGAGAGAACAGCTGTTTCATCTAAAAGAAAGTAAAAAATTAATGCTTAATATTTTTTTGACCATTGTTAAAATGATAAGTATCATAAGAATTTTGGCAGAAGACTAATACTTAGTGAACCGTCTAATATGAAAATATAGAAATTATATTATTACCTTCTCCAGTCCAGATAGTTTCTTCGTAACTTTAGGCGGTTTCGCACTGATTTTGTCTTCACGGCTTATACTTTTATCGTACCTCTCGCCCCGGGGTTCAAAGTGTGATCCATCATCAGCACTCCTCTCTCTGGGTACATAGCCGTCTTTCCGATAACCATCAGGCCTATAGTCTTCAAAGCGAGCCATATATTCACCGTTGGCATATATCTGTTCACTGGGATAGTTGTCTTCTGTATGCTGCCGTTCGCTAGCTAAAAACAGAGATGTGTTACGAACATCGTCTATACTGCCATGCTTTCTAGATCTATGTATTTCTCCACAAGAATCTTTACGGAAATCGTTCTCAATTCCAGAATCGACTAGTCGATTGTCAACTTCATATCGCCGCGGAGTTTCTTCGCGGTAATAATCCCGGCTGTCCCCAGAATCATGACGACGTATACTGTAGTCTTCCTTGTAGTATTTATCCTTGTTTTTCATTCGACGAAGAGAATTGTGATATGACTCTGCATGCTTAGCGTCGTTACGAATGTTCGCATATTCTTCTTCCCTTTCTTGAGCAATTTCCGGATTAGAAGCGTAATGCCCCTTCCTCTTACCGAAGCCCTCGTCTTTCCTATACTTATGACCACTCTGAAGAACGTCGTGACTAGAAGTCAATTGTTTCTTTATCCTATATTTCTGCTCCTTATACTCGTCGGGAGTAAGCACTGGTTTTCCAACGTTAATTTCTAAACTTGGAGGTTCATACTCTGGTTCTGGCGGGAACCCGTTTCTTTTTTCTGGAATTTTATTCATGGGCTCTAATTTATCAATAAATTCACGCCTGTCTAACTCATTTTTGGAAACTTTATGGAATGTTCTAGATTCCGTGTTATATTTCAGTTTATGATTATCGGAATCATACTTATTGTAATCTTCAGTTATGCTACTCTCAGCAAAGCCGTCGCGTTCTACGGTATGACGGTAATACTTCGCCGTTTCATTAACATATTTCTCAGTAGCAAGTCTTCGTTTTTCGGCTTCATAGATTGGATCAGTTTCGACTAGATACTTTGTGATCGGCTCTCCTGTATTGATTCTATCGCGATCATACCTTCGAGCATTCAATCTTGACTCCAACAACTGCCGTCTGTGACTTAATTCATTAAAATCTAAATCAACTTTATCTTCACTCTCAAATGGTTTTCTTTTAGTATCCATACCGTCAGCCTGTCCTCTAGAAGATTCAATAAAATCTCGTGATTTGTCCTCTTTTAAAGGATATTCGTTGGCATAAGTTGGTTCAATATCGTCAAAACTTGTCAGTTTGTATTCTCTAAATCTTGGCCTTATCGGCGAATCAATAATTTTATAAGTTTCAGAGTTTTTGTGCGTTGTATTATTTTTATATTCTGAGTCATACAAACGGTTGTTGGAATATTTGTACCTCTCCTCATACCCGAGCCCTTCATCCTCGTCAGAGTGTTGACCATATCTATCTCTGGGAGGAGTAAAGGTTTTGTGGACAGTCTGTTTAGTAACATTATTCGACTTCGTGTCTCCGAGATCTCTCACTACATGAGCGTATACAACTCCTCTGTTCATCATTTTATTTACAGGAGAAGGCACTCGATCTGGACTAGTATTTCTGGCAAACAAATTCGGATCAGGACTCACACTAGGCTTAGTATATGAAAATGGTTGATTAATGTTAGTGCCGTTAGGTGGAGATATTAAATGAGTTTTAGGAGGAGGAGAGTGTTGGTCCTCCTTAAGGAGCTTTACCATATGATCAACAGTATTTCCTCTAGTCAACGGAGGCTTGTCTGGAGGCTGTTGACTACTGTGTATCATATCTCTACCAGCATAAACGTTTTCTTCGATCTTTCGTATGCTTTCCTTGATTCTATCTTTGAGTTCAACAGGGTTTATATCTTTAGCTTTTATAGAATCAATTTCATCAACTAATAGTGTTTTCTTAACCTCTGTCTTTCGTTTAGGCGTTTCTTTTATGGGTGGTGATTTTTCTTTTTCATCACCAGAAGATTTACCTTTCTTAGTTCTTGCTGGTGGTTTAGGCTCTTTTTTCTCAGGTGTTTTAAATCTCGGAGGTTTTTCTATTGGGTTAACCTTAGAGCTTTCACTAGGACTTAATTCTTCCGATTTGGTACTATCCTTTTGGGCTAGTTTTTGTTTTTGGAACACTTCAAGCGGCGGAGTTTTCTTAAAGTAATCTTCTCTTGGTGAACTTTCAATGATTGGAGAAAGTTGACTCTTCCTGTTTCTTAATGATTTCAAAAACTCTTCTGATTCGCTACCAGATCTTTTACGGATAGGTTTAGGTTGTGTGTTCAAGTTAGTGTCTTTCGATTTAAGATCCGACACATCACTTTTACTTCTTTTCACTATAACAGCAGGCTTAGCAGTTACTACAACAGAAACGTCAGGTTTATTTCGCTGTTCTTTAGCTCGTCTAAACAGCGTGGAAATTGAGGTTCGTTCTTTCTTCTTTTTGGAACCTACATCGCTGACAGATCGTTCTAAAGGTGACTTAGTTTTGTCGCTGTTGTCATCACTGTTTCTCCTGCTGGTTCTGTCCTCTTTCTTCCGCCTGTGTGGGAGTGAGAAGAACTTCTCTGGATTGTCTGAGGTGCAAGTGACGCTGTCGGCCTGTGCGCGGACTCTGTTGGCCTCGTCGATGAGTTCTTGCTCCGACAGGTGGGTGAAGGGTTCCTTGCGCACGGTCGGCGGTGGCTCCTTAGAGGTTCCCCGCTCGCGCGGTTTGCCTGTAACAGAGTTGATATTGTAATTTCAGTACCAGGGCTGCTGTACTGGACATACCTATATAATATTCATACAAAGATATCTTGAACTCAAAAAAACAATGTACCTATCTCCTCTCGCTAATAAATTAACTATTTATGAGCTAGAGGGGATGGGTACACTGTTTTATCCTATATTTATGTGTTTATTATTCTTACAAGTAAATACATTATAATAAAACACAAGGTTGTTCGGATTATTCCGAATGTCCAAAACCATCGATTGATCCCGAAAAGTGACGGAATAATGAGTGATTTACATCTGATTTTCGGAATTACCCGACATACGAAATTACCCGAATATAACAATGCTTTTTTAGTTCAAATATAAGGCATGCGGTTAATTAATATTGGACAAAGTTTAATTATATTTGACTGCCTATTGTTATTTATAGACACAGTTCATGCAATGAGATAACTATGAATCCTCGTAGCACAAAAACTAGAGAATTTCATTTACCAAATGACGCGTTGTAAAATAGCTAATTAATTAGGTTCCGCTGGAGATAAAGTATAACAAAAAGTTTGGTAAAAACGTGTTGTAAACACAATCTCGTTTTATTGGAAGTGAAACAAGTTTTATTGTCAAAATGGATGGAGCAATTATCGAATCACGGATGTTATTCTTAAGTATTCTGATAATTATTCTGAAGTATCTATGATGTTTAAGATGTAATTAAATTTGAACTTAAGCTCAATTTTACTTTGATTTTGACAGCTTGTGATATCACAATTCTTGCGACATTGCCGCCGTAAGTTTGGCGTTTAGAGAGTTGGTGACTTGAACGCTATTCATCACAAATTCGACCATTAAAGGTTTCAATGACATGAAATGTCATTGAAACAAATCAAAATCTAATGTCACACGCGGACAGATGGTATTGTATCCGTGAGTGTAAGTATATGATATACGATTGTCTGTGTATGAGTGAGTTTATGTGTTCTTATGAAAATGATAAAGATCCAGTCTCGGCTAGTCACCGAATTAAACTTGTCGATAGAGTTCCATAGATCTTATCAAATCGACTACAAGCAGGGGACTAAACCCATAAAACGATAACTGTTAAGGCTTCGCTGAAACCGCCCAAAAATAGCCGTGAGCGCATACTGTTCACACCATCTCAATAAAGCCAGTATAATATGACCTCTGATTATGTATAATAGTTTACGGGTCTCGGGTATCCACTGAGGCTGGTAGGTGCTTAACGGCCCAGGCACAGGTGACGTAATCTGTAAACACCAGAGCATTCGCAAATACTAAGTCACAACTTGGAAATG
The DNA here is from genome assembly GCF_963556715.1 of Cydia fagiglandana. NCBI lineage: Eukaryota > Metazoa > Arthropoda > Insecta > Lepidoptera > Tortricidae > Cydia > Cydia fagiglandana. Next base: position 12,315,807 of record NC_085950.1, on the reverse strand, counting down.
TTGTGTTGGAAATTTGAACTTGTATTAATATGGATTAGGTTCAAAATGAAATGGCGTAATTGGTTTAATTACATAGGTAAATATACCACAGGTAAAAAGTTTATGTCGTATTGAATTTTTTGGGGTTTTCTACTTTTCATATTCGAGTCACGATTATATCACTTACTATCTTTGTATCTTTGTATATGTATACAAAAAGTTCTAAGGAAAAAGTAAAAAAAAACCTAATACAATATATAAACAAGCCAAGAATGAATAGAAACAAGGAATTTCTTTTGTAGGGTAAATTGGCGGAGTTAGCAACCAGGCAAAATGGACAACATATATAAAAAGACTGGAAAAGTATATACAGACTTAAATCCTGCTTGCACTTGACCAAAAAGCAAGTCACGATCCAATACACCATATTCCATGGGTTTTTACGCCTTCTCATCTCGTCGAATGTTAATTAAAGATTTGCTTATTGTAAATTGTGAAGGAAGAAAAAAAATTAATTACTTTTAGTTAATGATGAATTTGCTATTAAAATGACTTTTATTATGGTAATAATGGGTACAGAATAATCACTTAAGCGATAAATGGTAATCGATCAGACAGCAATGATTTGCCTGACTGTCTGTAAAAATGAATTGGAGATTGAATATATTAAACATTAGGGAAAAAATACCGGCCAAGTGCGAGTCGGATTCGCGTTTCCAGGGTTCCGTACATAAGTCCGACTCACGCTTGATTGCACATTTGTAATAGGTTTTCCTGTCATCTATTAGGTAAAGAACTATTTTGTGTATTTTTTTCAAAATTTTAGACCCAGTAGTTTCGGAGATAAAGGGGGGGAGATAAATGGTAATTTTTTGGATATTTTTTTCAATAAAAAAAACACATGTCCATGTTTTGGTCACTAATTTACATATGTATGTGTACCAAATTTCAACTTAATTGGTCCAGTAGTTTCCGAGAAAATAGGCTGTGACAGACGGACAGACAGACAGACGCACGAGTGATCCTATAAGGGTTCCGTTTTTTTCCTTTTGAGGTACGGAACCCTAAAAAACAAATTAATGAAAACTTGAATAGGTAAATATTTTATTCATCCAGCGGGAATGTCTATTTATATTTTATTACTACATTCTGCATCCCATGCAGCTTGATTGATTCTGTTTTGTTTGACCATTAGATACTTACATTAATCTTAATTATATACTGAGGCTATACTCGTACTTTTATGTAGGTTTAATTCTACAATTTTACATTCAATAAAATTTTGGTAAGTTATTAGGATTCATTTAAGGAATGTGAAACTATTTTCGAAAGCAAAAATAGTTGTGCTCTCTACGTACTATGTCCTACGTAGTTTTCGATAATCTGGATAAATTTCAAATGGTTTTAAGGTTTTCGTCCATGTCCGAAATTTTTGCAGTTTTTCTACGAAGAGTCGAAAGGACCACAACTTTATTTTGCTTCGAAAACGTAGTTTCACATTCCTGGAGTCCAAATAAATATCACTTCTTTCTTCTTCCTCGCATTATCCAATATTTTGCCAAGTAAATAACACTATGCAGATTTAAATCACGCTTTGCGTTTGTAGAAGATTATTTGCAAAATTTGACTGGCTTTTTGTTACTTGTTTACTTGATAGATTCCAAGTGCTACGACTGATGCTTTGGACACTTTCGGCCACCGTGGTTAGTTTTCAGACAAACAAAGAAAAAAAGAAAGCGATAAGAGTCACTGATCTACCGGACACTAGGTTCAAATTCTAAATATCCACGTGCAAACTCCACCAGAAAAAGTTTCACGCCATAATAGCTCAATTTTAAAGGAAAATCAATTATTTATCAACTAGCTGTGCCCGCGGCTCCGCCCGCGTGGAATTCGGTCTGTGTCTGTAAGCGGCTTATTTCTAAGCCTAATTTCTCTCCCTCTCCCCAGAAAGCGGAACTTGAAGTAAAGTTGACACAAGGATATGCTAGAGGACTGTAGTCCAGAAAAAATATTTTACAATTAGGTACAACTAAATAAAAGTACACTCCAAAATCAATAGTTTTTTCGCCCTTATTAAAATTTTACACGTGATTTAAACGACAGAGTAGTAGATGTACCTATATCGGACGATACAGTAAGGTATACGCGCGCGAGCGAAAGCGAAGCGGCCTGCCTGGCTAGAGCGCCACCGCCACCCACTCACCGTGGTCTTCTTCAGACTCCTGAGGAAGATCACGTGCCCCTTGTAACCTCAATGCGTTGCGAGACTTTCGCGAAGGATTCGATTTTTTTCGGGAAGGCACGGTAATGCGTATAAAATGCGAGTCCCAAATCGTTTCACTCCGCAAACGATCAGTGCCGGGATAAGATATTTTGATGCCCTAATCATTTTTAGACCATGGTGCCCCCTCTCCCTAGGGACATCGAGATTACATAGAATTTTTTTGGTAAGTTGAGTGACGTTTCATTGCCGCATTACAGCTGAGAATAGAAATCAGTCACATATTTTTATCACGAAAATTGACAGTGCTGCAGCTGTAATGTTGCAACAGAGTAATGCTGCTGCACTCGTCATATCTTAGAAAGTTATAGAAAACGCGAGCGAAGCGAGCGCGAACATTTTTCGATATAAAAACGCAATTTGATAGACAGTTGTTGTACATTTCTACTTTTAGAATGCAAATCATAATTTTATCACGAAAATTGACAGTGCTGCAGCAGTAACGTTGTAACAGAGTAATGCTACTGCAGTCGCCATCCGAATGCCACCTTTATCATAACTTATAATGTTATTGAAAACCCGAGCGAAGCGAGCGCGAAAATTTTTCGATATAAAAAACGCAATTTGACTTAGGAAGTGATTGAAACCGCGTGCGAAGCGAGCGCGAAAATTATTCGATATAAAAACGCAATTTGATAGACAGTTTAAGTACCTACATTTTTACTTTTAGTATGGAAATCAGTCACATAATTTTATCACGAAATTTGACAGTGCTGCAGCAGTAACGTTGCAACAGAGTAATACTGCTGCAGTCGTCATATCTTAGAAAGTTATTGAAAACGCGAGCAAAGCGAGAGCGAACATTTTTCGATATAAAAACGCAATTTGATAGACAGTTGTACATTTCTACTTTTAGTATGGAAATCAGTCACATAATTTTATCACGGAAATTGACAGAGCTGCAGCAGTAACGTTGCAACAGAGTAATACTGCTGCAGTCGTCATATCTTAAAAAGTTATTGAAAACGCGAGCGAAGCGAGCGCGAACATTTTTCGATAAAAAAACGCAATTTGATAGACACTTAGACAGTTGTACATTTCTAATTTTAGAATGCAAATCAGTCACATCATTTTATCACAAAAATTGACAGTGCTGGAGCAGTAACGTTGTAACAGAGTAATGCTACTGCAGTCGCCATCCGGATGTCACCTTTATCATAACTTATAATGTTATTGAAAATGCGAGCGAAGCGAGCGCGAAAATGTTTCGATATAAAAAACGCAATTTTACTTAGAAAGTGATTGAAAACGCGAGCGAAGCGAGCGCGAAAATTATTCGATATAAAAACGCAATTTGATAGACAGTTGAAGTACATTTTTACTTTTAGTTTGGAAATCAGTCACATAATTTTATCACGAAAATTTACAGTGCTGCACCAGTAACGTTACAACCTCGTTACAACAGAGTAAAGCTGCTGCAGTCGCCACCCGAATGTCACCTTTATTATATCTTATAATGTAATTGTAAACGCGAGCGAAGCGAGCGCGAAAATTTTTCGATATATAAAACGCAATTTGATAGACAGTTGTACATTTTTACTTTTAGTCCCAACCAGGCGCGAATCCAGGATTTTCATGTAGGTACCTACTCCAGTGCTTATTTTGCTTAAAAGGGTTAATCCGGCACTGCAAATGACAGAGTTCAATGTTTTATTTTTCAAAGTAAGTACCCACCTTCGTGGCCATTATTAAGTGCGAGGCGATACCTCCGTATGAATATGGATTTGATATGGGTGCGATATAATTACGATTAGGTATAATTCATGATGGAGAAAATTTATAATAAATAATTATGCAATTATACGCGTTGATAATGTGTGTTTATTTTACCACTACGTAACTATGTAAACTCATTTTTAATTTTCTTGATTAAGTACTTAATGTTTACACAGTTCCCCAAAATATGGTACTGTGCAATGAGGGGCAATTAATTTACTGTTGTTTAATTTTGTTGTAATATTAATTTATTAAATCAACATAATTATTCAATTATTTTTGTTGATATCCGTAAGCCCTCTTCTAAACTTAGAGTTAATTTGGCAAAATTTTTCCTCGGTGGCTTATTCATGTCACAACGTATTAAATTCAGCGCCATCTGTTAGTTTACCAGGGTACTCAATAGTGGTAGCACATAAGTTTGCCCCTCCTTCCTAAGTAGCGCCATAAAACTCAGGGGCAAACTTAAGTCAATCGAGTGTTGTGGCTACCCCCCCTTTTAGGGGTTGCATTTTTATAGCCTATAACCTGGCCGGGAATTTTCTCGACAGATTAGTAAAGTTTTCATCAAAATCCGTTCAGCCGTTTTCACGTGATGCGCGTTCAAATAAACAGACAAACAGATAAACAGATAAACAGACAAACAGACAAAAATTCTAAAAACTTTTGGAACGTGTTCTGTTATCGATTCTAAGTATCCCCAGCCAACTTTTTTTCAAATATCTTCCATGTACAGACTTTCGACCGTCTTCAGCTTTATTATATGTATAGATAGATGACCATATCAAACGCACCCGAATAGCCCCAAGCAATTAATGGTATAGTTTGGAAGCTAACGGTCTGAGTTTGTACAAAAGGCAGTGAGGTCATAATGCCTTTTTGTCTTGGGCAAGTGACCGTGGCAAATCAATCGCTTCCGTTGATTCTTACAAGCTCATTTAGCAGGGTTGTGGTGATAAATGGATGGTTGGTTTGACGCGCTTACCATAACACTAAGAGTTGGACTGAAAAGTCGACAAAAAAATAAATGCTATATATCTGAACTGTAGTAATAACAGCGGAACCGGATGAGATTCGTAATTATCAGTGAAGTGATGACAAAATTTATAGAGGCACTATTTGCTTTCTACTAGTGTATGAAAACTTGGGAAAACTAATTTTCTTACAAAACACTAAGCTAAATTGATTTCTTGTCTTCGTAAGTGCCTGTCTTGTAAATTTTACATTTAAATAGCTATGTAAAGGAAATGACCATACAAAAAAACCCGTTTTCTTTGTTCTCAGATATCAGGATATCAGTTCAGTATATAGATAGGCGTATGAACGGTTTGTCCACCTCCTTATCCTAAGCATTTTAGGCCATTGTCAGCGGACTGAGATTGATACTCTAACTGTACCCGCCTACAGGGGTGAATCACACGTTCATTCACTGCTGATTTTAGACTTTTTCGAGTGCTGCAATAATAGCAATAAGTAACGGGTGTGTGGAATGAAATGAACCTCGATATCCGTATATCTACAAAGAATATGCTGTATAACTGTATAACTTCCGTCTAAAAGTATAATATATTCCTAAATAGGTGGACTGTGCAAATAAGTTTATAAAAATCAAAGAAATTTTATAAATATTTCAGTAAACCCAACTGGATATTCAATTCACTAAGCTGATATAATGTTCAAAGAAACACAATTATGTCAAGGACCGCAATTTTAAAAGTTCTATTTGTTTTTATTCAATCACAGAATTTGTGATTTTTCGGCCTCTTGTTATAGCTATGTTAAAGTTATAACCATCTACACCTACAGGTTCAGCCGAATCAGTAGATACCTCAATCATTTCATCCATGGCTATGAAAATCAAGAAAATAAATATCACATAAATGGGGGGGTTTCAGAAAAATGGTAAGGACCATTTTTTTTTTCGAAAAGCATCAACTTTTGGGTTATTTAGACTCAGAATCACGAATCAGACAAAGAAAAAAAAAGTATCCTCAGTTTTTCATACAAATTTTGGGTGTCAGTTTTGTAACGGTCCGTACAAAATGTAGGTATGTGAAAATGCGTTACAAAACTCAATTTTTTTTTGGAACACATTTATTTTCTTTAATAAATCGATAGTCCTCGTGATTCTGAGTAGAAATAACCCAAAAGTCGATGGATTTTCGAAAAAAAAAGTAAATGGTACAAGTGAAAATGTCCAAATTCTTAGCTAAAGTGAGTGAACACAGCAAGCAAAGGTATTTCCGAAAAACAACTGTACCCAAATAGGTAGTTATAGCAATGGGGGACGAGTATCAACTTTATTGCTAGCATGATACGGTTGATAATACAAGTACACAAAACAGTGTTACCAACTTTTTTTAGATAATTTAAGGTGATATTTTTTTACGATATGAAAAAAACATCGCATAAATATGCATGTGGTTTAAAATCGGACACTGTGGTAGTATTTTGATGTGATACTTGATGATCAGATAGTATGCATTCTTTTTACAAGCTTTTACTTAGTTTCACCTGACCGTTGTCTGTCTGTTTGTCGGTCTGTAATCAAATCTTGCAAGTTAAATTTCATTCACTTCCCGGTTTCCGATTGAGCTGAAATTTTGTATGCATGTATAAATCGGATACATGACGGACTCTCTCGCCTGAGTAAAAACCCTGGCCCCAGCTTCTCATTGCCTGTCACTTAATTTTTTGTCCCGCGGGGTGAGTAGCTTGCGTGGGCGCACTCATTAGTGAGTCTTTGTGCGCGCATCCGCGATTAGATGAATGAATGAATGATTTTGTTTGATGAACGTCATTAGGGGAAGAACGGTACAAGGACCTGTGCTGGGGAGCGGCGGACGCAAGTTTAGCGGAAGGCGGAAGTTGCCGAAGCTGTAGCTTCAATTAAACTTAATGTATTAACTTATAACTTAAGTTCCGTCCTTGTGTTGTATTTGCTGAAAACTGAACGATGCAAAAAGCAATAGGAAATAAACATCTATGAAATTTTGGTAGCTAATCTGTCAAGTGTTGGTTTTGAGTGATTGTTCGTTTTAATTGACATGAAGGAACTGTTCAGAAAAAACTTATGATTGATTGATTATTACCTAAATCCTAAATATGATGTGACTACATATTTATTTAGGTAATCCTGCTTAAGAAACTTGGGCCTATAAAATTAAATTGTAACTCCATTAATTGTGTAACGTTTCTACCATACATATCTTCCTATATGAGTGATGATTGCCAAATAATTGAATTTGACCGGTCCTAGTGAATAGTTTCGTTAGTTCTAATAGGTAAGATGCCTTTATAATATGATGCAATTTCCAGGTACCTTTTTATTCACCTTATAGTCAAAATGAGAGGTATAACATCCTTACAAGCTATTATATGGCTTTAGAGCAAATTAATTACAAAAGTATAGCAGAAGTAGTTATATCAAATCAGTCGCTGATCATTCCAGTAAATAGGTTCCCAATTAGTTGCATATTTGTCGAAGATATACTTATTATAATATTCTCTGCGTTCCACATACCTGCAGTGTTTGTTTAAATCATTTCCACTAATCCATCATGAATACTTTAAGTAGCTGTTATATCTACCGTTTTTGGCCTAGAATGTAGTTTTATTTGAACAGCAAATTATCACAACATCTTCAAAATTTCCTTATTTTGTAGTGGTCAAGTAAATAAAACTAGTAATCTACTTAAAATGTTTGAATTAATTTTTGCGGCATATGGCTGCAGAATATTTCGTTAGACCAAAGATCTATTTGGCTAGAATATTTATTTTAACTTTCTTTAGGAGCAGTCAGACTTCTTTTAATCTAATTAATATAGACGAAAACACTGTAGTTCGAGTGTTTAATATGTAAAAACGCCACTATGTCCATGTATTGTATTCTTTCGGCGGATTTCTTGAAAGATAATATATCTTAACTTCACTGTTTAACTGGTCTTTTCTCTCAATATCTTGGAAACAGAAAAGCAACTTGACAATAGATCTATTATTTACTGCACTGCACTGATGATAATGTCACAATTTATAACATATTAAATCGCTCTATCAAAACTTGTTAGCAATATCGCGGGCAAGGTAATCCTGCCAAGTTTTTATATGTTAATGACTACATGATACCTACATAATAAAACAATAATACATGCAAACAACTGTGCATATTGACTCACTTCTTGTTATTGACATTGTACACTGGTAGGCGTCGTTTTTACGACGGCATGAGTAGGTACTCGAAGTTTCATAAAATTTTATACCTATTGCCAGGTTGAAACAAAATGTTCTTCATAGCTAAACTGAAGGAAAGTTACCAACTTAGTTATTATAAGTAAACACAATATTCATACAGTTTAAAATTTTATACAAAATAACGAGATCAAAAAAAACTTAGAAATGCTATATTCTAGACAATTTTACAGATCGAAATGGTTCATAATAGGATATAGTAAGTACAATATTTTATAAATAAAAAAGTACTTACGCAGGTAAGTTTTTTTTATAGAATGGCTCACAAAATTAGGATCTAATTTAAAACAAATTTTAAATGAGATCAACTGTGGACATAAACTTTTCAAAGTCAAGACCACATTATTGAATCACGAAGAACACGACGATACGAGATTCAGGCGCTAAATAGACCTTGTTCGGACTCTAATTCCAATCATTACTAAGACCTTGAAGGTTTCCTGCATCTAACAGTTCGCTTGTGTAAATAAATGTCATGAAAACATGTTCTAATCAGGTAAATATGACAAAGTGATGTAGATTTTCGATATCCTTTCGAAAGTAGACCTAAGGTTCAACCCTGCAGAGTCCACTTTCCATGTAAGTCTTCAAGACGTTTTATGCTACAGTAAAACCGGTTTATTGGATGTCCAATAGGTAAATGATGTTTGACATGAATACCGAGATCACGGATCGATGGCCGCTTCCGGATGCTTGTCAATGTCAGTGCATTCATGAAACGGCTACTGCCTCGCCAGCAAAAAAATAAAACGCTATTATTCCTTAACACAAAGTAGCTGGTTAAGATAACTTGTAAATGAAATGAAAATCTTTATTTCAGGCAACTAGTGGTGGTGGTGGTGGTGGTAGTGGTGGGTAGTGGAAAACACATTATGGCTGCGATGCATTACGCAACCCCGCAGTGTCAGGAAGCCGGAAGCGGAACCGCCGAAACTTGACACCCTTCGGCCAAAATTCGGGAAAAATGGAGGTTCTAGGTTCGAACATTAGTTTGTACCAATAATTTTCTGAAATTTCTGGCCTTTGGTGAAGGAAAACATTGTGAGATAATTAATTTGATACAAGTTATATTTATTTATGTGTTGAGGAATTTGAGGGGTCAAAATGAGGCGTTTGTAAAAACTCGTACCAACGTGAATTCTTGGAATGCTAACCTGGACTTAAATACTTTTCTATGATGAAATTGCGAAAAATTAAAAGAAAAGACCAAATCGAGAAGTAGATGAAGAAGGAAGGGGTCATGCGTCCGTCTGCATTTGCTACAATAGGAACAAAACCCTATAGTTGGAGATATATTTACGAGGGCTAATATTATTACTGTCAGTCCTAGATTATCTGGTATTTATATTGGTCGTGTTAGTGATTTTTCATAACCTTTTAGTCACAAAACAAAAGTAATTTATTGACTGCTCTAAAGTTGACTGCAAAAGATCCCTTACAGGGATAGGATAAGTTTGTCTTTAAATACAGTGTACCCATATATTTTCTTTTTATTATGTTTGTAATCTGCCTTATGTACAATAAAGTATTTGCATACATGGACCAATAGAGGTAAGAACCGACCGAGCTAAAATTTAAAAAAGAATTAGTCAATTCGGACCACGGGTCTCGCCGGAGTAATCGGTGAACATACATAAAAAAACCGGGCAAGTGCGAGTCGGACTCGCGCACGAAGGGTTCCGTACCATAAAGCAAAAAAAAAAAAACGGAAAAAATGCAAAAAGAAAACGGTCACCCATCCAAGTACTGACCACGCCCGACGTTGCTTATAGTTCGTTTTTTTTAGCATTAGAAAGAACTTCGCAGAAGTAAGCTTGTGGTTCCAAATCTGGCACTTTTAGCGGTAATCATTTGAAGTAAATTATATGTGTTGACCATGCTACATTAGATAATTCAATAATTATTAACAATTAAAGAGCCTGATAAAAACTGCACGCTTGCTTCTGTGGAGTTCTTTCTAATGCTAAAAAAAACGAACTATAACTTTGGTCAAAAATCACGTTTGCTGTATGGGAGCCCCACTTAAATCTTTATTTTATTCTGTTTTTAGTATTTGTTGTTATTGCGGCAACAGAAATACATCATCTGTGAAAATTTCAACTGTCTATCACGGTTCGTGAGATACAGCCTGGTGACAGTAATAGGGTCCCGTTTTACCCTTTGGGTACGGAACCCTAAAAAAACATAGCCACAACCGAATACAGAACCTCCTCCTTCTATGAAATTGAAGTCGGTTAAAAAGTTTGCTCATACTGCTGATGATAAACGAAAACGCCAGCGGTGCTCGAAACAATGCTCTCATTGCGCGCGAGCAACCAGTTGTCAAGGTCAGCGTGCTTCGCGCGGGGTCCCGTAGGTCAACATGATAACATTAACTATTATACCACGTCGGTGGTACAAGTATACTTTCCCTTTGATGGCAATACTTAACTTTATGTCTATGCAATTATGTTAACGAATTGTTACTTAACATTAACAGTGTGGACGATGGTACCTTGCAACTCCAGCGGTGCACATGTTTTGAAAACCAGAACTGTTTTGATAGACCCCATTAACATCAACATTTAAATTTGTATAACCTAAATGAAATTTTTTGTCAAGAAGTAGGTACTTAAGGTGGGAAAGTAGTGGTGATCCTATGAAAGTGGAAAAATAAGTTGACAAAGCATGATGGGAGTATAACGTTTTTGATGGAGCTTTCAACCCTCCGGTTGAAGTACTCCGGTTGAGATATACCATAAGACCATCAGGAAATTTCATTCAACAGACACATGCGACTCTTCAACCATTTATAATTCCCAGTCAAACTCCAAACACCATGAAGGGTATAGTATACGTAACACTTTAAACTCTCGCGTTTTTGTACACTTCGCGTTTAAGCTGTGGTCACGGAAAGATTGACGTCCCAGAAAATATCAACGTCGAAACACAACGTCTGAAACGTCGGAATTTAAGGTAAAAACAATGAGATTAAGTACATCGCGGTAGACCAATTTGTGAAATTAAACACCATGAAGAGGTTCTCAGTCACCTGCCGAACTCCAATAGCGAATGTTAGGAACCTGTTCAACAAATCGCAGGCACCCACGTGCGATCCTCGTGGGTCTGGCACGACGAGAATGCGAAGGACGGAATGTTACGGCATAATGGCGCTCATCCGGTGCAATTAAGAAATTGATATGGAAAATATTTGAAAATTCTGACGACAATATAATTGACACTGACATATTTTTTTAGGTATTAGTTTTAGTTTTGTAAGTAGTTTTAATTTTAGGTTACTTTTTATTCTAAGTTTGTTATTAATATTGTAAATTAAATTGACGCTTAACATAGTTTAAAGTACTTAATAATTACGGTATGGCTTACGGTATGGTATGGTATGTAATCACTTTTTACATACATATAACATACGTATTAGTTGTATGCCACATAGTATTCCAAACACAACTGTGAATCATATTTTCTCAAATCCTTTGTTCTGTATGGATCACAAGTAAGGTTCTGCAAATAATTGATCAAACGAATAATTAATTAAATTGATCGTTAATGAACGTTTATGAGCCTTGAAGTGTTAAAAAGGATTGATTGTCAAAGTACAGGCTTAAGAGTACCTACTTAGTTTTCGTTTACGATGTTAACATTCCAGGAACACTTCATATAATATTTATGTAATTATCTCAGTATCAGCAGGTCAGAAACCACGATACAATAATTGAAACAAGTAACAATATAAACATTTTTTTCAAGCATAATGGCACATTAAAGCTTTGAAACAAAAACAATTTTAATTTACTAATTGTGAAAATATATTGGTCCCAGTTTAGCACCCTGCGGAACTCTTGTCCGTCGCAGGGGCGTTTTGCGTTTCACGTTACTCAGACATTACCAAAAACGTCCAAGATGACGTTACGCGACACACATCGACTAGAAACTTTGCAATAATCCTATCTGAATAATAAACAGTTGTAAAACTAACCTTTCTTAATCGCAACAGAGTCGAAAGTTGAACTAGAATCCAAAGCTTCATATGGATTTACGAAAGTTAACCGCTCATGTATGTTGTCTTGGCATTGACCTGCGCATGATTCCTTTTCTGGTCATCGTTGCAAAAGCACCGGACAGATCTCAATGATCATGATCGAACATTTATTAAGTTACGATTACGATCTTAATACAATTAATCAGTTAAGGAATTGAAAAGCAAAGTTTGTGGGTCATTGAAATATTCAATGCTTTTAACGTGCTCAATAGGAATGATTTATAATTTATTCGGGCGATTAGAAGATACATGAGTGTGTAATGAATTCCATTACGGTACGCTTAATTTATTGAATTTAAACATCCATTATTGGTACATGTAGGAGTAAATTTGCATATGTACTAATGTTTACGTGGTAATTATTCCTAAATCGGAACAGTGAAGGAAAACATGTGAATATCAAGTACACAAAAATGTATATTACAAATTTAAAACATAGATCACAGAAATTATACCTAGCTCATAAAGCCTATATCTCAACTCGTAGGAACTAGTCATCAAATAATTATGTCTAACCTGTCTCATCATGTCATAATTGTGTATGATCTCTCAATTGACTCTTTATATCATATATGTTATCATAGTTACTGAAAAAATTGACAAGGTTTTTTCTGATTGCTGTTTTAGCTGACGTAAGTGACGTATCAATCAGATATAGATGGAACTCATGGAACACGTCTTTATTGGGAGTAGACATAAAACCTGTTATTAAGTGTATTCGATAAGTTTTTAAGATAAACCTTTATCATTAGTGACCATTTATAATTAGGTAGGTAGGTATATTAGAATAACTAATAATACTTTGGTAATAGGTATTATGCGCACTGCAAAATTTATCCTTCATCTAGTCAAAAAAATTCAATCTGATTTTATAACCGTACGAGCATAGAGAGTGATCACTCCATTAAAGACTTTCCTTACTTAACAAATAATAAAATGTATAGGAGGCATAGGGAGGGAGTAAAACTTAGACACTACAGAACAAAACAATCTAATCCGGCACTAATATGCTGACACAAGAGAGCCCGGATTACTGTAAAACTCGGATGACTGGAAGCATACAATTGACTTTTTAGTCATTTGAGTTTTTAGTGTTTTTAGTTTTATTTTAATATTTTTACTAAATTCAAAGAAAATTCTACTTTTATCTGGAACAAAATTTATAAAGCTACATTAATAAAGAGATTGAAGGGCGAGTGATCATTTGTATCCCAATTTCAGTGCCGGATTACTGGGTATACCGGACCATGGAAGTGCTGGATTACCGAGATTTCACTGTATTAAATTCTTACATACCACAATACTGTTGTAACTTGAACTAAGCTGATGACATAATCGTAACAGCCGACTGACTCTTGACATGAAAAGCGCAAATATCACGATGGTATTTAAGTTGCACTTTGCCGCGGCGTAATAATGGGGATACAGCTGGGCGAACTACTGACCCGGGCCTTAAGATTCACACGTTTCTTTATTCTTCTTATTATATTTGAAGATTTCATCCCCATTATACAAGAATTGAGATTGATGTAAGTATATCGTGTGTGTATGCACATTTATAAGTGATATAAATATGTCCAGAAATTAAGAGTAGGTAATTCGGGTTAATGGCTTTTGGCGTTTAAGGGTATATTCTCGTAAGGGCCTGCGTACGTATGTAGGTACCTACGTAAATTTTATTTTGATCCTTTATTTTACCTTCTTCAAAATCCAAAAGCAGCACTGTTATACCGTACTTAAATATATTTCTCAAATCTTTATCAGAATCAACCTTGAACACAATTAACAAAAATTTTTGATATTCATGTAAGTCATATTTAAAACACCAATAAATTCTCTCAAATTATTTGGCACGCAACTTGGCATCACTTGTCTTCGTCCCACTTAGCTGTTTAGAGCGAGGTAAGGCTAAAGTGTCGAATTTCATATTGAAACCCCTTGATTAAGTCGGTTGAAGCAGACGGCAAAAACGTACCCAGTTGCTTCCCCAGTGGAAAAAGAAGTAAGTATATATTTGATTTAAATCATTTGCTACCTTTTCTTGTCACGACGCTGACGATCGTATCTCAGAATATATTCTCACAAATAACAAGATTGGTTCATTAGTTGCTCGTATCTGTATGATTAATCAATCATTTTGGCATCACCAAGTCGCCGATTGCATTGCCATTGCAGAGCCAAATCTGAATTCAAAAGACACTAAGTAATACTAAATGGAAATGGAACTCTTTTTGTAATTTTATGATTTTATGAATGCAATTCGTTTTGTGAACTGGCTTGATTTTATTTTTTATATGCCAGTTTTTAACCAGTTTCGGTTTCCAGTCAAGTTCAAATTTTGCAAATCTATGCATGTACGACTACGAGTATATTGGATGAAAACAAAATGTTATCAATATGGTATAAGTATTTGTACGTGGGCTTGTTAGAAATCTTACGATTTTTTTAAAGAATGGTATAGTTCTGTTCATGTATATATATCTATTACTTGATTTCCAGTTTAGAGTTCTGTTAGTATTAACTTGTATGTTATAAAAATACGTTAGTTATGCCTTCTTTGTGCTTACACCATTGTTTTAAAGCTCCTGACGACAAAACATGGCTTCTTACGTAACACGAAATCTTTTTATCATCACCGCAAAAACCGTCCGCAGTAAGACATTGTCTCGTTTTTTGCAAACAATTCAGTGTTTGAGTTGTTATCAGTGTTTTTTCCGACAAATTAGACTGCACGCCCGACTGGTTTGACAACAAATATTTTTATACGCCAAGTTTGGCATTCTGCCCATATAAAGTCTGAGTACAACTGAGGTTAGGGTGACCAGACGTCAGGAATTTTCCTGACATGTCAGGAATTTTAGGCATATGTCAGGAATGCGGCCGGAAAAGGGAAATGTCAGGAATTTTGGCATTTCCGTTTCCCGAAGGACAAATAAACAAAACAATAAAATGGTATATAGTACAATACACTTCACTCGGCTCTCTACCTTCTTTCAGTAACGGATATTTAATTCGTAAATCATCCGTAAAAGTACATAGTCTCGGGCGTTTGCTACTAGACGCTATGTTAAGGACACGACACGCGCACTGTTATAACGTAGAAACCGCCACCTCGCCAGCGCCACCCGCCGCGACCGCGACAGCTCATGTCAGGAATTTCGGCCGAAAATCAGGAATTTTGTCAGGACTTTTGAAATTTGTATCTGGTCACCCTAACTGAGGTGCGCACTTAGTATCTTGACTTGTATGTTTAAGACTCGTAAGGACGATGTCTAAATGAGTTCAGAAATGCTCATGATGTTTTTTGTATGGACAAAAGTTTAGTATTATTTATCATACGCATATTTTATCGAACGTACAACCAAATATCTAAACCTATGGTTACACGTGAATTCTCTGTAACGTACTACATCAGAAGAATGGCGTCCACTGTTCACAAGTGTAAGATATTATCTTAGTTTGGCTACCATTACGTATGTATCTCTATCAGTTATTTAAACTTTAAAGGTTAGCTGGAAAAGAGATTCCTTAAGGGGATAAATTCGCCTTTGTACACATTTACTGTATTTTCTCTGTGTTATGTACTTGTTTTGTGCAATAAAATGTTTACTACTACTACTACAATGTCACATTATTACACATCCCATAACGTTATGACATTCCTTTGTTCAAAGTATCACCAAATAATATGAAACTACAAAACAATTTCTGATATCTGCATCTACAGCTCACCAGACAACTTGATCAAAACGTACTCTCATTTGCATTTAACCTTGCATTTGCCTGTCTAACTCCATTATCAATCAGACCTACAAAAGTAATTACTCTCCGGACCGCAAAAACTCTATTTGCTCTAAAGTATTACCGTAAAATTGAGCCAAGTCAGTACGTACGTCACTCGTGCCGGTTCTGACCTTGTTTTGTTTCGGATCCGTTAACAATGGGCTCTTTATCTCCATCTGCATCGGAAACACCTACTGTCTGCCCCAGATCGACTATATCCGCAACTATATCAGGTATTAATGGACCTGCTGAATTGATAGCATCGCCTTTTCCAACGAAAAGAATTAGTTACAGACAACTTGAATTTATAATCTAATTGAGTCGCATAAGTACAAAAATCAGATCTTAGATATCAGAGTTGCGTAGTAACTAGTATTGTTCAATGTAAAAAATGGATTAACTTGCAAATTGATTACTTCCTTTGCTCTGATATGAGTCAGAGGAGTTTGTGTGTTAATTGTTAGCACAATGCTGTGCAGACGTGATAATTAAATGTACATGTTGAATTTGAGTTTTGATTTAGGAAGTATCGTGATTATTTTACATTTTGATATTATTGTTACATACAACGTAAATGTTTCAGAGTGTGATATTGCCTTTGTGGTAGCCGCCAATCGAATTAATGGCGATTACATTACATATATAGGTACAATGCCTTATGAAATGAATCAATGATTAATTGTATCATTATTAAATAATTTTCGATCTAATATAGTGTACAGTACAGTGATTCAGTAAACAGATAGGTATCAAAAACTGTTTGAATATCATGTTGTTCATAAAATACCTAAAGATACGTAAATGTAAAATATTACTCAAGATTAAAGTAATTGTTTGACATTAAACAAACGAAGGGTGCATATTTAACATAAGCACACGAAATAAATTATCTGACGTAGATTTTTTGTATATTCTCGACGAATTAGGTGTACCATTAAAATACAAAATCGATACATTTTCAAATGCATGGCAGTAATTTTGTTTCTTATGTTGTAAAGTTAAATACAAGTTGAGAAAAGAAGTGTTTGGTGTTATTTAAGCCAGAGTCCACAGACATACCAGTTAGATGAGAACGTTAATCGAAAATTAGTATGTTAACAACCCGTCCTCTTCACTTTCAGTATGTGTGAGTGGTTAATAGATAGACGTATATTTACCGGCTAAGCTCTTGAACACACCATGTATATCGAACTAGATCTTAGTCTATTGTTAAGAATATATGCGACCGCTGGCGGTGAGTTGTTTAGTCCAAATGGCAAACAATAAGATTTATCAGTGGTGGCCTTAGGGCGGGTGCGAGTGCGGCCACACCGCGTGTCGAATTGTAAGAGGGTGCGAATCACAACCGAAATGCGTGCAATTGCACAATGTTGGTCTTAGCGATGCGAGCGGTGCGAGTGCGACCACAAAACACAACCGAAATGCGAGCATCGGGCTCTGGTCATTGAATTGCTAATAAGGCATTTGAGGTCATGTACCTACCACCTCAAAATGTTGGTACTGTTGACAGGGCCGCAAGTGCGATCCATATTCTTTGTGCAAAGGAATGAACCTCAAATGGCTTTTCGTCGTTGACTGATCTAAATTCACAGATTGTAGTTCACAGAAGTACCTAATCTGACATAAAGTTTCAACATATTAAAAGTTTCACAATGGTAAATACAATTTAAGATATTTAGTCGATAATTTCAGTAAGGTAATGATTTAAAATTTTGCATTTTTATTGTTTATGGTTTTGCCTACAAAACTGACTATATTTTAAACCCTTTCTCTTTCTGTGTTCCATATTTATACCTAATATATTCGAAACATGAGTAAAATAAGTACGATTTAGATCATTAGATGCTTCATCGCGGCACATATGGTAGTGTTCAAGAGTATCACCGTCCCGCGACTCACCGAATCTCTTGACGTGTACGTCTCTGTTAAATGAAACGGTTCTCTTCGGTTCTTTCGTTTCGTTTTCGGTTTTTACGTTATCGCCATCTTCGGGTTTGTCTGTGGCGCCGGTTTCATCTGTCATTTGTTTATTCGCACCGTTTTTCACGGTATCGCTGTTGGTTTTTAATGATGTTTCGTTATCATCGGTATTATCTGTAAACATTTGTTAATGTGAAAGAAAAGCTTAAGGAAATATTGATCCAAATGTTAGATATAACTCCCATTTTTTAAACATCTTTGTTTTTTATTTTGCATTTATCAAATCATGAGTTATTTAAGTACGTTAAGTGTTACCTAGTCGACTGATAGTAAAGGCGTATAAGTACCGCGTTGCTTGTAAATTGTGTATTACTAGAAAATTATTAGCAATAAGTGTACTGAAGCAATATTAAGTCTTAACAATGTCATACCTTCGATAACATTTGAAATATCTACACGTTCATAACTCGTAAATATGACATCATCTTCCTTACATTTTAACTTCATTTACTCTGCAGCAAAAGGGTCTAAAATTGCTTTAAACAAGACTTCACTTAGTGTACTAAATGTATTTCTAAATAAAGACCTAAATTCTCAGAACTTCAAGTGTTGCATTCGTTCCACTAATCAGAAAATTCTTGGCAATTTTTAGTCCTGCATTCTTGTGATATTTCATTTACTTGTCGCGCTAATGCTTTGGTTTTATTTCGTTTAGTTTGACGTCTGTAGACTTAAAGCTACATCCACAACGCAGTGAACTTTTATGGACCAAAAGCAAGTTACCTAATATGTACCTATATGCTAAAGTTACCGTGTTGCACAGTGACGCTCCACAAAAGTTTACTGCTGTGTAGATGTACCCTTTGAAGAGATGTGACGTAGTAGGCGGTAAAAGGGTTAGATATAATAATCAGTATCATTTACCTGGCTGTTTGTGATGGCATCAGCTACGCTACGATCTCACTATTGGTAACTTCAGTCTCATCTTGTATCCTGAAACAACACATGAAAGTACATTATAAAAAAAATATTCTTATTCTTCCTCGCGGTATCCCGGCATTTTACCACGACTCATGGGAACTTGGGGTCTGGTTAACAACTAATCCCTAGAATGGACATAGGCACTAGCTTTTACAAGCGACTGCCATCTGACCTTCCAACCCAGAGGGGAAACTAGGCCTTAGGTATAGGGATTAGTCCGGTTGCCTCACGATGTTTTTCTTCACCGAAAAACAACTGATAAATATCAAATATTATTTCGTACATAAGTTCCGAAAAACTCATTGGTACACGAGCCGGGGTTTGAACCCGCGACCTCCGGATTGAAAGTCACACGATCTTACCGCTACGCTATTAGCGCTTTTTTTAAATTATACATACCTGCGTAAATGTGTAAGAAGAGAGTTTAAGACATAGTATACCTACATAAATGCAAGTTTTTCTCTTTTGCAACGATTATGCGCAAAGGTTATGGACATACTAAACTGACATAATCAATGGACTTGCCTGTTTTACAATATGACATAAAGGTTCATCCGATAGCGATCTACTGTATCGGATCATCTGTTGCAAGACCGGCGGTCAGGTATTTGCAAAACTTGTGAGTACAATTGTTGCAAAGCTTTTGGTAGATAGTCATTAAGCATTAACTATTTTAGATTTAAGCTAGTTATTAATTTCGTTTAGTTTTAGGTACCACTTGTGAGCATTTCTAAAATTAAATATCAATTTTATATCAATATCAATATAAAAAGATAATAGTTTATTTCAAATGAAACTTTAATTGTCAAAATAAGATTGCACTGGCAACACGGAGAAAGGAAGGCGAGAAAGATTTTTAATCTGTGGGTGTATCGAAAAACCAACGGTCAAGTGTCTGGAAGAAAAACAAGAAAATTATCAAAAATACTGCTCTGTAAAGGCTCTGATTATAGTTTGTATATCATTTCATAGTTGTTTTATTAATAGTGTTAACAATCAGAAGTGTAGGACGACTGAAAACGCTCATCATCGCTTTGGTATGTACATTTGAATTTACTTGTAAAGGAACTGTCATATTTGCCGTGAAGTACTTATTTTGCGCAGGGAATAAACCTTAATCGGTTTTATTTATTGAAATTATAACGAGATAAACTTAACTGTATGTTCCGATCGGCAATTCATGATTTCTTTTATTTTATTTCATCCATTTATTCGTACGCTTGTGCTACCGTACGGTAAGTCAAGTGCTTAGCTTACCCACAATATTATTATGTTTATTTGAAGATGCTATAAAAAAATGAACCTTACAACTTTATGAATAAGGTTTCTTTTATAGATTGCGTAATTTGTAATAATGAGTTCAAAGTCTTTGAACAAAGAAATTATATAGGTACTTTTGCAGATTCGTACCTATGTTTTATTGAGCAGAATACTTAGATATTGTAAGTCTGTAGTAGGGATGGCTGAACCGGTAATTTCAGTTTAGGTATTTCCCGGGAGCAAATTGATTGAATGAATTACATTTCGTTTGGCATGGTTATACATATACAATTGCTATTTAAAAAATATTGGGGAACAATCCTAATTTATAGACATCCAACAACCATTTAATGGTAAAATAAATGGTGCTTATTGTTCTTTTTCCCGTTATCGCAACGTCACTACAATACACATACTACGACATTAAATACTCGTAGGAATTTATGTATGATACTTATCCAATAAAACTATTTTTTGAGTTCTCAGTAATTTAACATAAATGTTTACAAGTTTATGCTATTACAAAAAAAAAGGAATTCTATTGGAATTACAATAAAGCTCAAATTCAATTGCAATTTAAAGTATGAAACTAAGTAAAAGTAAGGCAAACGGCACCTTTATACAGATTGAAAGACAAGCGCAGCTGACATTCTCCTGTCGTCTTGCTTGCGCTCGCGTGTTTTGTATATAAGTGCATTGTTTCAGTGCAGTGACGTTACATTCCATCTTGTTCTTACCCAATCCAAAGAGGTTACACGTTTAAACGTAAATGTACAAAAGAAACGCAATTATTATTTTAAGATGCACGATGAATATCTTGGTGGAATTTTTATGCATAAATGGTAGCTTAATAATCTAGTTATCAAATAAATGAAGAATAATAATATAAATCGAATAAAGGGCCTCGCGGTAGGTCAATATACATTAACTATATACACTCTTGATTTGACATAGTTTCGTTATAGCTATCGGAATGCTATTATGTACATTGTACGTCTAGTTTTATTTATTTATTAAGTGTGTGACGCATACACTAATGAACTCACATTTATCCTGTCCCCTAACTACCTATTTTCTCACAAAAATAGACATCGTCGTTATGTCTAGTATGGATAGTGATCGTTATACTCCTCCATTACCTGATAATAGTCGGCGTAAGAGGACTAGGAGTCCTTCAATAACGCGCACGGCAAAGAAAGCTAGAAGACATGTTTTTCGTGATAAATCTGCGTCGTGCACTAGGAATAGAAGAGGGGCGCATAAAAGACGCCATCGCTCGCCTACTAGGCATTCAAATTCACGCCGTATGGGCCGAAGTCGATCACGGCACATTAGAAGAGGACGGCGTACTCGCCGAGCTAGTAGTAGATCAACTAGTACGAATACGTCTAGTTATAATACGTCGAGCAGTTGCTACAGTGGTTCGTCATGTTCTGAATCAACCCGTTCTCATTCAAGAAGGCGCGGCTATAATACAAGGCGCAAACTTCGCAGGGCGTCTTCTAGTAAGAGTGGAAGTGTAATGGAGAGATTTATAAATGCAATTAGTAATCACGGTAAAAATACCTTCATAGGTTCGCATGACGTTATACCCAAATTTGACCCAAGTGAAAAGACCCAGTCGACTAAGGACTGGCTCAGAAAAGTAAATGAAACTGCCGCTATATATAAATGGAGTGATAAGCAAACCATCTTTCATGCACTTCCAAAACTAACGGGCCTGGCAAAACAATGGTATGAAGGGCTGTCAACGGTTAGATATTCGTGGAAAGAATGGCAACGCAAATTGTCTCGCAGTTTTCCTGATGACCGTAATTACGCTGATAGGCTTTCTGAAATGTTGGCTAGGACAAGTAGACGAGAAGAATCTCTCGAAGAATATTTTTACGATAAATCTAAATTAGTCAGTCGTTGCAATATAAAAGGTAAAGAAGCAGTTGACTGCATAATACATGGAATTTTTGACTTCAATATAAAATTAAATGCTCAAGGGGCCAACTTTAGGAGCCCTAGTAAACTGCTAAGGTATTTACGTAGCATTGCCCTTAAACGGAATAGTAACCGAACCGATGTAAAGAAGCCGAACCATCCAATAAAAACATCAACACCCTCTTTGAAAAATAATGAATCAAATAAAACTAGTCAAAGAGCTAATCGTGTTTGTTACAACTGCTCTGAATCTGGACATATCGCACCTAATTGTCGTAAAAATCCCCACAAATGCACTAAATGCAGTAAACTAGGACATTTGCCCGAGTATTGTCGACGGGGTACGGAAAACTTGAATACAAATAGCAATCCAAACACGGGCAATACAGAAATAGTAATTAAAAAGGTATGTATTACAGCTCAAAATATACGTAGTAAAATTTATAATAAAATAGTTTACGTTAACGATAAAGAAAGAACTGCATTTATTGACTTCGGTAGTGAATGCACCGTAATCAAACAAAGTTCAGTAGAAGATTTGAATCTAAAAATGTGTACAAAAGATATGCCTATTCTGAAAGGATTCGCTTTAGGTACACTACAAGCTATTGGTAGGGTTTGTTTCGATATAATGGTAGATTTCGTCAAAACGGAAACAGAAGCATATGTTGTCCCCGACCAGTATTTGAACACGGATCTGTTAGTTGGACAGAATGTCACAGAGATGCCTAAAGTGATAGTTTACAAGACGAGCTCCAATCTGGTACTCTTCTCCGAAAACTCTGAGTTTGATAAAATACTTGTACACAACGTCGAGGATGTTACATTACAAAATTTACGAGTTATCAAAGTACGATGCGATAGTAGTTATACCGGATTAATCTATGTACCCGGAAGTATTTCTCAGAAAGAAGGCGAAGAATTCATGATTTTGCCAGGATTTTATCATATTAACGATGGCTGTGGGCAGATCCCGGTGATGTCTATTATCAGTCAAAATGTTTTGCTAAAAAAAGACCGACTTCTGACGCGTGCTAAAATGATACCAATTGATTTAAAAACAATGCAAAATCATAACCCCGATGGATTTGTGGTAAATTCATTAAATTTATCTAATGGTGACTCTTTTTGCGATCCTAATCAGACCCGTATGATTACATTAGACATGCTCAATATAGGAGAAGACTTGACACCAGAACAACAACAAGGTTTGTTAGACTTAATTAACGAGTTCAGGGATTGCTTTGCATTAAATCTACATGAATTGGGTATGACTAACGTAACGGATATGCACATAACACTGCAAGATAATTCACCGGTCTCATATAAACCATATCGTCTGCCGTATAGTGAACGTTTGATTGTCAGAGATTTAATAAACGAATTACTGGAAACCAAAATCATACAAGAATCAAACTCATCATATGCAAGTCCGATAGTCCTAGTAAAAAAGAAAAACAACGAGTACCGCTTATGTGTTGACTACCGGGCATTAAATAAGAAAACGGTGAAGGACTCATATCCGATGCCAGTTATTGACGACCAGCTGGACCGTTTAAGTGGCCAAGTATATTTCACGAGTCTCGATCTTAAGTCGGGGTATTATCAAATACCTATGGCCGAAGACTCAATGCACCTAACTTCTTTTGTAACGCCTGACGGTCATTATCAGTATACTCGTATGCCGTTTGGTTTGGTCAATGCCCCGGCTGTGTTTCAACACATGGTCAATAAAGCATTAGGGAAGGATCGATACGACCTCGCTATTCCATATATGGATGATTTATTATCCCCCGCTAAATCAATAGACGAGGGGTTAGCTAAGTTACGGAAGATTCTAGTTTCTTTGCGAAACGCAAAGTTAACTTTAAATATAACCAAATGTCATTTTTTTGAGAAGAAGCTCGATTATTTAGGCTACGAAGTATCGAATGAAGGATTACGGCCCGGTATGAAGAAGATCGAAGCTGTTGCTTCATTCCCTACCCCGACAAATGTTCACCAAGTGAGACAGTTGTGGGCCTGTCTAGTTTCTTCCGAAGGTTTATATCTGGTTTTGCAAGTATCGCAAAACCCTTGACTAGTCTTACAAAGTCCAAT
This sequence comes from Cydia fagiglandana, assembly GCF_963556715.1. Lineage (NCBI taxonomy): Eukaryota > Metazoa > Arthropoda > Insecta > Lepidoptera > Tortricidae > Cydia > Cydia fagiglandana. The sequence goes on along the minus strand of NC_085950.1, from coordinate 12,291,568 downwards.
ACACCTTGGAAATGGGGCAAAGAACAAGAAACGGCGTTCCAAGATATAAAAGCTAAATTAGTCGCTAGGCCGATATTGGCACTGTATAATCCATCCTATTTGACCGAAGTACATTGTGATGCTAGTAAATTGGGATACGGGGGTATATTATTACAAAGACCTGATGAAAAAACAGCATTAAAACCAGTAGCCTACTTTAGCAAACAAACGACTAAAGAAGAGGAACATTTACACTCTTACGAGTTAGAAACTCTTGCTGTCGTGTTGTCTCTAAAGAAATTTAGAACGTATTTAATAGGGATTCCGTTTAAGGTATATACTGACTGCAACGCTTTAAGATCTACGTTGACGAAGAGAGATTTAGTGCCTCGAATTGCTCGATGGTGGTTATTGCTTCAAGAGTATAACTTTACTGTTGAGTACAGACCCGGCCAAAATATGAAACACGTGGATGCTTTAAGTAGAAATCCCATTCAAGTGGATTCTCAAGATGATACCGAAGAAATACGTCAATTTGAAATCATGCATATTACGTCAACGGAATGGCTGCAAACTGTCCAAATGACTGACCAAAAGATAAAATTAATAAAAAGCATTTTGAATACTAGCAGTACAGACATTAAGGATATCACACAGAATTACGTTTTAAAAAATGACAAACTGTATCGAAAAGTAGGTGATGAACTAAAATGGGTTGTACCCAATGGTGCAAGATGGCGTGTGTGCCAAATGTGCCACGATGAGGCAGGACATTTTTCATTCGACAAAACAATAGACAAAATGAAAATAGATTACTGGTTTCCTAAAATGAATAGGTTTGTACGTAAATATGTTTCAGCATGTCTTAGTTGTGCGTACAATAAGACTTCAACTACTAAAAGTAGTGGATATTTGCACCCGATTCCGAAAGGCAACATTCCCTTCCACACGCTGCATATGGATCATCTTGGTCCATTTGTGAGAAGTAAACAGGGTAATTCTTATATACTGGGAGTTATTGACGGTTTTAGCAAATTTATTTTTATAAAGGCTGTCAAAAACCTAAAAAGCAAGACCACTATTAAGGTTCTGGCCGATATATTTAGTGTAATAGGCAGTCCTAAAATAATCATCTCAGATCGAGGTACTAGCTTCACTTCCGCCGCGTTCAAAAAGTACGCAAAGTCGATTGGTGCTAAGCACATTCTTAACGCCGTGGCGACACCTCGGGCTAATGGCCAAATAGAAAGGTACAATCGTACCATACTGGAATCTTTGGCAGCCTCTAACCATGGGCAAGACGAGCGCGACTGGGATCAGCATATAAATAACATCCAAACAACTCTGAATAATACCATAAATCGTGGAACTGGGACATCACCGTCAGAAATCGTTTACGGACGGAGAATGACTAGCCCTCAAGAAGGTCCTGTCCTAAATGCTATACGAGACCAGGACTCTAATATTCAACAGAGACATGACGCTGATAACGAAACAGATACATTGACACAAAGTAAGCAAGACGCGGAGACTGGCGTATCTGAAAGTATTAGGGATACTATCCGTGAGGCTGCTGTGGAAAATATAAAGAAAAATCAAGAATTGATGAAAGCTCGCTATGATAAGAATAAAGCACCCACCAAATTTTTCAATTTGGGGGATCTGGTCATGATTCCCAACAACCATCTGCCCGCGAATGGGAAAAGCAAAAAACTATGTCCTAAATTTAGAGGACCGTATAAAATTAGTGCTGTCCTAGCAAATGATCGCTACGAAATTATCAGCATTGATGGACATTCTAAACGAAAATACAAAAGTATATATCCAGCGGATGCGTTGAAGAGATGGATAACTTTTTCATCACCAGATGGCGAAGATAATAATATTACTAATAATACCAGCGACAGTAGTGACAACGATACTGAACTGACTGACGGAAAAGACAATTAGATTTCAAATTTTGTATAATGTATTCCATCAATAACCATCCTTTCATATTTTCCTTTTTAATTTAAACAAAGTGCTTTTCGAATAGCAAAGTCCTATTCCTAGTGAATGTTGCAGGATATAAAAAACTAATCAACAGTTGCTACTTGGGTGTGGTGTGCCTTGCTGAACCATGTCATAAATGGAAATAAAAAGTGTAAGTAAAAAAAAAACATTTATGTGATATATATATATATGTTTATTCTAATAAGCGTAATATTCTGCGTTATATGCAGTGCTGGCTAACATATATATAATACGTTTATACACAATTAAATATATAATTATTCATAAGTTTAAATTCAAGAGATAAACTGAAATATGCCGTGTAATGCGGTGATCAGTGATTCAATGAACATGAATGTTTGTACTGAAATATGCCGTGTAATGCGGTGATCAGTGATTAAATGAAAATGAATATATTTGTACTGAAATATGCCGTGTAATGCGGTGATCAGTGATTAAATGAAAATGAATATATTTGTACTGAAATATGCCGTGTAATGCGGTGATCAGTGATTAAATAAAAATGAATATTTGTACTGAAATATGCCGTGTAATGCGGTGATCAGTGATTAAATGAAAATGAATATTTGTACTGAAATATGCCGTGTAATGCGGTGATCAGTGATTAAATTGAACAGTTATACTGAAATATACTACATACTGCACAGTAATTATAATTATTATTCGAATCTAATTTATATTCTATCATTTACAGGTATTCTAAAAGAAGAGCAGCAGCCGCCACTCAAACAGACCATCAAGCAAGAATAACGAAGAAGAAGAAGACTTGATTACAATTGGATAATTATTTTACGTCAAAAATTGCGAGATTGAAATAGCTATTTAGTTTTGAATAATATTGTTTTGTTTTAGAATTACATATTTGATTGCAATGTAACATAGAGTATAGAGACATACATCATTGTGAATGGCCGAAACGGAATAGGGACATTCCGACTAACAGGAAGGCCGTCTGTGAGCATTTCTAAAATTAAATATCAATTTTATATCAATATCAATATAAAAAGATAATAGTTTATTTCAAATGAAACTTTAATTGTCAAAATAAGATTGCACTGGCAACACGGAGAAAGGAAGGCGAGAAAGATTTTTAATCTGTGGGTGTATCGAAAAACCAACGGTCAAGTGTCTGGAAGAAAAACAAGAAAATTATCAAAAATACTGCTCTGTAAAGGCTCTGATTATAGTTTGTATATCATTTCATAGTTGTTTTATTAATAGTGTTAACACACTGTATATATATATTGTATGTAAATAAATGATTTAAAAACTACTTAATTTACAATATTTAAGGTGAGTTACATTCGTTATTGGTTTTCTAAAGACTTTTTCAGCTCTATAAATATTTTAAGTCTTCCAGTTAATAGATTTTGATTTTAAGACAAGTGTAACACTACCAATAGTCCCAATGTAATAGATATAAATGTAAATAAATCAGTATTACATTTAAATATTACAGTAAACAGTAACTCTAGTGTACCTAAATTTCATTCGATAAATAGTGTGATGATCTGATGATGTGACGTACGCGTTTGCGTTAAGTGTCAATGACAATTTGTATGGGATTTTGAATTTCCAAAACGTCCCGCTTGGTGCGCTAATTGCGCTATACAAAAATAGACAGTATATTTAACGCAAACGCGAACGCTCGTCACGCTATCGAATGAAATTTACACTAGAGGATTCTTTTAAGAAATGTCACAGTGGAATGCAAAGATCGCAAAGACAGTAGCTAAAGTAGAAAGTACTAGCTAATGGCCGAAGTAATTTATACATTAGAATGTGCAACAAATCCCTTACACGACTAATCGCGGCGCGCAATCTATCGGACATGTTTTACTTGTAAATGCACTTATGCAATGGCCGCTGGCTTGAGGGGATAGACTGCCTACTACAGACACCGTATTGTGACTCATTTTCGAACACTGCTCTCACAAATCCTGGGGGCCGATTTTTGAATTTCGATCGCTCGATTTCGTCACTCGAAAATCGGTGGAAAACGGCGAAATTCTAATTTTCGAAATACGAGCGATCGAAATTTGGAATCTATTGTATTGGTATTGACCACTCTAAGATATTATATATTATATATATTTGAAATACACGAAATCGATTGGTCGAAATTCAAAAATCGGCCCCCTGTGCTTAAATTTTTCTTAAATTACCTGATTTTAGATGTAAACAATCTTATTCAATTAACGCGCCTGGGACGAGGCTTCCGACACTTATTTTTATATGGCTGTGATTTAGAACACTGAAGTATCGGACACCCCGGCCCGGACCGTTGTAGCGTGACTCATCCTTGACACGTTGATTTTAATAGTTTTGTCTGTAAGTTCATATAGTTAATATTAAACTTGATTTTTTCAGGTTTCTTATTTACTCGCTTAAAGTTGTGAATGAACGCCAATTCGTGACCGCAAGATGCACTAAATAATCAATTAACAGACCCCGAAAATAACCAACCATGCTCCAGACATACAAAGTGTGACTTCCGTCCAGACGTGGGAAGTGCTTGTAATTAACATGCTTTATCTAGAAGTTAAGTGATCAGTTGGACGGACACTGATGCAAGCTCTTAGCTCGCACTATCTATGGCTCGCACCCACGTGGCAGTTATGTCATAACAATCAATTTGTCTTGCGACATTGAGGAGTCCAGTGGAGTGATCTGGCCGTTCAGATAACATAAGATCAACTGTGTATAACACGTTAATATTTAATACAAATGCCAATGACCAATTTAGCTCCAATGTTTTTAACGGCCGCTTTTTTTATAGTGACTATCATCTTTGATAGTATTATCATGGTCACATTTTTATCACCAGTCATGTCATGGGTCACTTTCGCACTAACATACTTGTTAGAACATGACGGGCATGGTGACAAATGATAAAGAGTCAACCATCTTAGCCCTACTGGGTTCGAAACCCGGTAAGGATGAGTGAGGATATATAATTTAATTTTGTTCCTGAATTTAGCAGCCTTGGTTTATCTAATTTAGGCATCTACTCTTCATTAATTGACATGACACAATTATGAATACTGCTGCCCATTCTAACGATTTAAATCTACATATTTCTACAGTTATAATTATAACCTTAAATTCCGATAATCGTGACTCACTTAGAGTTTTAATTTGTAATGCCAATAATGTAGCATTTCGCTGTGGGTGTACGTAGGCAGCCTCAAGGCGCTACCGGCCTTAACTCGGCATCCTCTGCACTTCTTGTTTCCTGGTATTCTGTATATTTTAAGGTTATTTAAATTGCAGAAAATAAGGTGTACATCATCGCCAGTGCTACTGGTTTTTAGTAGGTACTAACAGTCCTAATAAAATACTAATTTCGGAAATGTTAATGGCTAAGAGGAAGATTATCTCGCGTCAATTGGCATAAATGTGTACTACGCCCAAATATTCGTACCTACTTTTTGACAACTGGTATCCGTGAAATAAAGGTGAAATAAGACATAGTCATCAACAGTCTCGGACCAAGAAAAGAGTTTGCAATAACAAATTTCTAATATAATATGACATTTATTCTGACACTGACACTTGGTCACGTCAAAGTCGATGCACAGTCAGCTTGGTTCCACTATAGTTACGTAAACCCTTAGTTAAGTAATACCAATAAATTGAACGGTAACAACGCGATCTTTCAAGTTTCAGGATATATAATATAATAAATCTAGGTACCTATTAGCTAAATATAGCAATCATTTCAAAGTAATAACTACCCAACACCTTTCAGCCAAACCTATCAAAACATCCAGTATCCAATTATCATCGCTTGTCCAACACGACGTTCCGACACCTACTAGCTCAGACGCCTCATTACGGTGACCATAAATGGGCAGGCGTGACGTCAGGACAGCGATGACGTCATGCGCGCTCGGTATGGCGCTGGCATTTGGCGATGACAAGGTGCCAGATATAGTAATGTACGTTCATGTATACATACCTACATACGTACAGCATCAATAGTAGCGAATGAAACAACGACGCCAAAAAAGTATCTGCCACCCGGGAATACGTTTCTTCCAAATAGTGTTACCAACTTATATCTCTACAGTTCGCGTTCAAAGATATCTGTTACAGTTTAATTGTTCTTCATACAGACTTACAGGGACATTCAGTTAGACCAAGATAAGTCTGCAACGATTTTGATTGTAACCAGTGTTATTTTTACGTCATAATTTCATAGAAGTTTGACGTTTAAAATAACACTTGCACTGCGCGTGCTATCAAAATAGTTGCGGAGTTGTCTTGATCTAACTCTATCTCTTTTTGTTAATCTGTTAGAGCAGCGGTCGGCAACCTGCGGCCCGCGGGCCGCATGCGGCTTGTGAACCTGTCACTTGCGGCCCGAGTGCCGCCTTGGCTATTTTGTATGTAATAGTGACAAACGACAATGTCTCATAAAGTCATAAATATTAACAAAGTACGGCCCGCGTCACCTCCGTTAACTACTATGTGGCCCTTGGCTGCTAAAAGGTTGCCGACCACTGTGTTAGAGGATGGAAGATACTTTTGACGCGAAGTCAGATTATTTTTGATGCAAGTATATAGGTAGTAATAAGGTTTCAATTGGCTTGTTTCTTTCTGTCTTGTAAGGAGTGACCAATTACTATATACTGGCCCATAACTATACCTAGCAGTCACATTAGATAAACGTCGAAAATTTTAAATCGTAATAAAAAAATCCTACGCAAAAACTTCAATTAGGATGAACGGTCGTTGCAAGTATTTAAAATTTCAATATTTTACTCATAAAAATATCTAAAAGCCATTTAAAAGTAGAGTCCTGCCAGAAGTGTCACCATAACTCGACCATGAGTTGTAGTGCTTGGCGTTAATTTTAAAACAAGCCGTAATGCCATTCTGATCACTTGCAGAGTCTGTATACGAGCACTTTCCAAATTTCCGTTTTTATGACCTTATTTCTCAGGCACGTCACGCCAAAAATTGGTCTGACGGACATCATCTTTCTAAATACAAAATTCAGTTCAAGACATCTGCACCAAATAGTGAATAAAATCAGGCGTTACTTTACGGTGTGGTTTTCAGGTGTTTATTTTTGCGGTGGGAGGGTGGGAACATTAATTGCATGTAAAAAATACGCAAGTAAGTATAACGGGTTAGCACTGATTGACTAGCACTTTATCGTTTACGCGGATTAGCAAAGTATGTAATATTTTGCTTTTAATTTACATCTGCACCATTCTAAGTTGGATCTGTGGCGATTCTATGATCGCGTTTTTGGCGTGTTATGTGTCACTTTCGCGTTTACAAAAACACAGTGTTGGTTTTTCATTCGTGTGGTGTTCAAAAGTGTTGTATCTGTTTTGTCACGCCAATGATATCCATCCTATGCAACTTTTTGAAGTGAAAACTTCTTTAGCGGCGCTGTGCACTTTTTGTGATGGGGAAAAAATGTTAAACTCGCGAGAGCGTAAGACGGACACGTGACCTATCGAAAACTGTTACAATGTCATTGAGTTTTCACTTCTGCCGGCACTCCCGGAGTGCAACCCGCAGTTTTTTTTTTAAATATTTTGAGGCCGGTACCACCTTCTCGCTTAAGGTCAAGTAATACTGGCGCCGCACGAGTCGCACGCGCATAATCAATAGCAACAAGACCTGCGCGTACGCATTCATCATGTGTTATCGGACAGGTGCGGGCTAGGTCTGCGAAATCGATACAGATTCGAACATGGGTTCCATAAATATGATCTTAGATCGCTAGTTGCCCGCGATTAAAGAATGACCCACGGTAGGCCGGGCCGTGTCCGGGCCGTGTCCGGGCCGGAGCTTCCAGCACATCGTTTTCTATGGAAAGCATCACTCGATCGCCTGTCATGTCATAGAAAAGTAAGCGCCGTAAGGTCCGGTCTAGCGTGAGTCACCTTTAGTCAGCGTCAGCTTTTAGGGATGCACTAGTAATTATAGGATTTCTATTTATTACAAGCTATTTTACTTTCATGTTTGTATGTCTGTATATACGGTAGGATCAAATCTTGCAATCAAAAGTAGACCCACTTCCCAATTGTTCGATTGAACTGAAACTTCACAAGTTCAACCATGTAAATGTTTAAAAATTTATGAATGCAGTTTAAATTGTTTTTTAAATTAAAATAATGTCTTCTTTCAGTAAAATGTTCCATCTACAATATTCAGGGTACTTTCCCTCCATGTGGCCGTGGGATGCCCTGTATAGTGTATTGGGTGACAATGCAATATTATGATGATCGAACTGATCTGATGTTGGACACAGGAGGTGGCCATTTGAGTTGTGTGATAAAACAACGCAACCTCATTTGTGTTTAAGTTTCTTAGAATTGTATCGACGAGTATTAGTTGCCTATTTAAAGAAAAAACTTTTTACAAAAAAAAGAAAACCGACTTCAAAAAGGATGAAATAAAATATTATCCTTTTTAAGTCTATGCGTTACCAACTGATATGTTTGAAGTCGGTGCCAAGCCAACTTATGAAGCATACCTGCCATGATTTTGGTACGATTCAATAAGTATGTACGTTGGATTGCCTTACACGACCACAATGAACGTACTTTTTGTAGGTACAGTCAACGTTAAAAGTATGTTTACACTTTTCGTCTTATTACAAAGGAGTATGGTGCAAAAGTGTAAACATATCTTTGACGTCGACTGTACCTGAACACACGATCAAACGTTCTTGGCACAGTCCGTACCATGTTTGTCGGCACGCAAGCGTGGGATTGGGACTGAGTTATTTCCCGTCCCTTATTCAGAGGACTACATTTCAAAATATAAAACAATTCAAAGAATTTACCTTGTTGCCAAATTTCACCTAAATCGGTTCAGTTGTTTAGCCATGAAAAGGCGACAAAGAGGCAGACAGAATTACTTACACATTTATAATAGTTATTAGTACAGTTCTAATGGGATTTATAGTCATAAAGCTGATTATTTTTGACGGGTATTGTTACTACTTGGCTTGGCACCGACTTCAAACATATCAGTTGGTAACGCATAGACTTAAAAAGGATAATATTTTATTTCATCCTTTTTGAAGTCGGTTTTCTTTTTTTTGTAAAAAGTTTTTATTTTTCCATTTTTAGTTTTAATGCATTGTTAAGAGCGCGACGCATGAATGAAAAACAACATCATGATTAACATTAAATGCGTGTACCTACTTTAATAAATATGTAATCAGGAATTTTCTCGAGTCCGTCTGGGAAATTATAATTCCTGTCACTACACTAAATCCATCCTCCGCCCCGCCACTGACCCAATCCCTCAACCCCCCGATAACTCTACCTCACAGCGCATCAACCCCTGATCCATCAACCCCTCGACCCTGAACCAACAGCCCTTCAACCGCCATTCCCCGACCCCTTTAACTCCTAACCCTAACCCCCGATCAGTAGCCTTACCAGCTTACCAAGAGTTTGACATTGATTTATTCGCTAGCGTGTGTGTAACTTACTTTCTTTGCATCTCGCTCGTACTGGCATATTAATGCGAGCGAGATGCATAAAAAGTAAGTTACGAAGACGTTAGCGTCGCTAACTTAGCGAATATGTCAATGTCAAACTCGTGGTAGGGCTACACTTGCACTACATCAAATTGGCGGTTTTCGGAAGCAAATGCTCGAGTTACTTTAGAAAACACCGAAATCACTTTACACGTGCCGTTAAAAACTGAGGAGTTCCCTCAATTCCTCATGGATTCCATCATCAGACCAGAACCAAAAATAATACGGAAACACCTTGGAGGTAACTCCTTCCAAACAAAAAAAGAATTACTCAAATCGGATCACAGGTGCCGGAGTAATCGCTGAACATACTACATTTCAAAAAATCATCATCATTATCATCAAAACAATCATCATCATCAGGTCTACTTCATCAAAGTGGTGATTTTCGGGAGAAAATGCTCGAGTTGCTTAAGAAAACACCCAAATCACCATGCATGTGCCTTTAAAAATTGAGGAGTTCCCTCAATTCCTCATGGATTCCATCATCAGAACAGAACCAAATTAAAATGGGACCAACTCGGAGGTAGCTCCTTTCAAACAAAAAAAGAATTACTCAAATCGGACCACGGATGTCGGAGTAATCGGTGAACGTACATAGAAAAAAAAAAAAAAATAGCCACAACCGAATACAGAACCTCCTCCTTCTATGAAATGGAAGTCGGTTAAAAAGTACCTTCAGTCATGGATTAAAGTTTGTTTCAAAAATATGAATTTTCTGACAATGAACTAGGGCCAAATTCGACACGTACAACTGTCAGATTTCGCATCCACGTCAAATCAACAGTTGATTTTATCGCATACTGAGTTATGATTCCATCAACGGTGGATAATATCGTTTGGTAAAACCAAAACTCAACTCTAAACTAAGGGTGGTTCGGTTTGGTTTGCTTGTCAACGTAACTGTGGATTGTTAATGTCAAATTTTGACATTGTACGTATTCGAGAACTTATGATTTTTCCCACATCAACGGGATATCAACACGATACGTCAAACGTCGCTTGTCGAATAGGGGTCCTAATTATTGTGTATCATATTTATTACCTCTTTTCTTTTTGCAGCGCGTAACAAGCGGCTTCTTAGATAGGTTTTTAAGTCTCTAGATGGCGCTACTATATTTTAATCACGGGTATTTTTTTAATAGTCTTATTTTATTATGAATCATATTTAACCTCCTTTTTGCCGCGTAACGAGCGGCCCGCGGCGCGGGCGCATAAATCGTGCCGCTTTTAATTATCGCGCGATCGCGAGATTACCGCCCTTTATAGATCATTGCCGTTTTACTCGTTTTGCGCTAAAACTACTCTGGTGACCTGTATAGCGATTATTTTTAGAATTAGATGCCTACGGGGTTTTTTATGATGTCTCGTAGGTACCGAAAACCATTATGTTTTTGTTTTACTTGCAATATTTTTGAAAGCTTTTTGTTGCAGTGTTGTGACTTACTGCAAATTGTCCATCAACGCAATGGCTTGGCCACATAAGTATTTTTAAATTTACCTCCGAGGATGGCGTTATCCCCGTGGTCACAGAAAACCACCACCAACAGCATAACAGCACAACGGGGACGACGGCGTCCTCGAAACGTCGGAGGAAAATTAAAAAACTGAATTATACGCGATTAAGTCAATTTGAAGGAGATAAGAGATTTGTGAATTAGACGACCTGCCATCCTGCTAGCCAAGGTGACTATCGCTATTAGCGCTTCGATAACGAAACGCTTTGTGCCTCTATCACTCTTCCATATTAGTGCGACAGTGTCAGTTGCGTTTCGATCGCTACGGAGCGTAAGCGATTGGTATGTTGGGTATGCGGCCTGGGGGCCTAGCCAAGATGATAATCGATAGAACATGCAAAATCGAAACTTATCCATAGCATCTGTCATACCGATATTTTTTTTCTGTTTGGCGATTTGGATTGGCTAAGCCCCGTATACTTTCTTCGGAACTCGGCCCGTTCACCGACAGTAGAATGTCCAGCAGTTGACGGCGCAAGGACGCGGCCTTATACGGCGGACGTTGGGTGTGATACCAAACCGATGTAGCAATCAGTCTGTTGATCGATCGTAGCTATATGGGTTTTCATTTAGTCACCTGCAATAATTTACGGGGTGAATAATATTATCTATATCTTTATATATATCTATCGGGGAAATCCTGAAGAAAGGCCAGGTCAAGAGCACCCTAAACCGGCGAGCGTGTATGAGGAATGTTATGAATGTGAAGGAAGCGTAAGAGGTATGTCAGGATCGTAGCAAGTGGAAATCCGTGGTCTCTGCCTACCCTTCCGGGAAATAGGCGTGATTATATGTATGTATGTATATATTATATCTTAGATCATTCATACTGAGCAACTTTTGACCAACCCGCTGGGTGGACACTGTAAAGAAGGCCTGCCAGGGATCTACACAGTCACCTATTATTAGGAAAGCGGAAAATCGTGCAGAATGGAGAGCCTTGGTGCACAAAATAACGACCTGATGTGGTCGCGACCCTCAGTCATGAGGAATCGAGGAAGAAGAAGTCTGTCAACCCCGAAATCGCGAAAAAAAAATTGACTCTCATACATTTTGGCTGGCTGATGTTGATATTCAATTGTCTGAGAGTAAAAGTTGCTCAGTACGGATATGATGGTCGTTCTTGTCTACGTGACAGCGTGATAAAACGGTGTCCGTCTCTTTCTATACCGCAGAGTTAAAAAGTGACAGTTGTTTTATCACGTGGATAAATGTGGATAAAGCGATCCATAATAGGCTTGCTGTATGACTTACATATTCACCCCGTAAATTGTTGCAGGTGACTAAATTAACACCCTGTATGTGGAGATAACTACAGCACAGCCTGCTTATCACGTTAACAGTCACCATACAAAATGTATCAATATCCTCGTAAGTCCAAGTAAATTACTTCAATAATATGTCCATGCTCCACATATGGGTCACCAGGTAGGTACGCACTGTGATTAGTACAATATCTTTTTGAAGCTTTTTAGGGTTCCGTAGCCAAATGGCAAAAAACGGAACCCTTATAGAATCGTCATGTCTGTCCGTCTGTCTGTCTGTCCGAGTATTTAAAGTTTTTGACTGAGAGTTAAGTAAGTATATAAGTTTTTTCATGCCAGGCAATGTTTGCAGGCGGCCCGTTTCAAAGACAAAAAATGCCCATAGCTACATTTAATAAAACGGCGTATATTATATTTATACTTCTTCAATTTCTTGTTCAGTTAAAGCTAGTTATGTAAAAAACCGGGCAAGTGCGAGTCGGACTCGCGCACGAAGGGTTCCGTACCATAAAGCAAAAAAAAAACGGAAAAAAATGCAAAAAGAAAACGGTCACCCATCCAAGTACTGACCACGCCCGACGTTGCTTAACTTTGGTCAAAAATCATCACGTCGGCTGTATGGGAGCCCCACTTAAATCTTTATTTTATTCTGTTTTTAGTATTTGTTGTTATAGCGGCAACAGAAATACATCATCTGTGAAAATTTCAACTATCTAGCTATCACGGTTCGTGAGATACAGCCTGGTGACAGACAGACGGACAGACGGACGGACGGACGGATGGACGGACGGACAGCGAAGTCTTAGTAATAGGGTCCCGTTTTACCCTTTGGGTACGGAACCCTAAAAATAGCCTGTCGATTTCATTAAAATTTACATTAGTTAATTTCCTTTCAGAGTTGCGGTGTTACAAAAAAGGAACCGACTTTGAAACTCATTATTATCAACTTAAAAAGGTATTAAATAATATTAGATATGGTAAAAAGAGGCGTTTCCGAACATAATAATTTAGGCTACCTTTCCCACAGTGGGCGACCACGACCTCCTAACGAGTTTTTTCCATTCGTATTCCATTGAATTATTGCCAAAATCCCGAACAAAGGTTTATTAAAATTCCACGTTCGACCAGCATTAAAATATCGGGCGAAGCTGGTATTGTGTACATTCGTTCGCATTTACAAAGTTACATGAGTATACATATAAGTAACATAACATAACCATTTTTCTAAAACCTATATTGTACGTCTACTCACTTTCAGCACATCCCAATAGAAAGGTAATATAGGTATGTATGTTGAATAAATAAACCTTAGAACCATCCAAGCAACCATATTTTGTATACTATGAGATTATTACCTAACCTGATGATTCTTATTTGTTGTGATGCTAGGTTAAGCGCTTTAATAAGTTTCAGAATCCTGTTGAAATGTTCGGTAGGAAAGACAACTTTATTATGTTACTAACATTAACCATCAGACTATCAGACGTTAATATGACCGCGAATTTCATCTTTAGCCGAGTATATTTATAGAAGAAGCTTTGTTTAATCCTCAGTTTTTATAAGTTCTTTAAAAAAAACTCTTTGTTTAGATTTCGCAAAATCAATTTCATTGCACGTGCACAGAATACGAGAGTTTAGAAGCATTGTGTAAAAGATCTACATAATACCGGGCCAGGCGCATCTTGATCGCGCATTTCGGATGCGCAAACGCACCGGCTTTGTTATCACGCACTCGTTTGCTTTTGGCTCAGTAACCTAACCACTTCTGACCAGTATTAGGTAGGTGGAATTTAGAATACTGTAATAGAGCGATTTACAATTTTTATCTCAGATTTTGCGTTTTGGGTTATTGACACACACACAGAACAGAATCGGAGCAATACCGATCAAGTTAATAAGATTGAGGATTTTTTTTTAAATCGCACCCTTTTAGGCACTTTTGTTTTGTGTATAAAAACTTACTTCTTTTTATCGTCCAGATACGGGTAGCGCGTATGATATTTTATATATAGCGCGTATGTATATTATCAAATACATTTTTGTAGAGATGCCCCGAATAGTGAATTTGGCCGAATACCGAATACCGAATATTCGGCCACTCTCTCGGCCGAATACCGAATATTCAGCATGACATGCGGACATTTAGAGTCACAATTATAATGAAAAAACTGTTCGCCAACAAAGCACAACGTTTGCTAGGACATAATTTTATGATAAACAGTATTAATGAATTTAGTAGAGTCAATCAAATCAGACTCATGATAAGAATAAAATATTTTGTATCCACGAATGCTCAAAAACGTGCCTTTGTATTTAACTACTTTCCAAGAATACATTTTAAATTTTAAGTATACCTAGTTTTTGGTTATTTTTTTGTGTAATTTTTCATTTTAGGTAGGTGCAACAGATATTCGGTATTCGGCCGAATAGTAGGCAATATTCGGCCGAATACCGCATATTCGGCAAAGTGGCCGAATAGGCCGAACACCGAATAGTTGCCGAATATTCGTGGCATCTCTACATTTTTGTACAAAAAATTTGGAAGCCACCCAATAAACTCAGGTTCATTTATACCGGTAGGCAGGAGCTTAAAAAGCGATTGGAACAACATAACGACACGAAACGACCGAAACGACGAAAAAGCCGATAAAAGGATCCCAAAATGTAAAAATAAATAATACATTAGCCGAAAATATGAGCAGATTTCATCTTGAAACTTAAGCCCCCTACAGAACGCAAAGCGGTTTGAAACTTTGTAAGTCTGGCAGTGTTTTATGGAGCCGACATAGCCTACTTTATTAAAATCCCCGACAAAAGTAAAACAAAGCGACGACATAAACGTCATATTCACATGAAAATATTATTATGACGTACAGTCAAAGAAGTTTATTTCAGTAGCATTTCGTACCTTGTCACAGTGACAATATATATGAAAGTAGCTAGGGACCCACAGACAAAACATCCTCTAGACTGAGCATAGTCGCGCTACCCCCACTGCCACGCATACGCAGTTACGTTCGAGTCGAAAGTTTGAACGGACCAATCACGGCACGGGATTTCGCTCACCTCGTCCCGCGCACCCCCGCATTTTTGGCATCATCGGTTGCATGATATAATTGCTCTAAACTCGGTCTAGAGGATTCCTAGTTTATGCTAGGGACCTCATACCTCATTAATGTCAAGTCAGGAGGACAAGGTACGTAATGGTACTGAAATAAAATTCATTGACCGTACATAGACGCTTCCACACTTTTGGTATGGAGATAGTTTGAGGCCCGGGATAGGACATAGGGTAGTTTTTATCGATCATCATCATTCCACGCAGACGAAGTCGCGGGCAGAAGCTAGCATAGTCAGACCACAGATAGTCTGCAGCGCAAAATAAAAAGTAGCTTTTAGAAATCAGTACGTGACAACACCACAGAACATGGATTAAAGGCCTGCGCAAACCGGCGGAGCGCAGCGCAGATCACTTTAAAATTATCAATGTATTTTCTTCCCTATTTCAATTACCTTCAGGAGCATCACGGAGGATTGTTACTCCGCGGCATCGAGGAGCACGCCAGAGGATACCGCGGCGGTAGGCGGCGGCATCCCGCGGCATGCGCCGAGGCCTCTCAAGTGAGCCGGAGTAGCGCCGTGGCGACGGGGGAGAACTCGTGCATACTAGTCACTAATCCCTTGTGATAGAGTACACGCGGCGGCATGCCGCGGCATCCCCCGGCCTGCGCCGAAGTGCTCCGTGGTGCGCCGACCGCGAGCGCCGGACTGTACGGGCGCTCGAGGTATGTCGGGGATTTTACCTCGCCGGTATGCGCTGCGCGGCGTAAATGCTCCTCGGTGATCTGCGCTACGCTCCGCCGGTTTGCGCTGGCCTTATTATGGTCTTGATACTTGTGAAATTTCTACCATATTTACCGTTTATGAAAAGTTTAGGCCCCATTCGCACGAGAGATTTTTCAACGCGCGTGAAAAAAGGCGCTTTTTATCAAGCGTTGTTGGATTTTCGACTTTAAGCGTTGGTCGTTATCATTACAAGGTCAAATACCTTAGGTACAATTTTGCAGTATGGAGAAACTTGTTTAATTTATCAAAAATGTAAAGGTTTTGTCGCCGGTCGACCTCTGGGCGAGGTGACGGGTCATTGGACCTTGTGCCGCCATCTTGGGCGCTGCGTCGGCGCTGACAATGACAGTTGACAGTGTGGGCTGTCATGATCATGGGGCGTCATCGGTGACGTAATGATTTAAAATTTATGAGGAATCCTGAGATGAATATTGGGAAGGCATTGGGAATTTGAGAAAATCCATAATATACGCCTCCAAGCCTCATGGAGGCGTACATTATGGATTTTTTCAAATGATTTTGATGCCTAAGACCCTAATCTCCATTGTTTATTTTATGGCGAGCCCAAGCTTCCAACTTTGGCCCATGGCAAAGCAACAATGCCGTCTAAAAATCGTTGTATCGTGATAGTAAACATAATAAAATAAATATTTAAGTAGGGCTCCCATACAACAAACGTGATTTTTTTGCTGTAAGTATTTTGCGTAATGCATGGTATCCACTCTTTTTCCGCTTCTTCTTCCACCCGTGCTTCGGAACCCTTCGTGCGCGAGTCCGACTCGCACTTGGCCGGTTTTAAATTTTTACTTGTTTGTGGTCGACTGGTCGTGTCTGACATCCGATAATGTGAAAACGCTAAGCCTCGGTGTGCTCGCCTTAAACATCATTATTAGCACCAGCAGGCGTGGCTCACTCCGCGATTTCGTCGCGTTGCTACAGGTAGCTAAAAGTACATCCGTTCGACCCCAATTTTGGGGTTTGCCATAAGCCGCGCGTGGCGCTGTCGCCACCTAGCGGCCATATCTGTGCTGATCGTGACTGTAGATGGTAGGCACTAGCACGAGGAATGAAAATGCGAAGTTACACTTAACATTGAACTTTAATTAGATTTTTGGGGATACAGTCGAGTGACATAGATCGCGTCTAGCAGCGGACTGCCGCCGGCGCATGGCAACGTAGTGCACATTACTTGCATAACATATGACATACAATTTTGAACCTTAAGTATTAGACATTAGCATCTAAATTAATATGACAAAGTTTCCTTAAAATAAAACTTAACTATCTAGTTACATAGGTAAACATAGGTATAAGTACTTGTATAGTGGGCGCATCGCTAACACTCCCCACCCCAGTGCTGACTCAGCACTCTAAACTTACGGGAATAGGAGCGATGCGAGCCGCGGATCGCCGGTAAGTCCCGGTAGCCGTCCTTACCTCCACTAAACGGATGCGGCCGTCTCCGCCAGGAATTACCTGGGTGATCAACCCCTTCGGCCACATATTACGGGGAGAGTTGGGATCCACGATCAGAACGAGATCTCCTACCTTTAACGGCTTCCGCTCCTCTAGCCATTTTGTCCTGGGCACGAGAGTGGGTAGGATTTCTCTTAGCCACCTCTGCCAGAACATGTCAGCGAGCCTCTGCGCCTTCCGCCATAGTTTCCTCAGGCTGAGATCAGAATCATCGAACTCTCCTATAAGAGGGAGTCGCGATGATGATCCTAAAAGGAAGTGATTAGGCGTAAGAGACTCACCGTCAGCAGGATCGACAGACACGTGCACCAATGGACGACCGTTGACCATGTTCTCAACTTCTGCCATAAATGTGGTCAAAACTTCGTCCCTTGGTGCTCGTTCTTTTAAAACGACTTTGAGAGCCGTTTTTACTGAGCGTATTAAACGCTCCCACGCCCCACCCCAATGGGGGCTGGCGGGGGGGATAAAAGTCCAGTCCATGTTATTATTAACCCCCTCAGCTTTTAGCACGTCCATGTCTAGCGCCTCCATCGACCGGCGCAGCTCTGTGTCGGCGCCCCTCAGATTAGTTCCATTGTCCGAGTACAGATGGCGCGGCCAGCCGCGCCGCGCCGCCATTCGTCGCAACGCCATGATAAGTGAGTCAGTTGTAAGGGAGGCAACTAACTCGATATGAATCGCCCGTACTGTGAGGCATGTGAATAGAACACCATACCTTTTCTCTCTGCGGCGACCCACCGCGACCTCCATTGGCCCAAAAAGGTCCAACCCACAGTGAAAAAAGGGTCGTTGATGGTGTTCTATTCTGGCCCCTGGCAGATCTCCCATGCGAGGTACCTGAGGTCTGGTCTTCATTATCCTGCACAACATGCACCTTGACGTCACGAGTTTAACAGTAGGTCTAAGTTTAATTACCCAATACCTTTGCTTTATTTCGTTAACCACCATCTCCTGACTTCCATGGGCCGCTTTCACATGGTAATGTCGGACGATTAGTCGTGCTACCTGATGACGGCCGTCCAGGATTACGGGTCTCTTGACGTCCAGAGGCACATCTGATGCGGCGTCAATGCGCCCGCCCACGCGAAGTAGGTCATGTTCATCTAAAATAGGTGATAATTTTAATAGCTTACTTGCGCGATGTAAAGCCCCGTGCGCCTTAATTCTGGCTAAGTCTTCCCCAAAAGACTCGTTTTGCGCGTGTTTTAGTAAAAATATCTCGGCACGCTCCATCATAGCACAGTCGATCTCGGCCGCTTGGCCTTTGCACCTGGCGATGAACTTTAGCACTGTGGCCGTGGCGCGGGTGAGACGAAGCCACGAAGAGAAGCGCTGTGGGTCCGGCACTGGAATGCATGCAGGTTCCTCGCGCACCTGGACGACTGCTACGCATTCCCCTGTCTCCTCGTTACTTGTAGGTATAATATCTTTAGGCCATTCACTTTCGTCAGCGTATAAAAAAGAAGGACCTTTGAACCACTCATTTTGTAGGGCTAGATCAAACGAGTCCCGCGTGGCTAAATCGGCAACATTTAGTTTCGTAGAAATGTACCGCCACTCGTCAACGCGGGTAAGGTCGTCAATCTCCCCCAAACGATTTGCTTCAAAGGCCTTATACGTACGATTTTTATTGCGAATCCAATGTATCACAGTTGAGGAGTCACACCAGAAGTAACGCCTTATAGGCGTCAGTTTGTGCTCCTTTCCAATTGCATTGGCTAGTCTTGCCGACAACAATGCAGCTTGCAGCTCAGCCTTCGGTATAGTCAGCTGTTTTACCGGCATAACTCTGCTTTTGCTTGCAATAAATGCAACATAAATAGTACCGTTATCCTCCCAGCGCCAATAGCCCACAGCTGACATCGCCTGAGTAGATGCATCGCTAAAAAAATGCATCTGTAAATTATTATAGTATGAGTACTTACTACTCGATGCGGTCGTAGCACATGTAGATGCCGCTACGCCGTCGTAGCCTTTCGTAGCACTGTGCGTAGGCGCGTGGGTCGCGGGGGGCGAGGTAGGTACCTCTGCCTCGATATCCACACAATCTTGCATCTCGCCCGCACGCGCTGTCGCCAATTGGCTGTCCCTTACCGCATTGCGCGCGGCTGTGCAGTACCACCTAGGTATACGGATATCTTTAATTACCTTTAGAAGGTCAACCCACTTTCGCCACTTTAGATATATCTGGTCTGGAATGTAATCCTCCCAATCCACCTGTAAGCGCCAAGCCTCTTGAAGCATGATTCGGCCTTGAATCGTGAAGGGTGCTAAGAAACCTAGTACATCAAATATAGACATAATTACTCTTAGCATTAAACGCTTTGTAGGCCTATTCTCACCTTCAAGGACGTCGCTCGGTATACGTTTTAATGACAAATCGAAGCCCAATATGTCATCCGCCGGGTACCAAATGAGACCCAAGGTACGCTCGCTTTCATGTTGCTGGCCGACTTTGAACCTTACAGCAGCAGTACCTAAGGTCTCCTTTGGCACGCTGTTTAAAACTGCGACGCTGTTGCTCGTCCAATTTCTTATTTCAAAGCCGCCCGCCCTGTGGATGTCACTGACATTTCTTACCATGTCGATCGCTGTCGCCTCGTCGGGCAGGCTGTCGATGTAGTCGTCCATGTAGTGCGAGTTGACGATGGCATCGACGGCGGCGGGAAACGACGATTCAAATCGCTGGGCGTTTTTATTTTTAATAAATTGCGCGACGAATGGAGCACAATTTGCGCCGAAAATGAGTGACGTCATCGCGTACGTCCTTATATTTTCTGTGGGGTTATTTCTCCACAGAAACCTCAGTGCGTCGTGGTCGTCTTGCTGGATCTTAACCCTCAAGAACATGTCCCTAATGTCACCTGTTACTGCAATTGGGTGTTCCCGAAAGCGCAGCATTATACCTAAAAGTGATGACAATAGGTCAGGTCCCGTGAGCAAATAATCGTTCAGCGAGCTACCACTTACCTGACTTGCAGCATCAAAGACCAGACGAAGTTTTTGCTTGTTGGGGTTGTCCACGCCGAAATGAGGTAAGTAATAAGTCTTCGGCGTGACCTCGGTATTAGTTAATTCCCTAGCGTAATCATTTTCTAACAAATGACTGACCCTTTCACGGTACCTGTCGGCGAATCCTGGATCCTTACCCATTTTGCGCTCAATACCCTTCATCCTGGTAAGCGCGTTTGGGCGGGAGTCGGGCATGGGGCGGTTTTCGTCCTTCCACGGAAGGCCGACGTACCAGCGCCCATCGACGAGCTCGGCGGAGCGCTCCAGCTGTGCGACGGCGCGGGCGTCGTCGGCCTTTTGGCGCGCGTGCGCCGTCACGCCCATGGAATCTAGCAGAAACGAGCGCCTAACATCTTCGTGGATTTCCCTTAGGAGGCACTCATCTGGTGTGGTATCGTGATCTGCTCCGCTATCTGTAATAAAAAGGTTAGTATGGACAGCGACAGATGGCGAGCGCTTGGACGGACGGACAGTCCGCGGCACGCACACTTTCCCATGGACGCTCCAGCCGAGGCGGGTGAGCGTAGCTGATGGCTCATTATCTTTGCCCTCCCTAACTTGAATAGGTATCACAACATGTAAGTTATCCTGACCTATCAATAGTTCAGGTTCTGAATCAGTTGTACAAAATTTGTGTTTTATATCGGCTAGGTGAGAATAATTAACTAATTTTAAAACAGACAATGTTTGTACTGGCACACTTAATTCTTCAACACAACGCAATTTAACATTATAAACCTTATCGTCCATACCTTTAATGTCGACATTCACTTTGGTCGATTTGTACTCAAGCCCGTCATCTTTAAACGCACCGTGAACGCGCAATGTCTGTGAGTTACCACGTAGACCGACGCGTCGCGCGAGATTGGCACTTATTAACGAGACGGTAGATCCATCGTCCAATAGCGCGGTGCTATTTACCATACCGTTAGGTCCCTGAACACGCACTCGTACTACTTTTAACAACACTCTGGTGTCGGTCGCATTTATATGAGTTAAAGTTTCCGTCACTGGCTTGAACGCGGGTTCGCGCGGCTCGGGTCCATTTATCGCGGTACTATTATTCGGTACACTTGCACTCGGCAGCGGCGCGGGCGCCGCCGTGACGTCACGCGCACTGTTGTTTACCCGATAATGTAGTAGGCGATGATGTGGAGCTCCGCAGCCGTCCTTGTCGCACGCAGGGGACTTGCAGGTGTCGCGTTCATGCTTGGAGATAATGCATTTGTAGCATAAGCCGTTTTTCTTCACGTGTTGCCATCGTACTTTGCGTAACGCTTTCTTAAATGGTTTGCATTCCGTTAACTTATGCACAGCTGTTCGGCAAAATAAACATTTTAAATCGCCTTCTTCAGTTTGTAGTAAAACAGTGTGTGTACGGGAAGATGAATGATCGCTTGACTTGTTTTTAAAGGTATCGCTACGCGTGGTTGATAAAAAACTTGCAGTTGTAGAAATCTTCAATGCTTCGTCATTAAGAAAATCCGATAGAATGACTAACCTTGATTTCTGCGCATCTTGGAGAAGTTTAAAACTGTAGTCTGACCATTTGGAGATGAGCACAGTGGGCAGCTTGGACAGGATGATGGAGACGATATTCATGCCATGTAGGCACTCCTCGCGTCCTACTGCTCGCACAGCTTCTACGAAATTTTGAACCTTCACTGCGAACATAACTATATCTTTATGATATTCTAGTTGCAAAGGCTGTAGCTTCTTGATGTCCAGTAGAATACGAGAAATGATGCTGTCAGGGTTTCCAAAACGTAGCTCCAATGTCGACATTACCCGGTCGGGCGACGTGGCGCTTATAAACAATGCAGCGACAGCATCTCGTGCGGCTCCTTTAAGACATTTACGAAGTCGCCATAAATTTTCTTTATCTGTAAATTTACAGACCTCGGTAGACTCCTGGTAGGCTTGTTTGAACTGAAGCCATTCTAACTGGTCACCTGAAAATTCAGGTAGGTCCTTAGGCGTGCTAATTCGGCTGAGCAGGCTAGCGTTAGGCACTTGATTGCTAGTGGTCGATAGGTCTTTAAGTGCGCCGGCTAATAATTGCACTGTTTGGTTGAGCGCGCTGACGGTACCTTCGGGCGCAGGCGGCGCTGCCGGCATGAAGCCATCGGCGGCGGCGCGCGGTGCTAAGCTAGACGCTGGCCTCGGCTGCGCTTGCTCGATGAATGCTGGGGGTATGACAGGTGCAGGCATCCGTGCTGGAACTGGAATGTGCAGCGTGCCCGTGGTGACTCCATTGTCGGGGGCTGGCTGCTCGTCTGGTAGTTCCGTGTGGTTGCTTTGGTGATCAACCCACGCATTTATATCGTTGCGAAGAGGTACGTTACCATCGAATTGTGAACTGTATTCCTCTAGGTCCTCTTCGTCACTATTGAGCGCTGCAAGTTGCGCGTCTAAGGTTTTATTAATTAGGTCCATTTGAATCGCAGCCTTTTCCTTCGCGGCGTCCAAAATTAATTGTTTTCGCCTGGCTTCTTTAGAGGCTGTCGATCTTCGTGAGCCCTTGCTACTCGGGACGGCACCCACATGTGACGCGGCAGGCTTCGTGTCGGGAATTTGCTTAAAATGCAACAACGGCTCCGACTTTATGCTGCTTGTCGCGTTTAATTTGTGTTGTAGAAACTTCTTGACCATCGGATCTAAAGGTTTCTCGACTTTATCGGGCGCAGATTCATTGCACGGCGGTATAACCTCACTTTTTCTTTGTTCTCGCTCGCGCGCCATGTGTTCCTCGTGCTCCCGACGTGCCTTTGCACTGCGCGTTTCCATTTTTATAGGCGTTCGGTCCATCATATCTGGTTCGAAGACCACTTTGTAGATGGTAGGCACTAGCACGAGGAATGAAAATGCGAAGTTACACTTAACATTGAACTTTAATTAGATTTTGGGATACAGTCGAGTGACATAGATCGCGTCTAGCAGCGGACTGCCGCCGGCGCATGGCAACGTAGTGCACATTACTTGCATAACATATGACATACAATTTTGAACCTTAAGTATTAGACATTAGCATCTAAATTAATATGACAAAGTTTCCTTAAAATAAAACTTAACTATCTAGTTACATAGGTAAACATAGGTATAAGTACTTGTATAGTGGGCGCATCGCTAACAGTGACAAACGCGTTTTGTTAGAGAGTGAGTCTTCTGTACCTAGTACTATTATTTATTTTATTCTGTGGCACCAGTTACCAGGATACCATAACGTAGTGGAGTCCGCTAATTTGTTTGTTATTCTAGGGGTCGCGGGAGGCCCAAGACAACATGGATAGGTCTTGTAAAAAAGAACCTTAAAGTAAAAAGAATACCACCAGAGACGACCCAGACCAGACGCTTCTGGCGACGCCTTATAAGGTGAGCCGACCACAAGTAAATGGGATAAGGCTAGGAAGTAGAAGAAAAAAGCGCTTTTTAAATTTTTTATACTTTGTGGTCGTGTCCGACGTCCGCTTAGAGCCCCGCCGGTGTGGTCGCCTTAAACATCATTATTAGCACCAGTTACCAGGATACCATAACGTGGTGGAGTCCGCTCATTTGTTTGTTATTCCACGAAGGACATTATCTCACTCATTTGGGATTCGCGTGGCAGTAATTGCCTCGCATGTCGGTATGCCGAATGCAACTTGCCTTGGATTACCTCCAGAGGATGCAGCATTATAAAACTTTAAACGAAGATTTAAAAGAAATGCTGTAGAGAGTGAAGTCGAAAAACATCATGCCCCCAAGTTTCACGGCTTCACGGTTTCACGGAACTAAATTGACAAACTTCAACTTTTCAGCCCAGTTGCCAAATAATGTACTGAACTGTATAGCATACGCGTATGAGGGTATCTTAACATGTATGGATCTCTGGTTATGTAAAATAAATGTATTTTGATTCTGATTTTAGATAGCGCCATCTATATTGGCTGTCAAATTCAAAAAACAAATTTGTATTAGACTTAAACACATCGTGTACGATACAATAAATCTGTGACGAAGATATAGAATATATAAGATACGACATAACTCGTCAACATCAAAATATACCTAGGTAGTAAGCTCGCATATTCAAGTGATAGAGAGGCAGATACAGCTACATATTTTCGTTTTTCGCGGTAGAGCCTCTGAGCTGTCGTGCTGTCATACTTTATTAGCTTTAATATGACCATTAAAAGCTTCCTATATGCACTAACTAGTGGGAAGTGATCTATGTAACTTGCATACTTAATGTTTATTAAATATTAATGAACTGAAAACAACGAATTTGAGTTTTAAGTTAACCCCGGCCCGTTATTTGAAGGATAAATGTGCAAGGTTGCAATTGGCTGGTTTCCTACTTCAATTATTAATATTATTATGTTGATTCAACAATTTTTAGTTATTTTATGTTTCTTAATTTTACTTGAGTAAGGAAGTATTTATGTAGGGTAATATTTTTGAGTTTATGTACATTATATTACTTGCAGATCTCCTGCAACCCAACTACGTTGACGGATTTCAGTGGGACATCGTAGGATTTAAAGAGATTTAACGTAATGTAATAAATACATACACATAAACTGGCAATTAAGTTTTAAATAATGAGTAAACATCATGTTACTTTAAACCAATACATAAAGTGACAAATCAGTAATATATCTTTTCCAAACCGTGTAAGTTAGATTAGATTTAAAGAATTTGATTTTAACTTCCACTCTATTATTTTTACTGAATTACTATAATAAGTAACTGTCATTTATTTAATTAAGGTAAAATACCCATTCTTCTTCTTATAGAAAACACGTCGGCCTTGCTTCAAGGAACATTTCTGCATAACCAAACATACTCGCCATAATTGAAGGCAATTGTAAATTGTTTAACTGTATTTTGTTTGTTAAGCCAAGGATTTTTCCCCAAATGAGCGCGCCGTAAAGCCTCCTCCACACTCGTGCGCGAATCGCGGCGCGAAGCCGCGAACGTGAGTGTGGCGTCGATTTTCGCAGACAGCGAAATCGACTCCACACTCGCGTTCGCGGCTTCGCCCGCGATTCACGCGCATAGTCTGGAGGGGGCTTAAGACATTGACGGACAAACATGAGCATAATACATATACACTGATGCTAACACTAGGTAACTAAGTACATGAATAGGTACTAGAGTTTATTTAAGGCCTGTGCACACCGGATGTATATACGTAGACCGTGCACGTGCACCTTGTAATAATATATACCGTTTCTTATAAGAAATGGCACACCACTTGCGTGACGTGTGCGTGCATGGCGCCAACATTTTAGCACACTCGCACGTCTCCGCATAAGTACGCAGTACAGTGTGTTCTGACCTTTAAGCTAAGCCTGCGCCGATTTTGCGTGTCACTTTAAACATCATATCATATCTTTATAACCCCCCCCCCCACAAGGTGGAGTGATGACTTGGTAAAGGTCGCGGGAGTCCGCTGGATGCGGGTGGCCGGTAATTTGTGGCTCTTTGGGGGAGGCCTATGTACAGTAGTGCACGTCCTCTGGCTGATATGATGATGACGATGATGATCTTTATAAGAATTTAAGTTCCCTTCAAAGTAGAATCAGAGTTAGTTTGGACCGACTCTACTCTGTAAGCGACATAAAGAATGCTTTTCGCTAAAACAAACTTATCATTTGATTTCATTCAGTTCATTCACTGTCGCCTGCATGTCGGCACCAGCTCACCTTGACCACTGGACGGCCGTAACAATAATTACGAGTCGTTAACACTGTCACTGCTGATTTGCGTCTTTAATGATCTAATTGTTTTGTGCTTAATTGACAGGACCACCCCATTCCGTACGAAACAACATTATGTAACAATTTTAATGACGATTCAATATAATAAAAGGCAATGTTTTTCAAGTTTTCGTATGAAATGTAACATATATTTATACATATGTTACTAAGATTAAATATGTGAAAGCTTTTATGTAAGGGTATTTGGATTGTTCTTCCATCACGCATATACAAATGAATGAATAAGATAAGACAAGATAAGATTTCTTTATTGTCAAAGCTGTGTTGGTCTTATAAATATTACAGAAGTCCATCAGCTTGTCCATTTCGGGCGTACAATTATAAACTAACTAAATAACTATATAAATAAATATATTGATAACTTGGAAAAGGATACAGATTATTTTAATGGGGCCAATAATTTAGTATAATTTAGTAGGACATGGTAGTAGTTTAAAGGCTTCTATTTGAGGTTAGTTTCGTATATTTATCTGATTGAACTGACGAAAATACAACTGTTTGATCAAAATACATCTATATCAGTCTAGAAAGTGGCAAAGCAATTGTCTATGCCTACTTTTACCATCTATGAAAATATTAGTCTTTGGTACCAAAACTGATGTATGAAGTTAGCACTCTTGTCTTGATATATTTCTCTATGGTCATAGTCATAACCCTATCCCACAAACTATATTAATTAATCAACATTCAATGTATGCTTTATTATCCATTCGAAAATAAATAAGCGTACTGTATGTTTGTTAACCACGTACATGGCCAAACTGTAACAAATAACAATACTCGTACACTTAGTAATAGTGACGGTGACAAAAATACCTACGGCCTCGCTCGCTCTAAAATTCATGGCTCCTCTACACGATGGGCCAACGCCGGCCACTCCAAGGGACGCATTTATGCGTTAGAGGGAGCAAGTGATATTGCTATCTCATTCTACCGGCCACTCCAAAGGACGTAGTCCTTTGGAGTGGCCGGCGTTGGCCCATCGTGTAGAGGAGCCATCAGAAACAACATCGAAACATGCAGGAATGTTTGACAGGTTAATTTCATTAAATATAAAGGTACGTACCGGTATTTCGTTAAGTGGTGTGCAACTGCCCTAAATTTGCATACGTTGGAATGTAATTGATGTAGCAAATAGGGTCACGCATTAAAATAAATGTATCATTCCTGTGACCAATAGTTAACAGCTCGTGTGCATATAAGAACCGATTTTGTCAATTAAATAGGAAAAAAGTGCCAATAAGGATTCCATCAGAAAATTAGAGTTCATAACCTTCAACTTTAGATATTTCCTGACCAGGTCCTGACCTACCTGACCCAATTTGTTGCGTATGACCCAAATGAAGACGAAAGATGAAGGCGTATAGGTGTGGAAAAAGCTTTGTGGCTTAACTCATTTACTTCTTCAAGCTACTCTCTTGGTGTCGTCCCATGGTTGGGTGCTCTTAGGAAGTACGGTCAAGGGATTTAATTTCAGTACCTTGTCACAGTGACAATAGTATGTGGTCCCTTACGAATTTCATATTGATTGTCACTGTGACAAGGTACGGAATGGTACGGAAATTAAATTATTTGACAGCATCCTATCCTATACGGATCATTATCTCAGCCATAAGACGTCCACTGCTGAACATAGGCCTCCCCCTTGGACCTCCATTCATACCGGTTGGAAGCGACCCGCATCCAGCGTCTTCCGGCGGCCTTAACAAGGTCGTCCGTCCATCTTGTGGGTGGACGTCTTACGCTGCGCTTGCTAGTCCGTGGTCTCCACTCGAGCACTTTTCGATCCCATCGGCCATCTTCTCTGCGCGCAATGTGGCCTGCCCATTGCCACTTCAGCTTGCTAATCCGGTGGGCTATATCGGTGGTGACTTTAGTTCGTTTACGGATCTCCTCATTTCTGATTCGATCACGCAGAGAAACTCCGAGCATAGCCCTCTCCATAGCTCGTTGAGCGACGTTACGGATATATCTCATGAAAAAATCAACTTGATTTGATACTTATTTAACATTAAATACTGGCACGCACTATTATATCAATAATCAAATGTAGTATGGGTTAAGGTTAGAATAAGTTTAAAAGTGGAAAAATTACTGTCTTGGGTGAGACTTGAACTCACGGCCTCTGGATCGATACTCCAGCGCCATCTGAGCCACCAAGACCTCATCCATAGCCAGCAAATCCACCACTTTTAAATTTATTCTAAGCTTAATAGCATCGTTCGCAGACGTTTCTGCTTGTTATAAATTAAGTTTGAAATGGAAGATAAATCGTACCTCTAAAATCACTTGCAAGATTTTTTCCTCCTTGCATGCGTACCTGAAAACAAAACACTGTTTTAATTGTGATATAATTGTGATATGATATCGTGAATTATGTCATCAATATCAAATATTGCAGTTCAGACAAATACAGTGTTTAAATTAAAATATGAGAAGATTGAAAAATAGTCAGAAGGATGGACATAAGGACATATAGGTTATGTGCCAAGTACCAACACTCACACACTTGAAGTTAGTAATTTTTTCCCATAAAATTAGGGCCCGATTCGAAGCCCGGTATTTATTTATAATGGTTTTTTGATCAAGGTTCAGCGGTACGATGCCGATCTGTGACATAAGTGATATTTTTTCAACCAAAAAACCTCACTTTAAAAAAAAGCTAACATATTGGTAGTCAATCGTGTTGATAGTGACATGTCAGTTGACCTCTGTGACCTTGAACTGTGACTAGACTAGATCACGTCCGGTGACTAACTTTAACGTTCCGGTAACTAAGTTTGACCGCTTGACAAGGTCAGTTGGCTCGTGATTCTGGTGACACTTCAAGATGACAGGTTTTAAAGGATTTCTTTATATATTTAATACTAGCTGTTGCCCGCGACTTCGTCCGCGTGAAATCTTTTCTTCAACATTTTACATCTTTAGCAGGTACCTATAATTATCATATCCAAGCAATGTCGAAATTACTTTTCTTTTTTAGCAAGTTGTATGAAGTTTTAAGTCAAGTGGATTTTGATGTTGGTTGCTGAAATTACTTTTCTTGTATTCTAATAATAGGTACCTATGTATCTATCTTATAGAAAGATTCAAGTTCCGCACTCACAAAATATCTGATCTCCATACAAACTTTCAACCCCATTCTCACCACCTTGGGGGATGAATTTATAAAATTGCTGAAATTCGTTATCATGTTTTTTTTTTTAATTTAATACCTTTGCAACAAGTTCAAGTTCCTAGCTGAAAATTAAATTTACACCCCAAGACGAACTTTCATCCCCTTTTTAACCCCCTTAAGGCTTGTATTTCCAAAAACGTTGCAATTACTTTTTTTTGTAATCGGCTAATATGTCTTTCTAAGAAGTTTCAAAGCATTTGTAATGGATTCAAACTTTGAACCCCATTTTAATCCCGTTAGGGGATGAATTTTACAAAACGCTGAAATTACTTTTATTGTCTTCTAATAATATCTCCATATACAAAGATTCAAGTCCCACACTCGAAAAAATGTTTGATGTCCATACAAACTTTCAACCCCTTTTTCACACCCTTAGGGGATGAATTTTCAAAAACACTGATATGACTTTTCTTGTATTTTAATAATATATCTTTTTACGAAGTTTCAAATTCCTAGCTTAAATGAAAACTTTAACCCCATACAAACTTTCATCCCCTTTTTAACCCAGTTAGGGGATGAATTATACAAAAAGCTGAAATTACTTTTATTGTCTTCCAATAATATCCCCAAATACAAAGATTCAAGTCCCGCGCTCGAAAAAATGTTTGATATCCATACAAACTTTCAACCCCTTTTTCACCACCTTGGGGGATGAATTTTCTAAAACGCTGATATCAGTTTTCTTGTATTTCAATTTATTACGTTTTTACAAAGTTTCAAGTTCCTAGCTTAAAATAAAATTTGCACCCGAAGACGAACTTTCATACCCTTTTTAACCCCCTTAGGGCTTGTATTTCCAAAAACGTTGCAATTACTTTTTTTGTGATTGGCTATTTTGCATTTCTAAGAAGTTTTAAAGCATTTGTAATAGATTCAAATTTTCAACTCCTTTTTAACCCTGTTAGGGGATGAATTTTACAAAACGCTGAAATTACTTTTCCTGTCTTCTAATAATGTCTCTAAATACAAAGATTCAAGTCCCACACTCGAAAAAATGTTTGATATCCATACAAACTTTCAACCCCTTTTTCACCCCCTTAGGGGATGAATTTTCAAAAACGCTGAAATTAGTTTTCTTGTATTTAAATAATATATCTTTTTACGAAGTTTCAAATTCCTAGCTTAAAAGAAAACTTTACCCCCATACAAACTTTCATCCCCTTTTTAACCCCCTTAGGGGATGAATTTTGAAAAATCCTTTCTTAGTGGACCCCTAGACCTTATAAGGAATCTAGTTGCCAAATTTGGACTTTCTAGTCCCAGCGGTTTAGGCTGTGCGTTGATTTAAGTCAGTCAGTCAGTCAGTCAGGTCTTTCACGTTTATATATTTAGACTATCCTTCACATGTCCATTTTTTTAATACTACGTTGGTGGCAAACGAGCATCTATTCGTGTAAAAACACAGAACACCGCCTCTAGAAACCTAATATTGGCCATTTTGTTCCCGACGCAAATCACCAAACTGTGAGGTGCGGGAGGGGTGCTCACGGCGTTGCGATTGGTCGTTTCAAACATGGCGCGCTGATACGTGTAAGCGTAGGGATGGGACATGTTCATTACAGCTAGTGGGTACTGCTACTAGTGATACCGAAATTTATTGTGGTAAAATTGTTACCAATTTAGTATACTTAGAGTAAACTTACGTAATAATTATATTGAATAATTTAATATTTCATTAAGTAATTTAACAATGTACCTGAAAATTTTACTTAACATATTAGGGCATTTCTGTTTAAAGTACCCAGAACTTGAATTTTAAAGTTTAGAAATTTTATATTATTTCCACTCAGAATCGCAATCTCTTTCGATACGAGAAAAAAAGTGTCGCCAAAATATCATAATTTTTTTTTGTCCCTTTTATTAAGGTCATAGAAGATTGTATTGAAAACATATTCAAATGGACCAATAACATATGCCTATTACAAATCAACTCCGAGTTCTCTCGCACTTCTTTGAAGTTCATCACCAGGTCTATCTCGTGACATGAGACCTAACTGCTCACCTAGAGGATTCTAAAAAACCCATACAACATATGTCTATCACAAACCAACACCGAGTTCCCTCGCACTTCTTTGAAGTTCATCATCAGGTCAATCTCGTGACATGAGACCTAACTGCTCATCTAGAGGATTCTAAAAAACCCATACAACATATGTCTATTACAAACCAACACCGAGTTCCCTCGCACTTCTTTGAAGTTCATCATCAGGTCAATCTCGTGACATGAGACCTAACTGCTCACCTAGAGGATTCTAAAAAACCCATACAACATATGTCTATTACAAACCAACACCGAGTTCCCTCGCACTTCTTTGAAGTTCATCATCAGGTCAATCTCGTGACGTGAGACCTAACTGCTCACCTAGAGGATTCTAAAAAACCCATACAACATATGTCTATTACAAACCAACACCAAGTTCCCTCGCACGACTTTCATCATCAGGTCCATCTTATAAGAATGTTGAACTGTTATAACATGCGGCTCCGCTGGCCTAGAGGATTCTAAAAACATATTATGTGTAAAATGGTACAATATACGGCATGACGAAGCACGAAGTTTCCGCAACTGACGAAACCATCATCGTCACATCACTAGTCGAAAGGGAAAGGGATAGCACATTGCATTTTCAAGTTGACGAAAAGGGACGGACTACTGCGCCTCTGCTTAGTGACCAGTATAAAATGAACCCCGCGGACAAGAAACATTATTCAATGAAATAATGAATTTTACTTTCCAGTGGGATGTTATTCCATCGTTTTGTAAGTAGAAGTCTTAGATGACTTGCCACACCATTTTATGCTGCAATATCCCATGATTTCCCAATGAATTCAATAGTTTACGATTTATTTTCTGAGACTCGTGCACACTGCTAACAGGTCGTAATCTTGGGCGCAACTAATCGGAGTGGCGCGCGAGCAATCTTATATTTGACCTATACACCATACGTGCGGTGACCGCGAGCCGTCCTATAAGCTCGGTCTATAGGGGTTGGTCTGTGTGTAAAAAGTTAGATTATTATAAATTCATGTTTGCATACTACCAAAATCCCGCATAAAAATATATCACGATTATAAAACTGAGATTTTAAAGCCGCCCCTGAATTTCAAAGTCTCCGCGGTTTACCAGTATATCCACATAGAACCCTTCCCAAGCATATGTGTCATACATAGAGGTTCAATAAAAAAAAATTCTTTTTACTTTTTACTTAGGTATGTTATGTTTAATAATTTTAGGTCCTATTTGCAACCGTCAATATTGTAAGAACTATGTTCTCTATTTCACATTACTCCGTAGGAACTGTTTCATTTACTATTATTAAGTACAGCAGACCGCATGACAAGGTCAGTGCGTGTGGTCACGTCAAGTGTCGCCTTACAAAGATAATACCTCAGTCTATATTAACAATGTTACTTGTTAAATTAATTATAGGCTACAAACTACACTAGTCTACGCCTCCGACTTCGTTTGCGTAGAAGTCGTAATAAATTTGCAGCCCAATTCTCTTATCCCTTAGAAATTACAATAAATCCTTTCGCAGTGCTCAACAATGGTTGAAGTTTCAATGTCCTGTAATCAACTTATTATTTTTCTTCTTCCTCATATACCGTAAAAGTATAAAACTTTGCCCTTTAACATAACTTTGCCCACCGCGTCACATTTCAATTAAAGCGAAATAACTTAAAAGTAGTTACAGATATTTCTGAAGAAAGTGAAGAACGCGGTGAGACGCGGTGGGCAAAGTAATGTTAAGGTGCAAAGTTTTATACTTTTATGGTAACAAGCACAATGTGGGGTTGCCAGAGAGCATGACGTTATAACAAAAGAAGTGCTAATCATAATTTCTTAATGTTTTTATTTTAGCTCAACATTTTATGAATTCTGCAAACGAATACATAAAATAGAGCTAAGTTGCCAACTTAGGCCCACTTGCACCATCCCAATAACCCGGGGTTTAGAGGTTAAACCAATAACCTAGTGTCAAATTGTACTGGTAACCATGGTAACTGCAGGTTTAACCGGTTAACCTCGGGTTAGTAGAATGGTGCAAGTGGGCCTTAGTTTGGTCAAACTCTAACATTTTTTCACGGTTGATTTATTTATCTAGTTAATAAAAGTCAGTCTGCCGTTGACATCGTATTCATTGTAGGCAAGTACATAAATGCATTAGTCTACGACACGAAGCTTATCCATCTTCAATTTGAATAAAAATCAATATGCTAATATATTAGTGATTATCTTCGAGCATTCAGTACAAATATGCCATTGTGTTAGCATGTCTTTATCGTGACAAAGAATGAAGCCACGGCCTTGCTGGAGCGACATTCCCACTTTAAGACATGATCTTGATTTGATATTACTCTACGTGCAACTCGCTCGTGCTTTTATGTTGCTGCACGTGAGATGCAATGCAATGTCAAATAAAATTGGAATTTGAAAATGGGACGACGAAGATGTATAAAAGATACCTATAGGTACGATATAGGCTAATTTTGAAGACCAAAACCCAACAAACAGCATTTTGTTGTCATGGATATTACCAGATCTGAATTTTCAAAACTTTAAACAAATTTCACATATGTTTTTGTTTTGAATTTGAGTTCTACCCTGGTCCTATAGATTTACTTTCCTACATATTGACCGTCTGTCTGATCTCAACAGGTCTTTAGGTTTCAATCGATTCTAGTAAAATTTACTATACAAATTTTTTTATAGTTTAAATTTTTGAATTATTATCAAAATGGCGGTTCACTAGGTCTATTTGCTAATCTAGTATAGTTAAGTACTAAACGTACTATGAATGTAGTACATAATGTACTTAGATTATATTGCCTTTTTATGGAGTTCCGCTAACATGGCCGTAGAGCCTGCACCTTATAAGGAGAATTGCATTTTTATCATTCTCCGTGCGATACCAGCGATGATACTCGTACTATTTATGAACTCTATTGCAATAATAATAAGGTCTAATCTTCATTAACAGCGTAGCAATGGAGTACTTAATTGTTTACAAAGTACAAATACCTAACTACATTATATTTTGTTATTGTGTAGGTGACTGTGACTTCTTCTTACCTAATATCAGTTACCCATTATTGTATGGATTGAATGTGATATATTGACAGCATAAGTGCAACACGTGCGATGTCACTGTCTAGATAATACGTCGCTGGAAAGCAATAATGCTGTAACCGGCACTACAATGTCTACAATTGTGTTGCAGGTTAGAGCATTATTGCTTTCCAGCGACGATATGTAAGTCAAAGGCCAAAGCAAAGACTTAATTCTCTTTGGCCAAAGATTCATATTTATTTGGCTTTTTTAAATACATATAATATGCTTGCCTATCCTGGCCAAGGCTTGTCATCGTGGAGAGACGAGATTGATCCCAATAAGGTCTAGTTATCTGGGTGGATAGGTTAGATGGTTGTCGCTTCCGTAAAAGCCTGCTTCAATTTCTTAGGATTAGATTGCCTCATGGAAACCCGGGCTTCTTTACGATGCAACATTTCCACGTCCACGATATTTCCGGACCGATACGACCCTTCCTAACCTAACCTTCAAGAAAAGAGAGTTTTCCCATCTTTATAGCTGGCAATGTACTTGCAACCTCTGGTATTCCAGGTGTCCTTGGGCGAGGGTATTTGCTTATCAACAGGCGATTTGTCTGCTCATTTACCTCTCATTTAAATTTATTTATGCCGCGACAAAAAGCCGTCCCGTCGACGTGTGTCGTTTTCATTGCAAGGGAGTCAAATTCAATCATCCAGCTAAGCGTTCCACCCACTCTGTCCACATTCACACATTCACAAAGCATTTGATCCACTATGTGCTCGGCCCAGCCTAATCTCGCCCTGAGACTCATATAAACTACGCGTCTTCGGAGATCAGTGTTACACTGGTTCCCCTATTGGTTTGTAAATGTTTTTGGACCCACCAGGAGGCTTCATTACCACACAGAGCCTCATTAAACGACAGGCTGTCTGGAGGGTGACTTAATGTCCAGGATTTTATTGCTTAGAGTAGAGAGTTGAAAATGGCTTGGATAACAGGTGGGGGCTTAAAGAGCTTAGGAATGAGGCTGTATATTCTGTGATGACAACCTGAGTGGCTACTATGTAAAGTGGAATGAGTTGATATTTAAATTATAAGTGTTCGAAACGTCTACGGAGGCAGGGATAACACATGCGTGTTGCTGACACTTAAAATACCTGAACACTTCTATTCTGGAGTACCCCATACTGTAATCTCTTGGGAAAACCTTGGGGCTCATTCCACAGCCGGAACATTCGATTGAAACTTCACAGTACAATAAAGCTTGGAAATACTTTCGTGACCGTGAATATGTAAAAAGATTTAGTTTTAATGTTTAACCTCCGACGGAAAAAGTGCGTATTTTTACAAGCTTTTGAAAGCTTGCTTTTACAAGCTTTGACCTGACCGTTGTCTATCTGTCTGTCCGTGTGTAATCAAATCTTCCAAGTTAAATTTGATCCACTTCCCGGTTTCCGATTGACCTGAAATTTTGCATGCATGTATAAATCGGATGACAATGCAATATTATGGTACCATCGAGCTGATCTGATGATGGAGACAGGAGGTGGCCATAGGAACTCTTCGATAAAACAAGGCAACCTAATTGTGTTAGGAGTTTTTAGAATTGTCTCGATAAGTATTAGTTGTCTGTCGTAAGAAAAGTACAGTCAGCGATAAAAGCTTGTACCAAAAATGAAATTTTTGCCAAAAACTTATTTAAGATTAACCTGTGTATTTGTGTCTTTCTGTGGCATCGTACTTAGCTGTCCAACGAATAAACTGATTCGAAAGCATTTTTTAAACGAAAGCTTTTGTCGGGGTGGTGCTTATAGATAGAACTTAACTCACTTGTTATGTCAGGGGTATTTAAATTGAAATACGCAATTGGATGCAGCTCGGGTACAAGTTATGCTGGTCTTAGACTCTGTATAGGGCAGTGTGAATCATCATTAACATGACATTTCCTCTTCAAACCTACTATGCAGATCAAATCACTAAGCTACTTGACATGCAAGTTATTCACCAGCTACTGCACACGTGTGTAGCTGGTTTTAAAGTCAATTAAAGATAATTTACATGTTTTTATTTATCTCATCATATTAATTTAAAGTGAAAAATACCTGAAATAAAAATAAATAAGGTTTGAAAAATACCATCTATAAAACGGCAATAGGTATTTGTCGATCAAATCCAGCAAAGATATTTTTCCACCAGCTTCGTTCTAGCCACCCTTAGAGTTAGACCAAGAAAAGTCTGCAGCGATTTTGATAGTCCACGCAGTGCAAGTGTTATTTTAAACGCCAAACTTCTTTGAAATTATGACGTATAAATAACACTTGCACTGCGTGGGCTATCAAAATCGCTGCAGACTTTTCTTGGTCTGACTCTAGCCAAACCTATTAAGGCTCGATAAATTAGTGCCAAACTGATGCGCACGCTTTGAGATTGCACCTCTCTATTTGAATCCCATAGAACTTGGCCTATCACATTCATCTTTGAAACTTTGAATCACCTAAAAGTACAATACCTAAAAGGCAAATGAAAAAGCTACTCTGACGTGGATGTCTTTATTTAATGTAAAGGTTTAAGTTCACTGAGTCGTTCGTGTTATGTAAATATGTTGGTTGCCTTAAAAAGCTCAAATTTAGTGTTATTCGGCGACCGCATTAGGTGAAGGTGAAATTGCACTCATAAACTGAAAATTACGAACGAATATAGGTGATTGTCACGTCAAGTATTTACAAAAATAGCTCGTATAACAAGGGCTCATGTACACGATGCGAGAACTCGCATGCGAGTTTCATTACATTGCGGTTTTTGATCGGTCGGTTGAATTGGACGTAACTAACAGTCCGCAGTGTAACTAAAATCGCATGCAAGTTCACGCGTCGTCTAAATCAGCCCTAAACTGCACCTTTAGTGACAATGTACTCGAACATTTGTACTATTCACAGATCATCATTTAGAATAGTGCACCTACAGCTATGTTGTTCGTGGCCCATCGGACGTAACCACCATGACTGTCCTTTAAATCTACGCCCTTTTGTGGATAATGTAAGCGTGGGTGACGACTTGACAAGGTGACGGGTGACGTCAACTGCGCATGACTTCAAGCGGTAATAACATTAAGTACCTAAGTGTTATTTATGTTAAATTATGTTATAAATAATTGTGTGAGAAACTTTGTTCTAGAGTACAAAGAATGATGTAGGTTTAACGCATGACAATAGAATCGATGGGATTTGAAACATTTTTAGGGTTCCGTACCCAAAGGGTAAAACGGGACCCTATTACTAAGACTTCGCTGTCCGTCCGTCCGTCCGTCCGTCCGTCCGTCCGTCCGTCCGTCCGTCTGTCACCAGGCTGTATCTCACGAACCGTGATAGCTAGACAGTTGAAATTTTTACAGATGATGTATTTCTGTTGCCGCTATAACAACAAATACTAAAAACATTATAAAATAAGGTTTTAAATGGGGCTCCCATACAACAAACGTGATTTTTGACCAAAGTTAAGCAACGTCGGGAGTGGTCAGTACTTGGATGGGTGACCGTTTTCTTTTTGCATTTTTTTCTTGTTTTTTTTTTGCATTATGGTACGGAACCCTTCGTGCGCGAGTCCGACTCGCACTTGCCCGGTTTTTTCAAATGCATTCGAACTATTTAACCCCAAACGCAAAAGAGGTTATACGTTTGACGCATATGTCTGCTATATACAGGGTGATTCAGGAGACGTGAGCAGGACTAACACTGCACATTTCGTAAATTATAAGCAACTGTTTCGTATCAGTATTAGTGAGGTTAACGATAATTTTCTAGTCGTGTTGAAAAAAAAAGTTATTATATTATTTACGACATGCATGGTCACCCTACAATTAGAATACTAAACTACCGATATTCTGTGTCAAATTGAATGTCATCACGGTCTGGTTACTTTTGAAAACTCGTATCTCACTCAAGTTGACAGTTTATTTTCTTCGTAATCAAAATGCTGTCATTACGGTTAAAGAGGTTTTATGTTTATTAATTAGGTCTCGTAGGGTGACCATGATTGTAGAGAATTAAATTTGCCCTCGCCAAAAAGTTAAAAAATAGGAAAAAGTGTGGTTGTTTCACCTAAATACGACGGTGATCGTTCAATTATCAGTTACTGAGTGTGCAGGATTAGTCCTGCTCACGTCTCATGAATCACCCTGTATATCTAGCTCCGTTCTTTAGCGATTCAGTTTTGGTTCTAAACAGAATTTCAATAAGGACATCATGGTCCTTAATACCATGATGTCCCCCAGGTCGCATTTCTCAACCAATATTTGAAAAAATTGTGTAGATTCCATCACTAGATACATAGTTTTTTGGTAGATTCAGATTTGGATTTTTTTCGAAAAGGCGTAGCGATGAGTTGCGAGGTTTACAGCTCACAACACAACCCTTAATAGAAATATTGACATAACAATTTAGGAAAACTGAAAAGACCTTCATTACGTTTCATCCTGTATAACCAAGCAATTTGTATTAATACAAATTGCTTTACAATGCCTTCAGGGAGACCAGTTAACCGTAGCTAACCCGGCATCCGGAAACACTTGATGACTGAGTCGATGACTCCGCAAGATGTCGCCACGTTACGGAATATTTATACTTAGTCATTACTTTTAATCAATTTGTAATTACCCATAATCCGTGAAGTTCAATAAGGCTTTAAATGAAAAATAAATATAGGTAGGTACTTCAAAAGTTTAATATGTACTTTAAGTACAGACATCCTTTTTACCCGACTACGGAAAATGCGTTATATTATGAATTAAGCAAACTATGTAGGTATAGGCACGTTAATTAAATGTTTAAAAATATGGCTCGATGCGAGATCGCAAGCCATACGTGTACCTATGTATAAATACGATCGTTAATAAACATTGAAAGCAAGTTTACCTACTACTTATTCAATATTTTTATTCGAATCAGAGCTCGTTAAATAAATACAACAAAAAGCAAATAAAACCAATATCCTTATACTTCCTCAAGCAAAAAGCGCGAAAACATTAAGATTATCGCAAAAAAACTATTACCGGCGCGTGGGCAAGCCAAGGTGACATCAGCGGCCAATCACAACAAGGCGTCTCTATTCATGAAGAGAATTGTTGCAAAATTAATTTAATAAATACATTTTTTTTTGTTAGTCTATGTGTATGTCCCACTGCTGGGCAAAGGCCTCCCCTCTCCCTTTCCAATCCTCCCTGTGCTGAGCAAGATCCCGCCAATCCCGCTGGAATGCATCCAGGTCGTCCCGCCACCTCTTTCTCGGTCTGCCTCTGCCTCGACTACCCTGGGGATGCCAACTAGTGGCTATTTTGGCCCATCTGTCATCATGCATCCGGCAGACATGTCTACCCAGCCCAGTCCCACTTTAGCCTGGCGGTCTTCACCCCAACATCAACGACTCGGGTTTTGGAGCGAAGTTCTGTGTTCCTCACCCTGTCATAACTTCGGACACATTAAATACATATATTAAAATATATATTTTGTGTACCAGGCGGCGTAGCACGGTGGCGTTTTTATCCCTTGTCACCATACCTGTCACGTTCTAACAAGTATGTAAGTGCGAAAGGGACGCGCATAGTGATAGTCGATAAAAATGGAACCGTGCTGCGCCCGCAGGTCAGGCGTGGCTCACTCCGCGATTTCGTCGCTTTGCTACAGGTAGCTAAAAGTACATCCGTTCGACCCCAATTTTGGGGTTTGCCATAAGCCGCGCGTGGCGCTGTCGC
This sequence comes from Cydia fagiglandana, assembly GCF_963556715.1. NCBI lineage: Eukaryota > Metazoa > Arthropoda > Insecta > Lepidoptera > Tortricidae > Cydia > Cydia fagiglandana. Next base: position 12,251,202 of record NC_085950.1, on the reverse strand, counting down.
CACCTAGCGGCCATATCTGTGCTGATCGTGACCGACGCGTTTTGTTAGAGAGCGAGGAGTGAGTCTTCTGTACCTAGTACTATTATTTATTCTGTGTCAGGTACAAAGCAGATATTGTTGTGTACCAGATACCGCTGGAGTAACGAAGCCCTAAAAGCTGCGTGATGTGAAGTGGCGCAGAACAGGGTAGAGTGGCGCTCTCTTGTGTCTGAGGCCAATATTCTTTATGGGGCACTGAGCCAGTGAAGTAAGTAGGTCCTATGTTGTGTGTATAGGTAATTAGGTACGTGAGTGACCCATTTTAATATAAATTTAATATGTATCACATGTGTGTCTTATTTATTATAATATTAGTTACGGACTCTACGTCAGTAAGTAGAGTCTGCAGTCTGATAACGGGATAACTGCTGTCATTTATCTACAATAATTTTTAGTTATTACTGATTTTTTTTTAAAGTTTTTCAATTAAAAGACATGTCAAGATCGCTGACCTTCTTTCAAGTTCTTTCTAATGCTAAAAAACGAACTATAATTATGGATAAAGACCATAGAGGTCAAATTTACACTAGTTTATGCCACGCGAAGCATTTACGAATTGCCGTGTATTTGTGACGTCACAAGATCAGCGCCCGCGCACTGTTTTTAACGACTTACTGATTATGTGCAGTTCAATTCGCAAATAAAATATTTTCTAACCTAATTCCTTTGCGATAAAGTTGAAAGTCGTCTACATTCGTGATATCGACTGCATGTATAGATTTGTAAGAGCTTACTGCGTTCTGTTGTGGTTTAATGTTGTTGTTCGATATTAATACGTAATAAAATGATGCATCTTGTATCCTTTCTTGAAACTGTTAGATGGTGTGGATATCTCAAACTACAGTTGGTCAAACCAATTTGTCAGTCAGTAAGAACCAGGAAGACTATACTCATCCTTTTCTCTTGGGTGCTAATACTAGTGTAAGACAAAGATAGTATGATTATCTCTGTCTATGTTTGAAATGAGACAGTTATATGCCAAACTATATCTTTTAGTTTTATTTTGTTTTAAATGTATTTTAAATGCAGATAAAAAAAGAAAAAAAAATGCAGATGGATTTGCTGCGGTTTTGAACAATAATGATATTGACAGTAGATTGGGACTTAGAGAGAAAACTCAAACGATTAAATAAGATATTTGTATTAATTTTAATTATATAAAAGTCATAAATAAACTTTTGTAAACTAATTCGGAGTTTTAGTGAAGTGTTCTTATAAAACGAATAGGTACCTTCGTTTAATTTTAAAGTTGCCTTGAAGAGTCGCGGTTTTCCCCAATGCGCCGAGGATTTTTCCAATGTCACCATAAATGTCACAATAAAGTAGGTACAGTCGCCATCAGATATATCGGAGCGGCCTAGGTGTTCACAATATCTGAACACGCACTCTAACGCCCTGACAATAGAGGCGTGTTCAGATATTTGTGAACACCTTGGCCGCTCCGATATATCTGATGGCGACTGTACGGCCATTGGAAAACTCGATCAATTGTTTACCATAAGTACACATTTACAGTATTTACAGATTTATTTCTTCTACTCAGAATCATGGCTTTTTCGATCCTAATAGGAAAATAATTGTCAGGAAAGATATTTATTTCTTCTCCGTTAACATTCTTCATAGACTTTGTATGACGGTAACGGAATGGAAGGAACGAAAAATTTATGGAACGCACAAATGACAGTCACGCGTATTCGGGAAACGAGATAATCACAAGATCTAGAGACGATATAGAGATCAACTAGATTTACATTCGATATCGACTAGATGTGACTTGGATATCTAAGTCATAACTTGTCGAAATCGTTCAAGAGGATCTCCAGAATCGCGGAAACGTCAAATTTGACATATCTATCTTACAAATATCTTTAAATTATCCATATCGTAACTTGTTGAGAACTAGTAGAGATCTAATTCATTTTCCGAATCGAGCCGAGGCCATATTCGAATATTCGAACTTTAAGATACGTCAAATAATAGATATGGAAACGATATAGATTAGATATGCCAGTGTCAAACAAGTGTCAAAAGTGACGTTTTTGTTTGAAGAAATGTCGCTTTTGACACTTGTTTGACACTGACATATCTAATCCCTATCTTTTCTATACTGCAAAACGTAATTCAAGACCAAAAAAAGTAAGAAATGTTGCCACTTTTTTACTAGCGCGTCTTGTATTTATGTACAAATAAATAAATAAAAGTACTTTTTTAAATAGTAGGAGTAAAATTACTAATGAATAAATTATCTTAGCGTGATTATTTATCAAAGTGAATTTACAATTTTAAAAACATATTATTGCAATGGCAACATTGTCTCACTTTTTAGGGTTCCGTACCCAAAGGGTAAAACGGGACCCTATTACTAAGACTTCGCTGTCCGTCCGTCCGTCCGTCCGTCTGTCCGTCCGTCCGTCCGTCCGTCCGTCCGTCTGTCACCAGGCTGTATCTCACGAACCGTGATAGCTAGACAGTTGAAATTTTCACAGATGATGTATTTCTGTTGCCGCTATAACAACAAATACTAAAAACAGAATAAAATAAAGATTTAAATGGGGCTCCCATACAACAAACGTGATTTTGACCAAAGTTAAGCAACGTCGGGAGGGGTCAGTACTTGGATGGGTGACCGTTTTCTTTTTGCTTTTTTTTGTTTTTTTTTTTGCATTATGGTACGGAACCCTTCGTGCGCGAGTCCGACTCGCACTTGCCCGGTTTTTTGGTCTTGAATTACGTTTTGCAGTATAGATCTATTAACTGACGTAACTTAAAGTTCGAATTGGGCCTGTCTGTTTCTTTCAATAGCGCGGTGTTAAAAATATAGTTTGCTCTATCTGTATACAGTCGCCATCAGATATATCGGAGCGGTCAAGGTGTTCACAATATCTGAACACGAGCTCTAACGCCTTAACAATAAAGGCGTGTTCAGATATTTGTGAGCACCTTGGCCGCTCCGATATATCTGATGGCGACTATACCATCGATAACCGTGTCCATCATACGAATGCTCTATTGCGACTTGAGATAGCAATGATTGAGTTGAGATTGGTCATTTCGAAACCTATTTCGGCATTTATCAACCTGCCATTCTGGTGTAAAGTCATCAAAAGTAGTGCACTGCCCAACTGAACACATTTCCCAACAACTTGAATAATTGTCAACATAAACACTGACATCTTGACGGCCACACTACACTTCACAAACATACATTTGCACTTCAATAAATACTTAAACAATAGCCTGTATAAGTTGCACCAACTGCAAATACAACTTTGCTTTACCACGTTGTTTTTGCAGCTGTAAAAGCTCACATCTGTTAGTAAAGTTAAAGAGGGTTTCTGTTTACGGATGGTAAATAGGTTTGTGCGTTAAGCAATTGGTCCAGTAATGAAGATGTTTGAAGCACGAAGTGTGTCAGCCATTGATGATTTAGTTAAGGCTAATGTGTTTGTCAACTATCAGTCTCGCAATCGCTATTGATAAATAGATAAGTGGTTAACGTAATTGGACAAGGAGAAACATTTAGGGCAAGTCATGCTGGTAAATGCGACAACCTGCGACGCCAAATAAGGGCTTAATGGTTTAAATTGGATTTTGTAAATGGTTTAAGTTGGGCTTGGACTGGTACGGATGGACATTTTAACCATGTAGCTGCTAATGCACATATGTATCTAACGTTTTAGTAGCTCAATTCAACCGAACCGTCTCTTTTTATCATCACGACACACAAACACCAAATCACTTTAGTATAAAAAGGTCTCTAACGATATTTATAACGATATTTTTAGCGACAAATTACAATCTGTATAATTTGTTCCACACAATTTAAGACACTTCATATCGTGACCGCGTTCCAAAATAGTCATTTTGCCCGACTTAAAAAACAGAGCGAGACTAGATTTGTTTTTGTTTTTAACTTTGGTACATCTAGCGATTAGCACCTTAAAAACTAAAGATTAGAGATGCACCGGATATCCGGTTACTATCCGGTATCCTGCCTATCCGGCCAATATTATACTATCCGGCCGGATACCGGATAGTGACTAACTATCCGGCCGGATACCGGATAGTGACCTACTATCCGGCCGGATACCGGATAGTAACATTGCTTGATTTCGGAGTAAACAAATTGGATTTAAGAAACAGACACGCTCATAATCGTACTTGTTTATTATTTTAAAACAATTTAATAATTCCATTGACTTGCACGCGCACTCATTTCGAACCTAGAAATGAGTCCGCGCGAACGTTCACTAGGAAACAGGTCAAACCTGCAGAATGCGCACCTGAAAAACCGAAATGTAGGTATAGTTCCGCTGGCCGAATATCCGGCGGCCGGATACCGGATATTCGGCTGATGGTCAGGCCGAATATCCGGTATCCGGCCAAACAACTATCCGTTGCATCTCTACTAAAGATAGGTCTGTGGTTAGTCAGCAAACTTTCGAAGATTGCGACAGCAAAAATCGCCAGTTTTACAAATATGCTCGGTCTGTCAGTAATGGATAGACCCCACAGTAGGTAGCGTCTTTTGAGCGTCGGTGTCAGCCAGCGCTTTGGAAAATGGTGTCGCTGTGCAGTGGCGCCAACGTTCGAGCAGCAGCTATGGAGTTGACTAGACGCTGACGCTCGGGAGACGCTAGTGTGCTCTTTCTTAGGGCCACCCCACATTTAGCGTCTTTCGAGCGTCGGCGTCTACAACTCTATGGCCGCTGCTCGACGCAACGTCGACGCAACTGCGCAGCGACGTCATTTTATATAGCGCTGACCAGACGTCGACGCTCGAAAGACGCTAAATGTGGGGTGGCCCTTAGAGCCAAAATTAGCTGACACCGAGATAGACGAAATTTTCGATGGCCATGGCCACAGAATAAATAATAGTACTAAGTACAGAAGACTCACTCTCTAACAAAACGCGTCTGTTACGATCAGCACAGATATGGCCGCTAGGTGGCGATAGCGCCACGCGCGGCTTATGGCAAACCCCAAAATTGGGGCCGAACGGATGTACTTTTAGCTACCTGTAACAAAGCGACGAAATCGCGGAGTGAGACACGCCTGCCATGGCTTAATTTGGAAGAGTGGCTTTAATAAATCCGAAAGTTATGGATTCATAAATAAATGTTCTCTTAGACAATGCTTAGACATAAGCCTCATCTTAGCGCTTTCACGGTTGCATTCTAAAGACAGGGTATATACATTTTGAATCAAGAGTTTCTGTCGGTCATGTTCAGTACATATTCTGTTTGAATTGATTTGAATTAGGAGGGATTTATTGTCTTGGCTGTATGACTATGACAAATGAGTCAAATGACTATCAGTCAGGTTACACCTAATACTATTACGTCCGTGACCGCTCCAGTTGCTACAAACTCGTTTCTTGTTACTAACTAATGTAATGTCATACTTGTTATATAATAATCGTGAATTATGGTCAGTGGCCGGTGATTGATATTTTGACTGCGGATATACAGAGTCAACGTAAAAGATATGTTTACATTTTTCGCTTTATTACAAAGGGGTAAGGTGCAAAAGTGTAAACATATTTTTGACGACGACTGTCGACTGTACAATACAACCAAAACATGATCTAGTTCAAGACATGTTTGGACATATCGTGATTAAGTTGGTATAAATTCGCGTCGTGGCGCCCAAGCACTAATGAGATGATTATGATGATTTACGTTACGACCCGATTTGCCACTTAGTTTTGCGGAAAGTATAGTTTTTAACCCTCTCATGGCTGCTCTACCTACACGATGGGCCAGCGCCGGCCACTCCAAGGGACGCAGCAATGCGGTAGAATGAGATAGCAATATCACTTGCTCCCTCTAACGCATAAATGCGTCCCTTGGAGTGGCCGGCGCTAGCTCATCGTATAGAGGAGCCATTACACACCGTGCAGTACTATTAGTTATTCTGTGGTGCAATGAAAAGACGCCTATACAGTGGGTAAATCTAATACGGGCGAATCTCTTAACGGTGGTTAGTATAGGACAAAGTAAAGGTAATTAGATAACATTTACTTAAAGTTGCAACAATAATTTTGTCCATACAAAATAATTCAGCCCGCAATGTAATGCAAACACACTCACGTTAAACGCTCGTCGACAGTTACTTTCAAAAACTCCTATTGCGTATGTAATGTCATTAACTGTCATGAGTGGGTAAATAATAAATAAGTATGATGTTTTTTATCGGACGAAATTACTACCTAGTTTAAAATCAAATTACATCAAAAAATCTTATTAAAGCAATCATTTTAATAACGACCCATTGAAATTACAACTGAAATGTACTGAAGTTGCTGAAATACTTACCAAAGAAAACCAACTAAAAAAGAAAACTACAAAAACACAATTTACAACGATACAAATTCTGAGAAACCTGAATTTAGTTTTGCCCCCTCCACCCTTCCAGTTACGGGCAATCCTTCGCGAGCTCGCTGTATCGCATTTACAATTACTCGAGCGTTTCTTGGTACAACCCGATGAGGGAATCGCTCTCTGTACACAGCTAGCGCTCGATGACCATTTTGTAGTGTTTCACCGTAAATTAAAATCATGTCCATTAATTCAGGAACAGTAAAAGTTGTTAAAAGAGGCATTTTAATAACATACGATTACTTTTGAATCGAACGACTGACATTGTCAAATCAGAGTTGAAATAAAATAAGAAACTTGCAATTCCACCAAAGAGTTTGCCACGTTTTCACACAATGTACCAACCAAGTTTTGTGGTGTTTAGACGGTTTAGTTAATGCTCGAAATAATTTTGGTAATAACTGTACAACTACTATTAGGCGGGCCGTATGCTTATTTTCCGCCATCCTGGTATAAAAAATCAGGCAAATTAAATACGAAATGAATACACAATAATCACTTATGAAATACTGATATTAGATGAATTTTCAAAAAGGGTGTGCTATCAAAGGTGCTTGTCTATTGCTCAGATTAGAAATAATCACGTCAAGTGCTGTCATCGTGACTGATTAAAATGAAGTCAGTTTCTTGTTGATAAACATGATAAATAAATAAGATTTTAATATCTTTTAACACGCCTAGTAGTACTTTTATCTACCAAAATAACTACAAAACATTAAACGCAGTGTAATGCTAACATGTATTGTGAATGTTCCCCCAGATAGGTAAGTTTGTAAATGCTATTGTTGTACTGCTAATGAACATTTGACATTTCGGTACCGCAACCATGTTTACAGTACATTGCTGCTGAGAAATTTAAAAAAAATTAATTATGGGGTCGTAATGAACTGCAACTCAAAAAAAACTTTTACATCATGATTAGACTAATGAATACTATGTCCGATTTAATTTATCGCCCGTATTAGATTTACTCACTGTATATCCAACAGTGGGACGTGTATAGGCTGATAGAGAATACAGTAATGTATATATGCTGAACCATTGAAATGGAGCAGCTAGGGGAATAAAAATGTCAAATGCTTTAAAAAATAAAATCATACAATTTATATCAGGCACATTGCGTGGTATATGGTTTATTTCATTTCCCTTTCTTCCCGCCATGGCTTGGCTTTAAAAATTTCATGATTTGCAATGAATTGTAGCTACTTCCATCGTTCAAAGCTTAACCTCTTGTACAAAAAATCATGATTAAGATCCTGACCGAATTTTTCTCTTGCATTTTTTTTCTAGAACGATTTTTTCTGCTCTTCACTTACCGAGGTTTGAACCTATGATTTTTGACCACCATACGTAAGTACATACGTTTCACCATGAAAAATTTCATGAAATCGGATGTTTAGCTGTGGGAAGTTAACAGAGAGATATTTTGCATATCTAAATTGATGATATTCGTATATCTATCTATCTAATACCTTTAAACGTGCAATTCTTGTATATTTATTTATATACAGAAATGTATACATATATATTTCTGGGATCTTGGAAACTGCTCTTAACGATTTCGACGTGCTATATTCGGGGACTATAAATCGATCTAGCTAGGTCTTATCTCTGGGAACTTGCGCACTTTTGAGTATTTATAGTTTTCCGAGCAGAGCTCGGTTTCCCAGATATTACACAATTAACCTGAGAACTTCTTTTAAATCCTGTCAAAAGCTTTCAACCGTATCTTCGCTCAATCACAGAATAAATAATAGTACTAGGATACAGAAGACTCACTCTCTAACAAAACGCGTATGTCACGATCAGCACAGATATGGCCGCTAGGTGGCGACAGCGCCACGCGCGGCTTATGGCAAACCCCAAAATTGGGGTCGAACGGATGTACTTTTAGCTACCTGTAGCAAAGCGACGAAATCGCGGAGTGAGCCACGCCTGGCTGAATTTCAAAATGACCAGACCACAGTGACAGGTGGAACTGGTCCGGGCCGAAGGCCGAGTGAGGCAATCTGTCATACTCCACATTACGTTTCGACACAAGTGTGGTTTGTTTGAGTGTAGCGGTATTCAAGGTGTGGGTCAGAGGACTATTGATCGATAGCAAATTACTTAATTAAATTAAATTTAATTTTCATTTGCATTCGTCGTCACTAAAGATATAGAGTCAGACAAAGACCGAACGTTTAACGTTCGATGAAATTATGACGTGTAAATAACACTTGCACTGCGTGGGCTACCAAAATCGCTGCAAACTTTTCTTGGTCTAACTGTAATAATTTACGGCTAAGTTGAAAATCAGAGGCAGAACCGCGGGCACATAATATATACATAAAATATGTACGTGTTGGTGCATCTAAATAAGATGAAGTAGGTACAGATAGAACGTACATAATGTTCGGTATACTTTACAAAAAAACCGGGCAAGTGCGAGTCGGACTCGCGCACGAAGGGTTCCGTACCATAATGCAAAAAAAAACCAAAAAAAGCAAAAAAAAAACGGTCACCCATCCAAGTACTGACCACTCCCGACGTTGGTTAACTTTGGTCAAAAATCACGTTTGTTGTATGGGAGCCCCATTTAAATCTTTATTTTATTCTGTTTTTAGTATTTGTTGTTATAGCGGCAACAGAAATACATCATCTGTGAAAATTTCAACTGTCTAGCTATCACGGTTCGTGAGATACAGCCTGGTGACAGACGGACGGACGGACGGAGAGCGAAGTCTTAGTATTAGGGTCCCGTCTTACCCTTTGGGTACGGAACCCTAAACATCGACCGTGTTTCTAAGGATCAAATTTCTTTGAAACCAACCAAGCTTAAAATAGCAGATCGGCCGTGCCAAAAAGTAAAAAAAAATTAGATTTGTCATAATGAAAAGACCAACGAAAAGTTCAAAGTCACCGTTTAACACTTAGTTAATTACCATATTCTGCCTACAAAACAAGAAGTGTAGATCATTAGATAAGATATACACAATAGCAAGCTTTTAGCAAGTGAACTGAACTGTTCATAACTCTTGTAAACCACTGTATCCCTCACCGACCAGTTTAGGTCTGGTCTACTATAACGCACAGCGGTATAGCGTGTCGAGATCAAGATATATTGGGCAAGAGCTTACAGTAATCTAATCGTGTGGTAAATAGATCAAAGAACAATGAGTGTCAAGTGTCGGCGAAGACATAAACGCTTGTCGACTGTCAAATAAATGACGATCGACATGTTGAGTGTTTAGAGCCATGGAGTCCAGAAACTATGAGTTTTAATTTCATCATCATCGTCATCATCATCTCAGCCATAAGACGTCCACTGCTGAACATAGGCCTCCCCCTTGGAACTCCATTCGTACCGGTTGGAAGCGACCCGCATCCAGCGTCTACCGGCGGCCTTAACAAGGTCGTCCGTCCATCTTGTGGGTGGACGTCCTACGCTGCGCTTTCCAGTCAGAGTCAGAGTTTTAATTTACAGAATCATATATCTTGAGTGGCTTTTGCTAAGACCCTAGGCTAAGACCATAAAATAAAATAAGGGTCGGCTGGTTTTTTATATGTTACAAAATGTTCTGATAAATTCATGTTTTTGACCTTGAAAGCCCACCGGGTCATTGTCAAACACTTGAAAAAGCTTGAAATTTTCGGATCTTTTTATTTTGATAGTTTTTCCGACTAAAGGCTTATATTACGGCAAAAGTGACTAAGAAGACTTACTCCCTAAACGTTTACTTCATAAACGTTTACTAAAGTTGACAAGCCGATAATAATAATCGTTTGTCCCTTTCCGACGTATCGGTATGATGGAAAGGGACAAACGATTATTACGATTGCGTCGTATACTTAATCTAGCTGTATCAAAAAGTGACACTTTCGTTGTTGATCTTGTTTTCCCCACATAAAAACGTGTGAAACCGCGACGTGACATGACGGCGGTATGCTTTGACTTTATTGCGATAGATTTATGGTTCTTTCTAATCGTTTTTATAAAGTTTAAAATTGTTTTGAGAATAATGCCGTCGTTAATGTGGTTCCGTAGAACTTTTAAAAGTTTTTTTTCAAAGTTAAGCTAAGTTGTAGCTTAACCCCACGTGAAAATATGGATTATCGAGTTTTTAGTTAGACTTCGATAAAATTCCGCTGGTTTGAGAGCTCTGTCCCGAAAAAATAAATATGTAAAGTTCAGAGTGGTCTCTCTAAGAATTAGAGGAACGAGAAGAAGAATAGAAAGATTTGGATCTGAAGACGGCTGTGGAAAGCCATCCTTGAAGATTAGATTTCTCTTCTTTCTACCGCACAACTGTTTTTAAATACGTTTAAAATTGTATTATTTAATGTAATTGTCTAAAGTTTTATTGTGTTACCAAAATATACATACATGGTTTTTAATAACTCAGTAAAATATTTTTATGACATAAGGTAAACGTGCTGGTGGTCGACGTGATCCCAGTATATGTCTTCTTGAAAGTTAAGTCATTGTCAATAGAGGTGACAACAAGGTGTTATTTATTAGCCATTAGCATGTCGAGCACTAGTACGTTTACCTTATGTATTAAGTATGTATTGATGACGTGAACTGAACCCTGACAATCGCCACAGGTGAGACATGTAATAGAATTCGCTCGACAATGGCTGATGTAAGTGGAAAGATGTAAAAAACCACTACGGATGGTAATGGTAATGACCCGACAGGTATCAAGCTGTGATCACACTGACGCTCACTTAGGGTCACCAGATGACAGGAATTTTCCTGACATGTCAGGAATTTTGGCCTTTTGTCAGGAATGGGGACGGAACACGAAAATGTCAGGAATTTTTAGAATTGATAGTTTTTTATAAAGTACCTTTTTATTTACTTAAATTAATACAAAAAATAAATTTAATAAAAGTTAAATTAATAAAACGTGGCTAGCGGCTCAATCTGGTGTCTAACGGCTAGACCCAGTCGTAAAAAATATGAATATCAGGAATTTTGTCAGGAAATTCTAAATTTGTATCTGGTAACCCTACGCTCACTGATGGCAAACGAAACTTTATAAAGCATCTTTAAGGGGCTCCCCCACGCCAATGACCTTCGATCTGAATCCCTTAGTTTTCTAATGTTTTTTGTAGCTTATCATATTAACAGCAACGGCTTTAAGCAATATAGTATCCCATATTTACTTTAAAGTTCATTGTCTTCGAGATATTTGGCATCAAAGTTGAACAATTTTAGGCTAAAAAACTGGTTTTCTGGCCATAACTTTTGTGTTAATTAGTTTAAAATTAGAACATTGGACACGATTTTCGAGACTTCAAAGACGAACCCAAATATGTAGATCTCGTACATGTAAGATCCTTCATTGCAAACTAGGTACGAAAAAAGTGTTTTTTTAGACTATGTTTAAAAAATTCATAAAGAAATAAGTATTCATTTTTTTCAAAATCCGGTGGACAAAACTGGAGATAAAAGATTGAAGAACCGATAACCGTTTGCCTTAGAATTCTATCTGTAGTGCAAATAAAGAAGATACGATTCAAAACTAGTCAGATTGTATGAACACCACTAACCGAGGGCCTACCGCGAACCACGTTCGACGCAGACATATTTTGCCGATTCTGCGTCGACATATCGTCGCTGTGCCTACAAAAGTCGCTATGTGATTTTTGTCGATTTTTAGGTTTTAATGCCATTTTGAACCTTATTTCCATACGCATATGCTCCAAAAACAGCGTTGAGCTTATTTCACTATTTAAGGATTTAACAAATGTAGGTATGTGATGCCCATACAATGAATGCTCTTCCTATAATCGCTAACTGGAATAAATCACATAACTACATTAGCTTACTTCAACAGCAATTACAGACGTGCGCTCGCTATGTCATTCTTGACACATAGCGATATTTTCTACTAGTTTATTGAAAAATGATTAGATGCGCTTGCGCCCGATATGTAGTTCCTCGCACATAGCGATAATTTTTGTACAAGTTGGAGTCGATGCTATGTTCCCAGACCGTGTCTGTTACGACACATGGTGGAATTTTCTTATAACAATCCAGTCTACCGTATGTTATTACGTGTGTGTACAAATAATTGAGTTTTGTGAGTTTTCGTTACAAGTTGTTGGCAGTTATAAAGGTAACAAGTGAATGAAAAATTACATAAAAAATAGAAATATGTTTTGCCTATTGTATATTTACTTATTTAAGTACTGCGGAATGGAGTATCGAGACAAACCATTCTGGTTTACCGATGCTTTTGGATCAAAAAATTATGTAATTTTGATTTATCTCTGATAAAAAAATAATAATAAAGTTAGCGCAATGTACTTTATAACATGAACATGTAGTGCATTTATGCATTACTTAAAGAAAAAAAAAATCATGTTATTTTATAGGACATTCTTACACAGATTGACTGTCCAACAGTAAGCTCAAGAAGGCTTGTGTTGTGAGTACTCAGACAACGATATATATAATATATAAATATTTACATACAACCATGACCAAGCCATGACTCAGAAACAAATATTATTTGTGTCATCACACAAATAAATGCCCTTACTGGGATTCGAACGGGGTCCTATTAAGGTCTCATCGCATAATAATTGATTGTCATAATGTAATGTTACGCATAAATCTCTTTTCGCAAATTTTTTCTCCAACTGAAACAGAAAGTATTTTCGAAAATATTTTGCATTGCAAATGGTTTGTGTTATAATTTGTCAGAAATGTTAATATTTCCAGCACAATACCTAACAAAAATGCGAAATGAGTTTTATACGTAACATTACATTAGGACAATCAATTATTATGCGACCCAATATGGACCCGATTCGAACCCAGGGCCATCGCCTTCACAGGCAGGGTCTTAAATACAATATCTTAAATACAAATGGTTTCTTTTCAACTCAGCTAGGCAATATCGTGTCGTGTTTAATATTGTAACACAAACTTAGATAATAAATGAAAAAAAAGCAGTAAACATCAGACAAATACATTATTAATTATTCATGTCTTTTCAAAGGAAAATAATAAGTACCAGGATATATGTAAAAGAGTCGATTGAATTATTTTTTCGTATGCTGTGTTGGGAGAAAGAAGTTTAAAGAAATATTAGAAGACAACAAAATTTCAATTTACAAGCCACGCAAATACCGCAGTGACCCTTGTGTTGCCTACAAACAAGGAAATATTAATATGTAGTAATATCTAGTTATAATAAAAAAGTACGTAGACTATTCAATCATAATTAAATTTCCATTATATCGACTTAAAAGTTTTTTTTTCTGTTTTATTGAACACCACATCATTTTATTTAAATCTACCTATGAACTGGTTAAGACACTTAGCGGTTTTTACGACTAAAACAAAAATCGCTACGTAACATATATATAAAAAAAATATTTTTTCACACTATTGAAACTAAAATATCATTTCAGGTAATTCCGTAATATATGTTAAAGTGCAAATACTTTTATCATAAAAATTATGATTTGAATATGTTCAATAGTTATCGAAATAAACAGTTTTTTGTGTCTCCTGTAAAGTAGGTTAAAAACACATGGCGACTTTTGTAGGCACAGCGACGATATGTGGAACGCTTAGGCGCCATAACATAATATATTAGGATCTAACTTGTCTCTTATGCTTCTAAAGGTGACATTTGGAATGCAATTGACATCCGAATGTCACCTTTAAGGTTAAAAATATTGGCAAAACAAAACCACAGTATAGTCATGTAATGTTCTTTGTTTTTATATCATTCCAGATTTTAAAGACTGAACGAATCGAAGCATCATTTTTATTAATTTTAAAGGCTGAAGTTAGTTATAATGGAATACTGTATACATCGTGGAACTCTTCAAATATAAAGGATGACTCACGCTAGACTGGGCCGGGCCCGGGCCGACGCGTCCTTTTACCGTCAATCTTCGTATTAGAGTCGGACCAAGAAAAGTTTGCAGCGGATTTGATAGCCCACGCAGTGCAAATGTTATTAACACGTCATAATTTCATAGAAGTTTGACACTTAAAATAAGTAAAATAACACTTTTACTGCGTGGTCTATCAAATACGCTGCAGACTTTTCTTGGTCTGACTCTATCTTAATAGTTATTCATAGCTCAACTGTGCCCCAGCCCTAACAAAGCGCCGAAAAGTGACAAGTCATGTGAACAAATGGTGTCTTATGGTTCTATAAGTTCACCGAACATTAGCCATTAGCCACAACCACCGTCAAAATTTTAACTGACATATTCTAAACCTTATTAACAATGACGTAAGATCCATAAATGGTCAGTTAAACTGTTGGTATGTGGGAAGATGACGTGACGAAACCTTGGTTCCATTATTGTTATAATAATTTAATGCATTATGATTTTTTAATTCAATTTGTGATGGTTACTTAATAGAGTGTAATCATAGAGTATAAATTTACTACGCGGTATTTAATCGAGCGTAACTATTTTACATTGTAATTATTGTAATGTAACTTACTATGCTAACTATGAGTAACTTACAAAAATACTCGACTTTAATGTAACTCGCAGCACAAAAATGTTACATTCATTAAGTTTATGAGATATATCTGTAGCAGTAGGTATGTGTACTAGATACGAATTAAGAAATGTAAAATAGGATACCAACTTAAAATTTATTCTTGATAGTGCATGGCACTGTTCACTGGGTTTTATTTAAGAAAAAAAATCTTAATTATTTTAGATTTATTTGTTAAATATAATATTGAAATTAAATTTAGGGAGCGCGTTGATGTCTTTGATTTGGCAATTTCATAATGTTTCTGATTTTGCGTTGCCACGGGTACGGCTAATTGTCCAGGGGAAAGACAACTTTAGTCATAGTCTATAATTTATTTGCTATAAGTATACAAGTATACATGCAAATATACATTAAAACAGTATTTACATTTAAAATTACTTCACATAAAATTATTATCTTCATCAGCACAAGTTTAATGAATATTTTTTTAACAGTAAAAAATATATGTACTCACAGTAACAGTTAAAATCCTGGCTTTATGGTGTTACCAATCATGCATTTTTGTGGTACTTAAGTAGTTATATTATAAGCCACTTTAATAATGGGTATCTATGTAGATATCGTGTTAGTTACTGCCGCGATAGACTTTCTGTGAATTCTCATAAAAATTCTCAATTGTCAGTATAGCTCATGTTTCCAAAGTACCAAGACCTCACGACTTCCAAGGAGGCTTAGGACGTGAGGTGTTTGTCAAGCATGAGCATGGGAGTTGATGTGACGTCACTACGCAAACCGGACCTAATTCTGACTGTCGTTAAAATTCATCACCAACTTTTTGTATAAAATCAACCAGAATAAGCGGTTAAAAAAACTTGAATCGCTGAACCGATTTAGATGAATATTGATATAGAAATATTTTGAAGTCTGAGGAAGGACATAGGATAGTTTTTATCAATGACCATCATTATCCCATGGACGACGGCGCGGGCAGAAGAAGCTATTCTTAATAAATCCATCTTACGTAAGAACGAGTAATATATATAATTATATGCGATAAAAAATGCTAAAATTACAATTATTCCAACGGAATATATTCGCGAAAAGTACCAGGCACTCATAAGTCGCACGGAGGTGTTTTTAAATGCGCGTGGGCAGAAATGACGTCACCAGCAGCAAGTTCGTGACAAATTGTACAAATAATGGCACAGTTGGGTATGTGGGCTGATGAACTAACTATTATTCATTAAATAATAATTTTTATGATCTCAGTTATATTTTTAAGTATGGGCTAAATTTAAAGAGCTCCAGGACCAAATATGGGCTTTCTTGAAATGATCTGTAGGAATGTCATTTGCTTATTTTATGAATATGCGTATATGTTTATCAGTAAGACACGTACAATTGACCTTCTGTAAAGCAATTGTTTTTTTATTAATAAAAATGGTATGTTTTATTATAGAAAATTACCATAGTTGAAAAAGGTTACGTTTGTACAATCAAGTGCTACATCAAGTATGACACTATTACTGCCAAGTCTGTCCAAAATTATGGTAGATTTATATTTTGTATATCTATTTAAGATAATTACTAAGATTATTTTTAAAACTGAAATTACTGGGTAATTTAACTTATGTTCCTTCAATTTACAATTACTTAAAATTAACAAATAATTACCACAGACACATTTACTTATTTAGTCAAGCAAAAAAATTGCATATACATGGTGTGTCTGACCATGGGGCTTTAAATCCAGGGCTTGATTTTACTCGCTAAACTGAGCTACTTTTACCATGGGACCAACCCTTAAATCGGGGAATTTTTTTTGGCTTTTCCATAGAAAACATCGACATCTGATCAGCCAAAATGTATGAAAAAGTAAAAGAAAAATCGGGATTTCGGGTTGGTGCCATAATAAAAGTAGCTCAGTTTAGTGAGTAGAATCGAGCCCTGGATTTAAAGCCCCATGGTCAGACATACCCTGTATATTTCGGAAAATAGTGCGATATATGGGCACAAAAAAAAGAATGGTTTTCATCAAACCTACGTGACAGAATTTGTTACAGTGACTAATTTCCCATTGTTTCTACCGATGATTCAACCTGACTCTAAACACCCACGGAAAACTGATTCCTAGTAAACATAAAATAGGAATTTTCTTGAAAAAATAATGAATAGGTTATATCTAAACATGGCGTTGGAATGTTGCTTATTATAATTCTTAGAATTGTACATTGATTTACTATCTTTATTTTTAGTTTTGTGTTATTACCTAGTTATTATTTGTGCTAATAAACATATTCTTATTCTTATCTTCGTTGACTTCGCTACGTATGCATGCCAGAAAAGTGAAAATTTGAATAAAGTCAAAAAGAATAGATAGTATAGAGGGGTCCAAATGTTGTAGTCACTGTAAATTTACAGCCATCTATCGACACACGACTATAACTCAAAATAAACACGTATAAAATTTTCAAAAAAATGAATATATTATATGGAAAAATTATTTTATTATTTCTATATCATTTTGACCCATGTTCTGACTGATATCTATGTGTTAAAATTGTATGAAACGGTGTCGTCACGCCATCTAGCCGAGAATAGGCTAAAGGTATGTGCGCCATCTATCCGAGAATGACTTTTTCTTGATTTCCGAGGCACGTTTTTTTCTTAGACTTTATTCATCTTATACGAAGTTACATATGTCTTTGATAAAGTGAAGGATATTATCTAATATTTATTCATGTTACAGACACTATCTGGGCCTCAATAAAACTCTGTGAACATTCCTTTCGTTTGTCTATTTGCTTACCTCTCGAATTTGCAAGAGTGATAGAGAGAAATAAAACGAATTTCGATTTTTGCGGTAGGCCCTCTGCACCCGAAATTCTGTTCCTGAAAGCCTGTTCGTTGTAACCGGTCTCCTAAATAAGGAACGTGACGACATACTCCAAAGCTAATGAGACGTATTTTGGACTTCGATTGGTGAGATTTGGAGGCGTAGGTACTTAAAAACTTATCTGCCCGATTCTAACATTAAGATACGTCAATTAATATAGTCTGTTTTTTTTAGCATTAGAAAGAACTTCGCAGAAGTAAGCTTGTGGTTCCAAATCCGGCACTTTTAGCGGTAATAATTTGAAGTAAATTATATGTATTGACCATGCTACATTAGATAATTCAATTATTATTAACAATTAAAGAGCCTGATAAAAACTGCACGCTTGCTTCTGTGGAGTTCTTTCTAATGCTAAAAAAAACGAACTTTATAGATCTGGAAACGATATGGATTAGATGTGTCAGGCCCATTTGCACCATTCCACTAACCCGGGGTTAAGCGGTTTAACCGTCAACCCATTGTCAAATTGTACTGATAACCATGGTAACTTTAGGTTTAACCGGTTAACCCCGGGATAGTGGAATGGTGCAAGTGGGCTTCAGTGTCAAAAGTAACGTTTTTGTTTGAAGAAACTTCACATTTGACACTGACATATCTAATCCATATCGTTTCTAGATCTATTTACTGACGTATCTTAAAGTTCGGATCGGGCCGAAACAGCTGTATCAACAAGAAATACTTTAATCAGATATGAATTTTATTTTGTATGAAATATAAATACTCATTGAATACGTCTTATTCGTACATTTTTCAAAATTCAAAATATTTTGCCAAATTCACCCGGGTAATAAAAACTACTCGATGACACCTCATTGTCATTACATTAAGCACCTGTGGTTCCGACGTCACACTAGAGCACACAAAGTAAGGATACAAAAGTAGGTAGTCGCATTAAGTATAAAAAACCGGGTAAGTGCGAGTCGGACTCGCGCACGAAGGGTTCCGTACCATAAAGCAAAAAAAAAAACGGAAAAAATGCAAAAAGAAAACGGTCACCCATCCAAGTACTGACCACTCTCGACGTTGCTTAACTTTGGTCAAAAATCACGTTTGTTGTATGGGAGCCCCATTTAAATCTTTATTTTATTCTGTTTTTAGTATTTGTTGTTATAGCGGCAACAGAAATGCATCATCTGTGAAAATTTCAACTGTCTAGCTATCACGGTTCGTGAGATACAGCCTGGTGCCAGACGGACGGACGGACGGACAGCGAAGTCTTAGTAATAGGGTCCCGTTTTACCCTTTGGGTACGGAACCCTAAAAAATCTTCTAGAATGACGTGAAGATGAACTATTATTCAATTAAAATCATGTTCGTGTTTTTGCGTTGTACAGTCAGCAGCAGAAGTTGCTAAGCGGGCGAGGTGTTCAAAATTACCTTGACGCGGTCTTATTCTCTTAACAATAAAGGGGCGTCAAGATGATTTTGAACACCTCGCCCGCTTAGCAACTAATGCTGCTGACTGACACCAAATGAAATGCAGGTTTAAAGTAAACGAATAAATTACGTAAAATTAGGTAAACCTTGGTAAATCTTGAAAGGTGACATTTAAATGTTAAATGGAGTTTTATGAAACCGCAATTGCTCGTATTTTATTTCATAAAGGTGGAAATTGAGGGTGGCCGGCTAAGTGCAAAGAAAAAACAAAATTCCAGTAAGTATGTAATTTTTACACTTCCAGGCTTATTTTCTACACCACAAACCCTTAACTATTTAACCAGTTAGGGTAATTGCGTCAGTTTACCGTCCAGTGTCAGTTTCCGTCCACTTGACGGATTAGAAAATAATACATTTCATTTTTAATTTGCTACTTGCAAAATATATTTTTATATAGGTAGATAGATAATTTGTTTAGATATTAAGGATTGCAAAAGTCCAAATTTGTGCAGGAATGAAGGTTAAATTCAAATTTCACCAAGTGGACGAAAACTAGAGCCGGGCGAAAACTAGCGTAATGACCCTAGATATTAAAATGATCCACCTCGTTAATATTTTAGTTTCACTGACAAAGAAGCAAGCGACTGTTTGATTGTACGTCCGTTTTACAAGCCGTGTCTTTAGCCAAACATATCTATGTTTTTATCATATTCTCAAAAACGTAAGGGTTTTGAAATTGCCCTTAATGTCGTAATTGGGCTGTTGATTCCGAATTCGAAATTAGTCTCATTTGCCTGCATGATGGTCTCGCCCGGGGCTGAATGACGAATGCCCAAAGTGGCCCAAACCAATTTCCGTTAAAAACAAAAATACTTATAGCACTAGGGATGGGAAGTAGCTAGTGTTTACCGGTTATTTGTAATGTAAAATGGAGCGTTCAGGATTTAGGGTCGACAACGCGCATGTAAAGACTCAGCAGGCGTCCATTGCTACGGTAACTGCTTACTATCAGGCGGGCCGTATGCTTTTTGCCACCGACATATTTTTTTTTTAATGTCACAAAAATCTTAAGCGCAGTCTACTTACTATCCATCACAGAATCAGTGTAGGTACTTATTCTAACTACCTACATAATAAATAAGTACCTAATTAAAGTAAAGTTAATCAGCAGACATCATAAGTATCATAATTCATAACCTCCTTCGTATGAAACATCAGAGGCATCACATACGCATAGCCAAACTTTTATTATATTATTAAATTTATACATCAGAAACTTCTGCGGACGACGCTATTTTTAACCGACTTCCAAATCCCAAAGGAGGAGGTTATCAATTCGGTTGTATGTTTTTTTTTTTTTTTATGTTTGTTACTCCATATCTCCGTCATTACTGGACCGATTTTGAAAATTATTTTTTTGATTGTATGTATATGCATACAGATTGGTCCCGTTTTTGTCAAATTCCAGTTCTGATGGTGGGATCCATGAGGAATCGACGGAACTCCTCAAATCTTAAAGGCATACATATGGTGATTTTTGTGTTTTTATCAACAAATCAAGCATATACATTCAAAAACGTGACATTTGATGAAGTGGAACTGCTGATGATGATCAGAACGGAACTCTTCAACGACGCATAGTTCACCTTTGGCGATTTGTCCTCTTCGTTATGTTTGTTAAGCAAGTTAAGTTTTTAAGCCACAATTTTATCAAGCTTGAGTTCTGATGATGGGATCCATGAGAAATCGAGGGAACTCCTCAAATTTTAAAGGCATGCGTATAGAGATTTTTGTATTTTCATCAGAAAATCAAGCATTTTCATTAAAAACTGTCGCATTTGATGAAGTGGAACTGCTGATGATGATCAGAACGGAACTCTTCAACGACGCATAGTTCACGTTTGGCGATTTGTCCTCTTCGTTATGTTTGTTAAGCAAGTTTAGTTTTTAAGCCACATTTCTGTCAAGCTCGAGTTCTGATGATGGGATCCATAAGGAATCGAGGGAACTCCTCAAATCTTAAAGGCATACGTATAGAATTTTTTGTATTTTCATCATAAAATCAAGCATTTACATTAAAAACTGTCACATTTGATGAAGTGGAACTGCTGATGATGATCAGAACAGAACTCTTCAACGACGCATAGTACATGTTTGGTGATTTCGAATTTCGATTTTGACTTGGACTGGGACCCGGACTCATACCCGGATCCGGTTCGGACCCGGACTCGGACTCGGACTCGGACTCGGACCCGGACTCGGACCCGGACTCGGACCCGGACTCGGACCCGGACCCGGACTTGGACCGGGACTCGGACCCGGACTCTGACTCAGAGACCCGGACCTTGACCCGGAAAACCACTATGATACCTAAACTAAATAAACCACTATGATTACCTACCATAAAATGTGGGTATGATGATGCCAAACCCCTCCCGCTCAAACTCCCGTACACCGCACCGCATGCGCCGTTAAGTGGGTTAGGTTAGGTTTGAACTGCGATCCTCACAGAACCGAACAAAAGTGGGTTAGGTTTGGTTAGAACTGCGAGTCTTACAGAAACGAAATGCTACTAGAAAAGTGGGTTTGATTAGGTTCGAACTGCGATCCTCACAGAACCGAACTGCTATCAGAGAAGTGGGTTAGGTTAGATAACTACGACCCTTACGGAAACGAAATGCTACTAGAAAGTAGGTACTGGTTTTACCTCCTTTTCTACATAGTGCACCATCTACCATAATCTTTCACCGGGCCCCATAGAAGTCGGTTTTTCTTAAAAATTATTTAAATATCTGTATGCTTTAGTATTCACTATTATATGTTGGCAATTCACGACAGTTCTGAAACTACTCCCTTTTTTTTAAATAGCCTATATTGTGTCCCACTGCTGGGCAAAGGCCTCCCCTGTCTTTCGCCACTCCCTAACTACTCCCTAAATGTTTTTATTAACTATAGGTAATTCGTTTTTTTTAGCATTAGAAAGATCTTGCAAGAAGGTAAGCGATCTTGACATGTCTTTTAATTGAAAAACGCTTTTTAAAAACCAAAAACTATTACTTATGAAAGCAGAAGAATATGTATTATGTTCGTAAACTTATTAATCTTATTATTGTAATTTAAACATTAACCCCATGTTCAGGCAAGCACATGTTATCAACTACATAAACAAATAACACAGTAGTTACCTGTTGCTAACCGCCTCGTGATGTGATGGAAGCCGGCTCCAATTTTGGTCAGGGGCAGAGCCCCTGCTCTTGTAGATGCTTCAATTTAATGTTCCTAGGTTCCTGACACTTTATACACAAACACAGAATCGTCACAGAAAGTATTTTCACAATAAAACAATTATTAATTCAGTATTAGATCCATAATTGTTACATATTTGCCGTAACTTATTTTTAAAATGTGTTTTTCAATTAAAAGACACATCAAGATTGTTTACCTTTTTTCTAATGCTAAAAAAACGAGGTATACTTAGTTGCACATGCCGTTAAAGTCTCCCGTCTCTAAAACATTTTGAAAGCTCGACGTGCCGACCTAAACACTCGAGCAGGTTGTGTAACTATGATCGATACTTTGCGCAACTTTTACGGGCTTTTAACCCATATTATTGACCATTTGAGAACTAAATCGTAGAAATAATGGCCGTTTTACTTGTTTTAGAGAACGGTTTCGCTTGATTACTTGTCTGGATATAGAACAAGTATTTAGTATGGGTAAGTAACCGGCAGAAAGGGCTCAGTACTGGCATAGTTTCTGTAGTTCAAAAGTTTGTGTGCCTAAATGAAAATAAGGTTGATTTTGAAGAATAATGGCCTTTCTTTTAGTATTAGGACATCTTGAGAGATAAAGTAGGTCATGTGCTGTAGGTTAATAAAATATTAAACATGTTGAAAACCTCGTCTTCTTAAAAATTGTAATGCTTATAAGTTATAAAGACAGTTTCTGAGAATACAAAAGTGCAACTTATTGGTCATTCTTTAAGAAATGCAAGTGGATAAGTTGGATAACCGGACCTTAAAACATTTAATTCCATTAATATTACAAGTGTAACGACCTTGGTAGGCGCAAAACTCAGTAAACGACGTGGTACATAAAACTATCGACTGCCAAGTTCTTAAACAAATCAAGTGCAATTTTTTATCTTACACCATCGAAATAAAGTTAATAATATAAACTTATTAAATAATGTCCAAGGTTTTTAATAACAAAACGAGAGTAACAATCGCTGCCAATTTAATTGTAGCGTTTATCTTTGAGGTTATTTATTACGGCTAAAAGCTTTTGTGATGGAAAGTGATAACTTGTTTGTTGCGTAGTTAACTTGACTTGTGGGACTGCATTTAGACACATATTCGAGTTGAGAGGCGATGACGAATGGTCTTTTAAGATGAATCAAGGAATGCGAACGCGGTCTATGTGTTAACACATTTGTAACCATATATTTACAGCCAGTTCCCAAACTAAGTGGACCTGGGCAAAGTGTCGATCATAGCGCAAAGTGTACCTATGTTAAAGTACTGTAAGTGTGTGTTATCGGTAATTCGTGACAGCACTGGTAAATTATGGTTTAATCAAACTTATCGACGATTAACCAGAGGAAAAACGAGCGCAAGTGTGTAAACCCGAAAACATTTGTGCGAGTGGCACAGCAGATGCAAATCGGCGTATAACAAGCAATGCAAATTATTTGTGTTCACATATTTACGCTCGCTATTCGACTCACCATTCACAAAAATGTATGGTTGGTATATACCTAATAGAGAAACAGTTTACATTAGCGGCCTGCGAAGTATGTATGTAGATAGGTACACATGACAGCTGTTATCCCTACTCAATGCTAGGGATTGCAATACTAAAATCGTTTTTCAGAGTTAAAAAAACCGGACTAAGCAAAAAAAACCGGTAATTGACGGCAGTTCCTTACTTAACACAAACATATCAGAACTTGATATTGAGACATATTGAACATACAAAGAATATACATACATTGTATATTTCTTTTTTTTTCTATTTTTAATAACTTAATTCGTTAAAGTCCTATACATGTATTATCTTTTTACAAGTTGCAGTTTATTTTTGCAATTTTGAAGTGCCGGAGCGCAGACATTTTTCATAGACGTTCTGAGATAGGTAGCTCTTGTGAGTCAATCTGTACAGTTAGATTTGTAACAGGTAGGAGGCAGCATGAATTGGGCAACCGTGCATGATATAACATGGCATCAGGCATTACCTATTAAGTATCGCAATCTAAACCTGCTAGTGCTTCACAATGCGTCTTAATTTTTTTCATCATTGGAAACAGCTGATAATATTGATTTTACAACTAGCGTCAGCGTAGAGTGTCACAACACAACTATATCTGTTGTTTTAAGTCACCCCTCATGGACTGAAATTATCAGAAACTAAGCACCACAATGTTCCGTGACCATTGCGATTCCGGTGCTTAATTTTTGATAATTTCCCGTGCGGGGTGTGCCATAAGCATAATGTGGTTTCTTGACATGTTCTGCGTTGCTTTTACAATCTCGTAACGATACATGATCAATAAGATCACAATTTTGCAATTTTCTATTATATTTGGCATACTAATGCTCATCATATTTTGCACCTAAGCATTGTTGTGCATGACACGAACAATACCTATAATATTTTTTTTTTATAAAAAATATTATAATTTATTTCATGTAATTAGTATTATAAGAGAAGCAGTACTGGATCCCCACACTAGGCTCAGCCTATAACGTGGGAATCTTACAGAAATATCATAAAGTTGCGGCTGGAAATCAAATTTTATTATTTCGTGTGAATCAATCAATGTTATAGTAGAGATCTGTGGTGGGTAATGCATTGCACATAATAGGTATAAGTTTTCAGTTTGTTTTGACAGTTTATCTTTGTCTGAAAATCTAGAAATTTAAAGAAGTAAACAATTAGTAAGGACGAAGTTTTAGACTATTAGTCAAGAGTTCAAAACCACCATTTTTAATGTCTGATCATTAGACCTATTCTTAAATTTACATATTTGACGTATGAATATTCTCATATACTACATTTTATTTTATACTTTATTCACACCAGGAACTGCAATGACCTTGTTATACACGAGAATGTCAACTATAACTTATTATGATAAGATCAAGCACCACACATATTTAAGATTTTAAAACCTGTTACTAATGCAGTTTTTGCTAGAGTTTAGATACAGATATTAACAGTTACCTGTATCTAAATTCAGCGTAAAACAAAGATAAATAAATGTCAAACGAAAACCAGATACATTAGCATATCAACCGTTCCTAATAAGAATGACAAATAACAGTGCGACATTCGCGACAGTAAATTAATATTCACTCACCTTAAATATCCTGATTTTTTCACAATCCACAAAACACCGGTAATAGTAACACTTACACCGCACTATGATCGGGGCACAGCACTATTTTGGCGCGAAGTTAGACCGCAAGATGGCGACCGCTCGGTCGGGCGCTCGAGGTCGACTGACTGTCTGAATGAATAGCGAGAGGCTGCGACGCTGGTGCTACTATTTTGCGAACGCGAAGGAAAACAACTTTTTTAAGGATATCTTATAATTTACCTGCAATATAAGGAAAATAAGAATAATTTCACACAGTCGTCTAGCCTAGCGAGAATTGCATGAAAGCCCATTCATAACAACCGGGACGACATTTGAAATAATTTAACAATATTTTTATAGAATTTCAACGCCTACTGCTAATCTAAACACTTCTCTAGTTGCATCTTAAAGGAGCCGAAGAAATACGATTGGCAACCTAATCAATAGAATTGGCGTGGGCATTAGTTTGTACGAAACAGACTGCCATGTGACCTTCAAACCCAAAGGAGAAACAAAACGAAAAGGTTTGTCCGGTTTTTTTATCTGCCTTGACAAGTTTTTTTTTCGAATGCATTTTATTTTTCTTATAACATACTAAAAACACGCTTTATAAGATTTAACCTTAAAAACTGGCTGATACATTTTTTAATAACGCAATTTAATTGGCAGCTATATCGCTCGGACAA
Organism: Cydia fagiglandana; assembly: GCF_963556715.1. NCBI lineage: Eukaryota > Metazoa > Arthropoda > Insecta > Lepidoptera > Tortricidae > Cydia > Cydia fagiglandana. The sequence goes on along the minus strand of NC_085950.1, from coordinate 12,224,996 downwards.
TGTTGACGCCTGACGTGATGATAAGACGTATCTCTCGTCTAGATCTGAGGGCCTACCGCGAACCACTTTCGACTTGTTGCCTCCCTGTCACACTTACGTACGAATTTACAAGGGCGACAGAAAGGCAACACGTCGAACGTGGTTCGCGGTAGGCCCTCTGGGTAAATGTTTTGTAAAGGTACATTGTAATTAACTTTCAATACGTGGTTTAATTAAGAAATATTTTAAGGGCAGTAAAAATTAAACCAGTTAATTTACAAAAACCGGTTACCTACACTTGAAATAGGACGACACTAGGTAAGTAAAATTTATGAACTCTACTACATACTCACTAAGCGCTTATCAGTTATCAGACACACTTAAGTAACTTACTGATTAACAGTTCGCCGGACGGTATCGGCCTGTCATTTAGAACAAAATTTTGACAGCTCCGAACAACTGACAGGCCGATATTGTCCGGCGGACTGTTAATCAGTGGGCCCCTTTAAACTCAACTAGAAAATCGATTCTGGAAGTAGATTTATTATTATTTTTAAGTATATTGGTAAAGCAGCGGTGTCAGGCGTGGCTCACTCCGCGATTTCGTCGCTTTGCTACAGGTAGCTAAAAGTACATCCGTTCGACCCCAATTTTGGGGTTAGCCATAAGCCGCGCATGGCGCTGTCGTCACCTAGCGGCATATCTGTGCTGATCGTAACAGACGCGTTTTGTTAGAGAGTGAGTCTTCTGTACCTAGTACTATTATTTATTATGTGGCGGTATCTAGATATTACGTGGAGGAAAGGAAAATTCCTGTTAGTCTGATAACTACAGGGTGGTAGTAGCACCCGAGACCCGGCCGCCTTCCAATAAAAAAAGTGTTCGGCGACCGCGTAGAATAAGCGTTTTAATCATGTAGATACGAGAAAGTAGTCACCTGCAGTATTACGGTACTCGTACCTGTCTGCTGAAATATTTCACAATAAAACCATAAAGCGCTCAAAGCGGAAAATGTGAAAAAGCTCACCGCACTTAAAAAATAACTGAAAACTGGTGGTCGCTGAATGCGGACCCTTAATATTACTTCTATAAGATTCTGTTATAGTACCTAAGTAATAAGGAAAACAGGAAAGCATTAGAGGGCGGTATCCACAACGCCCGTTGCTTGTAAGATCATAGGGAAGGCCGATCCTATAAGGTTCGAAACTTATTTCAGATTAAGTGGAAACAAGTTAAATTTAAAATAAATTCCGAGAACCCGGCTAAATAAGAAAAGTGTAAAAATTTACAAATGCATTTATTTCATCATTAAGAAAAGTGTAAAAATTTACAAATGCATTTATTTCATCATTTTTTTTGTATTTGAAAAGTTTTACAAATAAAGAAAAGTGTAAAAATTTACAAATGCATTTATTTTGTAAAAATTTACAAATGCATTTATTTCATCATTTTTTTTTGTATTTGAAAAGTTATACAAATTTCAGCAACACGCACGCAGGCTATATACCGATGAAACAGAAGTAAGTATGTAGGTAACTGAGGGTAGGCCCTCACAGTCCTTAGTTAGGTACCTACTCGTATTTCTTTTGTCTTCTTTTTCTGCGAAAGTTGAAAACAGAAATTTCATCTGCATCTCTATCACTTTTGCATATTTGAACGATAGAAAGGGCGATAACGAAGTTTCGATTTTTGCAGTAGACCTTCTTTACTTTTATCAGGCGGATTCAGCCCAGGATTATTCAATAAGTAAAGTAAGCAGTTGCTGAATAAATAAATAAATATATTGAATAGTTTCCGAGTAAAATATGTAGCTGCGATATAGGTACGGACACGGACGGACAGCCGGGCGAATATGACGAGAAACTATATAGGTAAGGGTTCCGTTTTTGACTAAAGGGCTTGTTGTGATTTTTTTTGTTATAATTTAAAACTAGATAATGATGAAGTTAAGTTGCCAAGTGTGGCTCGAACTGTCGAAAATTCGAAAAAATTATCAGATCTCATGTAGAGCCAATTTAAGCTTCTAACTCTTCTACTCGCCTTAACTTCACAAACTTCACCCTAGTTAAAAAATGTGGCTTGACGGTTTGGCCACTTGTGCTTCGCTTAGCTCGTCTTGGCGGGATTTCCCATAGATCAGACAGAAAATTCGAAACACAAGATAAAAAAAAAATTGTACCTAATATTTGTGTCCGTAAGGCGTAGAAGGAAGCTGGAATCGCCCTGTTAAGTAAACCTCAACTCAACTTCAACCATGGACCAAATGGGACCACACCCTGCTCAAGGATAGCTGTGGGCGGAGGCCGGGACGCCTGTTGCGTGTTCCCTAGAACTGCGATCTCGGTAAGTTTCCTAAGTACCATCGGCTTGGGAAGTGTAGGTGCCTAATTAGGAGTATATCTGACTTTCATGACAGGCTCAGCTTAGTGTGGGAGTGGCTAGTAAAATAACTGACTGATTCTTTCCAATTTTTAGTGTATTTTCCCCATTCCTTTTTGTGTAATATATGTATGTTTATCCTATAAATTTTGTATGTATTTATATCCTTTATCTTTCTGGTACCTTGTTGTACATTTTGCTGCATTTGTCACCCTCTTTTCACTCTCTCCTCTCATCTACTCAAAGGTTAACTGGAAGAGATCCCTCAAAGGGATAAGTTCGCCTTTGTACTTCTTGCTAATTGTATGTTATTTTTAATATGTCTTTTTGTACAATAAAGAGTTTACTACTACTACTACTGACTATCAACACATCAATGTATTTTTTGGAGGTTCGCGCGGATGGATATATGTATGTACATATAAATCTTGTGTTTTCCTCTTCAACTTTGAACACAGTAGGTAAAGTTTGTCCCTTAACTGGATCATTTTACACACATCTCCCCTATGTATTTTTGTATATATCATATTATTATAGCATATTTTTTATACGGACTTTTGTCTGAAATAAAGTGTTTATTTTTATAAGTATGTATGTCCTCGCCTCGTACCAATGCAATTACTTCATCATTTCAGCCTATATACGTCCCACTGCTGAGTACAGGCCTCCTCTCATGCGCGAGAGGGCTTGGGCTATAGTCCCCACGTTAGCCCAATGCGGATTGGGGACTTCACATACACCTTTAAATTTCTTCGCAGATGTATGCAGGTTTCCTCACGATGGTTTTCCTTCACCGAAAAGCTAGTGGTAAATATCAAATAATATTTCGTAAATAAGTTCCGAAAAACTCATTGGTACGAGCCAGGATTTGAACCCGCGACCTCCGGATTGAAAGTCAGATATCATATCCACTCGGCCACCACAATTTAATTTAAACAAACCTACTCGCATTAGCTAAGAATCTAAAATAAATATAGATTAAGCTCGAAAGCATTATATTGAATATTTTTTATAAGAAATATACAGCTTTGCTTATTTTGAGATTACGTAGGTCGATCTGTATAAAATTGTCCCAAAGTATTTATTAATTCATTATTATTTATGTGATGCTATATAGACCCTGCAATAGCTGATAATGATAAGCTTTCGAACTTGACTGTATACGAGTACTTCCCCAACCTCAGCGGAACCCACTCCCTATTAAGCCAACATTGTAGCAGGGTCGCTAGGCGCCAGAAACCAGTACTAAATAAAGACTATACTGAAAATCGTAATTCAAGACCAAAAAAAGTAAGACAATGTTGCCACTGCAATAATTTGCAAGTAAATACCTTTTTATAAATAAACACGCTAAGATAATTTATTTAGTGGTAATTTTACTCCTACGATTTAAAAAAAGTACTTTTATTTACTTATTTTATTTAAAACAACCTCGCTGAATATTTTTTTTGGAGCCTACCGTGTCTTCATCGCGCTATTTAAACATATCTGTAATAATTTGTTTGTAAGTATGTTATGTATTCCTATTAGCGGAGTCAGTTATGAAGTTGACCCAAAAATTTTTTATTAAGCTATGAGCTTCATCACATATGATCTTTGAGTAATTCTAAGCATTTCAAGCCTGGGAGGCAATAAGGGGAGGGGGGGTACAAAGATGGCCGCCACCCGTCATCATTCAAAAAAATCTGTTCTGGTCCTGGTGGCTACTAGGGCAAGTTTGGTATCATTTTCGTATAAACCGGAGACGTAGAATTCATTGCTGATATTTGTTTTTTTCAGTTTCATAGTATTTTACAAGAAAAACGTAAAAAGATGAAAATTTACGATGGAGGTTTTTGCTTTGAGAGCTAATAACTTTTGTATAGTGGCCAAAAATATCATATAAAAAATACTATAATAAAGCGTAATTCATGCAGATTCTAAACATATACACGTTGAGTAATATCCTACTGCAAAAATATGGTGAAAAAATTATTAAATGACCGCAGCGCGGGTAGTTGGACTTTCGTTTATCTTGTGGACCGTAGTTTATCTTACAAAATGATCGAGTACGAGTATCTACGTAGGTATGCTTACTTTGCTAGATTTTATGATGACGAATAAAATACTTCATCCAGACATAATTCATCATACAGACATAATTTTATGCACTTTAATTTTAATGCACTTGCAACGATTTGAGTGGGGCCTAGTGTTATTTGACCGGTGTTTTCTGTAAGCTGGAGGTAAGCACGTACTTCCCCAGTTGGGCTCTGCTCGGATAGATCTGGAATGACATCCGCTGTGCTGTGCCCTACCACACAAAGCGAGATGACATTCACAGTGCCCATACCTCTCTTTTGAACGTAGTTTAAGCCTTAAACTTTAAGGATATACTCGGGTCCAAAATTGGGTCCGAGAAATAACTATTATAAATGAAATATTTCTAATAAAATAGCGCTCTTATTTTTGCTGATAATATTAAAACACTATTTATGCGAGAAATTGTACTACTTAGGAAGAGGCAAAATATTTATTTTCACGATAATTTTCATGTTATAACTCACTTTAAGTAATTTTATAGGTACTTGTTGTTTTTAATAAATAACTTCAACCTACACATAACATTCATTTGGATTTGATTTGGTTTGATTTTGTTTGATATTACATTTAATATTTGCTTCAGGTTGGTGTGGTGAAAAATTCTGTGTTTCACTCGGCGGCAAATTTTGTTTAACCCTCGTTCTTTGAAACCCTTACAACGCTCAAGATTCCATTTTTCGAACCACTCACTACGCTCGTGGTTCAATTTTGAAATCTTTCGCGTGATCGGGTATCAATATTAGCACGAGCGGTTAAACAACAACTTTGCCCCCTTGTAAAACAAATAACTATTATGCGGAGAGCTTACATTTAGAAATCATAACAGCTATGTATATTTGTCATACTAATATAGGTTATGCAAGTATGACTTGGTGACAAACCAACGAAGCCCCGCCTCGCGGGGCTTCTATTTTCTGCTCTGAGGGATAAAAGGTAACTAACGAACCTAACCTAACCCAACCTGAAATTGCGGTTGTACATGATCTTATTTGTTAAGCGAGCCCTCCTCTTTAGACATGGGGATACCTGTGTGTATTTTTGTAACCTATACCAGAATTATGTCTGTGTACTGGAAACTGCGGACATTAAATATACAGAAAGCATTTTATTCGTCATCATAAAATCTAGTAAAGTAAGCATAGTTACCTACGTAGATACTCGTACTCGACCATTTTGTAAGATAAACGCCGCCTAGCGAGAGTCCAACTACCCGCGCTGCGGTCATTTAATAATTTTTTCACCATCTTTTTGCAGTAGGATATTACTAAACATGTATATGTTTAGAATCTGCATGAATTGCGCTTTATTATAGTATTTTTTGTATGATACTTTTGGCCACTATACAAAAGTTATTAGCTCTCAAAGCAAAAACCTCCATCCCAAATTTTTATCTTTTTACGTTTTTCTTGCAAAATTACTATGAAACTGAAAAAAACAAATATCAGCAACGAATTCCACGTCTTCGGTTTACACGAAAATGATACCAAACTTGCCCTAGTAGCCACCAAGACCAGAACAGATTTTATTGAATGATGACGGGTGGCGGCCATCTTTGTACTCCGCCCTCCTCGACTAGACGCACGCTTCTTATCGCCTCCAAGGCTAGAAATGCTTAGAATTACTCAGAGATCATATGTAATGAAGCTCATAGCTTAATAAAAATTTTTTGGATCATATATGGCAGCGATCCGTAACTGACTCCAGTATATAAGCTAAGCACATTATTATTTTCGGGTTTAGTGACACTGAACTGTTACTTTTTTATGATTCTTAAATCGCTGAAATGGTCAGCTTTATAGATTTTCTGGGAAATGCATCCACCGAAGGGATAGGAAACGCAAACAAATCCAATCCAACGTAGTTAAAGCTACGGGTATCAGCTATTTATTTGTTATATATCAATACATCTAAGATTTTGCTGAACGATCGGTAAGAAGTGCAAGTTTGTAGGTGGCCGACGAGCCTTCCAACAGTCCAAATAGCGTGGCTGCAATCCAAAATCGGTCCGTGAATGTCAAAAACGTACAATGTTTAATATTAGGATGCCGTCCATTTGGATGAATCCATTGTAACGGCGTCCATTTGGAAGGCTCGTCAGTGGCCTGCTGAAGGGGTTCTATCGACAGTCTATATTACCTAATTGTCTCTGACACCAGAGACCCCTGACGTGAACACCGTCGTTAATAAGCCTGTGATCGCGGAAGCTGATACTATCTCTTATTGCCCATAAGCTATTTACATATTAAATGCTTATGGCTGCTTAAAAGATAGTTAAGTGTTAAGAAGAAGATAGTTAATAGTGCAATGGATAAAGTTGCTATTTTGTAGGAGCCTCTTAAATTTCATTTTAGTGGTGAGACCATGGCATGCATGGGTAGTTGAAATTATCATTTTTCTAATGTTTTGACTTGATTATAGATATTATGTCGGCGTGGAATTAGTAATTTGGTTAACTTATTTTAATATTTTTTCATGAGTCAAAAGTGTTCTCCCTAGGGAGTTATGAAGTTTCTAGTGCCATAATTAACAATTTTTTGTCTTTATACTAAATTTTTGTATCGCAAGTTTGATGAAAAACATTGTGTGTAACTCAGGGCGTAATAATATTGCAAACTCGAGTCTATAAATCGCTCAGGCAAGCCGTCGCGATTTAACTGTTTACTCTCGTTTGCAATATTCAACTTACGCCCCATGTTGCACAATGTCACAGTATAATAAAGAGTACTAACGTACAGTTTGGACACTCCCTGCCTCCCGTTGAAAGTGCCGCCCACCCGCTCTCGGTTACCTCACAGTTACCGGCTAGCAAGGACGCGACGACGCGGTGCGCAGAGCGGAGGCCACGTAAAATATTCAAATATTTACAAAACCTATCAGATCACACTGAAAACAACACAATATCTATATGAACAAAAAATCATGTTTTCAACTTACGTAATATTTTGGCCGTATTTAATATTAATACGTGGCCTTATTTCCTTACAAAAATTTTGTTACTTCGTTTATACCGATTCAAAATAGGAAACTATTGTATAAATCGAGCTTAGATACCCACCTTACAGCATAATACGATTCTTATTTATTCCTAATTCGTGCAATAAGTTTTGAGTCACTGAGGTCATCGAACTTGACAACAAAATGGCGAGAACCCTCGCACGTCTTATCTCACTCACACAAGCATAGCACGCGTTCACCTACACGAGCTTAGCTGTCCGCGTAGGAACGCGTTTGTTTCATACATTTGATCGCCAGTGTCCGGGGTGTGACAATGTACTATTTCATCACACTCTCTCAGTAAATGTGGAATTGCACGCAGGTTAAGCGGGAGTTATAGAAAAAGTGTTCTCCCTAGGGAGTTATGAAGTTTCTAGTGCCATAATTAAAATTTTTTTGTCTTTATACTTAATTTTTGTATCGCAAGTGTGATGAAAAACATTGTGTGTAACTCAGGGCGTAATAATATTGCAAACTCGAGTCTATAAATCGCTCCGGCAAGCCGTCGCGATTTAACTGTTTACTCTCGTTTGCAACTTACGCCCCATGTTGCACAATGTACTACAGTGGAAACTGGATAAGTGGAACCTGGGTTAGTGGAAAACCTCTTTAAGTGGACCCAAGTTCACGGTTCCAGTCCCTTGGCAACGAATTACCTCTATAAGTGGAATTTTGGGACCTCTATAAGCGGAATCCATTTTTTCGAAAATTTCTTATTTTTACCTCTGTAACTGGAAGCAGGTTTCTCCGAAACCTCTATGAGTGAAATAGCTCGGCGTTATAAAATTTGTTTTTTTAATAAACCGTCACAAGGAGGGTAGTTTGTTTCGTTAACATTATGGTTCGTGTTTTAACTACGTATTTTGTATGAGATCACACATTGTTCAGTTTGGTTCTTTTAGCCGTGGTGCCGTGCTGTTAGACAAGCAATGCCTAAGCGCAAAATCAAGTGTTTATCTCTTCGGGATAAATTAAAAATTATAACAGACTATGAAAGTGGGAAGTCGCGTGAATATATCAGTGTCCAGTCTAGTGTGCCACAGTCCACGCTTTGTAGAATAATTACAATTTCAGTGTAATTATTTAAGTCTTGATCTTTTATTTGACCATACTACCTATACGTGACCTCTATAACGCTACGTCTTACGTAGGCGAACAACGCGCGAACGCGGCGCGGCGCGGCGCGGCGAAATCAATCCTTTGATGCCCATAGAAGTGTCCTACGTAAGCGATCTCGTTGCGAACGCGGTGCGGCGCGATTTGCACGCGAATGTCAGGCGGCGCGGCGCGGCGCGGCGCGGCGGCGGCCGCTTTCGCCGCGCCGCGCCGCGCCGCGTTCGCGCGTTGTTCGCCTACGTAAGACGTAGCGTAAGCGACATTACTAGCATCCACAACCTCTGTTAGCGAGAGCCTCTGTAAGTGAGAAAACATTTTATTTGAACCTGGTTAAGTGGAAAACTGGATAAATGGAAAACCTGGATAAGCGGAACTAAACAGCCGGTCCCTTGCGATTCCACTTATCCAGTTTCCACTGTATTTCATCACACTCTCTCAGTAAATGTGGAATTGCACGCAGGTTTAGCGGGAGTTATAGAAAAAGCGTTCTCCCTAGGGAGTTATGAAGTTTCTAGTGCCATAATTAACAGTTTTTTGTCTTTATACTTAATTTTAGTATCGCAAGTGTGATGAAAAACATTGTGTGTAACTCGGGGCGTAATAATATTGCAAACTTGAGTCTATAAAAGCCGTCGCGATTTAACTTACTCTCGTTTGCAATATTCAACTTACGCCCCATGTTGCACAATGTAGGTACTATTGTATCCATTCTGCTTGCTGTTCAAATAATAAAATGGTGCTTTTTCAACTAAATCGGTTCAGAACTTTCAGCAGTTTAAGGGTGAAGAGGTAACAGACAGACATATACGGTGCATTTTCGCATTTATAATATTTGTATGGAATTAGTACCTAATATGTATAAGTATATCGCCGTAACCAATAACCATTTATAATGTTGAGTCAGAAAAGTGGGGCAGTATAGGAATGGAAATCTAAAATCTATCTCTACAACTTCTGATGCAACCTTAAACTTCTGATGATTACCATTAATTAATAGTTTACAATCAGAGCAGCATAGTACATTGTCATCGAAGATTAAAAGGGAGTAGATAAGCACTTAACACTTTAACACTTATGTACATTGCACAAAAAATAGAAGAAAAGACCAAAACAGTTATTTACGATACTGAGGAAAAGAGGAAACTCTCTTCGGTCGTGTTTTATCGCTACTCGTTTCGAATTACCTATTATATTTATTGAATTTACAGTACATATGGCCCTTTAAACTTTTGACATCGCACGAAAAGTGCTATTTTACGCACTTATGGTATTTAGGACCTGTACTGTAAAATATATATTTTCTCGCACTGGTGCGTAAAATAGCGATGTCAAAAGTTTAAAGGGCCATATGTACTGTAAAACGTTGTACAATACACGTGCGAATAGATAATTTCCTCCTTTCCGCACTTGTATCGTAAATAACTATTTTTCAAGTATAACCACAGAATAAATAAAAGAACAAGCAAGTGCTGCCATCTATTTACACTTATAGCAAATGTGGCGAGTAGGACATCTAGTGTCGAGTAGCGGTACTTTTAAAGATGCTACTAAGCTTCTGAACCGCGCATAATCCTACTAATTTGAATGACACAAATAAACCGTAGCGTATCGCCTAAAATAGACTGTATTAAATTTAGTCGGCTTAAAATTGTTATGACCGCATTGACATTTTTTGCGTCAAAAAATCTGTTTCCGAAATGTGACCCAATTATACAGGAAAAAATAGTTTTATTTAATTTATGTACAAATTAGCATAAAACATACGATTTCAAAAAGTACAAACATCTCTCCAAATGGCTACACGAAACGTTTAATTCATGAAAAGTGTGTTTGTGTTAAAACATCTGTGATAGTTGATAATTAAATAAAATAAAAATATTGGTTTTTAAAGTTTATTTATTTAAAAAATCGGCAATAATAAGAGTTCAGTATTACCAATTATTGATGATATTTTCCAAATAATATTTTTCATGTTATCCTTTTTATAAGTTAATCTTTATGGTTTGTGTAACCGTGTAAGAATACATTTCCAATTATTATAAAATAGAACAGTGATTATAAACGATGTCGTTTGTTAAGTGCTGTTTTGAGGCGGGAGAGGGCCACGATTTTTTGGACTCCTTTGTACAAAAATGTACGGATCCAGGATGTGAGTATACATTTTATAATAATATATTTCTTTTTGTAATAATTTGTCATAGTGCCCTAGAAAATAATTAACAGTGTTGGATGCGGTTGCATCTGGCAATGATTCAGGATCTATTTAGCGGCTATTCAAAGTTTTATTCGTAGGCACAGTAGACAGGCATTATTGATTACATTCTATGAATGCCGCCAAGTTCAATCAACTTCCGGTGCTACTTCTGGATTGAGCTGCGTTCCGATTTTATGACAACGATGGCAAAACATGTAAATACATGTTTTATATTAAAATAATTATAAAAACGTCGCTTGAAAATATTAAAGCTTTTATAAATGCAAATAATTCTACTTGAAAATTGTTTGAAACGTTTTCAAAGACACGTCATTTCATATTACGCGAACGCGACCAATTATGTTTAGTGATGGGCATGAGCACTATAAAGTATCGATTATCGAATAGACTTTTCACTTTTAAATGCATCTAGAGTTAAAGCCACAAGCCGTAACACTGTTTTAACCCTTTTCCAGGCCGCACCAAACTAAAGGTTTTCCCAAAAAATTCAGGCATAAAATAATGCAGCTTTGATGATTCATTCACTTTTCCCGAAAGTCCAATCGAATATTCATATATTCGAACCTTAAATTGGACTCCTAAGGTTGAAATTCTATTGGCGCGTATGTGGTCGTTAGGTGCACTATGCCTGGAAAAGGAATGAAATGCTGCAATCACAATGCATCATAAAATCGCATGCGATTGATGCGATGTCGTTGAGGTTGAGGCACAGAATAACTAATAGTACTACCTTGAGGTTTGCAAGGCCTACATAAAGCGATTTACACATGCAGCAAAAGTACTGCGCTGAATCATCAGGATCTCCTCAGGATTTATGTTGTGAACTTTTCTTAAAGCATTGTCATTCAATCTGAATATTTTTGACATTACTCAATAAAATTAGTCTGCCGTAAGTAAATTATATAAAATTCGTAACTTGTGAAGTCGATATGGCGTTTGGTGACTTTGGTGTCATGTCATAACATCACTAAAATATATCGATTGAGTCATGTATGTCCTTTCTTATCCGCCCATTAATAGTTAAAAGTGTTATTACCTTACTGAGTCGTCCGGAAAATAGTTTGCAAGAATAACAATGGCTCAGGGTAAGTTATTTTCACGTAGATTTTTTTATAAATCCCTAAAATGTATTCCAGGAACTTGTTTACAAGTTCCCGTTTGACGTTTGCCCTGTTTTGTGGCGCCATCTTGGTTCCTGTCAATCTGGTTACAAGCGCGTTTTCTCTCGATAATTGTAGTTTTTAACCAAATTAACAAATAAAAGTGAACACAAAGCTATCAAAATGGTGTAAAAACATTAAGTGCATCAATAGGTGCGTGTTTTCTGTGTAATTTCGCAAGAATTAAGTAGAACGCGGTGTCGTAATTTGGCAACATGTCTGCTGTGCAAACGCAAAGTAAAACTAGCAGTTCCACGGCTGCGAAGCCCCAGAAAAACTATGGGAAGATTATTCTTACGTTGTACAACTGCCTGCTGCCCGAAGCCGTGTTTAAAGAGACGCCATCACAGGCAGATGGCCTCGACATTGAAACTGAGACTGATCTACGCATCCTGGGCTGCGAACTGATCCAAACAGCCGGAATCTTGCTCAAAATGCCCCAAGTCGCTATGGCTACAGGTCAGATATACCTCCAGAGGTTTTACTACTCGAAATCCTTCGTCAGATACCCCATGGAAACCATGGCAATGGGTAGCATTTACTTAGCCTCTAAAGTCGAAGAAAAACCTTGTAGAATACGAGATGTGATCAATGTATTTCATCATATCAAGCAAGTGAGGGCCCAGAAAACTATATCTCCATTGATAGTTGACCAGAACTATATAGAATTAAAGAATCAAGTAATTAAAGCTGAGCGGAGAATACTTAAGGAGCTAGGTTTTTGCGTCCATGTTAAACATCCACACAAACTTATTGTGGTATATCTACAGCTGCTTCAGTATGAGAAGAATCGTCAGCTTATGCAGATGGCATGGAATTACATGAATGACGCTTTACGGACAGATGTATTTATGAGATTCCCTCCGGAAACTATAGCTTGTGCTTGCATTTACTTGACTGCTAGGAAAATTGGTTTGCCTCTACCAAATAACCCGCACTGGTTCCTACTCTTCAAAGTAACGGAAGAGGACATCCGTGACATCTGCACGAGGATTCTGCAGCTCTACAAGCGACCCAAAGTGAACTCGGAAGAATTGGAAAAGAAAGTTGATCTGCTACGCAGGGTCTACCAAGCTAACAAACATTCGCAGGCCCAGAAAGAGCGGGAAGCTAATGCTGAAGAAAAGAAGGCTGAATCGCCCACTGCATCCACATCTAAGGATACAAAACGCGACTCTAAGAAAGATAAATCACCTAAAACACCACCATTATTCAATAAATATCATAGTAGCCACAAGTCTAAGAGGGAGCGAAGATCTCGGTCCCCGTATGACAGGAAGCGTGAATATTCGAGCAAGAGACACAAGTCCCGATCAAGGGATAGGGAGATTGAGCGCTCAAGAGAGCGAAGGGATGACAAGAGGAGTCGAGGCAGCGGCTCCAGGAAGTATGACGATTACGAGAGATCCAAGTCAAGTAGGGACAGTAGGGATGATAAAAGGAAATATTGAAATGTAAATTAAAGTTTTGAATAATTAATGTTGTTTTTCTTGAATGTGACCTTCAGTAGAATGGGGTCAATTGGTTAAGGTTACCTTGTAACAAGTAGCAACTGTCTCTGAATTGACAAAAAACCTGGCAGTAAAATTATTTTAGTTATAAAGTAGTAATTCTAATAAATTACATATTTGGGGCATTATCCATGAAAAGGGACCTTATTGTCGATGGCGCTTACGCCGCACAGCGTCGTGCGGCTTTGTATTCATATCGGAGCATCGTTAATAATGGCGTAAGCGCCGTCGACAATAAGGTCCCTTTTCTTAGATAACGTCACATTTTGTAAGAAGAATCAAAAGGTAGAAAAATATATCAGGATTTTTCTAACCTCAAGGCTCACAGTCATACCTATAATAGATACCCATTAAGTTTAATGTAGGCAGTTTAGTTTATAGTAGTGTGAGTACTTTAAAGAATATTTCATAAATAAAATAATTTGATTTGTTCCCGAGTTCAATCAGAATGGAGTTACATTTGTTTCATTAAATTTTCACATAAGTTGCTTTAGATGCCCGAAGGGCAAACTGCCCAGAGCGGCTACCGCGAAAACCGAAATTCGCAAATTGCGGGGATCTTTCTCTTTTACTCCAATGAAGGCGTAATTAGAGTGACAGAGAAAAATCCCCGCAATTTGCGAACTTCGATTTTCGCGGTTACTTATAGCCCAGAAATAGGAGACTCAGGGAAAGAGACCATTTTCACGTTTCACCATATGCCCAGTATGTAATTTCATGATCTGCCTGATTTTACTATCGGCCGTCGACATAAACACGACGCAATCCCATCCAATGACGCCGCTACCTACTACTTATCAATGGCATTGTCCATGTCGTCCACAATGTCCAAATACAGGGTGTCCCAGAATTCGACATCAAGCCGTAAACGGATGATAGACCAAGTCATAACAGTTATCATAAAAATACAAAAAAAAAATCCAACTCATGTTTTTTTAAAATTATGGTCACTTTAAAAATTCACTAAAAAATCCACACCCTGTAATGGTTCTTTAACTCTTTTACTACAAATTCCATAATTTATTCTAATTTTTTTATTATTGTGTAATCTTGAATAATTACAGGGTGTGGATTTTTTAGTGAATTTTTAAAGTGACCATAATTTTTAAAGAACATGAGATGGATTTTTTTTTTGTATTTTTATGATAACTGTTATGACTTGGTCTATCATCCGTTTACGGCTTGACGTCGAATTCTGGGACACCCTGTATGTACATTCGATGCCAAAGATATGTTTACATTTTGCGCCTTATAACAAAGGGAGTAAGGTACAGGTGGTACGACTTGAAAACAAATTTTTGACGACGACAGTACCTCAGAATAATTAACTGATATCAAGTCTAAGAATAGTGTTTATTGTAGTTATTTATACACGTGGGGATATTTATACGCCTGACTCGTGTATTGAATAGATATTTTAAACGTAGCAGCGTAAATCGATATAGATCAGAGGTTCCCAAACTTTTTTGTTTTCCTCCTTTGCATGGGTTGATTGAACTTGTGTTGGGGAGGGGGAGAGGAATAGTTCTGAGATTTATCCCTTTTAATATTTTTGGTCAATTTCATCATCAAAGAAGTCTCATTACCCGACAGCGCGACAAAAAGTTGGATAATGTTTGCATAATTAGATGTTAGAATGTTTTTGGTGTCAAATCAATCAAGTCCCGATGTCCTTTTAAAAGGACAAAATCAAATCTAATGAAATAAAGGTTCCAAATTAAAAACTGCAAAAATGATTCTGGGACTGGAATTGAAGTGGAAGCGAAACGAAGGTTTAAACCAAGGACCGGAAAACCCCTCTTTACGCTTAATCCTATCAATTCGGTAACCCAATCGATGCGGTTACCGTATCATTCGGTAACCCTATCATAGTGTTACCTGATTGTAACGGTAACCTTATTGAAACGGTAACCCTATCTTTGTTAAGGGTTTTTAACAGGTTTTCATTCAGTTAAGGTAACCTTTATTATCGGTTGCTTATTGGTTTGCTACATTTAATAGTACATTATTGTCGAGGCTCGGAAGTAGCTACTTGCGGGCTGAGGATTAGTTTTAAACGGACGACCTTGGGAGTATTTATTTTATGTTTTTTATGTACTCTATTTGATTTATTTTATTTATTTGATTTATTTTATTCGTTTTATTAGTTTTATTCATTTTATTCATTTTATTCATTTTATTCATTTTATTCATTTTAATCATTTTATTTATTTTATTCAAAAATGTTCATTTATTTTAAATACAGCCAAATACTCTTTCCAAACAATAAAAAGCCTTAAAATAGAAAATACTAACTAAAATTAAAAATAAGCTTAAAAATAAACTATAAATAGAAAATTTGCCCTTTGCCCCAATTTTTATTTATTTTATCTATTTTATTTATTTTATTTTAATATAATAAGATTTATAATAAGAACACACCACACAGGTAGATATAAAGGTAAACAAAGGAACGGCAAAAAAACTTGTTTGTGCTGGCTTCATAGACCGCCCAACCCATGCCAACCTCGGTTATTCAATAACAAGTTGACTTTAAGTGTGCGTAAAGATTACAATCGTTTGAACTGGTCAAAAACCTTATAATGAGGTAACCGAATAGACTGGGTTTTTATTTCGGTTACCGGTAACAGAGGTTAACCGTATCTGATACGGTTACCGAATCAAAGTGTTACCTTAACAGACGGTTACCGTTATGGTAGGGGTTTTTATAACCGCTTCTAAAATAACCCTATGAAAAACCCCGGTTAAGGTAACCGGTTCCTGTCCCTGGTTTAAACTTTAAACTAGGTAAGTACGGTGTCGGTAGGTATTAAGCAGCTGGATAGGATTGGAGAGACGTAAGTATGGAAGGTTAACAAACTTCTATAGGGATAAATATATCCCTTAGGCTAACTATTTACTTATTAGCTGCAAATACGTTAGCCCTTGTCCATTTAATATGTAACATGATGATTTGATCGCGTAGGTGGAACCACTAAGGGTGCCGAGTTTAATGCGTGGGTGGTAGACATAATACCAAGAAGTACGGGGTACACGATATAACATTGGTCTATGTTTTATCATATCGGGTACATCCCTGTTTTCATCGTTACCTTTTGTGTGTTTATATAAAAGACGTACCTAAACAAGAGACATCAGATTAAAAGTTATTCAATTAGCTTTAAATTGATTTGAATAAGGCAAAACTATTTCACTAAGACCTAGAATCGCTCGCACCATAACGAAGGTGTGCGATATCCGTGACACGGAGTGTACTTATTTCTAAATCTTTGTTTTGAGACAGGAGGGAAATGACACAGATAAAATCCCTCGAAGGCGGGCACAGCATCTTCAAAATATATGTCACCCAAAAAAAAGCATGTACTTCCGTAGCGCAGCCCTACTGTTACGCGACATACCTATTTCAGTCGGGTCAGTTAAATATAGCGCCGGCCGCTCAGTCGCACGTCGCCGGCCGCCCTGTGCGCCCTTATTGTTGCGTTACTGTCCGAAAAAAGGAACAGTAAGGCAGAATCGTTACTGTCTCCGAGAAACGGTTAGGCCCTTAGGCTGGATCGGAAAATGATTGTCGAGTATCTTAGAAATTGTGGAGATGTTGTAACGTAGAGTAAAGCTCAACTTTGCATACTTTGCCAAACTCTGGCTGGATTGAAAAACAGTGATAATGGGAGAGAGCGTCCTTTGTTTGGAATTAGATGTAGACAGTTTGTTGGTTCATCATCATCAGTCGTTCCCTCAATGCTGAGGATCGTGACATCATGTCCTAATGTTGCTGACCAGTCTCTTCCATAGGCTTCTGTCACCCACCATATATGTTTTGGTTGAGAGCATGTTATTTCTATCGCGCTTATTCGCAAGAGTACGCAATTATAGAAAGGCAATTTCTTAGGCGATAAGTAGGTTTACTGTTATTAGCTCTTCATCGTCAACTGCAAGTCATGCAGTTTGGCACTTTTACCAGTTCGTCTGGTTTAAGCAAACGTAACTTCAAGCATAAGTGATTGAGACGCACGGCACGCACGTATGAATCATGAACGTTCGTGGGTCGCAAAACTCGTAATCGAGATTCGGTGATGGGGAGACGTGAACTTGCGGGTATAGCGTGGCCATTCACCGCTGGGGGTCACTTCTTTTGAAAATAGTCAAAATTGTATCAATTTGGCCGTCATGGGCTATGGGTTATAGGACTGACTAATTATGTTGAGATGGTATATATGTACCTCTTTAGGTAAACATATGTATTGTTGTTGTCCTAAGGCACCCCAGAGGTGCAAAGGGCCTTCACAAGCTCGCGCCACGCCTTCCTACCTTCAGCGACCGTTCTGGCCACATATGTATTATCTGGGAACATATGTATTAAACAATATTAAATAAAAATAATATATCGAGAAGGGACTTCAATATTTCTAACGTGAGTCTCCAGTGGACGACCAAGTCCATTCCTCATTTGATATTCTTGATCCCTACAATTTATAGCATCGATGATTTCTTATCTAACCTAACACGTGAACTGTTTAAACCTCAAAGTCCAATCATGCGACAACCAAACTTATAGCCTTACAAATAGCGACTATAATATCTTGCAATCTCGGAGAGATTTTTAACCGTAATTTCTCGTCCGGGGTTACTTCTTAGTTTATCAAAACTCATTCATAAAACCAAGGGAATGCTGAATAACCAGCATAAGAATGATCTTCGATTATGTATAGTTTTCATAGAATTCTGTCTCAAGGTAGTTTAGATACGAGTTAACAGGCAAGATATACTTAATGTTTGTAAATGATAAGTTGTGTACATATCAGTCGTTATCTTCGTAGTAATAGGATAACATCACAGTAGAGTACCGCTGTTGTATAAAGTAGCAATCATTTCAAAGTTATCAATATTACTTCATTATTGTTTTTGTTGTGAAAAACCATATTAATGTTAGGAGTTTGACTGTCTATTGTGTTCTGTGATTGAAATTGACGACATGAGAAAATCACTTGCAAGTCTCACAACTAATGAAATCATATAAATGGACTCGTTAATTCAGCAGTTTTGATCGTGAACTCTTATAAGTGAGATTGGCTCAGTGTATAGCGGAAATTAGTGCTAAAATGATGCCGTTGAGCAAGATCGCACATCGGACATGCTTCGTAGTAAGCCGAACCGTGTACATGACATGTAAGTAACGCAGGAGAAATTTAAAAATTGCAAATAATAAATACGTACTTGGGTACATATTTAGTAAAGAAATTTAATTAGTAGTCGATTTTGTAATTGGTTTTATTGTGTTACCAAAATCAGTCATATCTACATCTATAATCCATATGGGTTGAGGGTAGTTAATGTTAGTACCACTGGCCTTAACAATGTATGTATGTATATTTTTTATACATAATGGTTGAATTTCAATTTTTATCTATTAAAAATTAAAATTCACTAAGTATTCAAACTTTTAGAGTACGAAATAGGGAGACGCGAAAATGTAGGTACTGTAGGTTACGAGTGCCAAGAGATCGCGACGGAAGAAAAGTTTGGGAACCCGTGGGACCCCTTTCTCGACAGCATTAAGGTGTAAAACTTGTATAATTAGTAGAGATGCACCGGATATCCGGTTACTGTCCGGTATCCGGCCTATCCTGCCATTATTTGACTATATGGCCGGATACCCGATAGTAATATTGTTTGATTTTGGAGTAAACAAGTCAAACCTGCAGAATGCGCACCTGGAAAACCGAAATGTAGGTATAATTCCGCTGGCCGAATATTCGGCGGCCGGATACCGGATATTCGGCCGATGGTCAGGCCTAATATCCGGTATCCGGCCAAACAACTATCTGTTGCATCTCTAATAATTAGCAGTAATTTCCCTTTATATAATTTTCTAGCGACTCGCCCCAGCTTCGCACAGGTTAACTTTTACAGCATTTTTGGTGCAGCGGCGGAGTGGTGTTAACAGAATTGGTATAGATAATTCCAACTGAAATGGTAAATTAAGGTTCATATTAACGTAATTAATGCTAATTAATCATTAGGGTTGAAATTGTTTACACCGATTCCGTTAACACCACTCCCGCTGCACCAAAAGTGCTGTAAAAGTTACGATGTCTGCTAATCATCCCCTTACTGCATATAATAAATTTTTTTTTGTTGAAATTTGAACTTTAATAGCTGTCAATAGAGTTACATATATGGCTTCGTATGCGGTAAGGGGACACCTAAACCTTCCTCAAGAATCACTCTAATGATAGGTGAAAAACGCATGAAAATCCGTTCCGTAATTTTTGAGTAGGTAGATATATCGCGAACATACAAACATACAGACGTGGCGGGGGACTTTGTTTTATAAGGTGTAGAGATTTTCAGGCAACTAAGGTACTGAACAGGCTGACATACATAAACATAATATATACAATCGTTTTAATTATGCAATGTATTTTATAAATATAACTCCGTTGCCGACTGTACTTTGTAATGTTATAAGGGTCGTTTAAAAACACCTTTGATGTCCGCTTCACGGGTTTAAATAAGAGAAAAGGTCAGAAGCTATAATCTACTGAAACCCTTGTAAATGTCAGAGGCCACTGTCTGTTATTTAAAAATTAATTTAAATGTGACCTCGTTATGAATTCTCTTTACATTACTACACGTGTACATGTAGATATGGATATTATTTGTACCATCGCCTACACTGTTAACTGTACATCGGTGGACCTTGTGCCTTTTGTAATAAGGTCCGCCGATGTACAGTTAGGAGTGTTGCTGTTTGTACAGGGTAGCCCAAAATGCCGTTGACAAAAATTTTGGAATTTTACAAAAATTACGACAAAAAATTTTACTCAAACCCGTTAATGTGTAAATAGTTCACGCTGAGAACCTTTAACTATAGCACCAACCCCGGAATCCCGAAAAAAATTGGTTGTTTCATACATTTTGTATGTCCGTCTGTCTGTCCGTCCCCTTTATCCAAAGCCAATCTATTCTGCACCTTACATCTTTACTCATACGGTTGATACCAGGATGCTAGGGCTTTTCAGATCCGTCCCCCATATCCATATTAGCCAATCTATTCTGAACCTTACATCTTTACTCATACGTTTGATACCAGGATGCTAGGGCTTTTCAGATCCGTCCCCCATATCCATAGCTAATCTATTCTGAACCTTACATCTTTACTCATACGGTTGATACCAGGATGCTATATAGGGCTTTTCAGATCCATAGCCAATCCAATATGAACCTTATATCCTTATCAATACGTTTCATTTCAGGCTGCTGCGGCTGCTGCTCGGCCCTCCGGCCGCGCTACAAGCGGCTGGTAGACAACATCTTCCCCGCCTCCCCGCAAGAGGGCCTGGTGAAGTCCAACATGGAGAAGCTCACATTCTACTCGCTCTCCAGCCCTGAGAAGCTGGACAGGATTGGAGAATATCTGTTCCAGAAGGCTAGTCGGGATATTTACAGAAGGAGGCATGGGTAAGTTTAAAAACGCGCGTCTTAATTAGGGTTCCGTACCTCAAAAGGAAAAAAACGGAACCCTTATAGGATCACTCGTGCATCTGTCTGTCTGTCCGTCTGTCACAGCCTATTTTCTCGGAAACTACTGGACCAATTAAGTTGAAATTTGGTACACATATGTAAATTAGTGACCCAAAGATGGACATGTTTTTTTTATAATTTTACAATTATAGGTTCGAAGTTATTTAAGAAAATAGCCAAAACATGACCATTCCCCCCCCCTTTATGTCCGAAACTACTGGCTCTAAAATTTTGAAAAAAATACTCATAATAGTTCTTTACCTATATTACATGACAGGAAAACCAATTAGAAATTTGCAGTCAAGCGAGAGTCGGACTTATGTACGGAACCCTTGAAACGCGAGTCCGTCTCGCACTTGGTCGGTTTTTTTTTAAATTTTAAACTACCTACTGTAAGCTTATATGAGAGTAGGTAATACATGGTATTAGGGTTCCGTACCCAAAGGGTAAAACGGGACCCTATTACTAAGACTTCGCTGTCCGTCCGTCCGTCTGTCACCAGGGTGTATCTCACAAACCGTGATAGCTAGACAGTTGAAATTTTCACAGATGATGTATTTCTGTTGCCGCTATAACAACAAATACTAAAAACAGAATAAAATAAAGATTTAAATGGGGCTCCCAATGCTCCCATACAACAAATGTGATTTTTGACCAAAGTTAAGCAACGTCGGGAGTGGTCAGTACTTAGATATGAGCGCCGCGCCGGCGCGCCGCCGCCGCCGACAAAATATTCGCGCCGCCGCCGCCGACGCTGCGCTATCGGCGTGGCATCGGCGTGACCTTGTTAGATACTACTACTTTCAGAATCAGATTTTATCTAGTTTAGATCTTTAACGGCGCCACTCTGAATAGCTTATAGACATTCAAAAGGTAGTTTAGGTCCATATAATTCAAAAATATCGAAGGTAAATTCAAACTTTTCTGTCTGGTAACAGTGGTAACCGCGCTACTAGTCTTAGGACAACGAAATTACAAATTTTGCCAGATGGTTAGGTAATCCGTCATTCACCGCGAAATTAACCATTGCAAGCATGGCTGAATGTTTTTAAAATGTGTAAAAAGGGGTTAATTTCAGATATTAAGCGTTTTCACGTCCAAAGGAAGGGCGTCGGAAACGGAAACGGCTCTCATTTAAACTTGGCCGTTGTTCAAATTTCAAACTTTGCTCTCTCGAAGCTCAATCTTTGAATCTTTGGCCTCGCATCGCTCGCATGGATGTATGCCGCTATCTGAACCACCAAGTTTTCGGCTCTGTTTGGAGCTCAACTTTCGGCCTCGCATTTAAAATGTTTGGATCTCCAAGTTTTTAACATTAAGGCCTCTGTCTTTATCGGCCTTCGGACTTGCTTACACTGGACCACTAGTTCACTTCTAAGCTCTGCTCTCTTGCAGCTTGGTCTTCGGCCTTGCACAGAACCGCACCGCAATCGGCGCTCCAGTTCGGCCGTCAGCCAAGCTCACAATTGGCTTTCGATTCTAAGCTGTATGCTTAATACCAGCAGCTCAGTCTCTGGCCTCGCATGCTCACATGGGAAGGCGTCGGAATGAGGTCTTCGGTGTTAGGTGGAGCTCGGCCTCGAGCCTCACCTATAGACATAAATCGGTTTTGTTGGGTTGATTTTGGTTAAGGACAAAGCTTGATTTTCCTCACTTCGGCTCTTTAGAATATCGACAAGACGTTTTCCTGATGATACAGTCAATCCGCTACTGTTTAGTTAGCACAAAAGATAAGGGCCTCGCAAAGATCTTCCGGCCAGGGCCTCACCAAGATTAAGACCGGCTCTGATGCAGCACGATACCGTTTATGCGAGTGTTTATACTATATAAAACTATTTTCGTACGTTTACGCAATAAATTATCCTTGAAGTTGAATAATGCACTTATTTTATAACTTTCTTACATCAAAAACATGTTATTTTGGTAAAATTTCGGTTTGAATTATTTCTTCATTAATCAAAGGTGTTTCAAGGCCACGCCGCCGATTCGCCGCCGCCGCCGACCGATTTTGACCGGCGCGCCGCCGCCGGCTAAATGCCAATCGGCGCTCATATCTGAGTCAGTACTTGGATGGGTGACCGTTTTTTTTTGCTTTTTTTTTGTTTTTGTTTTTTTGCATTATGGTACGGAACCCTTCGTGCGCGAGTCCGACTCGCACTTGCCCGGTTTTTGTATTGTATAAAAGGCCAGTGTAATAGACACTCGCAGTTTTCTGCAAAACGGGCGTAAACTACCATAGTTTTATGGGCACCTTGCAAATTGCAGCAATATTAAGTAACAGATGTAGTGCATAATAGTTTTCTATCGTATTTTCTCGGAAACGTTCGTATTTGTCATGCTACTTCAGGCAACCTCAGTTCTTTTTGTACCGAGACTGACCGAAATAACAAGACACGTTCGTACGTGTCCGTGAAAATACGAAGGAAAATAATTACGCGCAACATCTGTACTTCTTAACTTTACCAAAATCATATAAATTCCAGATTCGTCGTCATAGCAATGGAAGCGATGGATCAACTTCTCCTGGCCTGCCATTCACAGACGCTCAATTTATTCGTCGAGAGTTTCCTAAAGATGGTGCAGAAGCTCCTAGAATCTACTGACCCTGAACTTCAGACCTTGGCTACTCAGAGCGTGAGTCAGAAGACCAACTTTTACTAACATCTTAGGCCTACTTGCACCATTCCACTAACCCGGGGTTAACCGATTAAACCTGGAGTTACCATGGTTACCAGTACAATTTGACACTATCTTAACGGTTTAACCGGTTAAACCCGGGTTAGTGGGATGGTGCAATTGGCCCTTTCCTTGTCCTTAGTATTTTGCATTGTTATCAATTATCAATACCGCGACTGAGGAAGAACATGATCAGGCACGGCAACCAGATATACAAACCGTGTTTCTCGGGTTTAATATTTCGAGATACTTCTATATTTATTTCTTCGCAAAAAAATATTTGCCTTTCAAAATAGTTCGATACCATCCATTAGGGCCCCCCCACATCTGGCGCCTTTCGAGCGTCGGCGTCTGTCGGCGTCTGGTCAGCGCTATGGAAAATGACGTCGCTGCGCAGTTGCGTCGACGCTGCGTCGACGTTGCGTCGAGCAGCGGCCATAGAATTGTAGACACCGACGCTCGAAAGGCGCCAGATGTGGGGGGGGGCCCTTAGATACCTCATGACATCGACTCAAAACTTACATGATAAAATAGCCAGCTTCTCATCCAATGGTCTCGGTAACGCGTATAGTCTATCGATTTGTAGCTGGTCCCGACGGCTAATCCTTAGTAACCCTACCTAATAAAGATTACCTGCCAAATAAACATTTATGCTGCTGCTCATATATTGTAAACTACGTATGTGAGGTGTGCAATAAAGAGTATTGTACCTATTGTAATATCCTAATATTTATTGATTACAGTTCGTCCGCTTCGCAAATATCGAAGAAGACACGCCGTCGTACCATCGTCGCTACGACTTCTTCGTATCCAAGTTCTCGGCGATGTGCCACAGCAACCACAATGACAAGACGATGAGGGACAAGATACGACTCGCCGGCATACAAGGCTTGCAGGTAACTTAATATTATTAAAACATTCACACAAACCACCAAAACTCCGACATTTTGAAAAATTCATGTAATTATCAAACTTGCTTATAAAATTTCACGATTATCTGTTGAGAATACGACCTGTTGAGGAGAACAGCTGGACAGTCAGATATACGAAAGCATGTGTTCCCAAGCTGAAACGTTGACGCTTCGCTTCGCTTCGCTTCGCTCGGTTAAATATTTGTCCTTACGTCAAAATTACTTATGAGTCATTTTGATGTGTGGGAAAACGATTCGTGTTTGTGTCCAGGGGAGGTGCCCAAAAGATCCTTGTGAGCACCTTGGCCACTCCGATATATCTGATGGCCTCGTCATTACGAGTTAAATATGAATTATTTGTTCCAGGGCGTGATTAGAAAAACGGTATCCGACGACCTAGTGGAGAACATATGGGAGGCCCAGCATATGGATAAAATTGTGCCTTCTCTGCTCTATAATATGCAGGTGATTATTGCTTAATATAAGGGGGAGGCCTATGTAAGGGGGAGGCCTATGTTCAGCAGTGGACGTCTTATGGCTGAGATGATGATGATGATTATTGCCTGACAACTGTTTAGATTTAGACTTATACATGCTCTATAAGCTCCCTCCCTCTACCCTCTATTCTATCCAAACGGAGATAGAGAGTACGGTGAGTTTCATCAGTAGTTACTCTCATAGAGTACGTCTGAATGTCTGTCATGTTAAACCAGTTTGACAGCACTGGCTTATAGAGCTTATAGAGCTTGGCTTATAGAGAGTTGACATTAGAACATTGTAATAAAACAACGCATTAAAATTGTCTTATTTACATTTAAAGTAGTATGTATACAGTTTCACACGGCTTTTTCTTCTAAGTTGGCCTCCCTCTTGCTCTTCTACAGTAATTTTCCAGAGACAAAGTATGAAAGTGTCATCATAAATATTTTGTGGCACTTCAATCTGTTACTTGCTAATTAGAGTTAGTTTGAATTGATTAATGTAGATATCTGTCTAATATACAGCCGGTACATAATAACAGTACATACAGCCGGTAATAGAGCGTACCATGAACTGTTGACACTTATTTTTTATGTAATTAAATACTACTTCTATTACGATCAAAACGGTTGCCATTTCTTTCAGAGTGCAGAAAAATACGAGACCCTATCCTGCATGGACACAGACACACAAGACGGAGTAGAAGACACCCCGCCTCGCCTCGCCGAGGCGTGTCTTCGGGAGTTAGTCGGCCGCGCCTCCTTCGGACACATTCGTAGCGTACTACGACCAGTGCTCACGTAAGCTCCCGCTGTTTCATGAGACCCTGGTACTTTTTAGGGTTCCGTACCCAAAGGGTAAAACGGGACCCTATTACTAAGACTTCGCTGTCCGTCCGTCTGTCCGTCTGTCTGTCACCAGGCTGTATCTCACGAACCGTGATAGCTAGACAGTTGAAATTTTCACAGATGATGTATTTCTGTTGCCGCTATAACAAAAAATACTAAAAACAGAATAAAATAAAGATTTAAGTGGGGCTCCCATACAGCAAACGTGATTTTTGACCAAAGTTAAGCAACGTCGGGCGTGGTCAGTACTTGGATGGGTGACCGTTTTCTTTTTGCATTTTTTCCGTTTTTTTTTTGCTTTATGGTACGGAACCCTTCGTGCGCGAGTCCGACTCGCACTTGCCCGGTTTTTTATTGGGAGAATATTAGGGCATTTTAAGAAATTTTTAGCCAGTTTAATGCCGATTATGAGACGCTATGATGACTGGAGACTATAGGGTTTCAAAGGAGGTCTATTTGACTCGACAGAATGACAGGTGGTGACATATAGTTACCATAGTCCACTTCAATTTTATGACAAACGTAATAACGGCAACTGACTGAACTGCCTAATAAGGAGCCCCTAGGACGCAGCTCTTACTGTTTGTGTAGTCCTTTAGTGAACCTTATTGCAACAAGATAAGGTCAACATTCAGTTGTAGCTGTTATAAGACGGAGTAAGACACCGCCGCGGCTAGTTGTATCGTGTCTTCGGGAGTTAGTCGGCCGCGCCTCCTTCGGACACATTCGTAGCGTACTACGACCAGTGCTCACGTAAGCTCCTGCCGTTTCATGTGACCCTGGTACTTTTTGGGAGAAATTTAAGCATCTTTAAGGTTTTTTAAGCCAGTTTAATGCCGGATTTCGCAGGGGGTTTATTTGACTCGACAGAATGCCATGCCGTGCTATAACTATAATATCCACGCATGAACAAGCGTTTCACCTGGGTTAACACAATTTTCAGTAATTATTAACAATATTTTATTTGCCTTTGTTTTAATATGTGTGCTTGTTTCAGGCATTTCGATCGACACGAGCTTTGGGTTCCGAACGACTTCGCCGTACATACTTTCAAAATCATCATGTTTTCCATACAAGTGAGTACTTTGCATTAATAGTGGTCTTCGGGGGTTAAAGTCTAGTAAATAAAGGAGACTGACAATTAATTATAAGCATTTGAGTAAATAGAGAAGAGAATTTTTTCGTTCGTTATTTACAAAAAAAAAATCTTGTAACTTTGAACCGTTTCATTCCAGCGCCATCTGTGTCGAACGTCGCATGTTTGACCTCATTAGGGATAGAGCTAAGCCAAAAAAAGTCTGCAGCAATGTTGACAGCCCACGCAGTGAAAGTCTTATTTATAGAAATAATTTCATAGAAATTAGACGTTTAAAATAACACTTGCACTATGTGGGCTATCAAAGTCGCTGCACACTTTTATTAGTCTAACTCTAGACTTACAGCGGTTACTATACATGATAGTGGTGTGAAAGTTTTCATGTAAACATTTCTTTGTTTCAGGCGCAATATTCATACAGCGTGGTAGAAGCGCTGATGCAGCATTTAGACGCGGCCGGTGGGGCCGGCAACGACCCGCGAGCCCGCACCAGGGTGAGGGCCGCGCGCGCCGGCGTGCTCAGCAATATTGTCGCTATCGCCGCCGGAGACAGCGTCGGTGAGTCATATACCGTAGAGTCGGGTTACTTTAGCCCCGGAGGGTAACTTTGGCCGTTGAGATTTACTCGGTCCAGGTTATATTATTGCACTATAATTATGGAAATATGCCATGAGGTTGCTTTTAGCTAACCTTTGACGTTTTTATGTTTTTTATTAGACCCTTAAATGAGGTTTTCATGTGGGTTAAAGTTACCCTCCATTGGGTCAAAGTAACGCTAGTTTTGCGGTACACAGACACACATGAGCTCAAATACAACATGTGGAAAAAACAAATGAGTCGCTTAACTTCAAACTCGGGTAAATCCATCTATCATGTGAATGTCATGTGAAGTTTTAGGCGACATACAATGGCGTTAGGAACAAACTCCGCGGCCTTACTATAGTTCGTTTTTTTTTAGCATTAGAAATAAGGTAAACAATCTTGATGTGTCTTTTAATTGAAAACACACATTTTAAAAATAAGTTACGGTAAATATGTAACAATTA
Organism: Cydia fagiglandana; assembly: GCF_963556715.1. NCBI lineage: Eukaryota > Metazoa > Arthropoda > Insecta > Lepidoptera > Tortricidae > Cydia > Cydia fagiglandana. The sequence continues at coordinate 12,196,979 of NC_085950.1, read as the reverse complement.
TGAATCTAATACGATCTTTTATAGTCTTCTGCTTTCATAAGTAATAGTTATTGATTTTTAGGGTTCCGTACCCAAAGGGTAAAACGGGACCCTATTACTAAGACTTCGCTGTCCGTCCGTCCGTCCGTCCGTCCGTCCGTCTGTCACCAGGCTGTATCTCACGAACCGTGATAGCTAGACGGTTGAAATTTTCACAGATGATGTATTTCTGTTGCCGCTATAACAACAAATACTAAAAACAGAATAAAATAAAGATTTAAATGGGGCTCCCATACAACAAACGTGATTTTTGACCAAAGTTAAGCAACGTCGGAAGTGGTCAGTACTTGGATGGGTGACCGTTTTTTTGTTGCTTTTTTTTGTTTTTTTTTTTTTGCATTATGGTACGGAACCCTTCGTGCGCGAGTCCGACTCGCACTTGTTAAAAAGTGTTTTTCAATTAAAAGACTTGTCAAAATCACTTACCTTCTTTCAAGTTCTTTCTAATGCTAAAAAAAACGAACTATAAGGTAAGCTGCTCGGACCGGGGTTTAGTAAATAAATAATTATTGTAACATACTATTCAATTACAGGTCCATCGGTTTTGGAAATTATCAACAACCTGCTCACCAACCTCCGAGCTTCTGTGGCCAGAGATTCTGAGGTGAGTGAAATTATTAGGTTATGGAAGTTATCATATTAATAGTTATATTGTTTAAGTGTTTTTCTTTTTTTTGTGATGAATCCCGATTGCTGAAGAAGGGGTTTAGTTTTTACAGTTTATGTATGCATGTATTTGCACGCCTTGCAACGTAAATCGTTAGAAGAATTTCGTTTTGAAAAGAAAGGAATTCTGCTGGGCATATCATATTAAAAGTCACTCTTGTGATGACCGCTAACAATACGAGTATAACGAGGCACTGATTTTCAACATTATTTTTAACTAGCGACCCGCCCCGGCTTCGTACGGGTTACACAAAACCTTAACAAATTATACACCAAAACCTTCTTCAAGAATCACTCTATTGATAGGTGATATCCGCATAAAAATCCGTTCAGTAGTTTTCGAGTTTATCGCGAAAATACATAAACACAAACAGACAGACGCGGCGGGGGGACTTTGTTTTGTAAGGTGTATGATTTACATACTGACAGCCTTTTTCTCTAATTATAGAAAGAAACCGACGAGAAGCTATATCAAGAGGCCCTCATCAACGCCCTTGGAGAGTTCGCTGACCACCTCCCCGACTTCCAGAAGATCGACATCATGATGTTCATCGTCAGCAAGATCCCCAGCAGCCAGCGGCAAGGCAAGAGCAGCAAGGCGGACGCCATGCTGCAGAGTATACTACTCAAGTCGCTGCTCAAGGTGATATACCCCGCAACTAATTCATGGTAGCCTGGTATTTATGTTCTTCGTCGCAAGCAGCAAAGCAGAGCAGCAAGGCGGACGCTATGCTGCAAAGCAAGGTGATATACCTACAACTGATTCATGGTGCTCTTGTGTTGGAGGCCAAGACTCATTTTGGGTCATCGCGCCAACCAAGTAAGTAAGTAAGTAAGATTCATGGTCGCTTGGTACTTGTGTTCATCGTCAGCGAGATCCCCAGCAGCCAGCGGCAGGAGAAAAGCATCAAGGCGGACGCCATGCTGCAGAGTATCCTGCTCAAGATGATATACCTACAACTGATTCATGGTAGCCTGGTACTTGTGTTCATCGTCAGCAAGATTCCCAGCAGCCAGCGGCAGGGCAAGAGCAGCAAGGCGGACGCCATGCTGCAGAGTATCCTGCTCAAGTCGCTGTTCAAGGTGATATACCTATAACTGATTCATGGTTGGCTGGTACTTGCGTTCATCGTCAGCGAGATCCCCAGCAGCCAGCGGCAGGGGAAGAGCAGCCAGGCGGACGCCATGCTGCAGAGTATTCTACTCAAGTCGCTGCTCAAGGTGATATACCTACAACTGATTCATGGTAACCTGGTACTTGTGTTCATCGTCAGCAAGATTCCCAGCAGCCAGCGGCAAGGCAAGAGCAGCAAGGCGGACGCCATGCTGCAGAGTATCTTGCTCAAGTCGCTGCTCAAGGTGATATACCTACAACTGATTTATGGTAGCCTGGTACTTGTGTTCATCGTCAGCGAGATCCCCAGCAGCCAGCGGCAGGGGAAGAGCAGCCAGGCGGACGCCATGCTGCAGAGTATCCTGCTCAAGTCGCTGCTCAAGGTGATATACCTACAACTGATTTATGGTAGCCTGGTACTTGTGTTCATCGTCAGCAAGATCCCCAGCAGCCAGCGGCAGGGGAAGAGCAGCAAGGCGGACGCCATGCTGCAGAGTATCCTGCTCAAGTCGCTGCTCAAGGTGATATACCTACAACTGATTTATGGTAGCCTGGTACTTGTGTTCATCGTCAGCAAGATCCCCGGCAGCCAGCGGCAGGGCAAGTGCAGCAAGGCGGACGCCATGCTGCAGAGTATCCTGCTCAAGTCGCTGCTCAAGGTGATATACCTACAACTGATTTATGGTAGCCTGGTACTTGTGTTCATCATCAGCAAGATCCCCAGCAGCCAGCGGCAGAGCAAGAGCAGCAAGGCGGACGCCATGCTGCTGAGTATCCTACTCAAATCGCTGCTCAATGTGATATACCTACATCTGACTCATGGTAGCCTGGTACTTGTGTTCATCGTCAGCAAGATCCCCAGCAGCCAGCGGCAGGGCAAGAGCAGCAAGGCGGACGCCATGCTGCAGAGTATCCTACTGAAGTCGCTGCTCAAGGTGATATACCTACAACTGATTCATGGTAGCCTGGTACTTGTGTTCATCGTCAGCAAGATCCCCAGCAGCCACCGGCAGGGCAAGAGCAGCAAGGCGGACGCATGCAATATTCTGCTCAAGTCGCTGCTCAAGGTAATATACCTGCAACTGCCTTATGGTAGCCTGGTACTTTACTGGCCTGAGTCATCAAGAAAAAAAGGGGGAAATTTTAAACACTCTTAAAACATCCTATATGGATTCAACATGTCTCTTCATTCTCATCATAAGTTGAGGAGGAGCTTAGATTTTACAAGACAAACATGGTAAAAAATATTTGCCGAATATTTGGCACTTTAACCGAATAATTCGGCCGAATACGGAAATTGGAAACCTTGCCGAATATGCCGAACACCGAATAATTACCGAATATTCGGTCCATCTCTATTATTAATCATTATAAAGATATATCTTTACATACCTGTTTGTTGTCCATTATACTAAATTAGCATCAATTTCTTTACAAATCTGTATGTTTTCAGGTGGGCACAACATACAAGACGAGCGAGCTGAGCAAAGCGTTCCCAGCGGCGTTCCTGGACGCTTTACTCCGTCTATCGGGCGCAGGGGAGCCTGCCACACGAGCGTTGCTGCAGCGCATACTACACACACTACTCGATAGAAGGCAGAACGCACATAATTTGCAGACGCCAACGTGAGTAAAAGCATAGAGTAATTACAAGCTTTTATTTACTTTCACCTGACCGTTGTTTGTTTATCGGTCTGTAATCAAATCTTGCAAGTTAAATTTGATCCACTTCCCGGTTTCCGATTGAGCTAAAATTTTGCATGCATGTATAAATCGGATGACAATGCAATGTTGTGGTACCATCGAGCTGATCTGATGATGGAGACAGGAGGTGGCCATAGGAACCCTGTGATGAAACAACCCAATTGTGTTAGGGGTTTTTAGAATTTTCTCGGTGAGTATTAGTTGTCTGTCATAAGAAAAGTACAGTCAGCGATAAAAGCTTGTACCAAAAATGAAATTTTTACCAAAAACTAAATTAAGTAAAGAAAGAGTGGTAAACTCCATAAATAAATTTTCTTACCAAAACGCGCGTTATTTCGTAGTCGACATCTAGCGTCAAGTAGTGGAACTATCAGTGCCGCTACTTGACACTAGATGGCAGAAGTGTCGCTACTGTTTTTGACAGATTTGTTTACAAAGGGGAAAATAAAAATCGAAATTTTGCTATCTGCCTCTTTATCGCTAGAATATTATGCAAGAGTGATAGAGAGGTTAGATAACGAAATTTAGATTTTCTTGTTTCGCGGTAGAGCCTCAGGCGGACTAGCATGAGTTGCGTTCTCGCGCGCGAGTCCATACTTGAAGTCGCGCTAGATATTTGGAGTCGCGCGCGAGAACGCAAATCATGCTAGCAGGTCAGATTGTGATTTTTTGAACGCCAAACGGCGCATCCATTTGTCGGCACATCCACGTGCCACTGACGCCACGGGGGTAAAATTTAGTCTTGTGAATAAATAATGCTAACCTAAAAGTGGGGTGTTTTTCATCAAAAAACGATCGACGTCAAATGCCGTCTTTGGCGTCGTTGTCACGATTTTGCGTTGACGTCAATTGCCGTCTGTGGCGTTCAAAAGGTTAACTATGTATTTGTATTTGCAGGCTGGCGTACGCGGAACTCGGGCTGACGATAGAGAAGTGTTCCCGCCCAGACCTCATCTTCATCAGCAAACACGGCTATGTTATATTTAGCTCTCTCTACGACGGTGAGTCCTCAGTCACAGAATAAATAATAGTACTAGCTACAGAAGACTCACTCTCTAACAAAACGCGTCTGTTACGATCAGGACAGATATAGCCGCTTGGTGGCGACAGCGGCGGCTTATGGCTAGCCACCAAAATTGGTGTGGAACGGATGTACTTTTTAGCTACCTGTTGCAAAGCGACGAAATCGCGGAGTGAGCACTCTTATGCCTCGGTTTAGAATCCTAAAAGATCCTTCTGTGATCGGCAGTGATCTGCACGACCCGCGACACACCGCGGGATTCAAAGAGGAAATAATAATATGGACATGACAAGATTCGCAAAAATTAAGAGTTATGTATTTGTAAATAGAAGTCAGAATATTTAATAAAATCATAAAATGTATCATTTTTCATTAAGGTGGTTCGCCTAGGTTACTCAAAACTTAACTCTCGCTAGATGGCACCACTTTTGCAAAATTTCAGATTTTATTTTTTTGTGAAATGGTCTTGGTATTTGTATACTTAAAAGTATGTTTCGCGCACTCTTTAAGTAAATATTGAACTATTAAAATAAACATTGAATACTTCATTGTGCAAAAACCACCTTTTTAATTCGACGGAGTGTTGCTGTCACGCTTTTTCCTACTATTACTCACACATGCAAACAGTGTTTCCGTGATCCTTGTAGTAGACAATTTCACACAACGTAAGTATGTTGCAATAGCGTAACGGTATGTTCGTGGAAATACGTGCAAGAGGATTGGGGTTCAAGACTGGTGCGAGTAGGTAATTTCTTTTTGTTTCTCCTTTGTGTTATCTTACCTTTAAACGAGCAATTATTAGATATATAATTATTTATTTATATATTTGGATGGTATCAGAAACGGCTCTAACGATTTCGATGAAATTTGCTATAAGGGGTTTGATCTCTTAGCTAGGTCTATGAGAAAACGCGCATTTTTGAGTTTTTATGTTTTGTAAGCTTTGGTCGGTCTCCCAGATATTCAATCTCCGCTTGGCAACTAATCCCAGAATTGGCATGCGCACTAGTTTTTACGAAATCGACTGCCCTGACCTTCCAACCCAGAGAGTAAACTTATTTGGATTAGTCCGGTTTCCTCACATTGTTTTCTTTCACCGAAAAATAGGTATCGGTGTATAAATAGGTAGGTATCAAATGCTATTTCGTACAAAAGTTCGAAAAATCATTGGTACAAGCCGGGGTTAGAACCCGCGACCTCCGAATTGCTTTCCGCTAGGCCAGCAGCGCTTCCCCCACATACTCAGTGTTATCAGGTTTTTTAAAAATCAAAAACCGGGCAAGTGCGAGTCGGACTCGCGCACGAAGGGTTCCGTACCATAATGCAAAAAAAACAACAAAAAAAAGCAAAAAGAAAACGGTCACCCATCCAAGTACTGACCCCTCCCGACGTTGCTTAACTTTGGTCAAAAATCACGTTTGTTGTATGGGAGCCCCATTTAGATATTTATTTTATTCTGTTTTTAGTATTTGTTGTTATAGCGGCAACAGAAATACATCATCTGTGAAAATTTCAACTGTCTAAGCACGGTTCGTGAGATACAGCCTGGTGACAGACGGACGGACGGACGGACGGACGGACAGCGAAGTCTTAGTAATAGGGTCCCGTTTTACACTTTGGGTACGGAACCCTAAAAACGATTACTTATGAAAGCAGAAGAATATAAATGATCGTATTAGATTTATAATTGTTACATATTTGCCGTAACTTATTTTTAAAATGTGTTTTTCAATTAAAAGACACGTCAAGATTGTTTACCTTATTTCTAATGCTAAAAAAAACAAACTATAGTAATAATTGTGTTTTTCATTCATAGACAAAATCCATTATTTTTAACCACAGGAAATTTTATACACTTCTTTTTAGGGTTCCGTACCCAAAGGGTAAAACGGGACCCTATTACTAAGACTTCGCTGTCCGTCCGTCCGTCCGTCCGTCTGTCACCAGGCTGTATCTCACGAACCGTAATAGCTAGACAATTGAAATTTTCACAGATGATGTATTTCTGTTGCCGCTATAACAATTAACAAATACTAAAAACAGAATAAAATAAAGATTTGAATGGGGCTCCCATACAACAAACGTGATTTTTGACCAAAGTTAAGCAACGTCGGGAGTGGTCAGTACTTGGATGGGTGACCGTTTTTTTTTGCTTTTTTTTGTTTTTTTTTTTGCATTATGGCACGGAACCCTTCGTGCGCGAGTCCGACTCGCACTTGCCCGGTTTTTATTGCAGTGAGGAAGTCCTGATTGTAAAAATCAGAGAGATTAGGAAGAGTATAATTTCTAATTATCTTTGTAAAAATAAAAGAATACGTGTAGCCCATACTTAATAATCTATTTATGATAATAAGAAAAATTAAATAAAAATAAAAAAACAATACCAAATTTAGGTGTAACAAAAATACAAAAAGTTATGTTCCAGCATACAATGACTGGGGATCGAACCGGGAATCTTCCGTTTGCAAGCAAAAAAGCGACTGTTTGCATAACACGCCATGATAGTTCTTAGCTAAGCTGACGAACTTCTCGCTTAGGTCAATTAACTACCTGTCAAATATCAGTGTCAACAAAATTGCACTAAACATGACGGCACTCCAAATTCGAGCCGTGGTCAGCCCGGCAACGTCGGAAATGGTATGGCAACGTCGCAAATGTATCTGTACACGACATTTGTGACACATACATACGTAAAATTGATGAAAAGTTAACTATGATTTTTGCATGATTTCTGTATGAAACATTGTTTTCCTGTTAATTTCGCGCAAACGAATATTCGAAAGAAGATAAATGCGGAAATATTTGTGTACTAATAGTGTGTAGTTACTTAATGAGCTTTGATTGAATTTTGTATGAAAAGCGAACCACCTTAAAGAAAATATAAACTTTGGTTTTATTTTATACTGCGTAAAATATTACGTGCACTCATATAAAACATGTACTTAAGTGTTAAAATATAATCATTCGAAGTGCATGAAAACCCTTTTCCCTACCTGGCTACTACTACCTGGCATTTCGAAGGTCACTATCGTGTTTTCTATTGTTTGCGTTTATGACCAATCCCAGGGAATATCCATATTAACATAATGATTGAGGTCATTGACACCATGCGGCACGGGTCGTGCCGATCACTGGTGATCGGTTGCATACTAAAAACTCCGGAGGTCTCTTTGGCATTGAAACCCCAAGATCTGGCGTAGGCACAGTTACCGCTTTTTAATACTACGTCGGTGACAAACAAGCATTTGGCCCGCCTGATGGTAAGCAGTCTCCGTGGCCTATGTCGTACACAGCAGCGTATAGTTCTTAAAAATAACGTTAATGAGGCTTAGGGCCCCCCCACATCTGGCGTCTTTCGAGCGTCGGCGTCTGTCGGCGTCGGTCCAGCGCTATGGAAAATGACGTCGCTGCGCAGTTGCGTCGACGCTGCGTCGACGTTGCGTCGACGTCGGCCATAGAATTGTAGACGCCGACGCTCGAAAGACGCCAGATGTGGGGGGCCCTTAAATCTGTATGTTAATTGTTTAGGTCTTCAACTGGAATCGAACACGTTGGAGAACATCGAGGCTATCTACACGACACTGGCGCTGTTGATCATCGAACTGGGCTCAGAGGAGACTGTCTGCGATTTCATGCAACTCATACTGGCGTAAGTAAAAAAGATTTTTACCTTTTGAACGCCAAACGGCGCATACATTTGCCGTGTCACTGACGCCACGGAGGTAAAATTTAGTTTTGTGAATATATGATGCCAACATAAATGTAGGATGTTTTTCAGTAGATTTTCATCAAAAAACGATCGACGTCAAATGCCGTCTTTGGCGTCGTTGTCACGATTTTCCGTTGACGTCAATTGCCGTCTCCGACGATCAAAAGGTTAACTAACTTCAAAATTTCAAAGGGTCCACAATTTAGTTGTATGTTAATTTTTTACTAGCGACCCGCCCCGGCTTCGCACGGGTTATACAAAATCTTAACAAATTATACACCTAAACCTTCCTCAAGAATCGCTCTATTGACAGGAGAAAACCGCATGAAAATCCGTTCAGTGGTTTTTGAGTTTATCGCAAACATACACACAAACAGACAGACGCGGCGGGGGACTTTGTTTCAAGGGTCGGAACCGGTTTTTTATTCATACAAAAAATACCGGTATTATTATGTTCTTCTCCGTTCTTTGGTTTATTATTAAATTTTTACTGGGACAATCTAATAATACGAATTTGTTAATTAAATACATCATTCAGTCCTACGTAAAGAGCATAAAATAATTAAAAATATTGGGCTATTTCGGGTTTTACAAAAACACCGATTTCAAGCCCTGCTTTGTTTTATAAACTGTAGTGATAAATTCAGCTGGCTCCAATATAATCTGAGGGTATTTTCTTATGTTTTGCAGTATCCAGCAGTCCGCCTTGACGAACCCCGTGCTGACCGTGGGCCAGCAGTGCCAGCTGCATGCCGTCTGCATCTCGCTGGCGCTGCTGCTGCCCAGGACCCGAGCCCACGACTACCTGCTCAAGGTCAGTCACACCAGTGACAGTGAATGTGACAACATTCAGTAATCTTGACAAGCTATTTCGTTCCACAACAGCGAAAGACGAATGATTTGGCATAATCTGGTATCTCAACATTTATTTAAGAGGAAAAGGGGACGGCCGCTTCTCTATACAAACGTAGTTCCCATTTTCCTCATTGACATTATGGAAAATATTTTTTCACCACACCAGCTCGGAAAGGCTTACTTTGCACTTGAAACACTGATAGCAAAGTTGCATTTCATTCACATGTGAGGCAAAGTAATCAAATGTAAATTTTGAGTGGTTTTCTTATGTTTGCTGGTAGAATTGACTTTTAAATTATGATTTTGGATGATAAATATTTAATAACATTCATTTGGGTTTGATTTGGTTTGATTTTGTTTCATATTTTACATTTAATATTTGCTTTGGGTTGGTGTGGTGAATTTTTTTTCACTCGGGGGCAAATTTTGTTTAACCCTCGTGCTTTAAAACCCTCGCAACGCTACGCTCGTGGTTCAATTTTGGAATCTTTCGCTTGCTCAGGTTCAGGTATCAATCTAGCACGAGCACGTTTGTAAAACAAATAACTATTACATAATCTGACGTATATTAACCATAGCTTCCTAGTACCTATGTTAGACATTTCAAATTCTCTTTGTATTGACTTTTGTTTTTTTTTCTGTCGACAGATAGTGGAAGCGCGGCGAGAGGACGCACCACACCTGTTGCCACCGCTGTTGGAAGACTACGACATCACGCCGGCCAAGATGCCCAACAAGTTCCCTTACCTCATGATCGATCAGGTAATATCAGCCGAAAGACGTCTACGATATACGGCTAAATCCAATGATTACTTGCAATCTTAACCCTTTAGGGCCACTTGCACCATTCGCTAACCCGGGGTTAACCGGTTAAACCATGGAGTTACCATGGTTATAGTTCGTAGTTTCCTAATAGAGCTCGACGGCTAATCCTATTGTCTATTGTTAAGTAAAACCATTTTTTATGCAGGTGGTTTTGGCACGTGGCACAAGCGGTTTTACTTAACAATAGACAATAGGATTAGCCGTCGGGCTCTATTAGGAAACTACAAACTATACCAGTACAATTTGACACTGTGTTAACAGTTTAACCGATTAAGCCCGGGTTAGTGGAATGGTGCAAGTGGGCCTTACAAGGCGTAAACGTGTCAGAAATTATGTAAATTTGGACCCTATTTGATATAAAGTTCAAAATCATGTGGGAAATATGAGTCTATATTATGTCGCATAATAATTGATTGACCTAGGCCCACTTGCACCGTTCCACTAACCCGGGGCTAACCGATTAAACCTGGAGTTACCATAGTTATCAGTACAATTTGACACTAGGTTAACGGTTTAACCGCGTAACCCCGGGTTAATAAGATGGTGCAAGTGTGCCCTAATGTAATGTTGCGCATAAAACTCATTTCGCATAATTGTTTTTGTGCTCAAACTAATAACATTTTTGAATAATTAATAAATAAACTTAACCTAAACCCTATTCTACAGAACCTGCAAAATATTTACTAAAATACTCTTTGTTTGCTGGTATCACGGTTACCATGCAGTATAATTTGACACCGGGTTAACGGTTTAACTGGTTAACCCCGGGTCACAGAATAAGTAATAGTATGATCATACAGAACGGCCACGCACCACCCCGCCCCGACTCGCATTACCTCGCCCCGCGACTGGCCGCGACATGAATCTGGCGGACTTCTGGCGTCCTCCTAGTAAAGCGACTTACCCACAGACGTACCGCGCACACATATAAACGCAAATGATTTTTTTCTCATAAATGGACGGCAAAGTGGTTTTTCCCGTCTAAACAATAGGTCGCGAAGCGTGTAGTTTATGGTCAGTCAAAAAATTAAAAGTTAAAAATATTGCAGTCTCGATTTTGGGACTGCAATATTGCATACAAATTCCATTATTTGTCGTGTTCCAAACTTTTTAAAAGTTGAAATGGCCATATCAAATGAAGGCAAAGGCCCATTAAACAACCAAACAGATGATATAAGTTCCGCGACTATTTAGCTGTCTCGAATAGGTTGGCGTATTTTCGGCAGAAAAATACCAAGGGCCCAACGTTTTCTGTTCTCTTTCATGGCGCAGCAACTAGAATCATTTCTCTCTCCTCGCTCTTTTAAAAATGCCGTTTGTCAAAAAAGGACAACCATACTGTTGACAAGGTGGACTTCAAATCAAGTGTTGCCTTACTTGATGCGCCCAGGCTGTGTATGTGTGCGTAAAAGCGTATATGTGTGCTGTTTTAGGGATGTGAAAAGTCGATTGTAATCATGTTATATATCGATAAACGCTACACAGCGGAACGAAATAGCGATTAATTGAAGCTTCAATATCTTCGTTAAACATAAACATAATTGAAATGCTAATGGATAATGAATATATTATAATATAATAATATAATTCAATTATTGCGGAACACCTATTTTAGGAGGTATTTATGTATTTTAATTAAATATCTGGACTTTCCCTTGGTTCCCTGCTGGGGCGTGACGATAAAATTGTGATCTGATAACCACAATAAAGAATAAAAGCGTTTTTGGTCATTTTAGGTATCGTTAAGCCTTTGAAATAAAATTAAAATTGCAAGAAATGTCGATAGTTTATCGATATGACTTTATCGACATGGCTACAGCAACGTGGGCCTCATTGTTAATCGTACACTAAACAAAAGTGGCAACAGTGACAGCTCGCTGATACACCGTCTCTATATATTATAAGTCTATGAAAAATACACTTCTATTTTTTTTTTATAAAAAGGCGGCAAGGGCTGTTTTCTGTGAAAAATTATACGTAAGAAGGTTGCTTTTGTAAAATATTTCTATGATGTTTATATTTCTTGCATCATTTTTGAGAAAAGCCCTATATATGATTGGGCTGGAAGGCTACTTGCTGGCTTCGGATTCAATTAAACGGACTCCCAATGTCGTTTAAAACGAATCCTCAGCCTGCAAGTAGCTACTTCCGAGGCTCGACAATAATGTACTATTGATGTATGGCGTGTCCGCCCTGTGCCGGGGTTAGTGGGTTGGTGCAAGTGGCCCTCAACATCCTTTTCTCAGAACGATACTAACCTGCGATTATAAACGCAGATGGAGCTATGCGACTGCCTGAAGGCGTCGGGGCTGGACGCGGCGCGGCTGCAGGCGCCGTCGCCGTACGTGGCGGGCGGCGTCAGCCTGGCGCACCGGCACAGCTGGCTCGAGACCGGTCAGTACTTACACATCCATACATGTTACACATGTTATTTACACATTTAACACATCTAACAGCACACTATACCTCTGGCGTCGAATGATAATCCCTATGACGGTTTATTTTTATATCGAGTTGCTGTCACGTCAAAAGATTTTTGGTAATTTTTTGGAAGCTTAACATAATTATGTGACGTCGCACGGCTAAAGGTACTTTATGGCAGTTGGCGCTTACGCTATTATTAACGCCGCTCCAATATTCTTGCGGTGCTATGTGACGTAAGCGCCAGCCGCCATAAGGTACCATTTGCCGTGGAAAGTCACGTATTCATTTATTGAGAAAAAGGCCAACCAAAAGAATTTTTAAAAAACTGTTCTGGTAGTCCATCTGTCCAATTTCTTGTCCAATTTGTATTTTGTCTTACATTATGCTTAATCAGAGAGTGAAACGCAATGACATTAGACAAAGATTAGACAGATGGAATACCACCCACAGGGACCATCATAGTATAGTAACAGTCATATAAATTGTGACTAAAATTTCAGGCATTATATCATTATGAACTGTAATACATATACATACATACATACATAACATATGCCAAGCAAATATCATAATATGTTGTACATATAATAACTATGGTCATCTAAGGTTGGTATTTCCACCTTTCAATTTCTTGGTCACACGTGCGTTGCGTCTCACTCTCTCACTAAGCAAAATATGAGACGCAAATACACATTGGACAAAGAAATTGAACAGGAAGAATACTACCCTAAGTCACGAGAAATAAACTTACTTATGAAGTCATCATGTCACTCTTGCCCCAATAACAGCTTATTTAGGAATCGACTCATCAGCGTGGGGTCATCGAGCGACGCTTGTACTAACGTCATCGCAAAGGTGTTAGCATCAATACTATTAAATTCCCAATATTAATCCGTCAACTGTTGAAGCAGATGGTCGGAGGCCGTCAGTATTCACGTTCATAATCATAATTTACCCAGTCTGAGGCAAAATAACACTTAAAAACAGACTATTCCTCTTGCCTCGGTCGGTATTCCTCTTACAAGCCCCACCCCACTTCACTTTAAATCAATTTAGGTGTATAACAAGTCAGCAACAGCTTATAGGAATCATCAGCTGGGGATCATCGAGCGACGCTTGTACTAACGTCATCGCAAAGGTGTCCCAGCAAACATTTTTGGTCGATATTCCGAAAAAGGCACCTATTTTAGGTCGCACAATTTAGGAGACCAAAATGAGGCACGTCGAATCGACGTCGTGGGCAGGTGCCGGCGACATAAATGGGGAAAAAACGCACGTGCCGGCGACGTATTTATTGACGGTAAATTAGTGATTACAACCATTAGGTCAACACTAGGTCATGTTTCCGATGTGGATTCGACGTCGCCACGACGTGCCGCGTAGTGAAAATGTACTAATTTGGTATTCTTTACCACCTTTAGACGTGATGGCGACATATTTTTATCCATATAATTACTCTGCGAGGCAATATTTAGATGAGACGCGATGAAGAGAAAAAGAGACACAAACATTTTACGCTTATATATTCTTTTCACTCAGAAACAAAATGTCTAATGTCTAACAAGAAAACAACTTTAAGTTGTGCAATGATAATGGCGGCCACTAAGTCATGTAAAATAATTTAGGCCGATTACGCTGATGAAGAACGATGAAATCTAGTGCACAGAAAATTTTTTCGTGCAGTATGTTAGGTTTACATACAAAACTATCGATGGGCTTTTGAAATATTTAAGTTTTCAACATTTTATAAAATCAAAATGCATATATTTGCTTGTAATTGAGTGTTGTAATTGAATATTTGTGTGTGTGAGTGTATTGACTTGATCAAAAATATTGTTTTATTTTGAATATTAGCACAATGAAGTACCGTGCGATGGCACCATTCAAGATATAACAACTTAAGTTATGCAATTTCATATTTAGCATCTCGTTATAATGAAAGAAAATGGCGGCACAACCTTATGGTATTGATAGTACTTTACAAGTGATTTTAACTATATGGTCGCAATTTGGTATCTATTTTAAGTAACATTTACCTAAAATTAGTAGCTAAATCGACATAAAATCGACGACCTAAAGGTCTCCGTATAAGAAATAATTACGTCGCAAATACACCTAAAATGTCTTATTAGTACATTTGACCTATTGGTCAGACTTTGCAGTTAATTTTACCTAATATTTCGACTTATTTTCAACCATTAAGTCCCTGACTTCATGGTCCCCGTATAAGAAATAATTACGTCGCATATACACCTAAAATGCCTTATTAGTACATTTGACCTATTGGTCAGGGTTCGAAGTTAATATTACCTAATATTTCGACAGATTTTCAACCATAAAGTCCCTGACTTCATGGTCTCCGTATAAGAAATAATTACGTCGCATATACACCTAAAAGGCCTTATTAGTATATTTGACCTATTGGTCAGGGTACGAAGTTAATTTTACCTAGTAATAGGACTTATTTTCAACCATTAAGTCCGTGACTTCATAGTCCCCGTATAAGTAATAATTACGTCGCAAATACACCTAAAATACCTTATTAGTAGATTTGACCTATTGGTCAGGGTTTAAGGTTAATTTTACCTAATATTTTGCCTTATTTTCAACCCCTAAGTCCCTGACTTCATGGTGTATTTATGAAGTGAAATTTACGTTTTATTATCCCTATATTTTGACTTGGAAGTAAAAGTGTACAATACGTAAAATAATTGGTGACTTAGGACGTCATTTTCACTTAAATTGGAAAAATCTTCTTCGAGCCTAGGAAAAAATACTTAAAATGTTTGCTGGGGTTGGCTTGAACACTATTGAATTCCCAGTATTAATCCGTCAACTGTTGAAGCAGATGGTCGGCGGCT
Organism: Cydia fagiglandana; assembly: GCF_963556715.1. Classification (NCBI taxonomy): domain Eukaryota; kingdom Metazoa; phylum Arthropoda; class Insecta; order Lepidoptera; family Tortricidae; genus Cydia; species Cydia fagiglandana. The sequence goes on along the minus strand of NC_085950.1, from coordinate 12,181,761 downwards.
GTCAGTATACACGCTCATAATCATAATTTACCCATTCCGAGGCAAAATAACACTTAAAAACAGATTATTCCTCTTGCCTCGGTCGGTATTCCTCTTACAAGCCCCACCCCACTTCACTTTAAATCAATTTAGGTGTATCACAAGTCAACAACAGCTTATAGGAATCATCAGCAGGGGATCATCGAGCGACGCTTGAACTAACGTCATCGCAAAGGTGTTGGCTTTAATCCTATTAAATTCCCAATATTAATCCGTCAACTGTTGAAGCAGATGGTCGGCGGCCGTCAGTATTCACGTTCATAATCATAATTTACCCAGTCTGAGGCAAAATAACACTTAAAAACAGACTATTCCTCTTGCCTCGTCGGTATGCCTCTTACAAGCCTTTCCCCACTTCACTATAAATCATTTTAGGTGTATCACAAGTCAACAACAGCTTATATATAGGAATCGACACATCAGCGTGGGATCATCGAGCGACGCTTGTACTAACGTCATCGCATCAAAGGTGTTGGCTTGAATACTTTTCAATTCCCAATATTAATCCGTCAACTGTTGAAGCAGATGGTCGGCGGCCGTCAGTATTCACGTTCATAATCATAATTTACCCAGTCTGAGGCAAAATAACACTTAAAAACAGACTATTCCTCTTGCCTCGTCGGTATGCCTCTTACAAGCCTTTCCCCACTTCACTATAAATCATTTTAGGTGTATCACAAGTCAACAACAGCTTATATATAGGAATCGACACATCAGCGTGGGATCATCGAGCGACGCTTGAACTAACGTCATCGCAAAGGTGTTAGCTTGAACACTATTAAATTCCCAATATTAATCCGTCAACTGTTGAAGCAGATGGTCGGCGGCCGTCCGTATTCACGTTCATAATCATAATTTACCCAGACTGAGGCAAAATAACACTTAAAAACAGACTATTCCTCTTGCCTCGGTCGGTATTCCTCTTACCCCACTTCACTATAAATCATTTTAGGTGTACGTATAACAAGTCAACAACAGCTTATAGGAATCATCAGCTGGGGATCATCGAGCGACGCTTGAACTAACGTCATCGCAAAGGTGTTGGCTTCAATACTATTAAATTCCCAATATTAATCCGTCAACTGTTGAAGCAGATGGTCGGCGGCCATCCGTATTCACGTTTCCGCTGCCCGCAGGCGCGGCCGCGGGCAGGGACAGTCTCGCCGACATCGGAGCGCCCAACGAGATGGACAGCGCTAATAGTTCGCCTGGAGTACAGCGGGTGAGTTATTTGTGTTTTTTAGTCATTGACATATACCGGGTGTGGCCTGTAACACGAGCAAATAATTAAAACATGGATTGTACTCCTCAAACGGTGACACTTTTGTTCAACAACTTTTAAAAATTATGAAGTATTTAGACTTCCTATTTTTCATACAAAATAAATATTATCTTCAATGGACACCATCGCCATGCCATATCATTTGTGATTGACGTTGCTTGTCATGCCTCAAACATAAAAAAAATTGCAATACATTGCGTCTTAGAATAAACTTTAGAGTGTATTAAAAATTAAACCACAAGCTATTTTTAAAAGTTGCTGAACAAATGTTGGTCGGTATGAGGAGTACAGCCTACAGTTAAATTTTTTGCTCGTATTGCAGGCCACACCCGGTATATAAAGACGGGCCTTACGTGGACTAAGAATGGTGCTAGTTCAGCGGTGTCACTCATTGTGCAATTATCGCGCTTGTGATGATAGCTCATCAATCAATCGCATTGTGACGCTGCATGATTGGCTCGAATTCGTGTGCGTGACACCGCTGTACTGACACCATTCTTAGTAAGGCGTAAGAAGACGGGCCGTCTTTATATAATTACATATAATTATGTCAATGTTTTAGTGTGTTTTTCTACTCGTCGACTTTAATGGTTGAATTAGTAGCCACATATTTCGACTAAGTTGCAGAGTTTGTGAAGTCAGGGCATGTCCAGTTAGAAATATGACTCCATCTACATGAGATCTGATAACTTTTTGACAATGCCGAACTATATGGTTTCGTCTTGGCAACATTTTACAGGAAAATGTTTTTGGTGGGATATATGTAGATATCTTTCCCGTCAGTATTATACTGTTCTAGCATAAAACTTTACATGTGTCCTGTCTTGATCCTATGTATGTCAATTCTAATCCTCTTCCTTATATCCTTTGATTTAACCCTACCAAAGAGAATAGAGTGTATAGACGCGGATTGTCAAAGTAAATTATGTAGCCATTGTAAATTTACTGCCATCTTTCGTCAGAACATAAAACTGTTAGAACGCCATTTGACTTTGATCCTTATTCTTTCACGGATATGTGTTAATTTAAATATTAATATGAAGGCCATCTACTCAACTATAGGCCAAAGGTATAGTGCAATCTTTTCGTGCGATGGCGCCATAACCTTCAGCCTACTCTAGAGTAGATGGCGTTAATATTAATGTGATGAATCAAAGTCCTGGGTACAATTAATTACTTTTATTCTGCTCCAAGTTCTTACTTCAACACTTTCGACATTCTTAACTTAACACGCAGTAAGCCTTCCTACTCAATGTTACCGGTTCAAGCGCCAAAGCGAGAATGCCCCTTCCATCCCATGGTACGTTACATTTATACTTTTTCATCATTTTAATTGGTGGGTAGGAGAGAAGGGTCATTTTCGCGACTACCGACAGATTAATTAACAAATGTTCGGGTAAACACAAATCACATTTCTAATCACTACCCACTGAATGCCATAAGTTTAACATAACTCACATAAAATAATTATAATTTATTCTTGAAATCTTATGAAATATCACACTCGGCCATCCGACTGCGTGCTACCTCCGGTGCACGATCAACAATAATATCACACTCGGCCGTGTTGCCCAATATCTTTTCAATCCTATTATAGTTAGTCTGTTTGTACAATACCAGTACTCTTCATTGTACACCAGAATACAATAAAATAATACAAAGAATTACAGCAACTCTAGTAGAGGTAAACTTCAAATTATTTAATTTACTCATGGTATCAGGTATTGCAGATGGAAACTGTATTCATTCTTCAGATTAGTATTGCTGTTACATAAAAAGGAATACCTATTTAAATACGTACTTATACTACTGATCATAATATGTTAACGTTCACGAAATACATCGTCCACACTGTCAACCCCATACGATTTGTTAATTTAGCTAATTACACGCAGGATTGCAGACAATATTAGCGGCACGTACTTGTAGAATAAGCCCAAATTTTATTGCATTGATTTTAGCACTGTAACATACTTATAAGTTCTACTTATAACAAACATGGCACGAGCAATAAAATTAGCCTGATATATCAGAATAAGAAGAAAGACAACTACCACATCATAAGCAATAATAACTGACATCAATAATCAAATTTGTAGACCTTTTATGGTAAATGTAGGAACTGTTTATGGGAAGCTATGTAATTACATTAATGGCTTAATCAGGTTTGTAATTAACAGTTGCAATTATATAATGTTTTCTCTCTGAAATCAAACATTTTTTTTTTCAAATTACAATACTAGTTACATGCTTGATGACGTCCTCCACTGTAGGTCCTTCTTGAGCGTCGCCTTGACTCCCGCGGTCCTTCTTCGTACGGGTCATCTGAGCGAGGCCCTCGTCGTCAGCGCCTGCTGTGGTGACGACATCTGTCTTCAGGCCCCTCACGCTCGGCTGTCGCAGTGCACAGCGTCCTCTGTGGTAGACCGTCGCTGACCTCCAGCGTCTACCGCGACTCTGCATAAGTCTTGCTCGTGACGGCAGTCTAGGTGATCTCGGGGTGTCAATATCGGAATCCATTTTACCCTGTAATTAAATTTCAGTGCGCTGCATGATTGGTCGTTAAACTTTCATTCACCCTACACCAGCATACCAATGCTTTTTCCTGTTTAAACTCTTTAAACTCAAGATAAACTCTTTAAACTCAAGGTAAACTCTTTAAACTCAAGGTAAACTCTTTAAACTCAAGGTAAACTCTTTAAACTCAAGGTAAACTCTTTAAACTCAAGGTAAACTCTTTAAACTCAAGGTAAACTCTTTAAACTCAAGGTAAACTCTTTAAACTCAAGGTAAACTCTTTAAACTCAAGGTAAACTCTTTAAACTCAAGGTAAACTCTTTAAACTCAAGGTAAACTCTTTAAACTCAAGGTAAACTCTTTAAACTCAAGGTAAACTCTTTAAACTCAAGGTAAACTCTTTAAACTCAAGGTAAACTCTTTAAACTCAAGGTAAACTCTTTAAACTCAAGGTAAACTCTTTAAACTCAAGGTAAACTCTTTAAACTCAAGGTAAACTCTTTAAACTCAAGGTAAACTCTTTGAACTCAAGGTAAACTCTTTGAACTCAAGGTAAACTCTTTGAACTCAAGGTAAACTCTTTGAACTCAAGGTAAACTCTTTGAACTCAAGGTAAACTCTTTGAACTCAAGGTAAACTCTTTGAACTCAAGGTAAACTCTTTGAACTCAAGGTAAACTCTTTGAACTCAAGGTAAACTCTTTGAACTCAAGGTAAACTCTTTGAACTCAAGGTAAACTCTTTGAACTCAAGGTAAACTCTTTAAACTCAAGGTAAACTCTTTAAACTCAAGGTAAACTCTTTAAACTAAAAGTAAACTCTTTACTCTCAAGATATACTCTTTAAACTCAAAATAAACTCTTTAAGCTCAAAATAAACTTTTTAAGCTCAAAATAAACTCTTTAAACTCAAAAACTCTTTAACTCTTTAAACTCAAAAAAAAACTCTTCAAACTCAAATTAAACTCTTTAAGATCTTTAAACTCTACAGATCCTAACTCTGACTTTCAACTGCAAACCAATGGACTCCCTGGCAGCACACGACATGGCCGCACTCATAAACAGCACATCTACATGGCTGTAAACTCTAGCAGCACACTACATGGCTACACTCATAAACAGCACACCTACATGGCTGAAGACTCTAGCAGCACACTACATGGCTACACTCATAAACAGCACACCTACATGGCTGAAGACTCTAGCAGCACACTACATGGCTACACTCATAAACAGCACACCTACATGGCTGTAGACTCTAGCAGCGCACTACATGGCCACATTCATAATCAGCTCTAGACTATTCAGACAATTCGTACTATATACTCATATTTAAACTCTAACTCTTCTAACTCTTATTTAAACTCAAACTCTTCTAACTCTTATTTAAACTCAAACTCTTCTAACTCTTATTTAAACTCAAACTCTTCTAACTCTTATTTAGACTCAAACTCTTCTAACTCTTATTTAGACTCAAACTCTTCTAACTCTTATTTAGACTCAAACTCTTCTAACTCTTATTTAGACTCAAACTCTTCTAACTCTTATTTAGACTCAAACTCTTCTAACTCTTATTTAGACTCAAACTCTTCTAACTCTTATTTAGACTCAAACTCTTCTAACTCTTATTTAGACTCAAACTCTTCTAACTCTTATTTAGACTCAAACTCTTCTAACTCTTATTTAGACTCAAACTCTTCTAACTCTTATTTAGACTCAAACTCTTCTAACTCTTATTTAGACTCAAACTCTTATTTAGACTCAAACTCTTATTTAGACTCAAACTCTTATTTAGACTCAAACTCTTATTTAGACTCAAACTCTTATTTAGACTCAAACTCTTATTTAGTCTCAAACTCTTATTTAGTCTCAAACTCTTATTTAGATTCAAACTCTTATTTAGACTCAAACTCTTATTTAGACTCAAACTCTTCTAACTCTTATTTAGACTCAAACTCTTATTTAGTCTCAAACTCTTATTTAGTCTCAAACTCTTATTTAGTCTCAAACTCTTATTTAGATTCAAACTCTTATTTAGACTCAAACTCTTATTTAGACTCAAACTCTTATTTAGACTCAAACTCTTATTTAGACTCAAACTCTTATTTAGACTCAAACTCTTATTTAGACTCAAACTCTTATTTAGACTCTAATTCGTATTTAGACTCTAATTCGTATTTAGACTCAAACTCTTCTAACTCTTATTTAGACTCAAACTCTTCTAACTCTTATTTAGACTCAAACTCTTCTAACTCTTATTTAGACTCAAACTCTTCTAACTCTTATTTAGACTCAAACTCTTCTAACTCTTATTTAGACTCAAACTCTTCTAACTCTTATTTAGACTCAAACTCTTCTAACTCTTATTTAGACTCAAACTCTTCTAACTCTTATTTAGACTCAAACTCTTCTAACTCTTATTTAGACTCAAACTCTTCTAACTCTTATTTAGACTCAAACTCTTCTAACTCTTATTTAGACTCAAACTCTTCTAACTCTTATTTAGACTCAAACTCTTATTTAGACTCAAACTCTTATTTAGACTCAAACTCTTATTTAGACTCAAACTCTTATTTAGACTCAAACTCTTATTTAGACTCAATCTCTTATTTAGACTCAAACTCTTATTTAGACTCAAACTCTTATTTAGTCTCAAACTCTTATTTAGACTCAAACTCTTATTTAGACTCAAACTCTTATTTAGACTCAAACTCTTATTTAGACTCAAACTCTTATTTAGACTCAAACTCTTATTTAGACTCTAATTCGTATTTAGACTCAAACTCGTATTTAGACTCAAACTCGTATTTAGACTCAAACTCGTATTTAGACTCAAACTCGTATTTAGACTCAAACTCGTATTTAGACTCAAACTCGTATTCAGACTCAAACTCGTATTTAGACTCAAACTCGTATTTAGACTCAAACTCGTATTTAGACTCAAACTCGTATTTAGACTCAAACTCGTATTAAACTCAAACTCTTATTAAACTCAAACTAGTATTAAACTCAAACTCGTATTAAACTCAAACTCGTATTAAACTCAAACTCGTATTAAACTCAAACTCGTATTAAACTCAAACTAGTATTAAACTCAAACTCGTATTAAACTCAAACTCGTATTAAACTCAAACTCGTATTAAACTCAAACTCGTATTGAACTCAAACTCGTATTAAACTCAAACTCTAATGGATTCTCTGGTAGCGCACTACATGGCCACACTCAAACAGCACATCTACATGTGCTGTAAACATTAGACCCGGTTATATGATACCACCTACATGATATCTATAGAACCATTAGAGTCTGACTATAGTACACCACATACATGGCGACTAACTACATGCTAACTACACTCTTACCCACATACATAGGTAACTAAACATTAGACCCGGTTATATGATACCACCTATATGATATCTATAGAACCATTAAGGTCTAGTACACCACATACATGGTGACGAACTACATGCTAACTACACTCTTACCCACATACATAGGTAACTAAACATTAGACCCGCCGGTTATATGATACCACATACATGATATCTAGAACCATTAGTGTCCGACTATAGTACACCACATACATGGTGACTAACTACATGCTAACTACACTCTTACCCACATACATAGGTAACTAAACATTAGACTCGGTTATATGATACCACCTACATGATATCTAGAACCATTAGAGTCACGACTATAGTACACCACATACATGGTGACTAACTACATGCTAACTACACTTTTACCCACCTACACAGAGAACCATTACAGTCCGGCCATAGTACACCACATACATGATGATATCTTTTGAGACACCCTTCATTCATTCAAAAACTAACCAGAGGCGTTTATCAGTAAGAATTTTATATGCTTAAGTACTAGGAAATTCCAACCTTGATTCTTATTTTGTAAATGGTAAGAACGAAATAAAATCATTTTAATTTTTTTTTTATCAAGCACGACTTGCTATTGGATCATTTAGCTCATATTAAACATACCTACTAGGTATTTAATAGATTAGGTTCAGTATTCGAAACTCAAATATAGGATGTACATGTGTATGTACACACTTTCATCTAACGACATCGACAGTACGTATTTCAACTAAATCTGCACAACAACCGATAACTTTGTGCATATCTCTTTACAATATGGTCATATTAAAATTTAAAAACCACTCAGTTAAATAAAATTGTTACTTTAACGACAATAAACGTACTTGCCTTTAATGGTACATGTACAGATGTATTTTAATTGCTAACGGATCGGATTCATTAAAATTTATTCAAATCGTATCCATTGTATTCAAGTTCGCTAAACACTGATAATAACCTACTACTGCCCTGTACACACTAATCGTAACATGACTCTTGTAAAAAGTTAGGTTTTCGACTCGCAATCGCTATCAATTTTGATTACCAGCAGAGTCATAAATTACGTAACAAATCTACATTCGTTACTTCAACTTGACCATGATTGCGTATCTGCATATTATTAATCAGGTTTCAAGATTATAAGCATTACAACTTAAAACTGTCTACCATAAAGTCAAGAGTATATAAAATATGTATATGTAGATATACTAGGTACTCACACGTTCTGTTCCTTTTATGGGCGCCGTTTACCAACACTTCTGACTTGTGATGAATCAAAGTCCTGGGTACAATTAATTACTTTTTCTCAAAAATGGACGGCAAAGTCGACTATGCCGTCTGAAAAATAGGTCGCGAAGCGCGGAGTTTATGGTTAGTCAAAATTTAAAAAGTTAAAAACATTGCAGTCTCGATTTTGGGACTGCAATGTTGCATACAAATTCCATTATTTGTCGAGTTCCAAACTTTTTAAAAGTTCAAATGGCCATATCAAATGAAGGCACAGGCCCATTAAACAGCCAAACAGATGATTAGTACCGCGACTATTTAGTTGTCTCAAATAGGTTGGCGTATTTTCGGCAGAAAAATACACTTCTATTTTTTTATTAAAAAAATAAAAAGGCGGCAAGGGCTTGTCTCTGTGAAAATATATACGTAAGAACTTTGCTTTTGTAAAATGTTTCTATGATATTTATGTTTCTTGCACCATTTTTGAGAAAAGCACTATATATGACTCGGCTGGAAGGCTACTTGCTGGCTTCGGATTCAATTAAACGGACTCCCAAGGTCGTCCGTTTAAAACGAATCCTCAGCCTGCAAGTAGCTACTTCCGAGCCTCGACAATAATGTACTTTTATTCTGCTCCAAGTTCTTACTTCAACACTTTCGACATTCTTAACTTAACACGCAGTAAGCCTTCCTACTCAATGTTACCGGTTCAAGCGCCAAAGCGAGAATGCCCCTTCCATCCCATGGTACGTTACATTTATACTTTTTCATCATTTTAATTGGTGGGTAGGAGAGAAGGGTCATTTTCGCGACTACCGACAGATTAATTAACAAATGTTCGGGTAAACACAAATCACATTTCTAATCACTACCCACTGAATGCCATAAGTTTAACATAACTCACATAAAATAATTATAATTTATTCTTGAAATCTTATGAAATATCACACTAATATTTAACAAATTGACACATATATGACGGCACCGCTATCCTAGGAAAACCGATCTTAACAGTTTTAATCGTCTGTCGAAAGATGGTAGTAAATGTACTGCAATCTACATAATTTACCATGGCAGTAACTCTCTATTTCAAATTCTCTTTGACCCTATTCTATAGCAACACGAGGCCCTGGACGAGGAGTATCGAGTATTCGTTGAGAAGTACAACCACAACTATCGACCCGTGATGCCGCATTTCGCAGTCTACGTAATATTCTACTTTTACTTTATAATGTAAAAAAAAAAACAGATATTAAAGTACAGAAGGCTTTCTGTTTTCTCCCCTACAGTTCACGTTAACTACTTAATGCTTTTCTTGACAAAAAAAAGTCGTGATACCTCATTGGGGCCTGATAGAGCATAAAAATTATCTTAGGAAAGAATACAATAAGATGGTGTAACATAGTATGTGGTAGTTTATATATTTTATTTATTTATGTAGTTTATATGTACCTATAGTCTGCTTTTTTTTTAACTTACTCAATAGTTATATTTCTCTCTCTGCACCAATTGTAGATATCTCTGTTTGGCCCTATGGTTGACTGGTAGAGAATGCCATTTGGCATTAAGTCCGCCATTTGTACATTGTTGTATATATTTTGTGCAATAAAGTTTAAATAAATAAATAAATAATGTATCTTGTATCTTATAACAGTTACAATTATAAAATACCAAGAAAACTGTGGCCAGCTTAGGGCCCCCCCACATCTGGCGCCTTTCGAGCGTCGGCGTCTGTCGGCGTCGGTCCAGCGCTATGGAAAATGACGTCGCTGCGCAGTTACGTCGACGCTGCGTCGACTTTGCGTCGACGTCGGCCATAGAATTGTAGACACCGACGCTCGAAAGACGCCAGATGTGGGGGGCCCTTATATAAGGGCATGTTACGTGGAACTACTTACACCCTTATTCACAAGGGCTAGAGAGGTTTTTAAATTAGTCGTGTACCTAATTATATCCGTTCAGTTAAGTGCTTTTTGAAACTATGAGAAAATCTATTACCTATGTTAAAAGAAGCTAAATGTTTTCAGTCAACTTGAATATAGTTAGACCAAGACAAAGTGTGCAATGATTTTGATAGCACACTCAGTGCAGACTTTTCTTGGTTTTCTTGCTAACTCTATTTACTTGCCTCTAATATAATTGAATAATATGAAAAGCGTAGACCATATGTAGACCCTATAACATGTCCTATCCTTTCCTAATTCTTGTCCTAACCTGTCCCTACCACCAGCGCAGCGACGACGACTTTTGGCATTGGTCCGACGATTCTTCCTTCACAGAAATCGGACTTGACGCGATGGACACAGTACAGGTTTAAAGCCAGTTTCTGATTTAAATTGGCCCTTGGGCCAAAAGTTTTTCAAAGATCGGGGGACTTTCTGCAAAATTGATCAAGCCCTTTGATAGTGGTAGCAGTTATGTACAGTGAAATGATTTATACTTAGGCACTGGTCCCACCGCGAGCTAGTAAGCTATGAGCTATCGGCTATAAACACGAACAAAAGATAAGCACTCCTGTGTAAATAAAAGAGACACGGCGATATTTATAGCTCACCGCTGGGCGAGTAACTATAAATATCGCCGTGTCTCTTTTATTTACACGGGAGTGCTTATCTTTTGTTCGTATTTATAGCCGATAGCTCATAGCTTACTAGCTCGCGGTGGGATCAGTGCCTTAATTACGTCATTGATCCTCTAATTGAAGCGAGATGCATGTTTCTAAAGCTCAGTTTAGTTTGTTACTCCAATGTGTATTTTGTCTCACATTTTGCTTAATGAGAGAGTGAGACGCAATGACATTGGACCAAGATATTGGATAGATGGAATACCACTCTAAGTTAATGATTCATTACTTTCACTAGTATACCAAAAATATATATAATTCCAGCACCCGCAACAACCGGAGAGCGTCAGCCTAGAAGCTTTACGTCGCGCCGCTACCGGCCCCAGCGACGCCGAGCGACGAGAGGCCGAAAGGCGACGGGCCTCGCTCAACAGCGCCTTCCGAACCGCGCCCTTCGACCATCTAGTCAGCCTTACACAGCCAAAGGTCAGTCTGAAATAGCCCAGCGACACTGAGCGAAGCGAGGAGTAACGTGCTAAGCTCATAACTACGCCTTCCGACTATCTAAGCAGCCTTAACACAACCCAAAGTCGGAACAGCTAGGCCTAGCGACGAGGCCGAGAGACGACGGGCCCCGCTCAACACCGCCTTTCGTACCGCGCTCTTTAAGCTTCTAGTCAGATTTACAAAACCCAAGGTCAGTCTGAACAGCGAGGCGCAGCGACGACGGGTCTCGCTCAACAGCGCCTTACGTAGAATGCCCTTCGATCATCTAGCCGGCCTTACACAACCCAAGGTCAGTCTGAATAGCGAAGCCTAGCGAAGTCATTTTCAAGTTTCTGGGGTATAAAAATGGTAGGTACAGTCAGCAATACTATTATGTGATTAAAGTTTGACATCTCTTTATTTAACTAATGATTTGTTCACAGTACGAGCTAAAAGACAAGCTAGAAGAGATCTTCAGCTCCATCCAATCGGAGCCCCTCCTGCCCCGCTCGGCCTGCTCCCCTACAGCATCACACCAGAGCAACCTTCACAAGCACACCAAGTATCTGCCCGAGCTGTTCCTCTACTAGGTACGTCACCATTTAGAACTGAAATAAATGTCAAAAGAACATGTGGCTGAGGCCTGGAGGCCCCGAGGCCGGATGGATACGACGGACGCATCGGTTTTTTCCCTTTAAGTACTCTGGCACACTCTGTTTGTCAGTATATAAAGGCCCGATTTTTTTTATGAGAGGCCAACACATCGCCCCCTACATTTTTTCAATTTCCCGCCTTTTACTTCTGACAAACTGGGTGTGCCAGAATAAATCATTAGAACGGGTCTCTATTGTTTCCCAAATAGTTTTAAGTCATAATGTATTGTTTGTCTGAATTCGTTAGTCATAATTGGTTTTTCTCAGAAACGCTTAACTTTTCAGGATTGCCATATAACAAACCTAACCTAACCTATCTACAGAAAAACCTTGTGAAAATTCTGAAAAGTTAACGGTTTCAGTTTTATGACTAACGATAATATGACAAACAATACATTATGACTTAAAACTTTATGGGAAACAAAGGGACCCCCATTAGAACATACCACTACCGCGTATTTTAACTACTACCGCATTACACAGTACCCTAGATCAGCGGTCGGCAACCTTTTAGCAGCCAAGGGCCACATAGTAGTTACCGAAGTTGACGAGAGCCGCACTTTGTTAATATTTATGAGTTTATCAGACATTGTCGTTCGTCAATATTACATACAAAATAGCCAGGAAGGCTCTGTCCTAGATCCTGAAGGAACCAGTGGTTATTTTGAATTCATTTATTTTTCGGTCAAAGACTTTCGGCTTATTTTATAGAGACAATGGCAGGATCGCCATGTGAGGTGCGTGTTTACATTTTGGCACGAATTAAATGTTGATTTGCATTGAATGATTCAAAATGAATGAAACTTTCCTTTTCCAGATAATGTTCCCGTTCAGCTTAGCTTCAATCAAAGAATTATCTATTGCAGAAGAGTTGTAAAATCTAAGAAAATGCCCAGTTTGACAGTCATGTCATATTGTACGGTTAGTGAACTGTCAACTTTTTACAACCCTATATACTGCGTAACAAATTCTAAGCACGTTTTTTTCTTACAATTTGCAACTCAGTGTAGAAAATGAATAATTCTATGGCTTCTATGAATACCTAAATATAATCATGATATTAAATCTACTAGCTGTTATTTCGGCTTAATGACTTGTTTATATCAATGTTAATGTTCAAATTCGACTAATACATATGTAATAAGTAATGTTACAACAAAATTCTTCTAATCTTGCTCAAAATTACTTTCACCATTGTCTTTAGCCTTTTGAATCTTAGCATGAATGTATGCGGGCATCGTAGCCTAAAGGCGTGTGCAACTGTATAGTTGTGTATACGTAAAGAAGGAAATCGAATTGTGTTACTCATTTACTTTATTTAAATACAAAATTCGAGTCGACATAACATTCCATGTATCCGAATCTCTTGCTTTTATTGTGAACTATGATTTATATTTACTTATTCTACTTTAAAAAATTTTTGTGTTTTGAAAAATAGTGCTTATTATAAAAAATATAAGATTGGAATATCAACTCAATTAATAGATATAGTGCATATTTTTTTTCCATCGTATTTTCTCGGAAACGTTCGTATTTGTCATGCTACTTCAGTCAACCTCAGTTACTTTTTGTACCGAGACTGACTGAAATAGCAAGACACGTTCGTACGTTTCCGTGAAAAATACGATGGGAAATAATTATGCACTATATTTGTAGGTGTATAGCGACTTTTGATGTTAAGGGCTGTTCAATAAATTACGTAATTTCAAATTGGGGGCGGGGTCTGGACATCGGATGATGGTAGCATGACGTAGGAGGAAACGGGGTCATTCCAAGCATGATTTTAGGGAAGGGGGGGTCAAAAATAGATGACGTAATTTATGAACAGCCTCTTATCTGTTGATGATGTTTGGTAGATGGATTGGTATAATTCTTGTAAAATATGACTTGATGTATTTAATTATCATATTATAGGTATATATCGTTATAAAACAATGCAATACTAATTATACTGCCAATAGATTTGAATGATTAAATGAAATAGCCTAAATATTAAGTTGGGGTCATTATCCGAACTCCTGATTTGTGAATTTGTCAATTTTGTTGTATTAAAGTGCACTTACACTAGATTTAGACCAAGATAAGTCTGCAACGATTTTTGATAGCACACGCAGTGCAAGTGTTATACGTCATCATTTCATAGAAGTTTGACGTTTAAATTAACACTTTCACTGCAGACTTATCTTGGTCTAACTGTAGCAATATTTCAGTCAACGGCAGTGGGTCAAATTGGATTATTATGAGATTCAAAGCAATCTCAATACAATGCGACTTATTTCGTCAGTATATTCCATATTACTTACTCAAAGCTTCTTATATCAATTGTAAAAGTGCCCAATTGCTAAGGGTGGGTCAACATTAACAAATGTTGTATACACTGATCAATACCCTCTAGCCGCCCATACGTCAAACCTTGCCAAGCAAAATTAAATTTTATTTTGTCAACACAAAGTTCAAATTAGAATGGAACAGGAGACCTTTTTATAGGTCTCTGGGCGGCTAGAGGATATAAATTGCTCGTGTTAGTGCACCTTTAGAATTATTGTAGTTAGATGAAGGTACATTCATACTTAATAGGTAGTTGGTAGACCGATGTGACAGCCTACTAGTATATTCTAGTATTTGAAAAGTAAAATTTACCCTGTGGTATTTAAATGTTTTTGGCGAAATAGCGAAACTGACTGTCTATCTCTTTTTTTGTTTGTTTGTTTGAAGACAGGTACATAAAACAGTTAGGCTGCTTCAAAAGTTGTAAGATACATTTTCTGAGATAATAAATTCTATTATATACCTATGTATTATGTAGGTATGTAGGGTAGTTTGAATTGGTCTGTTGGTACATGGTGAATTGATCTAATAATTATTAATGATAAGTAATAGTTGATACGTAGTTGATGGCTTTTTCGCCTTAAGGGATTATTTCCAATATGATTATGGATACTATAAATACCTATTGACTCGTATGAAATCAATTTGTTTAAAGACACTTCATTTATTGATCAATGCTTAACCCTTTACCCGGCTGATATTTCAAAAATGACAATCAAATGTCAATCTTACTCATCGAAAGTAGAACACATGTACCGTATGTGGGAAATATATAATATAATATGTCCCTTAGGTCCACTTACACCATCCCACTAACCCGGGGTTAACCGGTTAACCCCTCGGATGCGGCCTGTCAAATATAATCATTGAAAAAGTGACCTTGCCATTTAAAACAATAGATTTAAATTCACACGCACGGATCCGTGTCTAACCATACGAGGGGTTAAACCTGGAGTCGCTATGGTTACCCATACAATTTGACACTAGGTAAACGGTTTAACTGCTTAACCCCGGGTTAGTGGATGTTGCTAGTGGGCCTTAGCCTAGTATAGGGTTAAGTTTTTAAGCTACAGATTTATTTGTAGGTAGAATGGATAGACCAAACCTAAATTGTTTTATACTGTCAACACCCAGAAGACTTTTTTGGTCGGTTGGTTTGGTTGGGTGTTGGAGGTTATAGGCCAGAGCACATCGGCTACGTGCGCGTACGTGCACTAAAATGTTGGAGCCCTGCACGCACACTTCACGCAAGCGGTGTGCCGTCTCTCATAAGGTTCTGTATACTACAACGCGCATATGCAAGTTCACGCACATGCATCCGGTGTGCGCAGTCCATAAGGACAAGTTGGACAGGTTATTAGCACGTCTTCTTGCGTTCCGTAGGTACTCTGCGGTGCGGTCCATCCGGTGTGGTCTAGCCTTCAGTATTTTTATCTGTGGTTATGTATTGATATTGTTATTTTGTTTGTACTTATAAATATATGTGCGGTCGGTTGTATTATGACGGTTAATAAATATGTGGTTTGGACCTATTTGATGTTTTATTTTTCATGAATTCTGATGAAAATCGATATTTTCACAATCAATGTGGAAAAGATCGTTTATCAGGTAAGACCGTCTACCAGGTCTTCGCTAATTCTTGCGTCAGTCAACGTCATATAGTAGATAGCATCCAAAGTACCGAACTATTTGAATACTGGATGCTAATACCTACTATAGTTCGTTTTTTTAGCATTAGAAAGAACTTGCAAGAAGGTAAGCGATCTTGACATGTCTTTTATTTGAAAAACGCTTTTAAAAAATCAAAAACTATTACTTATGAAAGCAGAAGAATATATAAATGATCGTATTAGATTCATAATTGTTATATGGGGCAATATCTATGAAAAGGGACCTTATTGTCGATGGCGCTTACGCCGCACAGCGTCGCGCGGTATTGTATTTATATCGGAGCATCGTTAATAATGGCGTAAGCGGCATCGACAATAAGGTCCCTTTTCATAGATAACGTCACATATATTTGCCATAACTTATTTTACAGTACATATGGTCCTATTTTTCCGCACTAGTGCGTAAAATAGCACTTTTCGTGCGATGTCAAAAGTTTAAAGGGCCATGTACTGTAAAACGTTGTACGATACACGTGCGAATAGATAATTCGCAACTCGTGTCGATTCAAAACACTCCCTTCGGTCGTGTTTTAATTTATCGCAACTAGTTTCGAATTTTCTCTTTTACGCACTTGTATCGTAAATAACTATTTTAAATGTGTTTTTCAATTAAAAGACACATCAAGATTGTTTACCTTATTTCTAATGCTAAAAAAAACCGGGCAAGTGCGAGTCGGACTCGCGCACGAAGGGTTCCGTACCATAATGCAAAAAAAAAAACAAAAAAAAGCAAAAGAATAACGGTCACCCATCCAAGTACTGACCACTCCCGACGTTGCTTAACTTTGGTCAAAAACACGTTTGTTGTATGGGAGCCCCATTTAAATCTTTATTTTATTCTGTTTTTAGTATTTGTTGTTATAGCGGCAACAGAAATACATCATCTGTGAAAATTTCAACTGTCTAGCTATAACGGTTCGTGAGATACAGCCTGGTGACAGACGGACGGGCAGCGAAGTCTTAGTAATAGGATCCCGTTTTACCCCTTGGGTACGGAACCCTAAAAACGAACTATGACGCTGTCTGTACAGAAGGTTGGTTGAGCAGAAGGAGCGAAGCTCTTCCTTTCTGACTGTCTGAGCGACGTACGTGTACAAATACAAGAGTTGCTCTATGAATGTCTTCCTACCAATACGTTTTATATACTGGTCTTACCCACATTGACCTAATCTGTCTAATTATTAGATTTGTGTCAGAAATACGGAGTTAAAAATACACAAAGGTAAAAAACAACAATTTTAATATTCAAAATAGGCTATACAATAAATCTATCTACTTTACAATTTATCTACTTAATGTTAGTGTTAGGTACAATAGGGTCGGAACAGGCCGTGTAGCCAAGATGCCAATCGCTTACGCTCCGTAGCGATCGAAACGCAACGGTCACTGTCACACTAATATGGAAGTGTGATAGAGAGACATAATGCTTTTCGTTGTCGAAGCGATAGCGATTGTAACCTTGGCTAGGCCGGCAGGAGTCGAGCCTTGAGCAACTCATCTTAGCCCCCACGGCACAGACAAAACATCCTCCAGACTGAGCATAGTCGCGTTACCCCCTCTGCCACGCATACGGTAATTTATAATATAAAATTACTTATTTTACTCCATGTTCGAGTAGAAAGTGTCTTTGTGTGACGTCCGTGTCTTTGAACGGATCTATCACGGCACGGGATTTCGCTCACCTCGTCCCGCGCACCCCCGCATTTTTGGCATCATCGGTTGCATGAAATAATTGCTCTAAACTCGGTCTAGAGGATTCCTAGTCTATGGCCTACGGATATTTTTTTTTCTAGAATATAAATAATAATAATTTTAGCCTATTTACGTTCCACTGCTGGGCACAGGCCTCCTCTCAGAGGGCTTGGGCAATAGTCCCCACGCTAGCCCAATGGGGCATTCCACGAGACTGTCGCTTACATAACGCTTTTGCCTTGTATGGCAGCTACCTCAATAAAATACGTGAATCTCGAGAATATACTGCCAATTTGTTAGCCAAGTCATGAAATATTACCTGACCCAATATCGCTTACTCAGCATTTCCGGAAGTATTTAGAAGAATTGCGTTATGTAAGCGACAGTCTCGTGGAATGCCCCCAATGCGGATTGGGGTTCCTATATCCATCAATGTAATGCTATAAAATTTGATAGCAATAAATAACAAATATCAATCAAAAACATTTCTTATCTCTGGAGATTGAATTTTACCGCAACAAAAAGGAAATTGTACGTATATTTTTAGGGCCTATTTTTATTTTGATGCATTTTTTTTGTCAGGTTTGAATACAATTTGTCTGGTTTAAATAGTTTCTCATTGTGGGCGGAATAAATAAATATGAAATCTCAAATTGAACCGAAAAAAATTTTTTTATACAGTTGCTCAAAAAGTGCTACTTTACGTAGCTGTTTAGCGTGCGGAAAGTTGGTTATCTCGAACTAGTGCTTTTTACTTTTCCAATTTTTTTAAATTTATACTTGTTCCAATTCACGACTACTTATTGATGAGTGTTAATATTAGTTTCCTTTAAACGTCGTAATCAGCATAAAAACCTACCGTTAATGTAAGAATACGAAAAATATTACATATTTCATATTTAATTACTTACCTCTTCATCATTATAACACGTTCATTTTATAATATTCAATATTGAAAATTCCGTTCTTAATAAGTTGACTGAATGGAACGGAATAGCTGCCAAACGCCCATAGATATAATATACTTAAAGACGACGTCTAACCGAGCTGTCACTGTTACCACTTTTGTTTAGTGTACGATTAACAATGTTTTTCTTATTTTTTCGCAACTGTATTAAAAAACGTCGTTCGATACACGTGCGGAAATGTCATTCTTCACTCGTCCCGAGTCTTGCCACTCGCCTGCGGCTCGTGGCAAGATATCTATCTCGGTACTCGTGAAGTAATGACATACCTTCCGCACTAGCATCGAAATGTACTATTTCTTTAAGTCATGACAATACCATACTTTTTCATAATCAGAGGCAGATTTTTTTAGGAAATTCGATAAAATTACGCTTAATTGGTACAACAGAGGGAACTCGATTTATCAAATTTAATTGAAATCTGACGAAAAAAGTCGACATAATAATATAAAACGGCCATTCTATGCTTTTTCCAGTACGTAACGGTTTATGGCACTTTTTGGCGGCTAAAGCCGTATGAAAAATATAAAGCTTCGCGAACTTTCTCCATAACAAGTTAAAATGATAAAAAATCACTTTCATGAAGATCATTTGATCCGATACTAATAAGTTTTAGAATCTTACATTCGCTGATTAATTTAATAGGAACTTAATTAACAGATTAAGGAAAGAGGCGTTTTATTGATAGATCGCGTTTTTTAAAACTGTATAATCTGATTTAAAATGTATCAATGTTTTTACTTAACCATAAGAACGCCAGTGTCGGCAATAGCCGACAATACGTAAGTACATTAAAAAGAAACCTTCATGCATTGCATTAAGGTTTACTATTGCTTGTTATATCAAATAACAAAATATATTGTGTTCTCTAAAATAAACTATTTTATTAGTTTTCCGATTTTTTTTACAAAGTTTGTGTGGAAAATTTCTTTAATTACTTACAAATTACATATATTAGTATCTACATTTTTTCTAAATCCCAATTTTGATAAAACATCAGCTTTGGTAAGTTTCAAATATACATCAAAAACTTTAATCCCTATAATAGGATTATTTTACATACAATATGGCAGAAGAATACATCTCACCTTTTCATATGAAGTTTGTTCGTACATACAAAATATCCTTTGAAAAACTGACAAAAGTTATCAAATCTTAAAATGTTAAGTTAGAAAATTAAAACTGTCATAGTTTTATTATAAAAACCTGACAAGTGCGAGTCGGAGTCGCCCATCGAGGGTTCCGTACTATTTACGTTACGTGCCGTTTTTACCCTTTGGGTACGGAACCCTGAAAAAGGCAAAAATACAGGATCAATTCATCGAACGCATAGATGCCGCATCACGCCGCATGAGCGGTCATTCGCACACTAATCCGATGGCCACGGATACATTTGTTTTAACCTATGTATGTGTGCGTTCCGTGGTATTCAAGTATCAGCTGAGCCCCATTTCTCGAACGGTATTAGTCTAATATTATTAGTGTGTTGCCATGGTAACCCATACGACTTGACAGTTCGTGGATTAATATTATTAGTTTAATACCGTTCGAGAAATGGATAGGGCCCCTTCAAGTATCAGGATACGGTTCTAAGGGAACCTGATGACTGTTGTGCCTAGGGCATCGTCGCTGCACGCGTGTGCTAGGGCGGTCTCGAAGTCCTGTGGCAAGTATACCTGAAAAGACAAAAGGTAGAAGAAGTAAGGACCTCATTTGTGGCTTTCCACACAAGTCCTTATGCTTAAAGTGTGATAGCGGCCATTTCATCTGAAATTCCAACAGAATTATTGCACATGAAGCAGAAGGACCCTTCTGTGACGGAAAGCCACATAAAAAAAATACAAGTTACAATTTTATAGGTGTTGGAAAACGGTGATTATCACACGTTTCTCATTGTACTTAACGCCAGAGAATAAATAATAGTACTTGGTACAGAAGACTCACTTTCTAACAAAACGCGTCTGTAACCCGCGCCAGCACAGATATGGCCGCTAGGTGGCGACAGCGCCACCCGCGGCTTATGGCAAACCCCAAAATTGGGGCCGAACGGATGTACTTTTAGCTACCTGTAGCAAAGCGACGAAATCACGGAGTGAGACACGCCTGTTAACGCGAAGTCTGGAGTATACAATACTCACCTTATCCAGTACAGGGCGCAGTGTGCCCTCATTCACTAGTGTAGCCAGGGATGTCAGACCGCCCGATAGCCTCTGCTTCTCTTCCAGCCAGTCCGTGTGCGTCCCAGAGCCGAGCACCCACTGCCACACATATTCAATACAGTTCACTTCACTCACCTTATCCAGTACAGGGCGTAGTGTGCCCTCGTTCACTAGTGTAGCCAGGGATGTGAGACCGCCCGATAGCCTCTGCTTCTCTTCCAGCCAGTCCGTGTGCGTCCCACAGCCGAGCACCCACTGCCACACATATTTAATACAGTTCACTTCACTCACCTCATCCAGTACAGGGTGCAGTGTGCCCTCATTCACTAGTGTAGCCAATGTCAGACCGCCCGATAACCTCTGCTTCTCTTCCAGCCAGTCCGTGTGGGTCCCACAGCCGAGCACCCACTGCCACACATATTCAATACAGTTCACTTCACTCACCTTATCCAGTACAGGGCGCAGTGTGCCCTCATTCACTAGTGTAGCCAGGGATGTCAGACCGCCCGATAGCCTCTGCTTCTCTTCCAGCCAGTCCGTGTGCGTCCCAGAGCCGAGCACCCACTGCCACACATATTCAATATAGTTCACTTCACTCACCTTATCCAGTACAGGGCGCAGTGTGCCCTCATTCACTAGTGTAGCCAGGGATGTCAGACCGCCCGATAGCCTCTGCTTCTCTTCCAGCCAGTCCGTGTGCGTCCCACAGCCGAGCACCCACTGCCACACATATTTAATACAGTTCACTTCACTCACCTCATCCAGTACAGGGCGCAGTGTGCCCTCATTCACTAGTGTAGCCAATGTCAGACCGCCCGATAACCTCTGCTTCTCTTCCAGCCAGTCCGTGTGGGTCCCACAGCCGAGCACCCACTGCCACACATATTCAATACAGTTCACTTCACTCACCTTATCCAGTACAGGGCGCAGTGTGCCCTCATTCACTAGTGTAGCCAGGGATGTGAGACCGCCCGATAGCCTCTGCTTCTCTTCCAGCCAGTCCGTGTGCGTCCCACAGCCGAGCACCCACTGCCACACATATTCAATATAGTTCACTTCACTCACCTTATCCAGTACAGGGCGCAGTGTGCCCTCATTCACTAGTGTAGCCAGGGATGTCAGACCGCCCGATAGCCTCTGCTTCTCTTCCAGCCAGTCCGTGTGCGTCCCACAGCCGAGCACCCACTGCCACACATATTCATTATAGTTCACTTTACTCACCTTATCCAGTACAGGGCGCAGTGTGCCCTCATTCACTAGTGTAGCCAGGGATGTCAGACCGCCCGATAGCCTCTGCTTCTCTTCCAGCCAGTCCGTGTGGGTCCCACAGCCGAGCACCCACTGCCACACATATTCAATATAGTTCACTTTACTCACCTTATCCAGTACAGGGCGCAGTGTGCCCTCATTCACTAGTGTAGCCAGGGATGTCAGACCGCCCGATAACCTCTGTTTCTCTTCCAGCCAGTCCGTGTGGGTCCCACAGCCGAGCACCCACTGCCACACATATTCAATACAGTTCACTTCACTCACCTTATCCAGTACAGGGCGCAGTGTGCCCTCATTCACTAGTGTAGCCAATGTCAGACCGCCCGATAACCTCTGCTTCTCTTCCAGCCAGTCCGTGTGGGTCCCACAGCCGAGCACCCACTGCCACACATATTCAATACAGTTCACTTCACTCACCTTATCCAGTACAGGGCGCAGTGTGCCCTCATTCACTAGTGTAGCCAGGAATGTCAGACCGCCCGATAGCCTCTGCTTCTCTTCCAGCCAGTCCGTGTGCGTCCCACAGCCGAGCACCCACTGCCACACATATTCAATATAGTTCACTTCACTCACCTTATCCAGTACAGGGCGCAGTGTGCCCTCATTCACTAGTGTAGCCAGGAATGTCAGACCGCCCGATAGCCTCTGCTTCTCTTCCAGCCAGTCCGTGTGGGTCCCACAGCCGAGCACCCACTGCCACACATATTCAATATAGTTCACTTTACTCACCTTATCCAGTACAGGGCGCAGTGTGCCCTCATTCACTAGTGTAGCCAGGGATGTCAGACCGCCCGATAACCTCTGTTTCTCTTCCAGCCAGTCCGTGTGGGTCCCACAGCCGAGCACCCACTGCCACACATATTCAATACAGTTCACTTCACTCACCTTATCCAGTACAGGGCGCAGTGTGCCCTCATTCACTAGTGTAGCCAGGGATGTCAGACCGCCCGATAACCTCTGCTTCTCTTCCAGCCAGTCCGTGTGGGTCCCACAGCCGAGCACCCACTGCCACACATATTCAATACAGTTCACTTCACTCACCTTATCCAGTACAGGGCGCAGTGTGCCCTCATTCACTAGTGTAGCCAGGGATGTGAGACCGCCCGATAGCCTCTGCTTCTCTTCCAGCCAGTCCGTGTGCGTCCCAGAGCCGAGCACCCACTGCCACACATATTCAATATAGTTCACTTCACTCACCTTATCCAGTACAGGGCGCAGTGTGCCCTCATTCACTAGTGTAGCCAGGGATGTCAGACCGCCCGATAGCCTCTGCTTCTCTTCCAGCCAGTCCGTGTGCGTCCCACAGCCGAGCACCCACTGCCACACATATTCAATATAGTTCACTTCACTCACCTTATCCAGTACAGGGCGCAGTGTGCCCTCATTCACTAGTGTAGCCAGGGATGTCAGACCGCCCGATAGCCTCTGCTTCTCTTCCAGCCAGTCCGTGTGGGTCCCACAGCCGAGCACCCACTGCCACACATATTCAATATAGTTCACTTTACTCACCTTATCCAGTACAGGGCGCAGTGTGCCCTCATTCACTAGTGTAGCCAGGGATGTCAGACCGCCCGATAACCTCTGTTTCTCTTCCAGCCAGTCCGTGTGGGTCCCACAGCCGAGCACCCACTGCCACACATATTCAATACAGTTCACGTCACTCACCTTATCCAGTACAGGGCGCAGTGTGCCCTCATTCACTAGTGTAGCCAGGGATGTCAGACCGCCCGATAACCTCTGCTTCTCTTCCAGCCAGTCCGTGTGGGTCCCACAGCCGAGCACCCACTGCCACACATATTCAATACAGTTCACTTCACTCACCTTATCCAGTACAGGGCGCAGTGTGCCCTCATTCACTAGTGTAGCCAGGGATGTCAGACCGCCCGATAGCCTCTGCTTCTCTTCCAGCCAGTCCGTGTGCGTCCCACAGCCGAGCACCCACTGCCACACATATTCAATACAGTTCACTTCACTCACCTTATCCAGTACAGGGCGCAGTGTGCCCTCATTCACTAGTGTAGCCAGAGATGTCAGACCGCCCGATAGCCTCTGCTTCTCTTCCAGCCAGTCCGTGTGCGTCCCACAGCCGATCACCCACTGCCACACATTCAATATAGTTCACTTCACTCACCTTATCCAGTACAGGGCGCAGTGTGCCCTCATTCACTAGAGTAGCCAGGGATGTCAGACCACCCGATAGCCTCTGCTTCTCTTCCAGCCAGTCCGTGTGGGTCCCACAGCCGAGCACCCACTGCCACACATATTTAATACAGTTCACTTCACTCACCTTATCCAGTACAGGGCGCAGTGTGCCCTCATTCACTAGTGTAGCCAGGGATGTCAGACCGCCCGATAGCCTCTGCTTCTCTTCCAGCCAGTCCGTGTGCGTCCCACAGCCGAGCACCCACTGCCACACATATTCAATACAGTTCACTTCACTCACCTTATCCAGTACAGGGCGCAGTGTGCCCTCATTCACTAGTGTAGCCAGGGATGTCAGACCGCCCGATAGCCTCTGCTTCTCTTCCAGCCAGTCCGTGTGCGTCCCACAGCCGAGCACCCACTGCCACACATATTCAATACAGTTCACTTCACTCACCTTATCCAGTACAGGGCGCAGTGTGCCCTCATTCACTAGTGTAGCCAGGGATGTCAGACCGCCCGATAGCCTCTGCTTCTCTTCCAGCCAGTCCGTGTGCGTCCCACAGCCGAGCACCCACTGCCACACATATTCAATACAGTTCACTTCACTCACCTTATCCAGTACAGGGCGCAGTGTGCCCTCATTCACTAGTGTAGCCAGGGATGTCAGACCGCCCGATAGCCTCTGCTTCTCTTCCAGCCAGTCCGTGTGCGTCCCACAGCCGAGCACCCACTGCCACACATATTCAATATTCAAACTTGGCACTCACGTTTTAAGGTGGTTCGCTTTCCATACAAAAAACAATTGCGTTATATTAACAAAACTGAAAAAAGTAATTCAAGACCAAAAAAAGTAAGACAATGTTGCCACTTTTTACTAGCGCGTCTTGTATTTATGTAAAAATAAGTAAATAAAAGTACTTTTTTAAATAGTAGGAGTAAAATTACTAATGAATAAATTATCTTAGCGTTATTATTTATCAAAAGGAATTTACTATTTTACAAACAAATTATTGCAGTGGCAACATTGTCTTTTTTCTTAAATTACGTTCTGCAGTATAATTACACACCATTACTACATAAATATGTGCGCATCTATCTACTTTCAAATGTTTATATGCGCTAAATAAAACGTTTGTGTTTGTTTGGTTTGTACTACTTCTACCCGCCTACCCCTCCCCTCCCGCCCTCCATCGGGATAATTACCACCATACAACAACAAAATATTTATAACTCACCCTGAAAACCCTGAAAGTATAGAAGGTCGCAGCGAACATGACCGACAGGGGGGTGGGCAGCCGATCCGTGATCAGAGGGGTGGGGCGGAGCTCCACCACTGCGTCGCGCGCAGCTGTAGCTCTGGAACAGATAGTTGTCTCTATCACGCGGGGGATGATTCATAGAGGAGTAAGCAGGATGGCAATTCGCGGCTTTCAAGTTCGTGAAAATAGGAAATTTTTGTTTTATAGACTGTCGGCGATTCGGTAAGGATCAGGCCATAATAAATGAGTGCACTTTTCCGGCTCCCTGTGTAGTACATTACTTGTTGTTCTTGCCACATTCGTTAATGAGTACGAAATGTCTCTAATGCAAGCTTTGTAGATTTTCGAAGGCCGCTCTTATGGCTCTACAAATAAAATCGTATCCTCTCCGGCTCGTACCAATGAGTTTTTCGGAACGTATGTACGAAATATCATTTGATATTTACTTTGACTCGAAAATGGAGTAAAACAACCGTATATTTGTGGCAGAGGGGGTAGCGCTACAATGCTTAGTCTGGAGGATGTCTTGTCTGTGCACTCACTTGAGCGCAGCCTTCGCCGGCGAGCAGTCGGGCGCGGGCACGCCGGCGCCGGCGCACGCCAGCACGCCGTCCCACGGCCCGGCGCGCGCGCCGTACTGCGCCAGCGACGCCCAGGACGCCGTGCTGTGGTTGTTGGCGTCCAGCTCCACGTATTCGTGCGCTCCTGCGAGGATAAATGCGTATAGATCATAGGCTAGAAATCCTCTATACCTCGTTTTTTTAGCATTAGAAAAAAGGTAAACAATTTTGATGTGTCTTTTAATTGAAAAACACATTTTAAAAATAAATTACGGCAAATATGTAACAATTATGAATCTAATACGATCATTTATATTCTTCTGCTTTCATAAGTAATAGTTTTTGATTTTAAAAAAGCGTTTTTCAATTAAAAGACATGTCATGATCGCTTACCTTCTTGCAAGTTCTTTCTAATGCTAAAAAAAACGAACTAGAGACCTAGTTTAGAGCAATTATTTCATGCAACCGATGATGCCAAAAATGCGGGGGTGCGCGGGACGAGGTGAGCGAAATCCCGTGCCGTGATTGGTCCGTTCAAAGACACGGACGTCACACAAAGACACTTTCGACTCGAACATGGAGTAAAATTACCGTCTGCGTGGCAGAGGGGGTAGCGCGACTATGATCAGTCTGGAGGATGTTTTGTCTGTGGTATAGATATACCCCCTTATTCATAAACATTTACTAAAGTTGAGAAGCCGATAATAATCGTTTGTCCCTTTCCATCATACCAACACGTCGCAAACGATTATTATAGGGTTGTCAACTTTAGTAAACATTTATGAATTATATTATAAACATTTTGACGACCGGTCTGGCCTAGTGGGTAGTGACCCTGCCTATGAAGCCGATGGTCCCGGGTTCGAATCCTGTTAAGGGCATTTATTTGTATGATGATACAGATATTTGTTCCTTAGTCATGGTTGTTTTCTATGTATTTAAGTATTTATATATTACATATATCGTTGTCTGAGTACCCACAACACAAGCCTTCTTGAGCTTACCGTGGGGCTTAGTCAATTTGTGTAAAAATGTCCTATAATATTTATTTATTATGAATAAGGAGGGTAGTGCATAATTTTTCGTATTTTCTCGGAAACGTTCGTATTTGTCATGCTACTTCAGTCAGTGACAGTACTTTTTGTACTAAGACTGAAATAGTTCTTAAATTTCCGTGAAAATACGATGGAAAATAATTATGCATTACATCTGTAAGTCAAACGTGTATCAAATCTAAAATTCGTTTACAGTTTGGCCATATTCTTCATTAATGCAATATGAACCATGTCCCATTATAATAAAGTTACAATTCACCCAAGTCGTGTAGGGCTTTTCCTATAAATCGATGTATCATTCAAATATGAACCGTACGCCATTCGAATAAAGTCCTTACCCAGATTCTGTAAAGCGTTCCTGGCTCTCCTGATGGGGGCTAGAACAGAGACGTGCGCGCATCGAGCAGTCAGCAGTTGTATTAAGACAATATGAACCAAATTCCATTACAATTAAGTCTCTAATAGCTCACGTAACTTTCTGGGCCGCTTCTTCACTTCACGTAGTATCATTCAAATATGAACCTTACGCCATTCTAATAAAGTCCTTACCCAGATTCTGTAAAGCGTTCCTGGCTCTCCTGATGGGGGCTAGAACAGAGACGTGCGCGCATCGAGCAGTCAGCAGTTGTATTAAGACAATATGAACCAAATTCCATTACAATTAAGTCTCTAATAGCTCACGTAACTTTCTGGGCCGTTTCTTCCCTTCGCTCTCAATAGTTGTAGTATCATTCAAATATGAACCTTACGCCATTCTAATAAAGTCCTTAACCAGATTCTGTAAAGCGTTCCTGGCTCTCCTGGGGGCTAGAACAGAGACGTGCGCGCCGCGAGCAGTCAGCTGTTGTATTAAGGCAATATGAACCAAATTCCATTACAATTAAGTCGCTAATAGCTCACGTAACTTTCTGGGCCGCTTCTTCACTTCACGTAGTATCATTCAAATATGAACCTTACGCCATTCTAATAAAGTCCTTACCCAGATTCTGTAAAGCGTTCCTAGCTCTCCTTGGGGCTAGAACAGAGACGTGTGCGCCTCGAGCAGTCAGCAGTTGTATTAAGGCAATATGAACCAAATTCCATTACAATTAAGTCGCTAATAGCTCACGTAATTTTCTGGGCCGCTTCTTCACTTCACGTAGTATCATTCAAATATGAACCTTACGCCATTCGAATAAAGTCCTTACCCAGATTCTGTAAAGCGTTCCTGGCACTCCTGGGGGCTAGAACAGAGACGTGCGCGCCTCGAGCAGTCAGCAATTGTATTAAGGCAATATGAACCAAATTCCATTACAATTAAGTCGCTAATAGCTCACCTAAGTTTTCTGGGCCGTTTCTTCCCTTCGCTCTCAATCGCTGTAGTATCATTCAAATATGAACCTTACGCCATTCGAATAAAGTCCTCACCCAGATTCTGTAAAGCGTTCCTGGCTCTCCTTGGGGCTAGAACAGAGACGTGCGCGCCGCGAGCAGTCAGCAGTTGTATTAGCGCGCAGCCCTCGCCGCTCGCCGCGCCGCATATCACCATGCTGGGGGAAACTGAACTTTAGCTCGTTGTAAATAAGGTCCATAGGAGCATTCCACGGGCTGTCCCGTACAAACGCATTTTATTTCCTGTGATGCGACTTTTTTCTCGGTATTTAAAGCGGGCGAATATTTTTCTGTGCATATTTTTGACCATTTGTCATAGAAAAGGAAACTCTTATACCTTTAAATCTTCAGAAACTTCGCGTTTGTACGGGACAACGGTAGACAATTTCATGGAATGCTCCCATAACTCCATAACGCCCCATGTCTATATCGCGATTAACCACCATTGTTTGCGGAAGTTTATAGTAGATACAGTCAGCAGCAGAAGTTGCTAAGCGGGCCAGGTGTTCAAAATTATCTTGACGCGACTTTATTGTTGAGAGAATAAGAGCGAGTTAAGGTTATTTTGAACACCTCGCCCGCTTAGCAACTTCTGCTGCTGACTGTACTAAAATATTGCATAGCACTTACTAGCACGTTATATTTGGCCAAATAGGCCTATTAGCATTATTTAATTACTAGATATTTAAGATTACTCTATTACTTACTAGATATATTTAAGATTATCAATCTCTCCTTCACGGGACAGGCATTGCCTAGTGCGGAGGTCAGTAAAAACTGTATCGAATTGAATATTTTTCGGTACTAAACGATCTTTATTTAATTATTAATATTGCCACGTTTCCAACATAGGAAAACTCTTGCCTTGAAAAACAGCGAGGCCGACAACCTACACATTATAATCCCTACTTGCCTACCGTTTCCCCTTACATTCCGATGTACAGCGCAGCCGCTCAAGGGCGCGCAGTGCGATGGCTCCGGCCCAGGGCAGCGAGGCCGCCGCGTCTGCTGCGAGGCCGTGAGGCCGCTTGCTGACTCGAGTACTGAAAGTTAGTAAAAAAATTAAAGCTGGCGTCAAAATCTGTTATTTAAGTAATTTTAATATGTGGTTGGGGTCGTCTGTAATATTTGTATTGATTTCTGTAATGTTGTATTGTATTGTATGTTTTCAAGTTTGATGTTTATTCAATCGTTAATGCGACACAGCTACAATGGGAGAAACGTAACGTATTATGCACTATAGTTCGTTTTTTTAGCATTAGAAAGAAATTGGAAGAAGGTAAGCCATCTTGACATGTCTTTTAATTGAAAAACGCTTTTTAAAAATCAATAACTATTACTTATGAAAGCAGAAGAATATAAATGATCGTATTAGATTCATAAATGTTACATTTTTGCCGTAACTTATTTTAAAAAATGTGTTTTTCAATTAAAAGACACATCAAGATTGTTTACCTTATTTCTAATGCTTAAAAAACGAACTATAGGGAGGGACAATAATATATGGTCACCATCCGCTCTCAAACACTTGTTAGACAATGAGAATCGTACTTTTATATATATTTATTTATATATATTCGGTGTATCTCTGTATATAATTGTTTTTGGAATTTTAGTAATGATATACCTGCGTATCGTAAGTAGTTCGGTGGCCGCGCCGCCGCTCCACTCGCTGACGCAGCCCCACACTTCGTCACCTAGCTCTAAGTGCCCCACGCCATATCCAACATCGAGCACCACTCCTGTGTGAAACACTCGTGTTAATGGGCAATATGTGACGTCCCACGGGTAAAGGTACCTTATGGCGGTTGGCGCTTACGCTATTATTAACGCCACTCCAATATTATTGCGGCGCTACGCGACGTAAGCGCCAGCCGCATAAGGTACGTTTTTCCGTGGATCGTCACATATTTTCTCTTAGTATGAGCTAAGGCTTTGCTAATTTTGTTGCCCAGCTAAAAAAACCGGGCAAGTGCGAGTCGGACTCGCGCACGAAGGGTTCCGTACCATAAGGCAAAAAAAAAAAACAAAAAAAGCAAAAAGAAAACGGTCACCCATCCAAGTACTGACCCCTCCCGACGTTGCTTAACTTTGGTCAAAAAACCGGGCAAGTGCGAGTCGGACTCGCGCACGAAGGGTTCCGTACCATAATTCAAAAAAAAAAAGCAAAAAGAAAACGGTCACCCATCCAAGTACTGACCCCTCCCGACGTTGCTTAACTTTGGTCAAAAATAACGTTTGTTGTATGGGAGCCCCATTTAAATCTTTATTTTATTCTGTTTTTAGTATTTGTTGTTATAGCGGCAACAGAAATACATCATCTGTGAAAATTTCAACTGTCTAGCTATCACGGTTCGTGAGATACAGCCTGGTGACAGACGGACGGACGGACGGACGGACGTACGGACGGACGGACGGACGGACGGATGGACGGACAGCGAAGTCTTAGTAATAGGATCCCGTTTTACCCTTTGGGTACGGAACCCTAAAAATGGACAAATTGTTATAAAAAAACCGGCCAAGTGCGAGTCGGACTCGCGCATGCAGGGTTCCGTACCATTAGGTACGCAAAAAACAGCAATAAAATCACGTTTGTTGAATGGGAGCCCCACTTAAATATTTATATATTCTGTTTTTAGTATTTGTTGTTATAGCGACAACCGAAATACATCATAAGTACGTGGAAATTTCAACTGCCTAACTATTACGGTTCATGAGATACAGCCTGGTGACAGACAGACAGACGGACGGACGGACAGCGGAGAAATAGGGTCCCATTTTTAGAGCTCTGAAAACAATAAATAATTACAACTGGGGCCTTACCATGATGTCCTTATTACGTTTCAGTTTAGGATTCTGTTTAATAAACAGAATCCTCTGTTTATCTGTTGTTCTCCGTTTGTGGTGTTGTTTGTTCTGTTTGTCTGTTGGATGTAAGTTATATAGCTCCGTCCTTTAGCGACTCAGTTTAGGTCCTAAACAGAATCGCAATATACACATCATGGTAGTTAGTTGGTTATCCTGAGCATTTTCCGCAAATCGACAACCACTGTGCCTGTTTTGCGTGAAAACGAGGTTGCACTACTCTAGCCACCCCAGCTCCTCCATGAAACCTAGCAGTGTCTTCAGGTTGCTAACTGCCTCCTTCAGTGTGCACGGAGTCCCTAGGTATTGGTTCCTGTACGCTTCTATCTGTTTACAGTGTAGGAGGATATGTTTTGCTGTTTCTTCTTCTTTCATGCACGCTCTGCACATGGGGCTATCTGTTTATTAAACAAAACATCATGGTATATAAGGCTCCTGTGCTGACCTGCGAACCCTCGGCCGACGACGGGCTGGCTCCGCCCGCAG
This sequence comes from Cydia fagiglandana, assembly GCF_963556715.1. Classification (NCBI taxonomy): domain Eukaryota; kingdom Metazoa; phylum Arthropoda; class Insecta; order Lepidoptera; family Tortricidae; genus Cydia; species Cydia fagiglandana. Next base: position 12,149,791 of record NC_085950.1, on the reverse strand, counting down.
AGCGCGCGCAGCACTGCGCCGCGGCCTCGCAGCGTGGCGCGGTCACACGGACACACGCTGAATGCCTGCACGCGTATCAGCACTTCGCCCGCGCCCGCCGCTGTTGACAACACGACATTGACAAATTGACATGGGGCTGTACGTCATCTATTTTTGACGATTTTTGACCCTCCTCCCCCCTAAAATCATCCAAAAATCATGCTCCGTATGACCCCGTTTCCTCCTACTTCATGCTGCCGTCATCCGATGTCCAGACCTCCCTCCCCTAATTTGAAATGACGTAATTTATGAATAGCCCCCATGCAGTGGGTTCTAATTGCAATCCTCAGTGTACAGAAAGACTGTGACGGTAAAGCCCCATAGCTCGCGGATGGCGGAATGTTCACAAAACATTCAAATTATAACGATATCGGAAACTAAATTAAAAATCAGTAACTCTCTTTTTGCTAACATAAGTAGTAGTTGTAAACACTTCATTGCACAAAACAAGTACATTACACAGATATAATAGCGTTAATGTGTACATATGTACTTAAATTAATGAAAGATATTATTAACAATTTTTTTTCAGGGACTATACTTTGATATCCGCAGGCTTCGTCAGGTGACAACAAACTTACAATCAGTTCCAAGTTTCGTCACAAAAAAATAAAGCGGTAAAATATGCACAATTTCACTGCTTTAATCTTTAACTTTCACTGATCTAAAACTATGAAACAGGACTTAATCACGTGTTAGAAAAGTTTTAATATTTAATTAAGTATTAATTATACGCGATTAAGTCCCGTTTTATAATTTAATAATAAATATTTTTAATTTCAGGATCACTTTCTCGGCGAGTTCAATTCATACTCACTCTGATCAATGGATCATCATGTGGATCCATCAGACAAGTCACGTTAAATACAATACGAACTTTCGTAATAATCCTATCATATCACTACCGCGTGATGAGGCAAATAAACACAGGCTACCATTCCCTTACCCGGCGCTGTAGCATCTTCAACGAGTATGACGCTCTGGTCGTTCTGCGCGTGTAATGCGCGCGCATGCGGCCCGCTGGGCACGTGGGTCGCGCACCGGAGCCCTACGGCCAGCCCGCAGCCCCCTCCAAGCGCTAGGCCGCAAGCGAATATCACCATAGTGCGACGCCATACTGGAAATAAAAGTCCAGATTAGACAGTGTTTTGGTCGTTTTGAAGTTAATAACTATGAGACATATCTAAACTACTTACTCTACTCTACTTAGGCTACTTACTCCTCGAAAGAGGATTAACAAGAGGAGGTGTTCTCTCTGATACACTGGGCCGCGTCTCTTATTTTTCCCAGACATAGTACGATTTCATTTCAATCTTACGTGGGCATTAATTTCAACCTAAGCAATCCGATTTACAGTTCAAATTAGATTGGTCTTTCTGTAAATGTGACTCGTTCTCAAACCAAAACTTAACTGTTTGGAATAGATTTTTTGGGAAATCTTCTAGATGGGTACTAACTAGGCACAAGGTATAGTTCGTTTTTTTTTTAGCATTAGAAAGAACTTGCAAGAAGGTAAGCGATCTTGACATGTCTTTTAATTGAAAAACGCTTTTTAAAAATCAAAAGCGATTACTTATGAAAGCAGAAGAATATAAAAGATTGTATTAGATTCATAACTGTTACATATATGCCGTAACTTATTTTTAAAATGTGTTTTTCAATTAAAAGACACATCAAGATTGTTTACCTCATTTCTAATGCTAAAAAAAACGAACTATAAGTTGCAGGTTTGGATCGAGAGTTGTAGTAGGTGGCGATCACAATAGATCAGGAATGGCCGCAGTGATACATAGGCTTTGGAGCCTTATATAGCCCCTAACATGAAGAAGAAGAAGAACTAGTGGTAGGTAGAAACTTGAATATACCTCGATCTGTAAACAGCGCCACCAATTCCTCATACAGAAGAACAGGGGAAAGAGGGGGTGTGCCGTCTCTGATCCGCTGGGCCGCGTCCCTCGTCCAGGCCGCGATGCGGTCCCGGCCCTCCGCTATCAGCTCGTGGTGCCAGATGTCGTTGAATGCTTCGCGAATCTATGAATGAATGAATGAATATTTTATTTATTTCGTGTAACACATGGACACATTTTTATTATTAGAGCTTACAAACTAAGGGGTTAGTAGGTACAGGATTTTATTTAACCAAAACAACACTGATGGGGGAATGCAACACAACAACACAACAACATAGGGAATGGACAGCAGCAGAAGTTGCTAAGCAGGCGAGGTGTTCAAAATTAGAGATGCCACGAATATTCGGCAACTATTCGGTATTCGGCCTATTCGGCCACTTTGTGAATATTCGGTAATCGGCCGAATGTTGCCTTCTATTCGGCCGAATACCGAACATCTGTTGCACCTACATAAAAAGAAAAATTACACAACAAAAGAACCAAGAACTAGGTATATTTCATATTTAAAATGTACTCTTGGAAAGTGTTTAAATACGAAGACACGATTTTGAGCATTTGTTGATATCAAAATATTTTATTTTTATTATGGGTCTGACTTGATTGACTCTAACTACTTTCATTAATTCTGTTCATCATAAAAATATATCTTAGCAAACGTTGTGCTTTGTTGGGGAACAGTTTTCGTAATAATTGTGACTCAAAATGTTCGCATGTCATGCCGAATATTCGGTCGCCGAATATTCGGTATTCGGCCGAGAGGCGGGCCGAATATTAGGTATTCGGTATTCGGCCAAATTCACTATTCGGGGCATCTCTATTCAAAATTACCTTGAGACGCTCTTATTCTCTTAACAATAAAGTAGCGTCATAATAATTTTGAACACGTGGCCCGCTTAGCAACTTCTGCTGCTGACTGGACCAGGGCGGCATTAGGGGATGTATAGTTTAAACTAGTTAATTAGTTTTGTAAGGGCTCGCGAAGTTTTTCTACCTAGATATAATTTTTAAGGCAGTTTTTAAAGGGAATCTTTTAATGTATAGATACTATACGGACTTCTGTAAATAATTAATATATCATGTAAAATTTTATTTCCAGAGTTTTTTTAGAGATGCCCCGAATAGTTAATTTGGCCGAATACCGGATACCGAATATTCGGCCCCCTCTCTCGGCCGAATACCGAATATTCGGCATGACTTACGAACATTTTGAGTCATAATTATAATGTAAACTATTCGCCAACAAAGCACAGCGTTTGCTAAGATATATTTTTATGTTGAACTGAATTAATGAGTGAGAGTCGATCAAATCAGACCCATGATAAAAATAAAATATTTTGTAATCAACAAATGCTCAAAAATGGGGCTTTCGTATTTAACTACTTTCTAAGAATACATTTTAAATATTAATTATACCTAGTTTTCGGTTATTTTATTGTGTATTTTTTCTTTTTAGGTAGGTGCAACAACGGTATTCGGCCATTCGGCTACTATTCAGTAGGCAACCGAATATTCGGCAAAGTGGCCGAATAGGCCGAATACCGAATAGTTGCCGAATATTCGTGGCATCTCTAGTTTTTTTTTATTCAATTCAAATATAAGTCCTTTCACTTTCCAATTCTAACTATGTTATATCATGTTTTGAATAATTAAATTTTGTGAGGAGATTCAATGATATTTTTTTTTTATGATTCAATTTTTGCAAATATTTTTTGGTTGTACTCTAACAGTGTTATATAATTACATTACCCATGTATATGTATAGTGTACACATACCTTGTTAAGGACCTCAACAGTGTGGTTGACAGCATCCTCCACCCGGGACCGGCCATTACCCGCTGCTGATTTTGCTGCCTCCTGTTCATATGTGGAACATTTATTTGTCTTAATTGCACATATACAATAAAGAGTAGCTTACTCTACATAACTTTGAAGCAAAAAAGGAAATATGTAAGGATTACTAATGATATTTTACATTATATATCTATATGTATGTAACAGCAAATGTAACACACATACCGGATGTAGCCTGTAACATGAGTGAATAATTTAACTACACCTAGATTGCACTCTTCAAATGGGTCACCGTTTTGAGTGACAAAAGTGTCAACTTTTGTTCAATTACTTTTATGTAAGTCTTTAGACTTCTTATTTTTCATACAAAATAATTTCAATGTACGCCTTTATCATTGTGATTGATGTTGCTTGTCACGCCTGAAACATAACAAACATCGCAAAATATTGCATCTTAGAAAAAACTTCATAGTCTATTAAAAAATGTAACCCAAGCTATTTTTAAAAGTCACTGGTCAGTATGAGGAGTACAGCCTACAGTTTAATTTTTTGGTCATATTGCAGGCCACAGCCAGTATAGCATACAATTATCATCTTATATCAATGGCATTCCTACAGTTAATATGGAACTAAAGGACAATAATTAATAATAGTACACACAAATGAGTCAAATGACTATAAAACAAAAATGGCTGTCGATAATCGAATTTAAACTGTTGTGAGACATACAAAACAAGTGAGTCTATACTTCGTTTTTTTTAGCATTAGAAATTAGGTAAACAATCTTGATGTGTCTTTTAATTGAAAAACACATTTTAAAACTAAGTTACGGCAAATATGTAACCATTATGAATCTAATACGATCATTTATATTCTTCTGCTTTCATAAGTAATAGTTATTTATTTTTAAAAAGCGTTTTTCAATTAAAAGACATGCCAAGATCGCTTACCTTCTTTCAAGTTCTTTCTAATGCTAAAAAAAACGAACTACAGGGTTACTTTTTTACCGGTACAATAAATTTTACCACATCATTTGTATCGATAATAGATCACATTGCACAAATATTTTTTTTTTTATTATTTCGCATCAATTAATTTATCCTTCACCAATTTAGTAACTTCTGGTTGCACTAATTACAAGGTGTCAACGTGTTAGGGGTGGAGTGGTGTGATGACCTCCCCGAGCGGGAGACAGGGGGAAGTTTGGGTGGGCTCCGGCCAACCTAAAGGTCCGTCTGTCACCCCCGGTCCATCCTGGGCAACGTCACTAGCGACTGGCATTCGTGCCTCTTTCTAGTGGCGGCTAACATCCACACTGGTGTTGTCAGTAGGTGTAGGCTACTACTGACGACCTATACATAACCTACCTGTGCTAGGACCTGCACAGTAGAGCGCCGTACGCAAGGATGACGGGATCCTGGGGATTGAGCCATTGCCAACCCGCGTGGCAACACGTCTGCTTCGGCCCTGATTTCGGGCAAAACGGTAGCCCGGGCTACTAGCCACAGTCCGGGAAATGGTCAAGTGAGGAACCGTAGGTGGGCTCACGGCGAGAAGTGAGAGGGCCGCAGAGGCAGTTTCGGCTGCTGATGCGGTGGTGAAAGGCCATGCTGACGAAGTGCGTTTAGGTGAATCGGGCGGAGGGCGTCTGACCTGGACGACCCTACGTCCCACCTTCATACATTTCCGATGTCGCGCAACTAGCCAACTTCTCACTTCTATACCCGAGTCGGTGTCCTAACGACCGAAAGCACCTTTTATATGTGTGAGTAAGCGTTCCCAAGATGTGGGCCCTTGTAGGGTGGGAGCCGATGAGGATGAAGTTAATCGTTACGAACTATGGATACCAGGTCTAACGAAAAACCCCAAGCTGATCCAGCAGCGTCCATCGCTAATGGTGAAGCCACACAGGCGAGACAAGCTGTTCCAGTGACAGTGCGTCAGACCGAAACCCCGGCCCGTCCGCAACCCAGTTCATCTGGGGAGCAGACCGGCCCAAACCCCTTCCAGGACTGGCAGGTAGTGGACCGAAGGTCCAAGAAGCAACCCCCCGCTGGGAAGCCTCACCCTGCCAGACCTGTGAATTCTTCCTCCTCTAACCCACCCCCCCCTGTTAAATGTCAAGGTGGGGTGGCTAAGAAGAAGAAGAAAAACAAGAACCAGAGGCGTGCAGCTCGTCTAGCGCGAGAGCAGCAGCTGGACAACACATTGACACCGACACACTCTGCAACCGGTGTGGGTGTGCAGGCTTCCCAGAAGCCGGCACCCAAACCGGCGCCGAACAAGCAGGTTGCTGCTGCCAGGCCTCCGCCGAAGGGAAAAGGTTCCATCCTACCCCCTAAGGCTGGAACGTCGGGCGACAGCCCTACGGGTTCGGCCGCAGATCCCTCCAAACGACGACCTGGTAAGCTCGCACGAGCCGCTGCTAAAAGGATGCGAGATGAGTCCTTCTCCCCGCAAGGAGACAACAAAAAGCAGCGACTAGTGAGCCCAAGCCAACCGTTGTCGTACGCACAAGCAGCGGCATCTGACCTGACGATCGTCATTACTGACGAGAAGTCGGGGAAGATCACCGCTGACCACTCCAACGCCATCCTCCGCGGGTTGCACCAAGCAATCGTGGAGGAGGCGAGGAGAAACCACGTAGGAGCCCGGCCACCCAAATTCAAGGGCAAGCCCATCTTCGCTGAGGGACAGCTGAGGGTCTTCGCAGAAGACGAATACTCGGCCGCCTGGTCTCAGCGATGTGTCCAGGCCCTAACCCTGCCAGACATCTCCCTTAAGGCGGTTCGCCAGTCGGAGATGGCAAGGAGAATTAAGTGCGGGCTCCTAATACCCAACATCGACAACTCGTCCTGGGAAGACGTCCGTCAGGCAGCTGACGGACTAAGGTACCAGAACGAATGGGCCAAGGTCGGGTCTTGGTCCATTATACAAATACTACGGCAAGACCAGGGGTGGTTTGTCGAGTTCACAATCCCCGAAGACCTCGTCCCCGCCTTCATGGAGAGGGGGAGATCCCTGAACTGTGGGATGGGCAATGTCTACCTCAGGTTCAGGGGTCCCGGAGGCAAATACCTGGACCAGCCTCCCACCCTGCAAGGTTCCACCCTAAGGGTAACGGGAGTACAGGTCCCCAGCGAACAGGCCGCGGGCACCTCCGAGCAGAGCAAGTCTGTCTCCGGGGAGAAAGTTGCCCCCCTGCCGCTACCCAAGCCGACGATACCCGAACTCTCGGAGGATGAGCTCCTTGGCACTGGTGAGGGACCAGCCGGGTCATCATCCGAGGGTGAGGACTTGTCGGCTTGGATAGTGTCGGGGTTGGCCGACATGTTTAAGGAGGGAGGGGAAATGCAAAATGCCGCCCCCACCACCGACAACATGGACACCAACTAGTGTCATCCAAGCAAACCTCCAGCACAGCGTGGCCGCTACGGCCCAACTCAGACGCTGTCTGGCAGGTTTGCCAACAGCCGTTGCCCTCCTACAAGAACCATGGGCGGGCAATGGATACATACGCGGGCTGTCCGACACGAAAGGTAAGCTCTACTACTCCACGGTACATGCCGTCCCTAGGGCATGTATCCTAACTACTAACAATATTATTGCACAACCGCTCACTGAATTCTGTTCCAGAGACCTGTGTGCGATTAAACTACAAGTTCCACTGCCAACAGGCTGTCGCGACCTAGTCCTTGCCTCGGCGTACATGCCTGGAGAGGACGAGCCACCGCCTGCCGAACTACAACGACTGGTCAGCCACTGCGAGAGATCAGGCCTCGCAATAATCATCGGGGCCGACTCCAACGCACACCACCCACTGTGGGGAATGGAGACCAGCAACAACAGAGGTAAGACACTTGTTGAATATCTTGTGACTACTAATCTAAACATTCTAAATATAGGCGCTGAACCAACATTTGTAAACAAACGATGCAGGACGATTATCGACCTGACTCTGGCTTCGGAGGAGGTCAGTGAACTAATTATGGGATGGCACGTCTCCCAGGAGGCCTCCTGCTCAGACCATAGGTGGATTCGCTTCAATCTACTAGCATCTAGAGACACACCAACCGCCCGGAGGAATCCCAGGAAAACGGACCGAGCCACTTTTAGGAAGGTCCTAGGGGAAAGCCTTGACCGGCTTCCACCGAGGGATGACCTTCGGGAACCGGCTCAGATAGAACAGCAGGTAAATATCTTAACTGATACCCTCGTAGACAGCTACCACAAGGCGTGCCCCTTAAAACCACCGGCAAAGACTGCCATAAAGGGTCACCAGTGGTGGGGCCCAGAACTGGAGAGACTCCGGGGGAAAACAAGAAGACTCTTCAACAGGGCCATGAACACAACGGCTGAGGTGGACTGGGAAAACTACTACGAAGCCAAGGCCAGGTACAAAAAGAGATTGCGGTACTGGAGATCCCTGTCATGGAGGAACTTCTGCAGCAGCATTGAAACACTTGACCACGCCAACCGGGTGAGGAAAACCTTAGCGCACAAGCCCACATCACAATTGGGCTCACTGCGTAAACCCGATGGCACATACACATCTAGCCCTGCAGAGACCCAACGCCTTCTCCTGGTAACTCACTTTCCAGGATGCGTAAGTCTCGCCGATGCAGATCAGCAGGACGAGGAATACAGTACAACGGACAACAACTGGCAAATGGCGCACAGAGTCGTCACGGCTGAGAAACTCAGGTGGGCCATAGACAGCTTCCATCCCTTCAAGGCGGCTGGTCCGGATGGGATCTTCCCCGCTCTCCTACAGTGGGGTCTAGGACTCATCCAGGAAACCCTGACCGACATCATGGCAGCCTGCCTAGCCTGGGGGTACGTGCCCAGGAGATGGAGAGATGTGAATGTGGTATTCATACCTAAACCAGGTAAGAACGACTACACAGCTGCCAAATCCTTTAGGCCCATCAGTCTCACATCATTCCTGCTGAAAACTTTGGAAAAACTGTGCGACAGGGACCTGAGGGACCGGGCGCTAAAGAACATACCGATGCACAACAACCAGCACGCGTACAGCTCAGGTAAATCTACGGAGTCGGCTCTTCACATGGTTGTAAGCCGCATTGAGAGAGCCATCCACGGCAAAGAAATGTGCCTCGGCACTTTCATTGACATAGAGGGCGCTTTTGACAAGACTCACTTTTCCAGTATAGGGAACGCCTTGGAAAGCCACGGCGCTGAACCTGGACTAATAAAGTGGATCATGAACATGCTAAATCAAAGGACAATAAGGTATGTAGGTGAACCGCAGGCCGTAGCGGCGGTGCGAGGATGCCCTCAAGGGGGAGTTCTCTCACCTCTGTTGTGGAACCTAGTAGTCAACAACCTCATAACCAAACTGAACGAGGAACACTTCTACACAATAGGCTACGCTGATGATCTGGCAATATTAATATCAGGTAAATTTGCCAGTACAGTATGCGACCTCACCCAGGCAGCTCTTCGGATCGTAGAACGCTGGTGTAGAGATTTTGACCTATCAGTTAACCCCACAAAAACAGAAATGGTAATGTTCACCAATAAAAGGGCACTTGGCAACTTTACCAGACCAACACTCTTCCAGACTGAGCTACAGCTGACCGACGAAGTTAAGTACTTAGGGCTAACGCTCGACAGTAAACTCAACTGGAACAATCACATCAACAAACGCATAGACAAGGCGGGAGTAGTCTTCTGGCAGTGCAGAAGGATGATTGGTAAGAGGTGGGGACTCAACCCGAAAATTACCCTTTGGCTCTATAAGACTATAATCCGCCCCCTACTCTGCTACGGTGCTCTGGTTTGGTGGCCAAGAACAAACCTAGGCAACGTACGAGACAAGCTACAAAGACTCCAGAGGCTCGCATGCGCGGCCACCACTGGCTGCACGAGGTCCACTCCGACTGCAGCCATGGAGGTCATGCTAAACCTTTCACCGCTGCACCTACACATACAACAAGAGGCCAGTCTCTCAGCGGTAAGGTTACGAACCCTCAATATATGGTCTAACACCACAGGAGCTCTTCACACAGCATGCCTGGAAAAAGTATACAGCGAATTTCCAGTGCTCATGGCGGGCACGGATCGAATTCACAAACAAGCCATCTTTGACAAAAGGTACAAAATACAATTATTTGAGGACGACAACTACGAAGGACTCAATCCCCGGGAGCTGAGAATCTTCACTGATGGGTCCAAAACAGACAGCGGATCAGGCTCTGGAACCTTTTCAGAAGACCTGAACATGTCAATCACCACTCCGCTAGGAGCCCATAACTCGGTATTCCAGGCTGAGTGCATGGGCATCATTAACGCGGCGGCTGCCATCACTGCAAGGAAGGTAGTAGGATCCTCCATCCGCATACTCTCCGACAGCAGAGCAGTCTTAATGGCCCTAAAAAGCCATATAGTCACATCCAAACTTATACACGAATGCCACGAACGACTAATGGAGGTATGTCAGAACAATAAGATCACCTGACAATGGATCAAAGGACACAGTGGATCCCGAGGTAACGACGCCGCGGACGAGCTCGCCAGACAAGGATCGGGTGCGGGGGCGATAGGCCCGGAACCGATCCTCCCGATACCGTTTAGTAAGGTACGCTCAATGCTGCTGGCACGTACAGGGAAACTCCAAACTGGATGCAGAAAGGCCAAGCAGGCCATGCCTAGCATGAACGGTAAGCTCACAAGGGCGCTCCTTCAACTAGGAAAGGTTCGACTGAGTATGGTAACCAGTGTCATAACAGGTCATGGACTTTTTAACAAACATCTTTTTATAACAGGTGTCACAGACAGTCCCCTATGCCGTGGATGCATGGAGGAAGAAGAAACAGCCTCTCACGTGGTGTTGGAATGCAGCGGATTGGCCCCATACAGGGCAAAACATCTCGGATCCCCGAGTGACCTCCCCGAGGTCCTACTCAACATCAAAGGTTTGATAGGATTCCTCGAGGAGCTGGGCTGGCAAGACTAGCCCACCCCCTATCACGCAAAATAGGCGCAAGACGTCGAGTTGCGGAAAATCGCCCGAGCTACAATACAATACAATACAATACAAGGTGTCAACAGTATGAAATCGCACGCGATGACGTAAACAAACAGTTGCCAGTTCGTGCGTTTGCTAATTGATGCATAAGGCATCCACATTTTCTAGTACTTAAGCTGATAAGTTCGGGCATTGGTATTTTTGTTTTTTTGTTCCCAAATAGTAGTAACAAAGAATGCTGGTATTTTTTATTTTTGGCAACAATTATTTATGTTGATTTATTGTACTGGTAAAAAAGTAACCCTGTATAAACCGTAAAATGATTTAATGGCCCTGTTAAATGAGAAAACTCTCTCAAAATTACAGAAATACTTGTTTTGATACTGATAATAGAAACTATTTATTTTCATAACAACAGTGCATGCTCAGTAACAGCTTTGGCCATAGTTTCATGGCTATTTGTTTTAATTAAACTGGGGTGAGTTAAAATAACTGGATCTTAGTTCAACTCAATTCAATTCTAATAGTTGAGTCAATATTCCATGCTCGAAAATTAAATAAAAAGATGTCATTAAAATTCATTTCATGATATCAATAATGTTAAGACATTTTGATAAACAAACTATATTAAAAGTATTTTCAGAAAGTTGACTGACCCTAAATTAGCATAGAATAGTATATTCTCTAACATACTTCTAAAATGAAAGATACCTTTGGCGTTTGATACAAGTAATTAAGTATTATATAAGTTCAGGGTCATTCAACCGGGAAAATTAGAGCAAAGTCATTTGAGAGTCAAAATAAACAATAGCTTTCACTAGAACAACACGCCACTGACCCATTTCACACATTTCAAATAAATAAACAAATTTTAAAACAACAAAACTACCGGAAATTTGGAAAGTAGTAAGAAACACTTACGTGTAATGCTCCGATCTTTTCTCCGGCTTTCAGCTTCAGCTCGTCCATAATACGGCACCACGGGATGACGGAGGGTCTGTCTAAACCAGACGAAAGTTAAAATGCACATCCAAGCCTTAACCTTTGGACTAAAATCGGCCTAAATAACTGCACACCCAAAAATAGATCGACATTGACAAAATTAGCGGTACTATTATAGTAATAATGTAGAAAGCTAGGCTAAATTGAATTGTTATACATATTTTTACATGACACAATTGACAAATTAGATTATTTCATGACTAAATACACTATTTCCTTTACCTTAAACAAACATAACCCCCACTGTGTTTTCCTTTTCGTGTTTTTGACAGCTGATTATTTGACAGGCATGTGACGTTTACTTAGACTGTTCAAGACAGTGGGAAAAACGCTGACATTTTTAGATTTTAATTGCTAACAATCATACAACTAATTTTTAGAGCTTGCAATACCATAAAAATAAACCGGGAATTTTCACTTATAGCAGAAGTTCTAAGGTCCTGTTTTCTAAGGGGACCTTGCATTTTGGAGACAAAGCAAACCGCTTGGAACAGGTATTTCTGGGGGTGATCTGAGCCGATTAAGCCCGGTTGCCAAGAGGTTCCACCCAGCAGGTGGGCAGGGGAGGGGGGGCAAATGTGGCTCCGGCGCGCCTCACTCTAAGCTATATATCTGCATACATCTAGCAACTATATCAAGTTTGGTGTCTTTTTCGTGTAATTCGAGGATGAAGAATTCATTTCTGTGACTAAATTTTCACTCTTCCATACAAAAAAATCGAGAAATTAAAAATTCCAAAAAAATCTTTTCACTTCTTTTTTCTAAAATCTTCTACAAAATTAAAACTATGAGGATTTGCTCTAGAAAAAAAATACCTGTGAATAGCTCAGTTATCCTACTATATAGAATAGTAAACTTGTTAAACATTTTTTTTCATAACTCTGATAAAAAAAATGTTTTGTGTCGCGCGGCGTACCTGCATTGTAAGAGCGGTATGCAGCGTTTAGGATTTTTAAGTATGTTTCGATGGTTTCTGATAAGTTGTTATTCTTCTGGTTGTAGAAAATTACTTCTGGACGTGATATATATATACAAATATAAATTAAACGTATAAATATAGATGTTGGGAAAACTTTCGACAATAGAGTTATTATAAATGTGATAAAATTAACAAAGCAGATGTTTGATTAAAATGCGGGTTAAAATACGAGTAAGATATATATTGTTCGCAATTGCCACTACATGCCCATGGGTCCGTGCATTTTAGTTTTTTCTTAACGCAGTTGCACCTCCCTGTCCATTTTGTTTTGCAGCGGCAACGAATAAGCTCTAAACAAGCAGCAGCCGCCGCAGGTAGGCTTGTACATATGGGCTCCCAATAACCATTTTGTTTGGACCAGCTCCAGTCAGCAGGACATGGAAGCTGTTGCTGAGGGGCTATAATCTGTCCCCAAACATAGCCTCCTTGGTAAACTGCACGGAGAAATATGTTTACGTGGGTAGGGCATCTTCCATTGGATGCAGATTCTCTAACTGAAGATTTTTTTTTGTAAAAAGTACTTTTCGGCACTCTTTTGCACTCGTACTTGTACCTGATGTACTCGTAAAATCAGTAACAAAATACTATGCATTTTGTTAAAATAACGTCTAGGGGCCAATTCACACCTCGTAATTCAAATCTGTCCATACTTACTATTGTAAGACTCTTACTTGCCATACAAGACATCCACACAATTTTTATCAATATTGGCAATGCCTGCTCAATATTGCCTTGTTTGCCGTATTTAAACCCCTCCGTTACGGCAGGATATGCGCTCCAAGCTTGAAATACGCTTTTTTCCCTGTCCATACAAAAAAGAAACAGTGTCGCAACCTGAAAAGGTGTGGAAGAATGACAAGACTTCTGACCTTTCTGGTCCTGTAAAATAAATTATATATCTATGCGTTACAAATAAAATCATATATTTAAAGAAAGTTTGCAGCACTTGACCAATTGCCCTGGTGAGCTGTCTCGTATACTGCGGTGACATATTTATTTTATTTACAATTAATGGAGGATTGGCACAGGAAAGAATCACCTGTTCCTCTCGTGCCATGCTATTGCATTTTCTTAAGCTAACGTTTGTAGTTCTTCCATTAATTGTAAATAAAATAAATAAATATGTCACCGCAATAAGAGACAGGTCAACTGGGCTAATGGTCACGTGCTGCAAACTTTCTTTAAATATATGATTTTATTTGTAACTCATAGATATATGATTTATTTTACAGGACCAGAAAGGATAGTAGTCTTGCCATTCTTCCACGCCTTTTCAGGTTACAACACAGTTTCTTTTGTGTGTGGAAAGGGAAAAAAAGCGTATTTCAAGCTTAAAGCGCATATCCTGCTGTAACGGAGGGCCTTCTTCTTCGTTACACTCTTGATAGAGTGGTCGTGGCCATTATGAAAACTTTTGAGCGACTCATTTAACGACACGTCGCCATTCCTCCCGTAGAGCTGCTTTCCGTAAGCATTCGCTTACTGTGACCGACACACTGATTTGGTTTGGTCAGTACATCTCATTAGAGATCTTCCCCTAGCCCTGTCACCTCCTACTCTTTCTTGCACAACTAGACGTTCTGTAGAGGTTCCGTCTCGACGAGACACGTGTCGAAAGAAGTTGAGTACCGAGTTTTGCCCGTAGAAAGCAACCGCTCTTTAATGCCAAGCTCCTCAATAATTGATGCTCAGTCCATGATATGCCCAGCATTCGTCTCCAGCACCACATCTCTAGTGCATTCACTTTCTGTTTTTCGGATGCCCTTATATAGTGTCCATGTGAGACATACAGCATACAGAAAAGTGGGAAATATGAGGGATCTGACAATCCTGGTTTTAGTGGTCCTTGTAATGTTCCGGAGGGATTTAAATACGGTAAACAAAACAACATTGAGCAGCCAATTTTGGAAAAAAATGTTATTGTCTTGTATGACAAGTAAGAGTCTTACAATATTAAATCTGAACAGATTTGAATTACGAGATGTGAATTGGTCCTTAGACATTATTTTGATACTATGCATTGTGTTACAGTGTTCGGATCAGGTACAAGTACAAGTGTAAAAGAGTGCCGAAAAGTACTTTTTACAAAAAATAATCTTCAGTTAGAGAATCTGCCTCCAATGGAAGATGCGCTACCTACGTAAACATATTCTCCGTGCAGTTTACCAAGGAGGCTATGTTTGGGGACAGATTATAGCCCCTCAGCAACAGCTTCCATGTCCTGCTGACTGGAGCTGGTCCAAACAAAATGGTTATTGGGAGCCCATATGTACAAGCCTACCTGCGGCGGCTGCTGCTTGTTTAGAGCTTATTCGTTGCCGCTGCAAAACAAAATGCGCAGGGAGGTGCAACTGCGTTAAGAAAAAACTAAAATGCACGGACCCATGGGCATATAGTGGCAATTGCGAACAATATATATCTTACTCGTATTTTAACCTGCATTTTAATCAAACATCTGCTTTGTTAATTTTATCACATTTATAATAACTCTATTGGCGAAAGTTTTCCCAACATCTATATTTATACATTTAATTTATATTTGTATATATATCACGTCCAGAAGTAATTTTCTACAACCAGAAGAATAACAACTTATCAGAAACCATCGAAACATACTTAAAAATCCTAAACGCTGCATACCGCTCTTACAATGCAGGTACGCCGCGCGACACAAAACATTTTTTTTATCAGAGTTATGAAAAAAAAATGTTTAACAAGTTTACTATTCTATATAGTAAGATAACTGGGCTATTCACAGGTATTTTTTTTCTAGAGCAAATCCTAATAGTTTTAATTTTGTAGAGGATTTTCGAAAAAAAAAGTGAAAAGATTTTTTTTGAATTTTTAATTTCTCGATTTTTTTGTATGGAAGAGTGAAAATTTAGTCACAGAAATGAATTTTTCATCCTCGAATTACACGAAAAAGACACCAAACTTGATATACTTGCTAGATGTATGCAGATATATAGCTTAGAGTGAGGCGCGCCGGAGCCACATTTGCCCCCCCTCCCCTGCCCACCTGCTGGGTGGAACCTCTTGGCAACCGGGCTTAATCGGCTCAGATCATCCCCAGGAACACCTGTTCCAAGCGGTTTGCTTTGTCTCCAAAATGCAAGGTGGTGGACCTTAGAACCCCAGCTATTAGAGTCTGTGTGGAAAGAGCAGAGTCGTGGACTGTAAGGGAACCTAATACAGATACAGACTCTAGTGTTTCTGTAATGTGTAAGTACTTATCTACATTAATTAACTTGTGAAAATACAGTAATTAATAATAAAAATCGTATTGTAACATTTATTTTAAACAGTGATAAACAAACATCCATATCACTTCCTCAACTCATTTTCAACCTCTTCAATACTCTTCCCTCTGGTCTCGGGCATGAGTACTAGGACTACAACAATGCCGAGGAGGTTCATCCCCGCGCAGATGTAGAAGTATGTGTGCATGCCGAGGGCCGCGGTGATGGGGGCGAAGGTCGCTAGCTGTGTGAAGCACATGATCCACGCCTGGGCTGTGACCATGCCCAAAAGTTTAGCTTCGTTAAAATCTAAAATCTTCTTAAAATAAAAACTAAAATACAAACGTCCGGAACACTTACTATATACATCATTCAGTTTTCATATGTAAAAATAAAATGTTATCGAGGTTTGAATTTCAGTTTTGACCCTACTCACCCCATTTTATGGTAGTAAAAAACCATTTACTTTTGATTGCTAAAACTAATAGCAACGCTGATTTGTCGATGAAATTATCAATGTTGTTCGTTGTTAGAGAAAAACGCTAGTGGACGGAATAGTCCTTATGACGGGATTAGCCACATTGATGACTGATGTGGTCACCGAGTGGTGCGAATGTAAAAAAAAAATAGAATATTTTTTGAAATCGTGTTTATTCGCTCTCGGACAAAATAACGTTATCACTGCTGTCGGCACTGTCCGCGGGCACTGAAGTGATGGGAATTGCCTTCAGGATCGAGTCCAGCCACACGCGGCTGTGAGATATCTGCAAGAAATCAAGGTTATATGTTGTAGAGAAACATGACAAAGACTGGGTATCATCTTGGGTCTTCCCATTCGTTTTTTCGTCAAGTTCTTAAATTAGTCATATTCTGCTTTCGTCACTCATTCTACATTGAAAGCCACCGACGATTGTGACGAATGTAGAATGGGTGACGAAAGCAGAAGAGGACTAATTTAAGAACTTGACGAAAAACGAATGGGACGACCCAAGACGATACCAAAGACTGGTTGGAGAATCTTAGGCAGAAAAGACTCCGCACTGCCAGGACACTGCCTGTAGCTGAAGATGCCTGCCTAGATGTATGCCTGGTTAATACCAGAGGGGCTACCGCGGAAACCGAAATTCACAAATTGCCGGGATCTTTTTCTTTTACTCCAATGAAGGCGTAATTAGAGTGACAGAGAAAAATGCCAGCAATTTGCGAACTTCGATTTTCGCGGTTGTAACCCAGACTTCACAGTCATCGCAGACGTTGTGATCAACCTCCACGCAACATTTAATACAATACAATACAATACTCTTTATTGCACACTCACATACACGTAGTTTACAATTTTAAATGTACTGTAACATAAACAAAGACAATAAAGGTGACAGTCATCGCAGACGTTGTGATCAACCTCCACGCAACATTTAATACAATACAATACAATACTCTTTATTGCACACTCACATACACGTAGTTTACAATTTTAAATGTACTGTAACATAAACAAAGACAATAAAGGTGACAACAGGCGGTCTTATCGCTTAAGAGCGATCTCTTCCAGACAACCCTTGGGTATCGGAGAAAATAGACTTAGACTTAGAATATACGTAGAATATATATATGTAGTAGGTGCAAAGAAAAAATATGAAAGACCTGACGTTGCAACAATCGTCTGCAATAGATGATGTGGAAAATAATGATGGGCAGAAAATGAAAATTGGCCGTTGTTCACCTATGAATTTTAACCTCTAGCCACCCATACGTCAAACCTTGCCAAGCAAAATTAAATTTTATTTTGTCAACACAAAGTTCAACTTAGAATGGAATAGGAGACCTTTTTATAGGTCTCTGGGCGGCTAGAGGTTAAACTCTAGGTGACACTCTTACTTCTGACTAGTAGTTGAGTTCTGTAATTTGAACTGACCTTAGCATAAATTCCAGGCTTGGACTTGTACGTGCACTCCTCGGTCCCGGAGAAGAGCGCGATGCCGTATAGCGTGCCGCCTTTGGAAGCGCCGCTAAAGTGTACGGCTGGGTCGCCTGTGTCACCCTGGTAACATAATCAGATTGTCTCAGCTAGGAGCTAATTTTACTAGAGATTACCTGAAAGTAACATAACTGCTTCGCTGTTTATAGCTGTGTGTCTATCCCACCAGACGGAGGTTGTAACGATTAAATTTCAAATTCAAATTAGTTTTATTGGCAGACAAGTTGGTAGATTGTAGATTAAACATCATGGTTTATTGATGAGCATGCGAACACGTATTGGCTCGCCTTTCCTGTGGCATAAGACAGTGAAGCCGAGAGGGTAATGCAGATGCTGTGCATCCCTGCGTTTCCTTAATTCCGTCCCAGGCGGTGTTAATGTCTTACACCATAAATCGTTTGCAATAGACGCAAAGACCAATGATTGAGGACCGTGGGAATATAACCAGCGACCACAGATAAGGTATATTCTATAGTCTATACTTTACAAGTAACTTACAGCACACAAAGCGATGCCTTTGACAGTGCTCTGCAGACTCATACTTACTATCATTCTTCTGATCCTCGGTGTCGCGGATTTAGCCAGAGTTCCGGCAGAGAAGGTAGTTTTAATCATAGATAGTTGTTCTTGTAACTTACAGCACACAAAGCGATGTCTTTGACCGTGCTCTGCAGACACATACTTACTATCATTATTCTCATCTCTTGGTGTCGCGGATTTAGCCAGAGTTCTGGCAGAGAAGGTAGTTTGAATCATAGATAGTTGTTCTTGTAGCTTACAGCACACAAAGCGATGCCTTTGACCGTGCTCTGTAGACACATACTTACTATCATTCTTCTGATTTCTTGGTGTCGCGGATTAAGCCAGAGTTCTGGCAGAGAAGGTAGTTTGAATCATAGATAGTTTTGTAACTTACAGCACACAAAGCGATGCCTTTGACAGTGCTCTGCAGACACATACTTACTATCATTCTTCTGATCTCTTGGTGTCGCGGATTTAGCCTGAGTTCTGGCGGAGAAGGTAGTTTGAATCATAGATAGTTGTTCTTGTAACTTACAGCACACAAAGCGATGCCTTTGACCGTGCTCTGTACACATATGGTCGGATTGCAGCCGGTACTCGTTCCCGTAGAGGAGACGGCACGACGCGCGAGGCACGTACGTCTTGTACTATCATTCTTCTGATCTCCTGGTGTTGCAGATTTAGCCAAAGTTCTGGCAGCGAGTGAAGTTTGAATCATAGATAGTTTTGTAACTTACAGCACACAAAGCGATGCCTTTGACCGTGCTCTGCAGACACACACTTACTATCATTCTTCTGATCTCTAGGTGTCGCGGATTTAGCCAGAGTTTTGGCAGAGAAGGTAGTTTGAATCATAGATAGTCGTTCTTGTAACTTACTGCACACAAAGCGATGCCTTTGACCGTGCTCTGCAGACACATATGGTCGGATTGCAGCCGAAACCCGTTCCCGTAGAGGAGACGGCACGACGCGCGAGGCACGTACGTCTTGTACTATCATTCTTCTGATCTCCTGGTGTTGCAGATTTAGCCCAAGTTCTGGCAGCGAGTGAAGTTTGAATCATAGATAGTTTTGTAACTTACAGCACACAAAGCGATGCCTTTGACCGTGCTCTGCAGACACACACTTACTATCATTCTTCTGATCTCTTGGTGTCGCGGATTTAGCCAGAGTTTTGGCAGAGAAGGTAGTTTGAATCATAGATAGTCGTTCTTGTAACTTACTGCACACAAAGCGATGCCTTTGACCGTGCTCTGCAGACACATATGGTCGGATTGCAGCCGAAACCCGTTCCCGTAGAGGAGACGGCACGACGCGCGAGGCACGTCTTGTACTATCATTCTTCTGAGCTCCTGGTTCTGACCCTCGCGGATTTGACCGGAGATCTGTCAAAAAGGACACGACTGGTAGGTAGAGTGGCAATTATACAGAATCCTCTTATTTTCATAGGAATTTGATTCGCACTCTGTCAGTCACCAATCGGTGTAGATATGGCTAGTCGGACTTCAGTTGTAAGAATCATCGTCGTTAACTTAAGAGTTATTCTCTTGTCGGTGGAGTATCTTCCAGCTTTCCCTATCTTGCTCCAGCTCTTCTTATGATACGACACGACCCCTCCCAGCAGTGCCATCAGTATTGGATGGAGGCCGAAGGCCGAGGAAGCAGGTTCTGATAGGGCTCTAGACCAAGCATCAAGGCGCGGGAAAGCGCGCACTGACTTCACTCGCATAGGTTTGCATTTGTTTAATAAAGACGTTACACCATACGCCCCTAGAGCTCTGCTGTCTGGTCTGAAGCTGGTCTTCGCCGCTGGAGCATGGATTTAGTTGGCAAACTTACGGCGCCGTATCCCGTGACGACGATGTGGCCATATTTCGGCGGATCGTCTGAAGAAGGCGGGGCAAGCGCCACTGGCTGCACGCGGTTACTCCGCGTCACCGGCATGTTTAGCTGCAAACAACATTTACATTAAACTATACAACATAAGACACAAGGAAAACAGACACACAGAGAGGCAAACGAAGTCACATATTAAGACGAAACAGGAGCTGAGTTTTAAATATTTTAGCTAAATTAACGGAACGGAACGGAACGTAAATTGACGGAAATGTGTTTCAATTAGGCACTTTTTATTTATCTCGTAAGTGAGTGCTTTGTATATGTAGTATCTAAGTTATAACATAACACTTTGTTTTGTTCTTAGTTTCTCAGTTTTTTTTTTCTCTTTGTTTTTACACTATTTAATTGGTGTCCTGTCACCGCTAGTAGGGTTTGATTATGTAAGCGAATGTTGTTAGTTTTGGTTTGAGTCTTATCTCTTTCATGTGTGCGATGTGTGTGTGTGTGTGTGTGTGTGTGTGTGTGTGTGTGTGTGTGTGTGTGTGTGTGTGTGTGTGTGTGTGTGTGTGTGTGTGTGTGTGTGTGTGTGTGTGATGCGTGTTACTTAAGTATATGTTTTTACTACATATCTATTTGCGAGTTCCTGTAATTGGCTCTATATATCTATTTAAGATTCCATTGTCATTTAGTTAGCTGTTGGATCTCCTTATGTAAATAAATAAATAAATAAATAAATATACCCGTCTCGCTAACGGAAGCGGCACCTAAAAGTAGTGCGATAAGGACAAGGCGAAAAATCCAGCGTAAAAATCTCAAAAATCGAGGTTTCGTACTCCTCTGTTTCCTCCTCCAAAACTTAACCAATCGTCACCAAATTTGGAAATCTAAATGATTATGAAATTAGGCCATTTTGGCCATTTTTGAAGGGCTCTAGCGCCTTAAAAAACAAAAATATCAAAAAAAGCAAAACGGTCCGACACAGATATTGACAATATTAATCTGTGTTGAAAAAATCATTGCTCTAGCTTCAAAAACCACGAAGGAAAACGAGGAGTACGTTTGTATGGAGAAATGACCACTCCTGTTGGCTCTTAAGGAGTGCCATTTTTACATAAGTACTTTTATTTAGCTTCACTGCCCATTATAATAATAATATCTGGAAGACTCAAACTAAAAACCGGGCAAGTGCGAGTCGGACTTGCGCACAAAGGGTTCCGTACCATAATGCAAAAAAAAACAAAAAAAAGCAAAAAAAAAAAAGGTCACCCATCCAAGTACTGACCACTCCCGACGTTGCTTAACTTTGGTCAAAAATCACGTTTGTTGTATGGGAGCCCCATTTAAATCTTTTTTTATTCTGTTTTTAGTATTTGTTGTTATAGCGGCAACAGAAATACATCATCTGTGAAAATTTCAACTGTCTAGCTATCACGGTTCGTGAGATACAGCCTGGTGACAGACGGACGGACGGACGGACGGACGGACAGCGAAGTCTTAGTAATAGGGTCCCGTTTTACCCTTTGGGTACGGAACCCTAAAAATGCGTATTTTTCCAGAGATAAGACCTAGCTAGATCGATTATTCGCCCCTGAAACCTAGGTATAGCAAATTTGATCGAAATTGTTAGAGCCGTTTCCGAGATCATCAAAATGTATAAATAAATAAAATTAATTACTAAGGACCGGTATAGACGGACTGCAATTTGTATGGGAACTGCACGTGCACGCCGAGGTTCCAGTTGGCGTGCAGTTCCCATAAGAATTGTAGTCCGTCTGTATCGACCTTTAGTTTCATACCTTAATGAGGGCTAGGTTATGCTCAGGATAGTACTGGTCTATCCTGTACTCTGGGTGCCTGACGATCTCCGTGACAGCAAATATTTTGCCGCCAAAATCACGGAAAACGGAACCGACACGGACTGACACCTCGTCCTTGGTAACACTGGGAAAACCATAAAAAATTACACATGTAACACTGCGTCTTACGTAAGCGAACATCTCACGAACGCGACGCGGCGCGGCGGGCCCAAGACGTTCGCGTTCGCAACGAGATCGCCCACGTGATTCACCCCGTGCCACATCGCTTCGCTTCGCGTTCGCATGTTGTTCGCCTACGTACTACACTGCGTTATACTTACAAATAGGTATTTGACGACCGTTCTGGCCTGGTGGGGGGTGGGTATTAGTGACACTAGCCCCAGCGGCCAGGAGCGCCCCAGTATCACAGTAGTATGGAGTTAGTATCACACGTGTGATACTAGAGCGCTCCACGCTCTCCCTATGAAGCCAATGGTTCTGGGTTCAAATGCCGGTAAGGGCATTTATTTGTGTGGTGAACACGGATATTTGTTCCTGGAGTCTTGGGCCTTTTCTATGTATTTACGTATATATATGTATTTAGAGTCTGGCTACTGAAATTTTACCTAAATTTTTGGCGGGAAATTCAAAAAATTTTGGGCTGGTCACACTTTGTGTAGTAGGAATCATACTTTTGATACTCGACAATATTTATGATATTCTGTGTACAAGTAAGGTACCTAAGGAAAAAAGTTAAATAAACGTTTACGTGCACTCAAAGTACAGTCAACGACAAACACCTAATGTTTACGTTCCAATATTTAGATTTTATAGATATTTTTCAGAACTTTTAGTTTATCCGTTTCTTTGTACACTTGTCATATTTATGAGATTCAGGCATTAATAAATTCACGTACTTAATCAAAGTAATACGCAAATGTTAGATCTAGTACTTAAAGTATCAAAATATTTATAGAGCACCAACCTCCTAATTTGTTTACATTTGGTTAGGAGTTGTAAACATTGCAGTTTTTCGTTATACAACGCTACACGTCGACTTCGCACATTGTCGTAATTATTTACGAGCTTAAATAATAGTTAGCGAACCTCACTCAGTATAGAAATTATTAATATTATTTAAAATAAACCTATTATAAATCGCAAACAATTTGAATGAATGACATAAATTGACAACTGACTTTTAGCTTTTTTTAAATCATAGACAATTGGTGATACAACAACGAAATATCTGTCAACAATTTTTGGTTAGCCAGACTATATCACTACACCTTATAAAACAAAGTCCCCCGACGCGTTTTACTCGAAACCTACTGAACGGATTTTCACGTGGTTTTCATCTATCAATAGAGTGATTCTTGAGGTCAAAAAAGTATACATATTTATGAACTCAACTGCACGAAGTTCGGGTCCTTTGATGAGCGCTAAAAAATAGACTCGACTAGAAAACCATAAAACATTCAAACAAATGAAACAAACATTCAAATCATTCGTAAGCACGAGGTCCTATATATGCGGGTTCCTTTACTTGCACGACACGTATGTTACAGGCATACATAGGTACATACCATAAAAAGTGTTCTACTTACTTACCGTGTAGACAGTTGTTACCAACAAAATTTCACCAAAACTGATCAAGGACAGACCAAGGTCAGACGGTTAGATGGCTTGTCGGCGACCGTGTAGCAAGCCTTTTAATTACTCCGAGATGGGCGATGGTAATACTTACTAGTCAAAACACTGTCCTGCCGTCAACACCCACTCTTTTCCGACCAGAGCACCACCACACCAGTGTTTATAGTGTAATCTGGAAAAATGACACCCTTTCATCACGCTACGAATAAGGTAGAAGTCTAGAAGTACAATACAAAAAAAATTACACATGTAATACTGCGTCTTACGTAAGCGAACATCTCACGAACGCGACGCGGCGCGGCGGGCCCAAGGCGTTCGCGTTCGCGACGAGATCGCCCACGTGATTCACCCCGCGTCACATCGCTTCGCTTCGCGTTCGCATGTTGTTCGCTTACGAGTACGTACTACACTACGAATAAGGTAGAAGTCTAGAAGTACAATAGTGCTCGACGCTGCACTAGTATTCGACACGGGCACTTTATGTCAAAGTAATATACATTTTTGAACGGCGAAGATTTTTCTGTATTCAAATGTAATCCTTGTCACTTTGACATAAAGTGCCCATGTCGAATACTAGTGCAGCGTCGAGCACTATAGTACTTTTCTACCTTATTTTAATCGATTCTGTATTTTTCTACATTCACACACTCGCGTTTGGTTTTCGACATTCGCCTCGCTATATAGTTCGTTTTTTTTAGCATTAGAAAGAACTCCACAGAAGCAAGCGTGCAGTTTTTATCAGGCTCTTTAATTCTTAATAATTATTGAATTATCTAATGAAGCATGGTCAAATACATATAATTTACTTCAAATTATTACCGCTAATAGTGCCGGATTTGGAACCACAAGCGAACTTCTGCGAAGTTCTTTCTAATGCTAAAAAAACGGACTGTAGTATTCGACACGGGCACTTTATGTCAAAGTAATATACGTTTTTGAACGGCGAAGATTTTTCTGTATTCCATAACGTAACATAAAGTGCCCATGTCGAATACTAGTGCAGCGTCCAGCACTATAGTACTTTTCTACCTTATTTTAATCGATTCTATATTTTACAGGGTTAGTAGGTAAGTACTTCATGGCTCGGCACTTTAGTAGGTATGGTGCTTGAAAAGTTAATATAACAACAACTACCTTTTAACTAAAATATTTATTTTCTTTAACCTAAGTAGGTGATCACATGTTGTTTTCCATAGAAACCCAGGCCTCAGGCACGCAAAGATTTTCTACACTAAACTCGTTGCAGATTTTCTCAGCGGCAAAATATATCGAACTTAGACAGAATTAATTCAGACTGTTGAATTAGACTGCAGATTACGTCCTACTTAGATACCTTCTGGTTAGTGATAATCCAACAGGATTTTAAGAGGAATGGATAAGCGTTGGTGGCCTAGCGGTGAGAGCGTGCGACTTGCAATCTGGAGGTCGCGAGTTCAAACCCCGGCTCGTACCAATGAGTTTTTCGGTACGAAATATCATTTGATATTTACCAGTCGCTTTTCGGTAAAGGAAAACATCGTGAGGAAACCGGACTAATCCCAATAAGGCATAGTTTACCCTCTGGGTTGGAAGGTCAGATGGCAGTCGCTTTCGTAAAAACTATAGTGCCTACGTCAAACCATGGGATTAGTTGTCAAGCGGACTCCAGGCTCTCATGAGCCGTGGCGAAATGCCGGGGTAACGCGAGGAAGAAGAAGAAGATAATCCAACAGGATTTTAAGGCACAGTACCTGACAGAGACAGTGTAGGGGTAGTCTTCCAGGCACACGAGGCCGTTCTCCGTGGTCAGCCGCTTGCGCCGCAAATGCGTAAGGTCCTCTTCGAACTTCGGCGGAAACTCACACTCCTGCTCAGTCGCTTGTACTTTTGTTGTAATCGTACCTGGATGTGATTACGTCAGAAGTTATCAATGATAGACCACGAAGGACGACTACTACGGAATATGGATGGCCACGTGATAGTCCGGGTCCAGGCCGAGACTGGTGATGCTTTCTTTAGAAAACTGAAGTGTTAGATGCCTCATCCCGGACCGTTCGATTGTGAGTCATCCTTAAGGTGACATGACGAATATTAAACAGTCACGTCACCTTTGACTTCCGAAGTCAAATAGGGCCAGGACTTACCACATTCAATATCCCTATAACTTATAATAACCATTAAACCTACAAAATAATTTAAAAGTCTACGTAACATATTAAATTGTATTTGAGAAACTTGCGAGTTTTTAAACATCCTATAAAAATATGACAACAGCAAAAACAACAATCACTAAGAACAGTAAAAGCTTTAGCATTTTGAGTAACCGCACTGAAGTAAACTGCAAACCGATGTGGTCACTTTCAACTGTTTAGCGAGAAATGTGCATAAGCAATGAGTGC
The DNA here is from genome assembly GCF_963556715.1 of Cydia fagiglandana. Taxonomy (NCBI): domain Eukaryota; kingdom Metazoa; phylum Arthropoda; class Insecta; order Lepidoptera; family Tortricidae; genus Cydia; species Cydia fagiglandana. The sequence goes on along the minus strand of NC_085950.1, from coordinate 12,123,674 downwards.
TTGTTTAGGAAAGTAAAGCGGAAACAATGGTGTAATGTGTTGGATACATTAATAAACAATGCTTATCGTGCAATAATATCAAACGTAATAGCGAGTTGAGTTTGTTTTGGGTTTACATTTGGGCAGACGCTGGAAAACAACAATCTTTGTAACTTTTGTAGCTTTCTATCCTTAGCACTATCATCACGTCGTGACGTTGTCGAGTAGGAATATGTTTTATAGCGAGGACATCATCATCATCATACTCTGCTAATAAATAAAAATACCCACGGTGCGCGCTGGGACGCTTTGAGTCCGGGCCATGATGTTGGTGTCCTACACTTTGTTTTCAATAATGGGATATCGGTAATGCTTCCTATAGAAAGCAGCGCAGTTCTAGTGTGAATCTTCTTTAAGGCGCGCTTGATACCTGTGACCGTTGCAGGATATACTCGCAAATGAAGGATGAAAGAAGTAGGTAACCTAGTTTAGCAGTTACGGGGCAATTTATGAAATCCTATAATAGAGGAGCAGGAGATTTGCCGGAGTTAGAACTGTAATGTTCATGTGAAACTGTGCCATTAGTTAGCGACTTCAATCATGATTTACCTATAGCAAATACCTCTAATATAGGTAGATGACGAAAATAATGGCAATATTAAAATTTGCTGTCCTTAAGGTGGTTCGCCTAGGTTACTCAAAACTTAACTCTCGCTAGATGGCACCACTTTTGCAAAATTTCAGATTTTATTTTTTTGTGAAATGGTCTTGGTATTTGTATACTTAAAAGTATGTTTCGCGCACTCTTTAAGTAAATATTGAACTATTAAAATAAACATTGAATACTTCATTGTGCAAAAACCACCTTTTTAATTTGACGGAGTGTTGCTGTCACGCTTTTTCCTACTATTACTCACACATGCAAACAGTGTTTCCGTGATCCTTGTAGTAGACAATTTCACACAACGTAAGTATGTTGCAATAGCGTAACGGTATGTTCGTGGAAATACGTGGAAGAGGATTGGGGTTCCAGACTGGTGCGAGTAGGTAATTTCTTTTTGTTTCTCCTTTGTGTTATCTTACCTTTAAACGAGCAATTATTAGATATATAATTATTTATTTATATATTTGGATGGTATCAGAAACGGCTCTAACGATTTCGATGAAATTTGCTATAAGGGGTTTGATCTCTTAGCTAGGTCTATGAGAAAACGCGCATTTTTGAGTTTTTATGTTTTGTAAGCTTTGGTCGGTCTCCCAGATATTCAATCTCCGCTTGGCAACTAATCCCAGAATTGGCATGAGCACTAGTTTTTACGAAAGCGACTGCCCTGACCTTCCAACCCAGAGAGTAAACTTATTTGGATTAGTCCGGTTTCCTCACATTGTTTTCTTTCACCGAAAAATAGGTATCGGTGTATAAATAGGTAGGTATCAAATGCTATTTCGTACAAAAGTTCGAAAAATCATTGGTACGAGCCGGGGTTAGAACCCGCGACCTCCGAATTGCTTTCCGCTAGGCCAGCAGCGCTTCCCCCACATACTCAGTGTTATCAGGTTTTTTAAAAATCAAAAACCGGGCAAGTGCGAGTCGGACTCGCGCACTAAGGGTTCCGTACCATAATGCAAAAAAAAAAGCAAAAAGAAAACGGTCACCCATCCAAGTACTGACCCCTCCCGACGTTGCTTAACTTTGGTCAAAAATCACGTTTGTCGTATGGGAGCCCCATTTAAATCTTTATTTTATTCTGTTTTTAGTATTTGTTGTTATAACGGCAACAGAAATACATCATCTGTGAAAATTTCAACTGTCTAGCTATCACGGTTCGTGAGATACAGCCTGGTGACAGACGGACGGACGGACGGACGGACAGCGAAGTCTTAGTAATAGGGTAAAAACGATTACTTATGAAAGCAGAAGAATATAAATGATCGTATTAGATTTATAATTGTTAGATATTTGCCGTAACTTATTTTTAAAATGTGTTTTTCAATTAAAAGACACGTCAAGATTGTTTACCTTATTTCTAATGCTATAAAAAAACAAACTATAGTAATAATTGTGTTTTTCATTCATAGACAAAATCCATTATTTTTAACCACAGGAAATTTTATACACTTCTTTTTAGGGTTCCGTACCCAAAGGGTAAAACGGGACCCTATTACTAAGACTTCGCTGTCCGTCCGTCCGTCCGTCCGTCTGTCACCAGGCTGTATCTCACGAACCGTAATAATTTTCACAGATGATGTATTTCTGTTGCCGCTATAACAACAAATACTAAAAACAGAATAAAATAAAGATTTGAATGGGGCTCCCATACAACAAACGTGATTTTTGACCAAAGTTAAGCAACGTCGGGAGTGGTCAGTACTTGGATGGGTGACCGTTTTTTTTTGCTTTTTTTTGTTTGTTTTTTTTTGCATTATGGCACGGAACCCTTCGTGCGCGAGTCCGACTCGCACTTGCCCGGTTTTTATTGCAGTGAGGATGTCCTGATTGTAAAAATCAGAGAGATTAGGAAGAGTATAATTTCTAATTATCTTTGTAAAAATAAAAGAATAAGTGTAGCCCATACTTAATAATCGATTTATGATAGTAAGAAAAATTAAATAAAAATAAAAAAAAACAATACGAAATTTAGGTGTAACAAAAATACAAAAAGTTATGTTCCAGCATACAATGACTGGGGATCGAACCGGGAATCTTCCGTTTGCAAGCAAAAAAGCGACTGTTTGCATAACACGCCATGATAGTTCTTAGCTAAGCTGACGAACTTCTCGCTTAGGTCAATTAACTACCTGTCAAATATCAGTGTCAACAAAATTGCACTAAACATGACGGCACTCCAAATTCGAGCCGTGGTCAGCCCGGCAACGTCGGAAATGGTATGGCAACGTCGCAAATGTATCTGTACACGACATTTGTGACACACACATACGTAAAATTGATGAAAATTAAACTATGATTTTTGCATGATTTCTGTATGAAACGTTGTTTTCCTGTTAATTTCGCGCAAACGAATATTCGAAAGAAGATAAATGCGGAAATATTTGTGTACTAATAGTGTGTAGTTACTTAATGAGCTTTGATTGAATTTTGTATGAAAAGCGAACCACCTTAACAATATGTACAGTAAGGTATTGGTGCTCGACGCGGTCTCAGTACATGTCATCTTGAAACTTAAGTCATTGGCAATAGAGGTGACAGCAGGGTGTCATCTATTGGGCATTAACATGTCGAGCACTAGTATACCACCACCTTATTCGTACTTGTAGGTCTCAGTTGTATTGTTCGCAAACATAATCTCGACTGCACTTACAGAGATTACAGTGGTTCTTTACTGTCTTTACAAAGTCGTATTTTAGGCCACCAAATCTGGGCTCTATAGACGAAATGTCAGACAATTGATGCCTGCACCTGCTATCGTTATCGGCTTCCAAATACATGTCATAGCCAAACAACCATTGTACATAGATCTATTGTTTCTCACGAATTTACAACAATGGATATGTTTACTTTGTTGTTTTATCTAGTTCTAACATCATTAAATATCAGAGGTTCGCTCAGTCAATAGAGGACTCGCATACAATACGTATAGGCTCAGTCAAATATTTATTCTAACATTATTTGTAAAACTTGAGTGTAAAATGATTAAATATCTCGGATTTTTGCTTCTTTTAAACAGCATTTTTACTGAAGAAGATTACGATTACAGATATGACTATAATGATGACGATATCTCGAATGGAGATGATTATGTGTACAATAAAACAGATAAAGCTAGACCTAAAAGAATATATATTGATGGTGTCAATAATGACGACCGTAATTTTGTTAATAACACTTATAACTATATTTTCAAAGAAGGTTATCAGGATGAAGGTATGTTTACATATTTATAATGACTGTGTTGATAGATATTAAAGTTGACAATTAAATCCACGTTGTAAACTAGTCCACGTTTCAAATCATAACTTAATGATAACACACTTAACATTTCAGTGAACATACTAGATGATACTATACCCAAATACGCCAAGAAGATACACAAGAGGGACTGTAAATACCCGAGTAGCAGCGAAGAGAGTATCCACAACCCGGAGCCAAACACCAAAGACGACATATCCACATATCCATTCGTGGCGTCTGTGCTCCGCATGGGCTCGCACTACGCTACTGGCGTGCTGGTGGATAAGCGGTGGGTGCTGAGTGCTGCTGGGGTGTTTAACAAGTACGTATCGACATTAGGGACTTTAGGGAGGATTGTTCAGTCGCAAAATGTAAAGCAACAATATTTTCAAAAACAAGTGACTAACCGGATTAAGCTCAGTGGCTAGACAATGCAAAAACAAAAGATTAATGGAAAATTCCGAATATGTTATAAAAGATTTACTGTCTTGATTGACTGTTAGCCATTTTATTTTAGAACCTAAGTAGCCATAGCCTTAGTGTCATATGTATAAGGGTCAGTTCATAACCGTAAAAATTGACTTCTTAACCGAGTTAAACCGAGGTCCAATTGTCCATCCCGCACATTGTCACCAAATTAATTCTTTCAGCGTTCGAGAATCCATTAAACTGTACAGAGTACGCCTAGGCTCTGTAAACTGCAAGCGTGGTGGCCTCCTAATGCCGTTGCAGCAGATTGTGATCCACCCGTCGTATATGCCCGGCAAGCCAGAAAGCGACCTGGCCATGCTGCGTCTAGCTCAGCCGGCGGATCTCAGTCCCACCATCCATCCCGTTAGCTTGACTGAGAGGAAAGGGAGGGTGGAAATCAGCAAGTTTCTGACGATGTACTGGCCGCGGCTGATTGTAAGTGTTTTTTATTATTTTATGTGTTATTAATACACATCTTATTCTTAAGTTTATTAATCTTCTCTTCTTCTTCTTCTCCCTGGCATTATCCCACGTTATGTGGGCTCGGCAAAACATGTTTTTCTCTTCCATTCTCCTCTGTCTTTCGTCACCTCAGCAGGCGTGTCTCACTCCGCGATTTCGTCGCTTTGCTACAGGTAGCTAAAAGCACATCCGTTCGGCCCCAATTTTGGGGTTTGCCATGAGCCGCGCGTGGCGCTGTCGCCACCTAGCGGATATAACTGTGCTGATCGTAACAGACGCGTTTTGTTAGAGAGTGTGTCTTCTGTACTTAGTACTATTATTTATTCTGTGACCTCAGCACTCACTCCTTTCTATTTCATATCCTCTTTCACACAATCCATCCATCGTTTTTTGGGTCTACCATCCGCTCTCCGCCCATCAACATTCATTCCTAACATTCTTTTGCCTATATAGCATTCATCCCTCCTCATTACATGCCTATACCACGCCACAGAATAAATAATAGTACTAGGTACAGAAGACTCTCTCTCTCTAACAAAACGCGTCTGTCACGATCAGCACAGATATGGCCGGTAGGTGGCGACAGCGCTACGCGCGGCTTCTGGCAAACCCCAAAATTGGGGTCGAACGGATGTACTTTTAGCTACCTGTAGCAAAGCGACGAAATCGCGGAGTGAGCCACGCCTGACCATGCTAACCTGCTACTTAGGTTTCTTGTTTCTTAATAGGACAACATAATTCATGTATAAACATTGCGTGAACTTATTCAAGCTTCAGTCTTCTTCTTATACGAGCAGAGGTTTGAATCCGCGACCTTCGGATTGAAACGCGCATACTCTTACCGGCCACCAGCCCTTCTCACGCTCAAGCTTCAATAATTTTGTTGACACAGGTGGACGGGAAACCCCTCCCAGCAGACGCGAAAGAACGGCAACAGCACACCAGCATGCGAGTGTCGACACAGCGGGTGCTGCCGTGGAAGCAGTGCTGGCGGGCTCTGAGCCAGCGCCTGCAAGAGCTTACGCAGAACAGCTTCTGTCTGCGGCCTTTGAAGCGGTTCCACACTCTCTGCTTGGTAAGATCGATCATTGAAATGATGCGCTTAATGCCAAGATATGTATTGAACTTGTATCACTACTCGTACCAAAGATCCTTACTTTGATTTTAATTTTTTAAGTCTCAGTCATACAGTTTCCAAAAGTCATCTGATTGATTAATGTTTGCCAACAGCCCGACGTCGGTGCACCAGTGCTGTCTTCAGACGGATTATGGGGCATAATTTCTGGGTGGGTGGGCGAGCCCTGCAGCTACAAAGACCCCTGCCCTGTCGTGGTTGCCCGCATATCTCCGCCATCCATAAAATATTGGTTAGAGTCTCAGTTTGAACTTGAAGACTAAGAAGAAGGAATCTTCTGGACATTTCAAGCGCTAACATATTCCCAGAGTCAATTGAAAAGTCGTTTAGACATCGTTGGAATGTGACGTAGAGTTTGGGTATGGGTTGTTCTAATTGTAAAAATCTGTGCAGCAATTGAACAGAGTTTTGAGACTGAATCATGCTAGAACGGCCCGAGTCCGGGCCGAGGCTTTCGACGCTTTGTTTTCTGTGACGGTAATCACGTGATGCTTTCTAATAGAAAACTGAAGTGTCGGATGCTTCGGCCCGGAACCGGATCATTCGCCACATCCTGTTAAACTAACAAAGTTCGTCCGTTCCGTTTTTTTTAAAACATCATGTACATATTCATAGAAAGTGTAGGTATAGACAAAACACGAATACACCGCGAAGCACAAAAAAATCCAGTCTCAAATTTACATTTGTGCGTAGGTATACGCGTCAGCCTTTGTCCTAACGGGTGTTCTTTGTTATATTTACAAATACTTATTATATTTCCAAAACACCCATAGTTTATACTTAAAATACTCATTTCTTATTCCTATTAGGTATTAAGGTACTAAAGTAGGTAGTTGTATGTCAGCTGAGTTATACTCTCAATGCAATCTACCTAAAGTCTATCTAGAATTAGTTAAAAAATGTGTTTTTTTAGTAAATTAGATTTAAATCTGAACCACACAGCTTGGGTAATGCAGCAAGGCTTAAGCTCCGCACTGTTAGACATCGGTTCCACGCTAATTCTGGCGTCAGTTCAGTCCATCAGTCTGGTCAGAGAGACGGGAGAATTATCGTGTAACACGCGGACTGATGGTCTGGATTGATGAAAATTTAATTTTTTAGATAATATTCGTCAGTCCATTTTGAATTACAGAAAACTTATACGAGACTGATCGTGTAACCTCTTCATGTCATTCTCGCGTCAGTCACCATCCATGCAACAATGGAATGATGGACTAAACTGACGCCAGATTTAGCGTGTAACCGATTTCTATTGTCGTAATTTTATCAGTCTGGACTGATCGTCTATATAACCGTGTCCATTTTCCATCATTCTGGCATTAGTGAAAACTCGAAGGGACTGATGGACTGAACTGACGCCAGAAGCGTGTAACAACCGTTGTCTTACGGCTCGACCACGACATTGCGCGACTTGCAACGGCGGCGTGCGAGACCCCGCGATCGGACCTTCCGTCCTCACCTATGGTTACCGCCGCCGCCGTCGCCGGTCGCGCAAAGTAGTTTAGTAAAAACTTTTAAAAGCTCCTATATATCTCCTATAGTTTATATGGAGAAACGGTCGTCCACAATCCTCTTAAGAAAGCAGAATGCAAGCGATTTTCTATGCTGTAAGTATAAGCATTGCTGCATTAGATCAGACCGAGATAAGTCTGCAACGATTTTGATAGCACACACAGTGCAAATGTTATTTTAATTGTCAAACTTCTATGAAATTATGACGTATCTAAGGTTGTATACTTACATAAATAACACTTGCACTGCGTGTTATGTGGTTTGTTGTTGAATTGTAAAAATCTACGGTAACAACGCTACAAAGATATTTTCTATGTAATAGTCGATAAGTTTCTGTAAATATTTCTCAAATAAACTTTTTTTTTATACTGTGATAATTATTTTTGCTTTGAAATCCCTTATCCGCAGAATTATGGCGTGCTGACTATATATTATATTCTTTGGTGCTAAGTATCTTGCTAGTCTTTGCTAAATCCAAATCGCACCTTAAGGCACATCTTGTAACTTACCTATAGTTCGTTTTTTTTAGCATTAGAAAGAACTTCGCAGAAGTAAGCTTGTGGTTCCAAATCCGGCACTTTTAGCGGTAATAATTTGAAGTAAATTATATGTATGGACCATGCTATTTACATTAGATAATTAAATAATTATTAACAATTAAAGAGCCTGATAAAACCTGCACGCTTGCTTCTGTGGAGTTCTTTCTAATGCTAAAAAAAACGAACTATATGTTGAACAAATAAATCTTTGAATCTTTAAGGTGGTGGTGGACAGCGAACCACCTTAAAGAACACTATTTTGTCTTTCTCAGGAGTCCCAACATAATGTTTAATTTTACTTGTATATTTATTTGCTCAGTTATTTTTAGCTACTTGACTTTTCTCTATGTATGTTTATTTTATACTCTTATATTTGTATTAGTTTATTTGTCTTATTTAGTTCATTTGCTTATCAATTTAGATAACGTATCTAAGAATCTTTGCATCACCCAGTCAATTATGGATATTATTTGCAGTTAATCCACTACCCAAAGTTTTTCTGGAAGAGATCGCTCTATAGCAATAAGACCTGTTAACCCTTTAACCATTTGACATACCTTTCTAGTCATTCGATTTCGAACCGTAATTCTAATAGTAGAGATGCGTTTTTGTTTTAGGTATGATGGCAAGTATTTTTACAGAAATACAAGACGCGCTAGTAAAAAAAGTGGCAACATTTCTTACTTTTTTTGGTCTTGAATTACGTTTTGCAGTTTACTGGAAGATTGTGATTTGTAACAGTTTTATTAAGGTGTGCCATGAAGAGTAGTACGTTACAATACAATAGTACCTTACCTATTGTAACGAATTTTGGGTTCTGGGGCAGTTTAAATCGTTAACGCCAATTGAAAAGTACCTAAACGAATGTAGGACAAATGCGATACCTATCGACATGACAAATGCGAACGAATTGTCGCATGGTTATTTCTATACCTACATTATTTACCTTTCTATTTGCGTTTGTTTGGTTGTCACCTTGGCTGCGTCCTACGGCTTGGTTACTACAATGATGGAAATTGTTTGTTCTTGTATCTAATATCTTCTTCCTGGCGTTGTCCCGGCATTTTGCCACGGCTCATGGGAGCCTGGGGTCCGCTTGACAACTAATCCCATGATTTGACGTAGGCACTAGTTTTTACGAAAGCGACTGCCATCTGACCTTCCAACCCAGAGGGGAAACTAGGCCTTATTGGGATTAGTCCGGTTTCCTCACGATGTTTTCCTTCACCGAAAAGCGACTGGCAAGTATCAAATGATATTTCGTACATAAATTCCGAAAAACTCATTGGTACGAGCCGGGGTTTGAACCCGCGACCTCCGGATTGAAAGTCGCACGCTCTTACCGCTAGGCCACCAGCGCTTTTTTTGTTCTTGTATCTAATGTTAAATAAAATTAAGATAAATATTATCACATTACATGTGTAGAAATCACAAGTATGACGTTGAGTAAACATTTTATTTTACCCACGACAGTATCGGCGACAATTCTGTACTTTCTGTTAACGTTTTATCTGATTTTATATTTGCGAATGTCCGTCACAATAGGGATGTTAATTCTGCAAAGTTAAAATATTCCGTCGATTGATAGAAATAATTGATTTACCTTTTAAAATTTTAGTTTAATTACAAAACTAACATTCTATTGGAGATTATGGAGAAATATAGAACTGCAAAAAAATTACAAAAATTGAACAGTCCCCAAAACGATTACGACCGTTAAAAGCGTCGTCGTAATTGGTTTTGACGCCGAAGTACGCACGCTAGTTCATGAGTAAATGGGTCGGGGCTTTTACAGTCTCCATGAGATATATCGGATAACAAAAACTGTTTGAGCTAGGCTTATGAAATTTTGTATTCTAGGCAAGCATAGGATTTTAAACAAATGTGACCAATTTCATGTGTGTAGGTTAAAGAGATTTCAAGTTGTGAAGGGGTCAAAAGTAGATCGAAGTGGTTCGTGTAATATGTATTACACACGGTAGCTGCGTCGTCCGTTCCTTTTTCTTTCAACTTGGCTGGACACACTACCGCGTGTCTAGATACAATCCTGCGAGAAAAATCATATAGGTAGATGTGCCAAATAGGTAATATTGAGGATGTCGCATTTAGCAACCCTGAAACTAGAAATGCTTTGTATTTATAATACAAAACACATGGAAACCACATTATAAATGAAAGGTGTGAAACAGCAAACACATAGCAATAAAGTGTAGTTAGTACGAGTATATAACAGTTTATAGTTGGCTAAGTAACTGACTATTAACCAAGGAAAAAAACCGGGCAAGTGCGAGTCGGACTCGCGCACGAAGGGTTCCGTACCACAATGCAAAAAAAAAAAAAAATAAGCAAAAAAGAAAACGGTCACCCATCCAAGTACTGACCCCTCCCGACGTTGCTTAACTTTGATCAAAAATCACGTTTGTTGTATGGAAGCCCCATTTAAATCTTTATTTTATTCTGTTTTTAGTATTTGTTGTTATAGCGGCAACAGAAATACATCATCTGTGAAAATTACAACTGTCTAGCTATCACGGTTCGTGAGATACAGCCTGGTGACAGACGGACGGACGGACGGACGGACGGACGGACGGACGGACGGACAACGAAGTCTTAGTAATGGGGTCCCGTTTTACCCTTTGGGTACGGAACCCTAAAAAAGAACGCTGTATTAAAAGTTTGAAATAACATAGTGTTACGTGAAAAAATAACACAAATTAAGTGAAACATGGAATTCAAAATGAAACCCCAACCTGAAGAGAGGAAAGGTCACACATATGTGCAATGGATTGTAGCAATAATCGGTAAGCAAATCTAATAAGACAATACAGTTTATGTAGAGTTAACATTTAAGCAGAGTGACTAATCGAAGAGACAAATCAATGTTTGGCAGTGAATATTTAAGGAATAAAAATTAGGTTCATAGTATATACAATGTATTTAATCATTAAATATTCTACTTTGTTAACAATAAGGGTCAGTGTCATCTCACACCCTGCAAAGATGATAGATCATACAACTAACATATCTAACTAAACAAATTCTTCGATAAAATTATAATATCGCCATCTGAAAAACTATCTAAAAACCATCGCCGGTGTATCAAAAATCCTTTACAAGAAAACAGAAACTAAATCAGACGATTAGTTTTGGATATATTCAGGAACCTTACATTCAATTATATCCTCACAAACTAAGCATCCACTCACCCTACATCCTACCTCACCGGTGTTTCGTCCGGGATAATGAATTTTGTTAAGGATAAGTACCAGGCGATCATAAATAACCAAGAGTATGTTTCAGCAAACTCCTCGCTTTTAACCTACGGCTTGCAAGCTGGATGGATCTCGCCTATGACAAAAGTGCTGCAGTCTAATTCCTCACCAGCTGGTCCGCTATCTGACTATACTATGAGTATAGTGGCCAGTCTCATGCCCATTAGTGCCCTGATAGGGGTACCGATATACGCCTACGTAGCTGATAAGTATGGTAGGAAAACGGGGATAATGTTTGTTACAGTTCCACACGCGGTGAGTTCTTTCAAAACACAACTTTAGAATAAATCAGAACCTGTTCAATTGTTCGAAGATGTCCACGCCTGATAATTGCCAGTAACTGAATATTTATGATCTGTAACTACCTATGTGATGGCCAAGTGGATATATGTGCTGACCTTTGTGCTGACTTTAAAGATCCTTAGAAATAGCGTAGGTACCAAGTCTACATTATATCTTGATCGACTATAACTTTTCAAAAGTAACAGAGTGAAATGAACCAACTTCCAAAGTCCATACGCCCTTCAACACAACGTAATGGCTCCTCTACACGTTGGGCCAACGCCGGCCACTCCAAGGTACGCAGCCATGCGGTAGAAGGAGATAGCAATATAGCAAGTGATATTAACCCTCTAACGCATAAATGCGTCCCTTGGATTGGCCGGCGTTGGCCCATCGTGTACAGGAGCCATAATACTTTGTAGTTACTAAAATTTCATTTTCAGATATCCTGGTTGCTCAAACTATGCTGTCCAACCCCTATCACACTTATCATAGCAAGGGTATGCAGCGGTATAGCGGCTGGAGGTTGCTTCAACGTCATCCCCATGTACACCAAAGAAATAAGCCAGGACAACATAAGAGGCCTATTAGGCTCTCTCTTGATATACTTCCATAACCTGGGGATATTCCTCATGTACGTCTTGGGAGCGTATTTAGACTACTATACTGTTTTGTACATAGTGGTTGGAGGTCCGTTCCTATCGTGTTTACTGATAATGATGTGCCCTGAATCTCCTGGGTTCCTAGTGAAGATCGGGAAGTTTGACGTACGTTATAATTTGGTTTTTCGTTGATGGACGGCTTCTATTGTTTTTAGCTGATTGTGATGTTTTTAAAAGTAAGATTTTATATATGTTGCAGTCAAAAGTGTGAACTGGTCAAAAGAACTTTTAACCGACAAAAACAGGCAAAACTGCTTTTGACTGAGCATGTTGGTCAAAAGTAGTTTTACCTGAAAATCATACCTATTTCTGGCAGCAGTTTCGTTATTAGGGCGTAGCAAAAAAAAATAACCCTAACCTACCTATCTCTGGGAACAGTTTCGTTTTTTGGGCGTAGCAAAAAAAAAACCCTAACCTACCTATCTCCGCGAGTACTTTTGACTGATAGTAACAGTCACAATTACTATTAACCAATGATTTTCAGGTAAAACTACTTTTGACCAACATGCTCAGTCAAAAGCAGTTTTGCCTGTTTTTGTCGGTTAAAAGTTCTTTTGACCAGTTCACACTTTTGACTGCGACATATATATATAATCTTACTAATTATTATTAATTTATAGGAAGCAGTGAAAGTGATATCCAGCCTGAGAGGCCTCAACCTTAACGACAGTTCCGTCCAGAAGGAATTGGACTTAATGCGGAAAGAAGAGGAATATTACAAGACATTACCGTCTATGTCTATGATGGTCATTAGTAAGTTAATCGTTAATATTTAAAGTTTTAAAGGGAAGGCCTAAATGGCGGCTTCCAGCGGAGTTTGGCGGGGTGTGCAGCGTAGCGACAAGCTTCCAAGTGTATGTACAGCGTTCACTGATGCCGCTCGCATACGTTTGCATTTGATAACAAAGACGCCGCCCTCGCCCGCTCTGCTAAATAAAAGTTAACTTAGCATAAGTTCTAACCCCAGGGTTACGGAACGCACACTTGTGTCCTTCATACATTTGTTTTATAACCAATATAATCCGGTCGGCGCAGCGTCGAGCGTGCATGTAGTGGCTGCATGATTGCAATGATTTACATACATACATACATACATATAATCACGGCTATTTCCCGGAGGCAGAGACCACGGGTTTCCACTTGCTATGATCCTCACATACCTCTTTCGCTTCATTCACTTTCATAACATTCCTCATACACGCTCGCCGGTTTAGGGTGCTCTTGACCTGGCCTTTCTTCAGGATTGCCCCAATCTGATTAGAGAAAGTCCGCCGAGGTCTACCCATTCCAACTCCAATGATATGGCACAAATAAAATGAATTGTTTCAGTGAAGAACCGCGCCTGGCGCAAGGGCTACATCATCGCGACACTCATGGTATTAGCGCAGACGTTCAGCGGCAACTTCGCAGTGGTGACGTACGGATCCACAATCCTCGGAGCCGCGGGGGTGACATTGGACGCTGAGCTGCTTTCCATCAGTTTCCCTACCATCATGATGGTCGGGTCCACCGCGTCTATCATAATTATGGAGAGAATTGGCAGACGGGTAGAGTATTTTCTCAGAATCTCTTATACCTTCGTTATGCTCTCCGATCGGAGTTCGTTATGGTCTAAGATTCACAGTTTTAATTCATGCAGATTAAGACTCAAAATTTTGAAGGAGGTTCCCAATTTCTCGAAAACGGTTGGACCGATTAGAAAATTGGTCTCCTGTTTGAATATTGCACAGTTGTTCCCGTTAATATCAAGTAAGGTTCTAATGATGGGATCCTGCAAATAGAGGCAACTCTTCAAATACTGATAATGATGGGTACGCCTATAGTAATTTCAGTATCTAGTGCACTAGCTCTCGGAAGGTGTCATTTGGTAAAGAGGAACTGCTGGTGAAGATGAAGACATTGCATTTTTAACGGCATTTGCATAGTCATTTGTTTTTGGGTTATTAACCAATTTCTATAATCTCCAGGTGATCCTTGGGTCCTCGTTCACCGTAGCCGTGTGCACACAAGTCTGCCTGGCGACGGTGTTGCTGCTACAGCACTTAGGCTTCAGCGCGCCGGCGTGGGTACCGCTGCTGGCTATCGTTGCTCAGATGTTCGTGTACGCATTCGGCGTTTTACCCGTGCCATATATCTTTATGACGGAGATATTTAATATTCAGGTAAGTAAGTTAGTTGTACGTTCCTTCTATCACGTCTCTCTCGTCGTCGTCGTATCGTGTCTCTTTTAAAAACAAACACAATGAACACTTTCGTAGACTACAAAACACAAGTGGACATTGATGTGCACGTTTCAGCTTTAAGCTGCCTGTGCATTCACATATAATAATAATAAACGTATTGTTGAGTATAAGCTTAAGTTGTCCTACTTTTGGTCTGTTTACATCCAAGAATGACCACCAAAATTCTGATTTTCATGCAGACATCTAATTTTTTTATAGCTATTCATGCCCTCTTATACACCCTACCTCTTAGATAAGTTCAAGATCCTAGAAAATGATAACGGCCATCAACTTCGTTTTAGTACGATACACGATACGAATGATAAGACCACACAATAAATCGTTTATAGTGTGCGACTAAAAGTTACTGTTATGAAAAACATTGTCAGGAAAAGGGAAAATGCGTTTATTAGTTACTTACCTTCTGTACAGATGGTCCACGGATCTCGACCATATTTGGTTTTGTTTCGAAGCTACCAATATGAAAAAGTGGTATAAAATTGAAACAACTTACATTCACAGATCAGGGGAAAGCTCATAAGTATCATCACGGCCCAATCCTGGGTGATGACTTTCATCCAGCTAGCAGTATTCGCCCCGCTCACGAACGCCTGTGGCATGTACACTACATTCTACATCTTCGCTGCTGTCAACCTCTTCGGTGCTGCTTTAGTCCTGGTATCGATGCCAGAAACGAGAGGCAAAAGTGGGGAGGAAATAGAACAAATATTAAATAAATAGTTTGTTATTTTGTACAGAATGAATGATGTAATGTGTAAATAATGTAAATATATTGTAATAAAGATTGCTGTGATGTACATACGTAAATGTACTATAATTTGTAAACCCTTTTCCAAGCCGCACCAATGCAAGGTTTTTCCAAAAATTCAAATATATTCCAGCTTTGATGATTACTTTGAAGACAAATCACATTTTCCGAAAGTCCAATCAAAAAACCTTAATGCGAATTGCTAAGGTTGACATGTTCAGCGTCATTTGTGACGTTTTCAACGAAATGGTAGGTACCACATTGTCGGTTGTCGATAAGGTTGATTTCAAATTGAAGCTATATGGAAATAGCGCCTTATTGACAACCAATAATAAGTACACTTTTTATTGAGAATGGCACATTGATAGGCGCAAATCAATTCCTTTTTCTGTACGGTAGTACTATTTATTCCGTGATAAAAATAAGAAGTTGGTACACTACTATCCATCAGTTTTCATCACTGGTATGATGTCTCCATTCATTCGTACGGACGCGTTCACATTATGATGTTTAGCCAGATGCATGCGCAGCACGAATGGTTGTGTGAACGCGGCCTCACAGTGCGGACATTTGTACGGCCGTTCGCCTGTGTGAGTGTGCATGTGGACTTGAAGACTTCTTTGGTGCTGAAACGATTAATTAATAATAAATATACTGACATTAACGTTTCAATAAATATTATAAATAAATAAATAATAAGAAAATTCCCAACAAGCTCAGCTAGCTATACAGTTTTCTCAATGAAACCTTTTTCAAGTTACTTTTAAGGGTTCCATACCCAAACGATAAAAAAGGGACCCTATTACTAAGACTCCGCTGTCCGTCTGTCTGTCACCAGGCTGTATCTCATGAACCGTATAGCTAGGCAGTTAAAAGTTTCACAGATGATGTACTTTTGTAGCCGCTATAACAACAAATACATACATACTAAAAACAGAATATAATAAATATTTAAGTGGAGATCCCATACAACAAACGTGATTTTATTGCCGTTTTTAGGGTTCCGTAGCCAAATGGCAAAAAACGGAACCCTTATGGATTCGTCATGTCTGTCCGTCTGTCTGTCTGTCCGTGTATGTCACAGCCACTTTTTTCCGAAACTATAAGAACTATACTGTTAAAACTTGGTAAGTAGATGTATTCTGTGAACCGCATTAAGATTTTTACCCAAAAATAGAAAAAGAAACTCAATTTTTTTTTTCACCAAACCCATACGTGTGGGGTGTCTATATAGCATAGGTCTTCAAAAATGATATTAAGGTTTCTAATATATATTTTTTTCTAAACTGAATAGTTTGCGCGAGAGACACTTCCAAAGTGGTAAAATGTGTGTGTGCCCCCCCCCCCCCCCCGTAACTTCTAAAATGAGAGAATGATAAAACTAAAAAAAAATATATGATGTACATTACCATGCAAACATCCACCGAAAACTGGTTTGAACGAGATCTAGTAGGTAGTTTTTTTTTTATACGTCATAAATCCTAAACCGCAATTTTATTATGTCACTTGCTGTTACGGAACCCGTCATGGGCGAGTCCGACTCGCACTTGGCCGCTTTATTGCGTAATGGTACGGAACCCTTCGTGCGCGAGTCCGACTCGCACGTGGCAGTTTTTTTAAATATGTGACAAGCTCTTATGGTTCTACGTGGGCTCTACAAATAAGACCGGGTCAGGTATTTTTGCGGCCTTCATTGTGTAATGTGTAACACATTCTTACAGGTACAGTCGCCATCAGATATATCGGAGCGGCCAAGGTGCCCACAAATATCTGAACACGCCTCTATTGCTAATATACAGATATTTTTGAGTACCTCGGCCGCGCCGATGTATGTGATGGTTTGCAATATTTTAAAACATTTACTTATATTATTATATATTTACCTGCACCACGCGTCCGCAAACTGTGCACGTTACAGGCTTCTTGGGTTTCTTAGATATTATATTGTTGTGTTTATTCAAATGCTCTTTTAGACATCCTGAGTTGAACAGATACTGAAATTTAATCACCTTGTTTATAGTCCGTTTTTTTTAGCATTAAAAAGAACTTGTAAGAAGGTAAGCGATCTTGACATGCCTTTTAATTGAAAAACGCTTTTTAAAAATCAAAAACTATTACTTATGAAAGCAGAAGAATATAAATGATCGTATTAGATTTAATTTATAATTGTTACATATTTGCCGTAACTTATTTTTAAAATGTGTTTTTTAATTAAAAGACGCATCAAGATTGTTTACCTTATTTCTAATGCTAAAAAAACGAAGTATAGTTCAAAAAAATCATATTTTATTAAAGTAAGCTCAAGAAGGCTTGTGTTGTGGGTACTCAGGCAACGATATAAATAATATGTATATAAATACATAGAAAACAACCATGACTCAGGCACAAATATCTGTATCATAATACAAATAAATGCCCTTACCAGGATTCGAACCCGGGACCATCGGCTTCATAGGCAGGGTCACTATTACCCACTAGGCCAGACCGGTCGTCAAAATCAAGTTTATCCGTGTAATCATTAATGTTTTAAGTTACACTTCATCATCATCATCTCAGCCATAAGACGTCCACTGCTGAACATAGGCCTCCCCCTTATGGGGGAAGTTACACTTAATTATGATTAATAATAACCTAAATTATAAAACCATAATTATTAATTGCCAAAAATTTTAAAATAACTGTCCTAAAAGAAACTCGCTATAGCTATACTGCCCTCCTAACAATAAGTGCAATAACTCATATTAAATTATCCATTAAATAATATACCTTGTTCTCATACAATATGTCACACAAGCGACTGAGATTTCAAAATTAGTTATTGCACTTATCGTTAGGAGGGCAGTAGGTCCCGTGCATGAACTATAGGGGGTAGCATAGGAGCCGTCAGATTTTTGGCGCCAGGCATAAATGTGGCGTTTATGCTTCCGATATACCACGATGTCGATGTGAACCTACTATGCACAAGGAAACGTACCGACGCGAACGGTAGATGGTAGCACTTGCTTTGGCAATGTACATGAGCACATACGTTTCCAATTCAGGCCACAAGATGGCAGACCCTCCAACACGCACGGTCCCTATATGTATTTTTTTTAAAAAACATGCAGATACGTCTGCAAGCGATATTCCCATAGACTAGGAATCCTCTAGACCGAGTTTAGAGCAATTATTTCATGCAACCGATTATGCCAAAAATGCGGGGGTGTGCGGGACGAGGTGACCGAAGTCCCGTGCCGTGATTGGTCCGTTCAAAGTAGGGCTCGCGGTCGTGTCCGGGTTTCGTGTACACGTGTTCGGTACCCGTTTCCGAACTACACGTACACGGTTTTCTGACCCGTTCTACACGTGTAGTCGGGTACACGTGTAATTAAGATCCGTGTATCCGGGTACCCGTGTACCCGTGTACACGGCGAAACGGACCTTAAATACACGCGGGCCTAACCCGTCCTTGGCGTGTAGTGGAGATTGAAGTAATGTATAAAGTTATAAATAAAACAAAGATTCAGGTTCAGGAGCTCCGATTGTTTAGCAGTTTTATTTTATCGGATGTTCAATGTAATTGATATGTGTTGTACCAATATAATTAATTTTCACCTCAGCAGCTCGAACAAGGGTACTTTGCTACTTATAAAAAAACCGGGAAAGTGCGAGTCAGACTCGCGCACGAAGGGTTCCGTACCATAATGTAAAAAAAGGCAAAAAAAAACGGTCACCCATCCAAGTACTGACCCCGCCCGACGTTGCTTAACTTCGGTCAAAAATCACGTTTGTTGTATGGGAGCCCCACTTAAATCTTTATTTTATTCTGTTTTTAGTATTTGTTATAGCGGCAACAGAAATACATCATCTGTGAAAATTTCAACTGTCTAGCTATCACGGTTCGCGAGATACAGCCTGGTGACAGACGGACTAGTTTACTCAAAGAGTCTCAAGAATACAATACCATTGAGTGGTAAACCACAAATTAGGATAACCACCTCGTAGTAAAAGCAGATTATAACCGCCTTGAAATGTTAGTATAGATTAACGACTCTATTTCTTTAAACAATAGACTACAAAATACACTAACTAAATAATAGCCATTATTTAAACCTAACTTTTTTTGCATTTAACAACCATCGACACTCAAAAAGAATGCACTCAGTAGAAAAACAGCTATGAGATACCATAAAATTTCATTATATTATCGGCTTTATAGTCTTATCATAAGGATAAAAATGCTTTGAAGGTAAAAATAACGCTTCACACGTGCATTTAGAGATAACAGATGTGCCGCCAGAGTCGTACTCGCGTCGCATTGTTACAATTGATAAGCACGTGGTTTATCTGTTTATGTCGGAATGTTATTTAGTGGTAATTTTTTCTGACCTATACCTAACTACAATTGTAATAAAAGAGCGAGCGAGACACCAATAAAAAAAATACCTTGCCTGTTATCAAATTGTGTGTGTTAAGATTATAGGCATATTTTTGTATAAGAATCTGTTGATTTTGGATACATGGGTTAATTTTTTATATATACATACACTCATGTAACTTTTTTTGGCTCTAGTAGTATGTTAAACATTTTGCAGATTGAAGATCGATATATATAATTTGTATAAGAACTTGTTGATATATAATAGGGTCCCGTTTTACCCTTTGGGTACGGAACCCTAAAAACAGTGAGCAAAATTTGATTTTGCTAAAGGAAAATATAATATACATATTCCGTTCGTTGTAGTTTCAGTAAGCATAACTATCTACTTTTTTATTAGGTTATCATTTAGGTTTACTTTAATTATTCAAAACTACATTAATGAAGAAAATTAAATACCTATCAGTAAGGTCAACGGTTACTAAGATATTGTTAATTTTAATCTTATGATTAATAAAACAAAGTGTACTACTAGACCTATTATTGACATTACCAATCAATCCAGTAAAACTGCAAAGTAGGTAATCGAATCTTCCTAACCTCCCACATATTCAATCGTATGTCTTCATAGCACGAATCTCCGCTACACGAGAGTGAAGGGTCGAACTGGCGGGTAAATAAGATCCGTTATTTCGTGTATCCGTGTACCCGTGTACCCGTGTACACGGGTACCCGTGTAAACGTTTCCGAATCCGGGCGGGTTCGTGTAGTTCGGGTTCTTAAGCCCGGCGGGCTTAAGAACACGGGTACCCGTGTCAGCGTGTAACACGTGTATCGGGAGCTCTAGTTCAAAGACACGGACGTCACCCAAAGACACTTTCGACTCGAAGATGGAGTAAAATTACCGTATGCGTGTCAGAGGGGGTAGCGCGACTATGCTCAGTTTGGAGGATGTTTTGTCTGTGGATATTCCAAATTTCATATTAAAGGACATAATTGAAATATTTACGCTTCCGGCACGGATTGCGAAGGTTGCGGGTTCAAGTCCTGCCGGAAGCGTGAAGTTTTCCATTTTACCTTTAATATAAAATTTGGAATATCGCCCTATAGGTATGTTATCAAACAACACGGCCGTACATATTCGAACAATCACCTTTCCACAGACGTGGCAACGGTATTTAGTAACCCCGATGTGGATGTAGTCCATATGGAGTTTAAGAGTTGATTTGCGTTGCAGCACCTTGCCACACACGTTGCACGGATACCTGCGGAAATAATACATTATAGGCTATAACAATAATAATTTAGCCTATATACATCCCAACGCTGGCCTGCTGGGCCTCCTCTCAAGCACGAGAAGGTTTGGGCTATAGTCCCCACGCTAGACTAATGCGGATTGGGGACTTCACATACACCTTTGAATTTCTTTATAGGCTATATTCATGACATATTTTTTACTAGCGACCCGCCTCGGCTTCGCAAGGTTTTATAACCTAACCTAAACCTTCATCAAGAATCACTCTATTGATATGTGAAAACCGCAAGAAAATCCGTTCAGTAATTTTTGAGTTTATCGCTTACTAACATACAAACACACAGGCAGACATGGGGGACTTGTAATAAGGTGTAGCGATATATATATTTTTTAATAAAGATGTTTAGTTAATCCAAAAATGTGATGTCAGCCATTATTTGTAACATTTTTGTACAGATATTCGAGTTTAACCTTTTAACCATCGTAGTCTGATATATAAGACATACTATATCCAGCTCATTTCGCACCAGTCTGATAAATAAGACGAAGCTTCGATTAATTTCGTACCAGCGGCGACACGAGCAGTCGAGCATGCTCGATGAAGAATTCTAAACGGTTAAAAGGTTTTATTTTTAGTTTATTTATAATAAAAAATCGGGCAAGTGCGAGTCGGACTCGCGCACGAAGGGTTCCGTACCAGAAAGCAGAAAAAAAAGGAAAAAAATGCAAAAAGAAAACGGTCACACATCCAAGTACTGACCACGCCCGACGTTGCTTAACTTTGGTCAAAAATCACGTTTGCTGTATGGGAGCCCCACTTAAATCTTTATTTTATTCTGTTTTTAGTATTTGTTGTTATAGCGGCAACAGAAATACACCATCTGTGAAAATTTTCTTCATCTGTGAAATTTTTTTTTTCGGCGTCTATATTTCCGTGTTCTTATAACCCGGCAACCTTCAAATCAAGAGTGAACAGGCACCTTCTGGGCAAGCTCGCTCCATCGTAGGCCACGTCTACGCCTCGGCTAGTCTGTGGCCATGAGTAAGCCCATTCATAATTTAAAAAAAAAAAAAAAAAATTCAACTGTCTAGCTATCACGGTTCGTGAGATACAGCCTGGTGACAGACAGACGGACGGACGGACAGCGAAGTCTTAGTAATAGGGTCCCGTTTTACCCTTTGGGTACGGAACCCCAAAAAAGGCACAATACACTATTATTAAAAAAAAACTTACTTAGGCCTAGGCTGCCCCGAATGAAAGGTGCGGAAGTGAAAATTGAAGGTGAAGATATTCTTAAAGGTGGTGTCACACTCGACGCAGTACCGCAGCTCTGCAGGCTCTACCTCCGGCTCCATGTGTGTCTTCTTATGGCAGTAGAGCCTCTTACGTGTGGAGAATGTCTTGAGGCAGTGAGGGCATTGGAGGAGTTCCGGCGCTTTCGGAGGGCGGTGAGATTCTCTGAATGAAAAGATTTTTTGTAAAAATACCATAACATACTAAAATAAAACCGGGCAAGTGCGAGTCGGACTCGCGCACGTAGGGTTCCGTACCATAAAGCAAAAAAAAACTGAAAAAGATGCAAAAAGAAAACGGTCACCCATCCAAGTACTGACCACGCCCGACGTTGCTTAACTTTGGTCAAAAATCACGTTTGCTGTATGGGAGCCCCACTTAAATCTTTATTTTGTTTTGTTTTTAGTATTTGTTGTTATAGCGGCAACAGAAATACATCATCTGTGAAAATTTCAACTGTCTAGCTATCACGGTTCGTGAGATACAGCCTGGTGACAGACGGACGGACGGACAGCAGAGTCTTAGTATTAAGGTCCCGTTTTACCCCTTGGGTACGGAACCCTATAAAACAACGGGTTGCACTCCAGGAGTGCCGGCAGAAGTGAAAACTCAATGACGGACTTTGTATAATTGAGGTTTGCGCCATCTAGCGTTATTTCGTCGCATTACTTGAAACCCCTAAGCACATCACTGTTAGTACTCGAGTTATATTAGTACCAGTTATGCTACGTCTTACGTAGGCGAACAACGCGCGAACGCGGCGCGGCGCGGCGCGGCGAAAGCGGCCGCCGC
Organism: Cydia fagiglandana; assembly: GCF_963556715.1. NCBI lineage: Eukaryota > Metazoa > Arthropoda > Insecta > Lepidoptera > Tortricidae > Cydia > Cydia fagiglandana. The sequence goes on along the minus strand of NC_085950.1, from coordinate 12,100,761 downwards.
CGCGCCGCGCCGCGCCGCACCGCCTGACATTCGCGTGCAAATCGCGCCGCACCGCGTTCGCAACGAGATCGCTTACGTAGGACACTTCTATGGGCAACAAAGGATTGATTTCGCCGCGCCGCGCCGCGCCGCGTTCGCGCGTTGTTCGCCTACGTAAGACGTAGCGTTAGAGGGAAACTCACTAGATGGCATTTAAATCACGTAACGTTCGTTACGTGTCCGTCACACGTGACGTCACGTCTTACGAATCTTACTTGTCGCGAGTTTAACATTTTTTCCCCATCACAAAAAGTGCACAGCGCCGCTAAAGAAGTGTTCACTTCAAAAATCATGGAGAATGGAAAATATTTAGGTCTTACACGATATGAACCGCCAAGGACATCTTTTTAGTGAAACGTTTATTACAGATGTCACATACGCAGTGTTTGTGAACTTCGTCCCAGTGTCGTGCGCAATCCGCACTTTCCCTAAAATCAGAAAAAAATTGGCAATAATTTCATATTTGATACAAGCTTTTATCGTTGACTGTACTTTTCTTTCCACATGCAACTAATACCCATCAATATTTTGTGCAGTGTTATCAAAGAGTGGCCATCTCCTGTCTCCATCATCAGATCAGCTCCGTGTCATCATATTGGGTATTTCATTGTCATCCGATTTAAATATGTATGTAAAATTTCAGCTCAATCAGAAGCTAGTCCAGCTTCCAAGAGTTGACCCTCACTAACGAACTCTTCTTAATTCTTCCTCGCGTTATCCCGGCATTTTGCTATGGATCATGAGAGCCTGGGGTCCGCTTGACAACTAATCCCATGATTTGACGTTAGTTGTTACGAAAGCGACGACAACGAAAGCGAAGCCATCTGACCTTCCAACCCAGAAGGAAAACTAGGTCTTATTGGGATTAGTCCGGTTTCCTTACGATGTTTTCCTTCACCGAAAAGCGACACAACACTAACTAACATGGCATACTAATATGGCAAGTTAAATAAAGCTTGTAGAAAAAAAACAACGGGTTGCACTCCGGGAGTGCCGGCAGAAGTGAAAACTCAACGACATTGTAACTCAAAATATTAATAACTGCGCCATCTAGTGCAAAATGTCTGCAGCACTATGTATAATTGAGGTTAACGCCATCTAGCGTTATTTCGTCGCATTACTTGAAACCTCTAAGCACATCACTGTGAGTACTACAGTTGTATTAATACCAGTTTGAGGGAAACTCACAAGATGGCATTTAAATAAAAAAACAATGACATTGTCCGTCACAAATGACGTCACGCAAGCACCCTGCGCCGCCTAAACGAAACAGCAGGCTCAGGCATACATTTTCGCCGCGCGGTACAAAGAGGAGGGTTACGCTTTACGCTGTCTCGAGTTTAACATTTTTTCCCCACCTCAAAAAGTGCACAGCGCCGCTAAAGAAGTTTTCACTTCATAAACTATTGCAGGAACCATATGATATTGACCCAATAACTTACCAAAAGTACTTCTTGTCCTTCTGGTACAACTCACATCCGTCGTCGATACAAAAATATTGCAAACAGTGGTATCTATTCATATGTGCGACTATGTGCTCTTTGCGCATCATTCTCGCGCAAACGGAGCAGCGCCAGACGGATTTCTGAGGTAACGAGAGTGGTGGGTAGACGAACCGTTTGTTGATTATTTGACTGGGAAACTGCAATAGAAACTTTTAGTGCCAGTTGCACCATCCATAGTTGACACACTGATCAATGTGAGTTTTATCATGGCTCCTCTACACGATGGGCCAGCGCCGGCCACTCCAAGGGACGCATTTATGCGTTAGGGGGAGCAAGTGATATTACTATCCTACTCTACCGCATGGCTGCGTCCCTTGCGAGTGGCAGGCGCTGGCCCATCGTGTAGAGGAGCCATCAGATTCTCCACAGTGTCATTTATACTCACATTTTTTCTATGATCATATCTATATGAATGAGCTTCCAAACTTCTGACAAACATAAGCAACATACCGCATATGCTACATTTAACAGGATACTTTTTGTCAACAATTGCATCGTCTTTTTCTAAAGCACGCTTTATATCTTGTTGACTCATTTCTATCTCTTGAAAAAATGGCAAAACATCTTCAATTTTTTTATACTTTGTAAATATTTTCTTGTATTTCAGTCTTGGTGTGAGTATTCTTCGTTCCTTTTTCTTTATCGGCTTTTCTTCATCATCTTTTGCTTTATTTTCATCGATTTCAATAAGTGCGTCGTTATCATCAGAACTAATTTCTCCTTTAATATCCTCTACTTTAAAATCCGGATCTTCCTCTAGCTTTGCATGTTTTTTTCTTTTTGAAGCAACAGCCTTGACATCTTGACTGCCTTCATCACTATTATCATTTTCTACTTTTGTACTATTATCTATGTTATTTGTAGTGCCAATTTCTATTTCATTAGAACATTTCTCAATCAAGTTAGTATTTTTTATTTTTATTGGCAGTTTAATTTTTTTAACAATTGCTGTTTTCAGTATTGCAGGAGTTTTCATTATTGAAATTTCTTTAGTTAATTTTGATCTCTTTTGTTTCTTTGAATGTTTTACTACTGTATTGTTAGCAACTTCTCGTAAACTTTCTTGAGGATCAATTTTGGTTTCTGTAGTATCTTCACATGAACTGAAATTTCCATCATCAGGTTCAAAATACTCATTATCGTCAGCATCACTATCAGTATTGGGATGTTCAATTTTAATATTATTATTAAATTTCACATTTTCATAAATATCATTAAGAACAACTTTAAGAGTTTTAACATTTTCTATACTGCTTTTAGTACCTTTAGTTTTGTATTTTGTTGGTACAATAAAAGTTTCTGGTGTTTCGTAAGAAATTGATAGTTCAGTAGGTGTGCTTTCTTCAAAAACCGCATCATATTCAAACTTTTGGTGGACAGAAAGAGAAGACAATGTAGGTTTTGCTGGCTGAAATTATAAAGAAAAACTTAAACTAATATTACTTTGTATGATTATCACTCTGTGTCGCATTGCAAGGACATCCACTCCACTAATAAATATTCACTTATGAATCTTTCAGTTAGTGTTAGTACAGGCAAGATGTAAAATATTAGTCCTATCTTTTATTAGTTGATATTGAGCAAAATCAAAAATATTTCACTTAACAAAGCTTGCAGAAGGTATTTTTTTAAATATTGTAGCATAATTTTTGTTTCAATAGGAAAAATGCTTAGTAGGTACAGTCACCTTCAATAATATGTTACACAACGAAGGCGCACAAATATCTGACACGATCGCATTTGTAGAGCCATAAGAGCATGTCACATATTTTTGCGGCCTTCGAAGAGTAACATATTATTGCAGGTGACCATACTTGACAGTATTATTAGATCAAATCTAAGCGAAATGACTTACTGGAAGTTGTAAGGATTCTTGCAGAATCGCGTGTGCCCTCTGTACCTGTCCCTGGAATTTGCGGGTCTTGCGCAGCAGAGCCAGACACTCCCAACACAGAGTTACGCTTGCCTGATGATCCAACTGTATTAAGACATATTCCAAAATATATAAAAATGTATATTAAAATACAAATACAAATGCAATATAATATTTAAAACTTCCGTGTTTTGAACAGATATTAACTCACATTTATAGACGGGCCTAACGCGAAATTTATTCAATTACCTTTATTTACCGACGTTTCGACACAGGTTTCACTAGTCATGGTCGCGGCTAACCTGTGTCGAAATGTTGGTCTATTATTTCTCCAGCGGGAGTTATGGATTGTGAAAAAAAAAAACTATAACTCCCTAGTTTGTTAAGAAATGACAATATGACAGACAAATATCAGTTTGTTGTGTAGGACATGTTAAATTAAGTATATCTTTTGTCATTGTAACATTTTTCTCTGGACATGTACCTACACTACTTACTTCTAGTGATTGGTCTTCTGTAAGAAGGGGGCGTAAATCGTCGGTAGCCACAGAAAATAGCTTCCTATCTGAGCTGAGGCAGCCACGACATATTTCCAAGCCTTCGGGCTCTAATTTCATGTCAAACATCATGGTAATGTCAGTCTATTTGCACTTTTTACACAGTGGTAATGTGAAGTAAATAAACATTGATAACATCGATATTGATACCAATCGCCTCGGCTACAGAACAGGCACCAACCATACACCTCATGTACCAACCACCAACCAAATAGGTATAAAAGATCATAACAACCATGGAGCCGCCATTAACAGGCATTCCCCTCTGTCGAAAATAGGCGGCCAATGGTCAACCATATGAATGGACTGACGTTTATCTGACATAACGTACCTATACATTTGATGTGCCCCTCCCCCGCAAAAAACGGCAGACTATTTTGTACCGAAAATTTTAGACATGGCGTCTCCGGTAACAACCAAACACTCAAGTGATTATAATGCTCTTTGCAAACGTTGCAAACACTGAAAGTGGCGAAGAAAGAAAGTGCTGCACAGACAAACAAAACATTCCTAGTCTATGAAGTGCTGTCAATCAATCAAGCCAAGCCTATGCCAAGCCTTCTTGTTGATATTGTCATTCTGACAATGAGTGTTCAAATTTAGTCAGATTTTCCCTATTGTATATCGAGTGAGAGCAGAGCAAAGAGTAAAATAAATTATATGAGCGTGAGAACGACTAGTATAAATACCAGTATATTCTAATCATACGCATTTTATAAAATTACAAATGGGAAAGTATTTCTTATCCGTGTTTATAGATTACAAAAATACGAACTTTTATAGCTTATGAACATTATGAACGCATGCTGCATTTGTCAACTTGACAGCTTGACACTAGTGATGGATCAAATCGAAAAATTTTCAAACCGAATAAGTCGACTCCGATTTAAACCCAAATCGGTTTGCAAACCGATTTGGCCAAGTCGATTTAACTTCTACTTTTTAAGTATCAGTAGTTCAAACCGCTCCGTAGTCATTTGGTTTTGGGTGGAGGAAATTGAATTGTCAATTTTACGCTTTGTTCGATCCTTAGAATCCTCGACAGCACGACAGCAAAAACTTTGACTAAAAACTTTTGTAATATTTTTTTTACTTTTCGTTGCGCGGTAAATCACAATTTTATAATTTCTAAAGCTGAAACGGGAAAGCACTTTTCGAGCAAGCAGAAAAGAGCGTGCGGTCTCGTGCGATTTCGTGTCATTGCTGCGAATTCCTTGAGTTAGCAAATCGACGCGGCGCAAAACTGCCAAACGGATCAAAGTACACCAAATTAATCGCTTTAAGCCCATGCGAAATTTAACCTTACAACTTAAACAATAAGTTTCATTTTACTTTACCTATAGATACCAAGTTTCGACTTGACTCCACTTAATAATTGATATTGACTTTATTGATATTGATATTTATTGAAATTAAATTTTACAGCATTACAGCTAACACCAATGCACTGTAAAATTAAGTAGAAAAATTAAGTACCTAAGTAATAATAGAGCGATTAATAAGCTAGCTATTGGATGTTTGTTCGCAAAAACGTAAAAAATCTTTAACAAGTTTATGACTTTCGTCGGCAAACAAGTCGGAGTTAGGTGCAAAAGATAAGAAATTATTAAGAAGTGTCCGGGAACGGACAATTGCAGAGTACTGGTGTGCAGTCGTGTGAATGATTCCATTATCTAGGAGGCGATGGCTGCGACAACGTAGGTAGTTGTCGGGAACAAAAAAGGTAGTCGTTTTTGCCACCAAGTCTAGGCAGTCTAATTCTCCCCTTAATAATGGCGGCAAAGTGCATGGCAACATTTTCTTCGTGGTTTGAAATCGATTTGCGTACATTTTAATCCTCAATATGTCAAACGAAAGTAACGCATCAACAAATATGAAAGGATGCGTTTAGAGCGGGTGAACTGAACGTATCTTAAGTCGATTTACGGAACACTCACGTCGATTTAGTCGACTTCAGAGAGCTTACCGCGAAACACGTTCGACGTGTTGCCTCCCTGTCACACTTACGTATGAATTCACAAGTGCGGCAGAGAGGCAACACGTCGAACGTGGTTCGCGGTAGGCCTTCTGACCTAAATCGGTTTGAACCGATTTGTGAAGTCGAATCGTAACATCGCTACTTGACACTGATTGATAGCTGTTGATACTGTTGATAGGCAAGTATAGCGCTCGGACCTCGGACGACTGCTTGGAAACAATGAAAACCTATTAGGAATTAAATGATATTTTTACAAATATCTGCCACTTCTCTTTACATTTACTAAAGGTTTTAAAATTTGCGTATTCCTTACACAATGTAGACAATATTTAAGGATCGAGAACGTTCTAACGCCGTCATAATAATAACTTGAATGTGAACTCAGTAGTTTGTTTATTTGCAAAACAAAGGGAAGCATCATGTGTGATATAAAACTGGAGCCCGAAGATTTAGAAATATGCCGCGGCTGCCTCAGTTCAAATAGAAGGCTCTCATTTGTGGAAACCGCTGTGTATCAAGCTCTTTTGAACGAAGAGCAAATTCACGAAGTGAGTAATGTTATCTTTCATACTGCTCATACGTGAGAGGATGATTGAAGGCTATCTTTACTGGAATCCTCTCCTATAGTTCTGTAACATAAATAACAGGCACCTTCTGGGCGAGCTCGCTCCATCGTAGGCCACGTCTACGCCTCGGCTAGTCTGTGGCCATGAGTAACCCCATTCATAATAAAAAAAAAGAAAAAATCGACACTTTTTTCATAGTTTCATGGGAATGATGTTTAGAGCTACTCTTGCTTCGAGATCCCAGTCTCTATCATCCAGATCCCATGGCTGTTGAATTTATTAGATAATTCTCGAATAAAAATCTTTAAATATGGATAAATGTTTTTTTACATGCTTTTATTTAACTTGTAATGTTTGTATGTAGATCTGTAGGTGTGTCTAGGTTAGGGTCGCCATATGTCCGGATACGTCCGGACATGTCCGGATTTTTGACTCTCTGTACGGATTGCGGCTGGACTTGGCATGTGTCTGGATTTTTAGGAATGATCTTATAAAAATAAAATGCGCGCCCGGGGACGGGGCTACGGGATCGGGTGAAGGGAAAGGGAAAAGTAGATCCATGATCTAGACACGCGGCAGCGTGTCAAGCCAAGTTCAAGCAAAGGAACTGGCTAGCCAGCGCCAAGTGTAATATTACACGAACCACTTGGTGCCACTTTTGACCCTTCTATAACTCAAAACATCTTTGACGTAAACACATAAAACTACGTGTGTTTAATTATATCCATAAGGATATCTAGAAGCCCAAATTTCATGAAGCTAGCTCAAACGGTTATAAAGGTATGAAGGTCAAAAAGTCGTAAATTTTAAGACTGACTTATGACTTATAGTACCTAAACCTAACCTACTTCCAGATGACCTAGAAGGATGAAATTTGGAATCCAGCTTGGTTATTGTGTGTAACCGTAGGAAAAAATCTAAAAATAAAATAAAGTTAAAAAATAGGGGGGGTCCCCATACAAAAAAACCACTTTTTATTGGGACTGACATATAAGTACCTAAACCTAACCTACTTCCAGATGACCTAGAAGGATGAAATTTGGAATCCAGCTCGGTTATTGTGTGTAACCGTAGGAAAAAATCTAAAAATAAAATAAAGTTTAAAAATAGGGGGGTCCCCATACAAAAAAACCATTTTTTATTGGGACTGACATATAAGTACCTAAACCTAACCTACTTCCAGATGACCTAGAAGGATGAAATTTGGAATCCAGCTCGGTTATTGTGTGTAAGCGTAGGAAAAAATCTAAAAATAAAAAAAAGTTAAAAAATAGGGGTGGTCCCCATACAAAAAAATTTTTTTTATTGTAGTGTTGGAACCGTTACAAGCAGATATTTGAAACTACCCCAATATATGTATTATTATATTTGCTATATTAAAATAAAGTTTATTCAAAAAATAAGTGGTGTCCCCATACAAAAAACTTGTAATACGCTCTAAACAACCGGCCAACGGTGTGTCGTCGGCGGCGCGCGGCACCACATAATTATACAAAGAACAGAAGTAAAAACCATACAGCGGAAACACAAGAAAAAACATTAAATCTCAATACCTGCCTAGTTTTCTTTACAAAAAGTATTGATATCCCACCAAAAACATAAATGTAAAAAAGGAGAGCCAAGTTCAATACAAAAATTATGCTTGGCTGTGGGGCTCGCCGCAAAAAGAATGGAGATCTAAATGAGTGCCACTGCCAAGTTCTATGCAAAATCCAAATATGTATTTATAGGAACAAAATAACATTATAAACAAGTATTAAACTCTATTTCTTTGCTTTATTGGATACCTATAACAATTGCTGTTATTTAAAAAAATGTGAGATCTTAAAGTAGGTTAGATTTGACTTGGCCAGTTTTCATTATATCAATCATTTTATATATATTGTAATTCTGATAAAACCTAGCCAAGCCAAATCTAACCTACTTTAAGATCTCACATTTTTTTAAATAACAGCAATTGTTATAGGTATCCAATAAAGCAAAGAAATAGAGTTTAATACTTGTTTATAATGTTATTTTGTTCCTATAAATACATATTTGGATTTTGCATAGAACTTGGCAGTGGCACTCATTTAGATCTCCATTCTTTTTGCGGCGAGCCCCACAGCCAAGCATAATTTTTGTATTGAACTTGGCTCTCCTTTTTTACATTTATGTTTTTGGTGGGATACAGTATACCCTGCAGAGAGCAGCGCGCTGCCGGGGTGTTGTTCAAGCTACGCCAAATCTCTGCTACAAGAAATGTCTGGATTTTTAGAGTGATATCAGGATTTTTATCAGGACACTTAATTCTTCCATATGGCAACCCTAATCTAGGTAGACCTACTTCCCATTATTTGATTGATCCCATTATATGTCATATGTCTCAATGCAATATTATGGATGGTAGTATCAAGCAGATTCAATGAAGGAAACTGGAAGTGACCATAATAACTCTGTAATAAAACAATGCAAACTAATTGTGTTTTGTATTGTAAGAATTTCTGTCAAAAAACTTATTAACCGTTTTGGTATTTCAGTTGGATCTTACGGAACATATAGCTTTGTGTTGGGAGTGTATGGCTGTGCTGCGCAAGATATGTGGGTTCCGGGCACAGGTGCAGAAAGCACACACGATTCTGCAAGCCTCCTTACAAATTTTAGTAAGTACTACATCTACGATTTGTATAAATACTACTATCAAAACATATGTTACAATGATGGGCCAATTTGTTTAGTGTACACAACACATTTTTTTCGGCATGGATCCCATGACACTGTCAGTTTACCCTCTCTGTTCTGTATTGCAAGGTAAATACGTTGAGAGAGATACACACCAGCCCTGGGGTCCCCTGTGGTGTCAACCAGCCGCACCGACAGTGCTCCCATAAATATTTTCATGTCGGCTGACCACAGACACAAAGTCTGAACCGCGAGCCGCCAACTCTGTACAATTATAATCAGAAAAGTGCCCATCAGGATGGTTGTTGTCAGTGGCAGACTTCGGGTCTACAGCGGCAAGATATTAGGGCTGGCAGCTAGGCGGCAGTCTATAGATGGGTGCTGAGAAAAGGGAGGTAGTAGTTACTACAGGGCCTGGGGCCTAGGGTGGCAAACACTACAAATCCGCCACTGGTTTTTGTTGTTAACTTATTTATCATAGATCCTGAAGCTTGTTATTTTTATAATTTCAGCCAACAAAAGATACTTTGTCTTCTCTTTCTTTCCATCAAAACTTTGAATATGATGCTGTTTTTGAAGAAAGCACACCACATGAATTACCATTAGTTTATGAAACACCGAGCTTGACTGTACACCGTGATAAAGTTATTATACCCACAAAATACAAAACTAAGCTAACAAAAACTGAAATAACAAATATGAAAACTGTTAAAGTGGTTTTACACGATATTTTTAAAAATAATATTAAATCTGAACATCCCAGTGATGGTAGTGATGATAATGAGAATTTTGGAGCTGATGATAGCTACAGTTCGTCTGAAGAAATTACAGAAACAAAAAGCGATACCAGAGAAATTTTATCAGTAGTGAAACCAAATTTACAAGAGGGACCAAAGATAACTAAAGAAATAATGACAACTCCTGCAATACTGAAACAGAGTCGGAAATCACAAAAATTAATTGACACCAAACAGGTTGCACCAAAAAGGAGAAAAGTTGATACAGCACAGAATATTTCCATAAAAATTGTAAAACACAATTCAATGGGTGATAAAAACAAATGTGAAATTAAAGCAATAAAATCAGAAGTAGAAGACGATGATATTTATTTGGACGACGAAGATGCTGAATTAAATTATAGCGAATTTGAAACAAAGGCAAGAAAAGAAAAGCAGTCAAAGTTACACACAGATATCAAAGTAAATTGCGATAATGGACAGAAAAAAACACAAAGAAAGAGGAAAGAAGGTATAAAATTCAGGGTACTAAAGACTAGATTTAGAAAGATTGAACAGGTTTTGCCATATTTTCAAGAAATCGAAATGAATGAGCAAGATTTAAAGAGCACCTTAGAAAAAGATGATGCAATTGTTGATGAACGCAAAACCCATAAATGTAATATATGCGGTATGACATATCAGCTTCAGATACACTTAAATGGCCATGCATTACAAAGACATAGAAAAACTGTAAGTATTGACTGTGGATTCTTTTTAGGGTGCCGTACCCAAAGGGTAAAAACGGGACCCTATTACTAAGACTCCACTGTCCGTCCGTCCGTCCGTCTGTCTGTCACCAGGCTGTAGCTCATGAACGGTGATAGTCAGACAGTTCAAATTTTCACAGATGATGTACCTGTTTCTATTGCCGCTATAACAACAAATACTAAAAAGTACGGAACCCTCAGACGTCTACAAGGGCCGTTTAGCGCGGGAGGAAATTGCCTCGCACGTATGCTCGCTCTGTGTGGACCCGGCTAGTCAGACAAAAACATACCCTTAGGGCTGATTTAGACGGCGCGCGAACTCGCATGCGATTTTAGTTACATTGCGGACTGTTGGTTACGTCCAATTCAACCGACCGATCAAAAACCGCAATGTAATGAAACTTGCATGCGACATCTCCCACCGTCTAAATGAGCCCTTATCGTATCACTTTCACTTTTGATTTTAATTCAAATGACATTAGGAGGCGAGCCTTGGGAGGGACTTGACCAATAGTAATGCTGGATGGTGAACAAGACATAATTCTAACTTCCCAACTTGTTTTAGCATCGTGAATACTTAATCAATGGAATTTTCCACAACCCAGCCCTAGTAATGCCCCAAAAGTCCGTATGGCGTTGCGGCGTTTGCGCCAGAATGATGAGGCGAGAACATATAGTCGCACATATGAATCAATTCCATTTACATCGATATATGTGCAATGGGTGTGATTGGAGCCTGAAGCCTTTTTGGTAAGTTATTAATTTATTTTAGGGTTCCGTACCTCTTTTGGGTGGTAAATGAGAAAATTAAAAAATAATGTTTTTTTAAACTCTATCCTGTTACATATCAAATGAAAGAGCTTATTTTGAGAATCTCAAATATATATTTTCAGTAATTTTAACATCAACAGTTTAGAAGTTACTAGTTTAAGAAAATAGCTAAAAAAATTAGGTACCATTCCCCGGTAAAAATACCACAGCTTTCAAAGCTTGTTTCCGTGACCACAGCTGGTGCAACTCAGCTGTAACGTCGGAATTTAAGGTAAAAACAATGATATTATATCTCGGTAGACCCGTTTGTGTAATTAAATCCTCTACTATACCTAGTACCTACTATTTTGACAGAAAACCTAATCCTATTTCAGGAAAGTAGAGGATCGCAGACGACACTGGAAAGAAATTCACAAACAATTTTTCTGTGACATATGCAAAACACGCAGGAGGTCAAAGAAGTTGATGGAATTTCATATTGAGTAAGAACACCTATTTCGCAAGCTTTAACTTGCAATTTTTGTTTGTTGTTTCCGATGAAGCTGTAATGCAATTTGCATGCATATGTAGGTTGTGTGACAATCACTGACAATGCAATATTATGGTATCATCAAGCTCATCTGATGATGGAGACTAGTGGCCAGCGCGTATCTTGCGTGCCGCATCATCGTGAACCATACTGAATTGCACGAAGGTTGATATTGGGCTGTAGCCGCGCGCGTCGGTTGACGTCTATGGCGGTCAAAAATGATTTTATTTTTTGCCGAAAAACTTACTTTTGCAAATAAATACTTACTTTTTTGCAGTGAAATACATGTGCCACCAAACCAACGCCAGTATCGCCAGCACCAATGCCCCCACTGCCCGAACACATACCGAGACCGCAAGGCCCTGTTCGAGCACAACAGAGACGCCCACACGCCGCAGCAGCCGGTCGAGCTGCGGTACTGCGTAGCGTGTGACATCACCTTTAAGGCTCCCTACTACTTCGGGGTTCACTTCCGTAAATATCATTCAGGGATACCCAAAAAGACGTAAGTAGGCCAACTATAGTTCGTTTTTTTAGCATTAAAGGCTGATTTAGACGGCGCGCGAACTCGCATGCGATTTTAGGACTGCGGACTGTTGGTTATGTCCAATTCAATCGACCGGTCAAAAACCGCAATGTAATGAAACTCGTATGCGTTTCGCACCCCTGCTTCGGCATGCCACAGTCAGCTTCATATCCCTATAATTACCCTCTTCCCGGCCTCTGCAATAATGTGATAAAATTGGTCAAGCAGATCTTGTCAGTAGAAAAAGGCGGCAAATTTGAAAAATGTAGGCGCGAAGGGATATCGTCTCATATAAAACTTGAATTTCTCGCCTTATTCTACTGACTAGATTTGCTTGACCATCTATATTTCTGTCGCAGATTCCCGTGTCCACATTGCAACAAGGTTCTGTCCAAGAAAAGCAATCTCGAGGCTCACATCAATGTTTTTCACGGAGGCGTCACCAACCATCGCTGTCATATCTGTGGCAGGGTAACTGTTTAATACCAATAATACCCCGTTTACGAGCCGAAATTAATATCAAACACTATGTTTTAATTATTTGTCAAAGGGGAGGCATATGTTCCAAGGGGGAGGCCTATGTTCAGTAGTGGACTTATGTCTTATGGCTGAGATGATGATGATGTTTTAGGGCTCCGTGCCCAAAGGGTAAAAACGGGAGCCTATTATTAAAACTCCACTGTCCGTCTGTCTGTCACCGGGCTGTATCTCATTAATCATGAAAGCTAGACAATTGACATTTTCACAGATGATCTATTTCTGTTGCCACTATAACAACAAATACTAAAAAGTACGGAACCCTCGGTGGGCGAGTCCGAGTCGCAGTTGTCCGGTTTTTCCTTTTATTTACTCCGTTAACTTCAAGTTATGGCTAGGTACATTTAAGTAAACTGAATGGTAGTTATTATTTTTATCTGTTTTTATTTTATTTTTCGTCGTTAGTCTCGATTTTGGGACTACAATGTTGCATACAAATTCCATTATTTGTCTGGAACTCGACAAATAACGGAATTTTTAAAAGTTGAAATGGCCATATCAAATGAAGGCACAGGCCCATTAAACAGCCAAACAGATGCAGATTAGTACCGCGACTATTTAGCTGTCTCAAATAGGTTGGCGCATTTTCGGCAGAAAAATTACTCTTCTATTTTTTTATTAAAAAAATAAAAAGGCGGCAAGGGCTTTTTTCTGTGATAATATATACTTACGTAAGAACGTTGCTTTTGTAGAATATTTCTATGATATTTATATTTATTGCACCATTTTTGAGAAAAGCACTATATATGACTCGGCTGGAAGGCTACTTGCTGGCTTCGGATTCAATTAAACGAACTCCCAAGGTCGTCCGTTTAAAACGAATCCTCAGCCTGCAAGTAGCTACTTCCGAGCCTCGACAATAATGTACTATTTATGAAAGACTAATATTAACCGAAGTGTTTTCATTTCAGTACATGAGCTCAGGACATGCTTTGAGACGACATTTCGATATGCACAATAATATTAAAATACCGAACAGGAACACCCACCCGTGCACTATATGCGGCCGCAAGTTTTCAGTAAGATATCTATCGCAGATACATCTATATCCCATAGTTCTTAATTCACTGACATAAGAGCTACATATTTGTGAGATGATTTGTGCACCCATATTTTTTCAGTTGATTGTACATTGTAATGCACATTAGGTGTTACGAAGGTAGGATAAATAGGCATCTTGTTCATAAGACTTAGGGTCGGTTGCACCAAACTGTTTGTATCGTTAAAGACTTCGCAAAATTTTTATTATGTATGGAAAGTTTCATAGTAAGGCGCCGGGGCGCGCCGGCCTACGTTGATCAGTCCGTCAAATGTGGTTGGTGAAACTGGCCCTAACTTGCAACATTATTCTTTTCACACCACCTATTCGGAAAAGAGCTTTTTCTTCCCTGCTAGGAGGGAGTAACACTTTTCTGTTCAAGCACACTACTATTTTTAAATTTTTGTGTACATTATTTTTATAGCTTAAATAATCTGTTTAAGCATCAGATTGTGTCAACACTAAGATTTTTTTATTTTCCTCATATTTGATGTGAAAAGCAGTATGTGTCACACGGTATCAAAATTATTTCGTCTTGGGCGTTAACGCTTGAATCCCTCATTACGCTCAGGATTCTACTTTAGAATCTAGCGCTTCATTCAGGATTAAATGTACGTCCTTGACGGAAATATATCATTTTGATCCCTTGTAACACAAACTACTGTTTCAGACCACCAGTCACGTACAGTTCCACATGTACACGCACACAGGCGAACGACCGTACAAATGCACAGAATGCGAGTCCGCGTTCACGCAGCCCTACACGCTGCACATGCACCTGGCCAAGCAGCATAATGTGGACGCCAAGGTGGCGTACGATGGAACGGTTGTACCGGCGACGAAGACAAAAACTATGCAGAACTAAACATTAATAAAAAAACAATCTAAATTAGTTGTTTTATTGCTGAGGCACGGAGAAGCAGTTGAAATCTTCTTTGGCATGTACATAATACCTATAAACGAGGAAATTCTTGTTTATTTATATATATATATATATATATATTTCGGGGATCTCGGAGGCTGCTGATGAAATTTGCTACATGGAGGTTTTCGGGGGCGATAAATCGATCTAGCTAGGTCTTATCCCTGGGAAAACTATTTTAGTTTTTATGTATATGTTTTCCAAGCAAAGCTCCGTCTCCCATTTATCACTAGAATGAGCTGTAGAAGTACAACCATAAAACCCGCAGGCTGCAGCTAACTTGCAAACCCCGTGACACCACCATTTTGAAAAAAACTAAAAGACTGAATCAATAAAAATAAACGTAGTATATACCGTGTATTTATCCAATTCCGTTAACTTCGGGGTATGGTTAAGTACGTTTAAGTGAACTAAATGGCATAGTTAATTAAAAAATAAGTTTAAAAAGTAATTAAATGTAGCATATAGCCTGGTAAGACGGACACGTGACCTGATCGAAAAACTGTTATAATGTCATTGAGTTTTCACTTCTGCCGGCACTCCCGGAGTGCAACTCGTTCCACCACTTTGTTAGAGAGTGAGTCTTCTGTACCTAGTACTATTATTTATTCTGTGACTGTGGTGCGCCTGCCAGAGAACCGTTTGTTACGTTCCTGATTTATTCACTACACTCTGGCAATACGCAGTAAACAACAAGATTGAAAATATGCATTTATTTTCACACTTATTATTTCAGTTGTAACAATATAATAAAACATTGCAAATCAATCTTAACATTCTATAAAAGTCCGTCTAGTCAACTGCTTGACGTTGGTGCAAGTGCGACGCTTAGTTTCCATAACGCTGACTAGAAGCCGACGCTCGAAACACGCTATAGCCGTATCGTTTTGAAGACTGAAGTTTTCAATATGATATCACAAGATACCATTTTTGTCGTTTACCATAAGGACGACATTTGCTTGTATCTGTATACAAATAAACTGTCGGAGCATCATTATTGGAAGCGACAACGTGGTACCGATGTTAAAGACTACATTTTGCAAACCTATACAATACTATAATCTGTCGGCAATAACTGTTTCTAAAAACGAATTTATCGGCAGTAAGTAACTTATTTTTCACATCACCAATTCGAAATCAAAATAATACTTTTCTGCTGGCCACTATTTTTAAGTACATTTATTTGCACATTATTTTTACATCTTTAATAATATTTTTCAACATTACAACTAGATGATGTGAATAGCAGTCCGTGTCACAAGGTAGCAAAATTATTTCCATCTTAGGCGTAGCACACCTGAATCCCTCACTACGCTCAGGATTCTATAATAGAATCCTTCGCTTCGTTTAGGAATCAAAGTACGACCTAGCCGTAAAAATGTCACTTTGCTCCCTTGTGACACAATCCACTATTTTCGTTCCAGTTATTTCAGTGATCGTCCCGTCCGATTTCACCCTGGCGTCAATGTTGTGCTGTTTCAACAAGTGTATACGAAGGCAGTGCGGCTGCGAGAAAGCCGTTTCGCAGTGCGGACATTGGTACGGTCGCTCGCCCGTGTGTGTGTATGTATGGTAACGTAGAATTCTGTTGCTCTGAAAAGGAAAACTTTAACTTAGAAGTTAGAATGTTACATATATTATATGTGCCATTCTCAATGAGAAGGATACTTATTGTCGATTGTCAATAATGCGCTATTTCCATATAGCTTGAATTTGAAATCAACCTTATCGACAGCCTACAATGTGGTACCTTTTGGTTAAAAACGTCACATACCTATCATGGACGAATGAAACTAGGTGTTTATACAAAATCGAGTTCTTCCAACATTCAGCGCGATCTATTAAATGAAAATTGAATTATTTTGACCAATGCATCAACACTTTCAACAACGATGCTGCAATGCCGGTCGTAACATGCGAGTTCTAAACACCTCATTGAGAGCTTACAGTATAGTGTAGGTATAGATAGGTAGGTATGGTATTACAAGATGTTCTTTTATTTTATCCAGTACAGACGTGGACCCTACTACAGTTCGTTTTTTTAGGGCGTGGCAACATTGTACAACCATAATTAATCTATAACTAAGTTGCACACAAACGACACAGACATACGAGAAAGCAGTGTAAGTATGTAACTGAACAAAATTAGGCATTAAAATAAAAAAATAAAAATGAGTGGGTTTGTGGGTGGGATCACACGAGTGTTTAATGCCCAATTTTGTTACAGCACATTATGTAGCAGCCACATATACGTACTACTAATATTTAATGGTGTGTTGTGTTTTTGCTCTAACACTTACCAAAAACAAGCGTCCGCATAATTATGTTGCACTTCTTGGTCTTCGGTAGTTTTACATGGTTGTGCACGTCCAAATGATATTTCAGCCCTTGCGCCTTTGACAAATACTGAAATAGTAAGAAACTAAATGTTTTGATATTCCAGGAACTGAAACGCATTTTTTTTTTCAAAGCTATTATTTCCGAAAATATTTACTTTATCAAGAACTCTAAGTATTATTTAATTTATTTAACAAAACTTGGGGCGGTGCAGGCGTAACGCTCAGAATCATTTTCAGGGCCTAATAAAAATACCGTTCGAGACTACGGGTGACCTTAGGGCTGGCTCATTCCAGGACCAGGGAACAGGCATAGATATTCTATATTGAACTATAGTGTATTCATGATATACCTACCTATTTCAACTACGAATGTAAACCTATTCTAATTTTTAAATTTAATTAAGTATAGTATTATAGTATACTGAGACTCCACAGTCAAACTAAATGTAGTTTTGTGGAGCATTGTATGAAACAATAAAATTGTAACTTCTAGTATAATAACTAACTAAATAAATAATAAGATTCAGCGTGGGAATGTAGTTACTACTGTTGAATTACCCTAGTACTAGCGAAATAGCGGGTAAGAAATAAAAATACTAAATATTTTTTTTTGTCCGTCCCAGTTAGTTCAGTGATCGTCCCGTCCCCTTTCACCCTCGCGTCGACGTTGTACTGTTTCAGCAAATGCGTGCGGAGACAGTGCGACTGCGAGAGAACTGTTCGTTATGTTACGATTACGTTAATTAATTTACTCTTGATTAATTTAGGTACTACACTCTGGAAATACTAAGTAAACAACAAGATTGAAAATATACATTTATTTACACACCACACTTACTTCACTTGTAACAATATAATAAAACCATGCAAATCAATCTTATCCTACTATAAGATACGTCTACCGAGCGTCCGTCTAGTCAACTGCTTGACGTTGGTACAAATGCAACGCTATTTTTCCATAGCGCAGACATAATAGACGTAACTCAAAACACTCTATTATAGCCGTATCGCTTTGAAAATTGTGAGTTTACAATCAAAGGTACCATTTTGTAGCTTACAGTAAGTATGACATCTTTAAACATATAACCTGTCCGAGCGTCCTTATTGGAAGGACTATGTGGTACCGATGTTGAAAACTACATTTTGCAAACATGTATAGGCATACCATACAATAATCTGGTACGAAGTACAGTCGGTAATAACTGTTTATAAAAATTAATGTATTGGCAGTAACTTATTTTGCACATCACCAATTAGAAAAGGTGCTCATTCTCTCTACTGGGAGGGATCACAGTGACACTTTTCTTCCCTGCTAGGACGGATCAAAGTAACACTTTTTGTTCTAGTTTTTGCACATTATTTTTTATCTTAAATAATATTTTTAAACATGACAACTACCTCATAGGTGATGTGAAAAGCAGTATGTGTCACATGGTAACAAAATTATTTCCATATGGGGCGTAACACCCTTGTATCCCTCACTATGCTAACCGTCGCTTCGTTTAGGAATCAAAGTACGACCTTGCCGTAAACATGTCACTTTGCTCCCTTGTGACACAATCTACTATTTCCGTCCCAGTCATTTCAGTGATCGTCCCGTCCGATTTCACCCTGGCGTCAATGTTGTGCTGCTTCATCAAGTGCGTACGAAGGCAGTGCGGCTGCGAGAAAGCCGTTTCGCAGTGCGGACATCGGTACGGTCGCTCGCCCGTGTGTGTGTACATATGGTAACGTAGATTAATATTGCTCTGAAAAGGAAAACTTTAACTTAGAATGTAACATATACGTGCCAATTTCAATCAAAAGGGTAGCTAAGGGTAGGTAAAGGGCTTATTGTCGGTTGTCAATAATGTGCTATTTCCATATAGCTTGAATTTGAAGTCAACCTTATTGACAACCGACAGTGTGGTACCTTTTGGATGAAAACCAGGCATTAAAATTTAAAAACAGCCAAGTGCGAATCGGACTAACGGTTCCGGCACGAAGGGTTCCGTACCATTACACAAAAAACAGCAAAATAACACGTTTGTTGTATGGGAGCCCCACTTGAATATTTATGTTATTTTGTTTTTAGTAAATTGTTGTTGTAGTGGCAACAGAAATACATCATCTGTGAAAATTTCAACTGTCTATCACTGTTCATGACATACAGCCTGGCAACAGACAGACGGACAGCGGAGTCTTAGTAATATGGTCCCGTTTTTACCCTTTGGGTACGGAACCCTAAAAAATACAGCGCAGCGACATAGACGCATGTGTAATCAAATTATAATTTAATTGGCGCGGCTCGGCCGCCGCTGGTAGATCGACGCGATGAGTGACTCCGAACAGAATCAACCCATCGTGAATGAGTTCCTCGCCTTTCTGCAGCTAAAAAATAAGCTGGTGCAGGAAGGAGCGATGGATGCGGTGACTGCTGTCCAGATGAATTCGCATGCGTCGAGTTTTACCGTGAAAGACATCTGTGCAGCGAAGCAAGTGCTGTGCCAGTCCCTTGGGATCGTCGGCACCTATGTACCTCACCGTAGAGGGGATGAAGCCGGGAAGAAGTCCCTTGAGGATATAATGAAAATCCTAAGGGAAAACAAGGATCGGATTCCGGAGTTTGTGGCGACGGGTTCCCCAATCCTGCCGTCGTGTGCCCCGGACAATGTCGACGTTCGCTTCTTGTTTAAGGAAATCATGGCCCTTAATACAAGATTAGCCGAAGTTATTATGAAGTTTGAAGCTAGCCTAGTTACAATCGCCGAGTTACGCGACGAAATCACATGTTTGCGGAATGCTCCAACTCGGTCGGCGGTTTCAAATTTCAAGAGTGATTGTCGACCTGACACTGGAGTCGAGTCGGTTAGTTTACGTGTTGCTGACACTGTAAAATGTGCCGCATGCGCCGCTGCACCGCCCGCGCACCCCCCGCGCGCGCGACCTCCTCCTATCCCTTCGAAGTCACGTCAGCGTGCATATGCTGACGTCGCCGGTCAGCCCGTCGCAGCTAACCGGGTCAATACGCCTTCTAAGGCGTGTGAATCACGGGCTCCCCTTTTGGAGAAATCCTCCCGCACCAATGTGGATAAGGAGGGATTCACACTGGTGGAAAGGAAGAGCAAGGCGCGCAGGGCGCCCCGTAAGACCAGTGTGTGGCACTGCGGAACCGGTTAATTCTGGTCTACTAATTGCGACACCGAGTAAGGCGCTCTACGTGTCTCGCCTGCATTACTCCGCCGGGGCCGACGAGGTGGTGGAGTACGTCCGCCGGAAGACTGGCTACACGCTGAGGGTGCACCAGCTACAGTCGCGTCACTATGTGCACTTCAGTTCATTTGTGGTGCGCGTGCCGCGGCCGCTACAGGACACCATCGCAAGCGCGGACTTCTGGCCGAAGGGTGTGGTGTTTCGGCGGTACCGGGGCAACCTGCCGAATCCTACACCAAGTCAGACGACGCAACGGAGCCACACTGTTACGTCGTCGCCCAAATCGAATGTTTAATTTGTCTTTATTTGTTTTTATTTGTAGTTCCTTTGTATTGTATTTTTTTGTAGTTTCACAGTGCCTTGGTTTTACTGTAATGCTGTGTTACTTATTTGACTAATAAATAAATAAATAAGGTACCTATTGAATTGGAACGCCACATTAACAGACATAGGACTTTTTGTGGCATAAACGAGTGTTTGAGAAAATGAAACATCGATAAATCTGTTATCGATAAGTCAAAGATTAATATTTACAATATGTATGTCAATAGGGAATATTAGGCAAAGCTCTGCGTAGATGGCACCTTTGTGGCACATACAGTAAACCAACCACATTGACACATCACACGTCACGTCAATCACATGGCCTACCGCGAAACAAGATAATCGAAATTTCGTTATCTAATCTCTCTATCACTCTTGCGATTCGAGCGATAAAGAGGCAGATAACTAAATTTCGATTTCCGCGTTTACCGGTAGGCCCTTGTTAACAAACCGCCTTGATGCATCAATGTCATATTTTATTGTCTCTTGTCAAAAAACAGTTTAAGGCACAGTATGTTTAAGTCTATGAATTTACTGAGTCGGTAGTGTTGCACTCTGGCTGCAGAACATTGCAGTAATATCCCCTATTCTACTTGCTGCAAATGAATTACAAAACGCTACATTTATTATGTAATAAAAAAATAATGTAGCGCATTATATGTATATTTAGTACTTAAACATAAAGTGTAGTATTCAGTGCTAAAAGAATAGAAAACTACCAATATATCAAAAAAGAAGAAGTTATCGAACGTGTTGTGTATTTCGCGGTAGCTATCTTCTTATAAAATGTAATAAATATCTAAGTATAACGTTAAGGTAACATCGATAACAGACATGCCGATATTTTATTTTGTCAATCACTTTATTTTGCCACAAAAACTTATATGTCTGCACATTAAAATTGATGGTGTGTAGTGTAGTGTTTTATCTCTAACGCTTACCAAAAACAAGTGTCCGCATATGTTGCACTTCTTGGTCTTTGGTTGTTTTACATTGTTGTGCCAGTCCAAATGCTTTTTCAGCGCCTGCGCCTTCGATAAATACTGAAATAGTAAGAAACTAAATGTTTTGATATCCCAGGAACTGAAACGCAATTTTTTTCTTTCTAAGCTATTATTTCCGATATTATTTACTTTAGTATTATTTATTTGGGGCGGTGCAGTCGTGACGCTTAGAATCATTTTCAGGGCCTAATAAAAAGACCGTTCGACTACGGGTGACCTTAGGGCTGGATCATTTCTAGCTCAAAGAATAGGCATAGATATTCAGCGTGGGAATGTGGTTACTGGCGAATTACCCTAGTACTGGCGAAATAGCGGGTAAGAAATAATAGTAGATTGTACAACAAGGGCATAAAGTGACCCATTTTTACTCGAGGCAATTTTTTGGTCTGAGCGAAGCGCAGACAAAAATAGTAGATGAGGGTAAAAATGGACATTTATGCCCTTGTTGTACACTCTGCTTTTCACTTCGATTGCGAGGAAAATAAAACACATTTTTCACGACAATTTACACCACGAAAATGTCGTAAAGCGAAAGAAACAATACAACACAATACATAACCAATTCCCGCCAACTTTTTAATTTTTTTTTTAATTTTCAACATGTGATCAGAGTTCCAGACGCTTGGTTTTCTGCCAAGTCAAACATTTCGGAGCATTTTTGAACGACAATCGACTCCTATTTTATGTGATTTACTGAATTTAATGACAGAAAATACGGATTTCTAATAAATTGTAGCAAAAATAAAATAATATAACAAGTTTTGTCATCTACACAATGTTATTGCTCAGTAAAATTGTGCAATATGTTTTAACTATTTGGCTATTGAGACCGATTACCTTAGTCTTAACTAGAAGAAAATTTTACTTTTATGCTCTAGAGCATAAAATGCGATTTTATGTCGTCTACGCACGGCATAAAGGTGCACTTTTTGAGCATGAGAAGTGAAAAAATGTTTAAAAAAAAATATTGTCCGTCCCAGTTACTTCAGTGATCGTCCCGTCCCCTTTCACCCTCGCATCGACGTTGTACTACTTCAGCAAATGCGAATGTTACGATTACGCTCTTGATTTAATTTAGGTATGTACTACACTCTGGTATACTAAGGAAACAACAAAATTGAATATATGCATTTATTTTCACACTTCACTTGTAACAATAATAATAAAACCATGCAAATCAATCTTATCCTACTATAAGATACGTCCTGCACTAGCGTCTACCGAGCGTCCGTCTAGTCCATTGTTTGACGTTGGTGCAAATGCAACGCTATTTTTCCATAGCGCAGACATAATAGACGTAACTCAAAACACGCTATTATAGCCGTATCGCTTTGAAAATTGTGAGTTTATAATCAAAGGTACCATTTTATCGCTTACAATAAGGAGGACATCTTTATACATAGAGCCTGTCCGAGCGTCCTTATTAGAAGGACTATGTGGTACCGATGTTGACAACTACATTTTGCAAACATGTATAGGTATACAATACAATAATCTAGTACGAAGTACAGTCGGTAATAACTGTTTATAAAAATTAATGTATTGGCAGTAACTTATTTTGCACATCACCAATTAGAAAAGGTGCTCATTCTCTCTACTGGGAGGGATCACAGTGACACTTTTCTTCCCTGCTAGGACGGATCAAAGTAACACTTTTTGTTCTAGTTTTTGCACATTATTTTTTATCTTAAATAATATTTTTAAACATGACAACTACCTCATAGGTGATGTGAAAAGCAGTATGTGTCACATGGTAACAAAATTATTTCCATATGGGGCGTAACACCCTTGTATCCCTCACTATGCTAACCGTCGCTTCGTTTAGGAATCAAAGTACGACCTTGCCGTAAACATGTCACTTTGCTCCCTTGTGACACAATCTACTATTTCCGTCCCAGTCATTTCAGTGATCGTCCCGTCCGATTTCACCCTGGCGTCAATGTTGTGCTGCTTCATCAAGTGCGTACGAAGGCAGTGCGGCTGCGAGAAAGCCGTTTCGCAGTGCGGACATCGGTACGGTCGCTCGCCCGTGTGTGTGTACATATGGTAACGTAGATTAATATTGCTCTGAAAAGGAAAACTTTAACTTAGAATGTAACATATACGTGCCAATTTCAATCAAAAGGGTAGCTAAGGGTAGGTAAAGGGCTTATTGTCGGTTGTCAATAATGTGCTATTTCCATATAGCTTGAATTTGAAGTCAACCTTATTGACAACCGACAGTGTGGTACCTTTTGGATGAAAACCAGGCATTAAAATTTAAAAACAGCCAAGTGCGAATCGGACTAACGGTTCCGGCACGAAGGGTTCCGTACCATTACACAAAAAACAGCAAAATAACACGTTTGTTGTATGGGAGCCCCACTTGAATATTTATGTTATTTTGTTTTTAGTAAATTGTTGTTGTAGTGGCAACAGAAATACATCATCTGTGAAAATTTCAACTGTCTATCACTGTTCATGACATACAGCCTGGCAACAGACAGACGGACAGCGGAGTCTTAGTAATATGGTCCCGTTTTTACCCTTTGGGTACGGAACCCTAAAAAATACAGCGCAGCGACATAGACGCATGTGTAATCAAATTATAATTTAATTGGCGCGGCTCGGCCGCCGCTGGTAGATCGACGCGATGAGTGACTCCGAACAGAATCAACCCATCGTGAATGAGTTCCTCGCCTTTCTGCAGCTAAAAAATAAGCTGGTGCAGGAAGGAGCGATGGATGCGGTGACTGCTGTCCAGATGAATTCGCATGCGTCGAGTTTTACCGTGAAAGACATCTGTGCAGCGAAGCAAGTGCTGTGCCAGTCCCTTGGGATCGTCGGCACCTATGTACCTCACCGTAGAGGGGATGAAGCCGGGAAGAAGTCCCTTGAGGATATAATGAAAATCCTAAGGGAAAACAAGGATCGGATTCCGGAGTTTGTGGCGACGGGTTCCCCAATCCTGCCGTCGTGTGCCCCGGACAATGTCGACGTTCGCTTCTTGTTTAAGGAAATCATGGCCCTTAATACAAGATTAGCCGAAGTTATTATGAAGTTTGAAGCTAGCCTAGTTACAATCGCCGAGTTACGCGACGAAATCACATGTTTGCGGAATGCTCCAACTCGGTCGGCGGTTTCAAATTTCAAGAGTGATTGTCGACCTGACACTGGAGTCGAGTCGGTTAGTTTACGTGTTGCTGACACTGTAAAATGTGCCGCATGCGCCGCTGCACCGCCCGCGCACCCCCCGCGCGCGCGACCTCCTCCTATCCCTTCGAAGTCACGTCAGCGTGCATATGCTGACGTCGCCGGTCAGCCCGTCGCAGCTAACCGGGTCAATACGCCTTCTAAGGCGTGTGAATCACGGGCTCCCCTTTTGGAGAAATCCTCCCGCACCAATGTGGATAAGGAGGGATTCACACTGGTGGAAAGGAAGAGCAAGGCGCGCAGGGCGCCCCGTAAGACCAGTGTGTGGCACTGCGGAACCGGTTAATTCTGGTCTACTAATTGCGACACCGAGTAAGGCGCTCTACGTGTCTCGCCTGCATTACTCCGCTGGGGCCGACGAGGTGGTGGAGTACGTCCGCCGGAAGACTGGCTACACGCTGAGGGTGCACCAGCTACAGTCGCGTCACTATGTGCACTTCAGTTCATTTGTGGTGCGCGTGCCGCGGCCGCTACAGGACACCATCGCAAGCGCGGACTTCTGGCCGAAGGGTGTGGTGTTTCGGCGGTACCGGGGCAACCTGCCGAATCCTACACCAAGTCAGACGACGCAACGGAGCCACACTGTTACGTCGTCGCCCAAATCGAATGTTTAATTTGTCTTTATTTGTTTTTATTTGTAGTTCCTTTGTATTGTATTTTTTTGTAGTTTCACAGTGCCTTGGTTTTACTGTAATGCTGTGTTACTTATTTGACTAATAAATAAATAAATAAGGTACCTATTGAATTGGAACGCCACATTAACAGACATAGGACTTTTTGTGGCATAAACGAGTGTTTGAGAAAATGAAACATCGATAAATCTGTTATCGATAAGTCAAAGATTAATATTTACAATATGTATGTCAATAGGGAATGTAAGATTCATTAAAATTACTAATTATTAGAAACAGATTTAATGAAATAAAGAGTTGAATAATCATTGGTAATCTATAATTTAATAAATTTAAAAGTAACGTGATTGATAGTTGACCTTTGTAAATAGAAGGTAGTTGGAAGAAAGAATAAAAGACGACTGGCATGGCGGTTAACGGGCATTCGGTTACGGGCAGAGGTGAAGGGAGGACGATTGTGAAGTGAGAGGATTGGAGATTGAACTGTAACGGAATATTGTGATCAAGAAATATATTGCTGTTATGAAAGAAGGAATTTTTATTATACATCAGAAGTGGTAAGTACCTACAAGTCACTATGGTATTCCTGATATTAATATTAGAACTGATTGAGTTAAATCTTAATTACCCAATTAATTTGTTACAATAGTAACAGTGGTGTAAAATTATTATGATTATATACCTATACATATATTAGTAACACTTATATTGGTTGTTGTTTAGTTGAAATTAACCCTTTGACCGCCGTTGTCCGGTATACAAGACAACGATAGAACGATACGCTGGCGCCGTCGTCTTGTATACAAGACACAAATTCAACCACCGAGTTAATGTGAAAATAATAACATTTGCAATTTCATTTACACTCTTGTTCATATTTTAGGTCTTTGTTTTTTCATTTATTTGCTTTTTAAGCAGCTATATAAATCCAGTCTTTTATAATAAGGCTTTTAAAAAAATTGCTCCAATTTTCAATGTTTTTCATGTTCCTCGTCGCCGTTGTCTTGTATAAAAGACAGCTAGGGATGGGAATGTTAACTCGATATGGGAATTTTTAAATTAAATATAAAGTCAGAAATATGTTTTTATTTAAGTATTTTAACACTTGTTAATCGCCAATTTTTTTTTAACGAATAGTAGGTAACTACTTACTAGAATACGTAGAACGAGAGTCAGATAGGCATAACTATATGTAAAGTTCAGGCAGCTTCTTTAGCTGTATAAAGTAGAGTCAGACAAGTAAATTTGCCCTTGTAGATTGTGGACTATTTAATTGCAGAAGGATAAATAAAAAAATAATTGATGTTATTTTATAGCTTATTGGGAAGGGATACACCGCAGCGACCGCTTCGCACAAGAGTGGTACAGATGGACATACCTGTTTATCAGACTTAAGTTTTTTATTATAACATTGAAATTAATGTGTATTTTTATAACAAGTCGTTGAAGGTTTTTTTGGTTAGAGTTTATAGATTAATGTAAACCAAACTGATATTATAATGATAGATTCTAATTCCGGAATAATATCTACACTCATAAAAAATTCAACCCACGTGTAATTTTTACTAAAACAGTTCCGATATATTGACTTTATCGATACATGATGCGCAGCTTTAACGTTACGCCAATAAAGTTTACGTACCGACAAGCGCTTACGCCGTTGACCTAGAGACTATTA